>NC_133324.1:208162991-208796741 GCF_042186555.1 Aquarana catesbeiana
AGTTAAATTCTGGGGTCAGTCTAATGCCTGTCTGGCACTGATGGTGAGGACAGGCCTCTTAGACTATATGAGTTTATGTTTTATGGGTGCTCACAGTATAACTGTGACTGGCATTGTTGTTTGGTACATTTGGAAAGTTGCTACCTTTACAAGGTTCAATAAGGCTGTGGCCTTGCCCTATTTCCAACTTAAGCAGCTTTGGTATCTTTTGGGGGGGGCAAGGTATTTATTAGTTGGTCATAAATGAGCCTATGCTTCTCAGCAGTCAAGTGCAGTGAGAAAAATGGGGAACAAGGCTGCGCAAATGTTGCCAGCTTATTTAGCCTTTCAACGATGTGGTACTGTAAATCATGAATGCAAATAAAACTTGTGGATCTGAGGCTTCACATCTTCTCTTCAAGGTACAGAAAAACTGACACTGGGGGCTGTAAATCTCTTTAGTATTGTTTGCTTTCTAATTAAATGTAATTATGAATCAGGAACTGATATTCTGTGCTTGTATGAGTCTGACTACATAAAGTATTTCTAAATAGGTGCAAAACATGTACACTATTTTAACCCAGTAAGTACATATACAGTGCTTGAACTTGTTGCTTAGTTACGGACTGGTGGTGTAGAAAATACTCTTTCACTGTTTTCCTCATATAATTGTTTGTTTCCTAGCAACATGTATTTCCCTTGCTCATTTTGCATGGATTCCAGAAATACAGAATGGAAATGCCATGAAGATGTAATGCTGTGATCTTGATGAAAAATGCAGATCATTTACACAAGTCTATATTACATAAAGGTGGTAATAATACCAATTCAAAAAAAAAAGGGAACAGCACCGTGCCCATACAATTTCAGTCATACAATTTAAGCCTGAGGAGGAAATACAGACAGAAGCCTAAAATATAATCACATAACTATCAAATACTGCTCAAAATGAGAACTTCTAGGGTGAAAAAAAATAGGATGAGATCTAATGGTAATTAACCATATCCATTCTCTTGTTTCACTGTGCAAAGAAAGCAGTGAGTATTGCTGCAGTTTTTATGTAGATAAAATAGTATCTTGATAAAAAATATCATATAGAAAAGCATCTTTAGGTAAAGATGTTAAGATAAATTAATTTTTTGTTGTAGCTGTAATGTCCAGTTGAAAATATCACAGTAAGTGTAAATAGCAGGCAAATGTAGCTTCACCTATAGCAGCCTCCCTTCCCTTAAGGCAAAGATGCCTAGGAGTACTAGGATACCCGCTAGCAGACCCAAGGTACAAGATAGATCCAAGGAAGCCATACCAGAAAGCCACTCTGGAGGTGTCAGGACTATCAATTGGCAGCAGGCTTAATCCTTGGATATTGCAAAGGCCAGGGCTGGCATCAGACAGATGAGGTATTTGGTAAAATAGTAAAGGTCAGGTCTAGCAGCAGACAGGAAAAGTATTCAATAAACCTAGCAAAGGTCAGGCCAGGCAGCAGACAGGAGAAGAATCCATTAAATGTAGCAAAGGTCAGTGACAAGAACAAATAGGCTCACTTGATTAGCAAGTAAACATTATAACAAGCACAGAAGCAAAGGCTTATGCACTTCAAATATGCTGCCTCTTACTTTATGGATTAATCCTAGAGCTGGGGGACACACATGGCTGGATTCAATAAGCCACAGCTGACAAGGAAGATGGGGAAAGTACAGAGCAACAGTTAGTAAATACCTGGTGGAACTTGAAGATTGACTAAGGCTGGTCATACATGTATAGATTTTCATTAAAAATGTTTCATTTTAAGAATGTTCATTCAATTTTCTAATCATTAGTGGGATAATATGGAAGGAGCAGAATGAAGACCTTTTCTTGAACAAACAAATTTCCTGACAGTGTATGTGGTTATTATTCAGGAATTACATTCCTTTTGAAATCAAATTAAATTAAATATTAAAATCAAGTAAAATGTTCTAATGGCAAGAAAGTTTGTATGAATGTTCATACGAATATTCTGATTGCTCCTATATTGAATTGTATTGTACCTGCACTGTTTACCCTAACATTGTAAAGCGCTGTGCAAACTGTTTTATAATTTAACATTTTTAGAGATTACTTAATGATTACAATGGTAGCTAGTTACAAAACAATTTGATAATCAATAGACAACACGGACTTATGGAAGACTGATGTTATCAATCAAATCTACTTACTTTTTTTTATAAGGAATTAAGCATAAGGCATAATGAAGAAAAAGGGATGGCTGTAGATGTAGTACTGTAAATGTGGACTTTGCTACAATGTTTGACAAAGTTCCACACAGATGGCTAATGTGTAAGTTAAGGTCTAAAGATTTAGAAAATGAGGTCTGTAAATGAATATAAAATTAGCTTAAAGACCAAATTCAGAAAGTAGTGATTTAAACTATTAATAGTCTAATGCCACATACACACGATCGGACTTCGACGGAAAAAGATATGATGGCTTTTCCAACGGGATTCTGCTCAAGTTTGCCTTGCATACACACGGTCACACAAAAATTTGCTGAACTTACGACCGTCAAGAACGTGGTGATGTACAACACTACGACGAGAAAATGAAGTTTTGCTGGCTGGAATCCATTTTAAAGTTTTTTGTTTGGAAGTGATATGAGGAAGAAATGCCCTTACAAGATAACCTGAATGTTCTGTTTGCTTACTCATAAAAAATCATGCAATCTTAGGGGAGTGAAACTGGATGAATTAATGACAGAGAAGGCTCCATGGGGTTGATTTACCGAAACTGGAGAGTGCAAAATCTGGTACAGTTGTGCGTGGTAGCCAAACAGCTTCTAACTTCAGCTTGTTCAATTAAGCTTTGACAAAAAGAAACAGAAAACTGGAGGCTCATTGGTTTCTGTGCAGAGCTGCACCATATTTTGCACTCTGTAGTTTTAGTAAATCAACCCCTATGTGTCCTGGTAGACTTACTAACAACATACAATGCCATTATTTACCTTCTAGAATGAGCAAGACCATTTTTTGTATTAAAAGTGCAATAGACTTTCGAGAAAGGCATAATTTTAGACCTATACGAAGCATTAGTGGAACACCATGCTTTAGGAAGAGAACTGAGTGTTCTCAAAATATATTCAGTTAGCCAACAAAATGTATTACTTATATTTCAACAACTCTGCTACTGTCTATGGCTACTATTGCACATTACTTTACAGCTGAACAGCAAAGAATAAGCCTTTTCTTCTAATGTAATAGTGCTTCTCTTCATCAATGACAGAATGTTAAACATTGCATACTTGAACACAGAGGAAACCAAGAATACATTTTCTGCTAGCTTAAAGGCATTAACAAAGCATGTAAGGCCAATCTATAGCTAGAGTGCAAGGTATTTTTCTTGTATTAAAAAAGGCATAGACTAAAAAAATATAATCTTGCCCTTGTAGAAAGCATTAGCAAGACCTCATATTGAATATACAGTTTGAGCAATAGGGATTAGCTGAATTTCCTTGAGTTCAGTTTGAGCAGGGTACAGTGAAGAAGCACGGATGCCAAAACTGAATGCTATAGAAATCAAAAGGAGTTGAATCTGTCAAATGAAAAGTGCCCATTTTCTGGACCAATAAGCAATGGGTTGTCAAAAAAATAGAAGGGCAAGAGGGCAGTGGCCCCGAGAGCATGTACCAATGCAAAAACAAGATTTATATTTTTTCAATTTGGATAGGAGCAGTGATTTTTAAAACGCTTAAAGTGAAACATTAAAAATGACCAATTTCTTTCAATAAGGTGCCTGGAGATGCCCTAATCCTGTGAAGAGGTGAATCTCTGTGATGTACAGAAAGTGCTGCAGTAGCACTGACATTTACTAATGTAAATGTGGTTTAAATTGACAGCAAATTACATTTCCCTGCAGTCTTAAAAAAAAAAAAAACCCACACAGACCCCTCCAAAGGACCCCCAAAATTCATAGAAGACATAAGGTCTGCTATATATTTTGGGGGACCTTGGAGTAGTCTATGCTTTCATTTTTATAGATGTCACTTTTGCTGTAGCGCACCCAAGCACAAAAGGGTCACAAAAAATTTGCATAGAGTCCCAACTAAATTGCATACTGGACCCTTAATCTGAGCTTGCAGCCTGGTTGGCCAGGAAAGAAAGAGGTGAGCATGTGCACCCCCTCCTGAACCATTCCAGGCTACACGCCCTCAACATAGAGGGGTACCTTGCCATGTTGATGAGGACAAGGTTCGACAGAAGAACATTTAATGAGAAACTTTTTTACTTGTCAGGTTGCTTTAACTCTCTTGCAGATCAAAGTTCAACCTTTTGATCTGTAAATAAAAAACACAGAGAGTTGCAAATGATACAATATTTCAGTGTAACTTTTTGTATTGTCTGAACAATGTTGTTGATAAACAGCCAGACTGCTTTTTTTTAAAACTCCTTCTCTGTGTACTCGGCAATGCAGCTGTGATTAATCAGAGCTGAATTGCCTGGTATTGGGACAGGGAGGGATCCCGGCAGCATGAGAGAAGGACTGAGTGTACTAGATGTGCCCTTTGCACAATGATGAAATGTTTTTGGGTGTGTCTAGAATCCAAATGTTTAACAAGTCCTTTATTAAGAAAAAACCCCTTGCTGTTGTCAGTTGTCAATCGTGTCAATCATTGCATTGACAATCAAGATGCCCGCTAACCACCGACTCACGCAAAGAAAAACCCAATGGATGCAGGGCACACAGCTGATCCCCACACTAATTCTTGGATTGGCTATAAAGGAAAAGGGAGGGTATAGTGGTGACATCTTTGCACAAATATGGTCATGGCCATGTTTGGTCAACTCCATTGCCAGAATATGGCAAGTAACAGTAAAAACAGAGATTTTATTTGCACACATTTACAAAAATATTTGGCAGTCACACCTGCTCCTCAATGCCTGTCTGTAAAGTGTGGTCCTAAGTCTTACATTTGATAGTCTCCAAATTGGAGCATATACAGTATCTCACAAAAGTATTATATCTTTTCATGTGACAACACTGAAGAAATGACACTTTGCTACAATGTAAAGTAATGTGTACAACTTTTGTAACAGTGTAAATTTGCTGTCCCCTCAAAGTAACTCAACACACAGCCATTAATGTCTAAACCGCTGGCAACAAAAGTGAGTACAATTCTATGTGAACATGTCCAAATTGGGCCCAAAGTGTCAATGTTTTGTGTGGCCACCATTATTTTCCAGCACTGCCTTAACCCTCTTGGGCATGGAGTTCACCAGAGCTTCACAGGTTGCCACTGGAGTCCTCTTCCACTCCTCCATGATGACATCATGGAGCCGGTGGATGTTAGAGACCTTGCGCTCCTCCACCTTCTGTTTGCCCCACAGACGCTCAATAGGGTTTAGGTCTGGAGACATGCTTGGCCAGTCCATCACCTTTACCCTCACCTTCTTTAGCAAGGCAGTGGTCATTTTGGAGGTGTGTTTGGGGTCGTTATCATGTTGGAATACTGCCCTGCGGCCCAGTTTCCGAAGGGAGGGGATCATGCTCTGCTTCATTATGTTACAGTGCATGTTAGCATTCATGGTTCCCTCAATGAACTGTAGCTCCCCAGTGCCGGCAGCACTCATGCAGCCCCAGACCATGACACTCCCACCACCATGCTTGACTGTAGGCAAGACACACTTGTCTTTGTACTCCTCACCTGGTTGCCACCACACACGCTTGACACTATCTGAACCAAATAAGTTTATCTTGGTCTCATCAGACCACAGGACATGGTAATCCATGTCCTTAGTCTGCTTGTCTTCAGCAAACTGTTTGCAGGTTTTCTAGGGCATCATCTTTAGAAGAGGCTTCCTTCTGGAATGACAGCCATGCAGACCAATTCAATTCAGTGTGCAGCGTATGGTCTAAGTACTGACAGGCTGACCCCCCCACCCCTTCAACTTCTGCAGCAATGCTGGAAACACTCACGTCTATTTCCCAAAGACAACCTCTGGATATGATGTTGAGCATGTGCACTTAACTTCTTTGGTCGACCATGATGAGGCCTGTTCTGAGTGGAACCTGTCCTGTTAAGCCATTGTATGGTCTTGGCCACCATGCTGCAGCTCGGTTTCAGGGTCTTGGAAATCTTCTTATAGCCTAGGCCATCTTTATGTAGAGCAACAAATTTTTCTTTTCAGACCTTCAGAGAGTTCTTTGCCATGAGGTGCCGTATTGAACTTCCAGTGACCAGTATGAGAGAGAAAGCGATAACACCAAATTTAACACACCTGCTCCCCATTCACACCTGAGACCTTGTAACACTAACGAGTCACATGACATCAGGGAGGGAAAATGGCTAATTGGACCCAATTTGGACATTTTCCCTTAGGGGTGTACTCACTTTTGTTGCCAGCGGTTTAGACTTAATGGCTGTGTGATGAGTTATCTTGAGGGGACAGCCACATACTTTACATTGTAGAAAAGTGTCATTTCTTCAGTGTTGTCACATGAAAAGATATAATAAAATATTTACAAAAATGTGAGGGGTGTACTCACTTTTGTGAGATACTGTATAGCAGTTGATAAATTAAGGACAGGTATGCCTGGAGGAAGTTCATTACTCCTCAGCCGCCTCCCACCCAGATGCTGGCCGGGTGGGAGAAGTGCCATTCTGAGTGGACGTACCTGTACATCCTTCAGAACAAGGCTACGTGTTCCCGGTGTGCCTGTGTCCGCTGGACACAGCGCATCCCAGATCAGCAGATGGGTTCTGTGATTGGCCCTTCTGATCATATGATGGCTGTGTCCAATCACAGCCATCATGTAATGTAAACATTGCGGCCTGTCACTTGATTGGCTCTACTTCTTAGACAGAGCCAACTAGTGTGGAGAAATAAAGCCTGTCTTTGTTGCTAGCGGGGGATCAGTGAGTGTACAGCATTTTCACTGAGTTACACACACTGATCACTTAACAAGTACCCCCAGTGTACACACATCTGTCACAGTGTTAAATCTACATCTGTACCAGTGATCATCAATATCTGTCACATTGTACCAGTGTCAAATCCACATCTGTCACAGTGTACCAGTGTCAGATCCACATCTATATAAAGAAACGTGATTTTGCGCTAACCATACAAAAAATAAATAAATAAATAAATAAATAATAAAAAAAAATTGTGCTGCTGCTCGTGTTAGTCCATAAATACAAAAGACCCAAAAAATAAATAGTAAATAGTGTAACCAGCGCGCATCATATCTTAGTGTGTATTAAATATAAGTGATCCCGATAGTTATGACTACTATTGGTATACCACACTTAAAGCCATTTCAATCCGGCCAAAAACTCATGAAAAACGTTATTACTATAGACATATATTTAAAAAAAAATCGTGAAATTGACTTATTTTTCTATATTAGGAACATTTAAATCCTATACTCACACCACGTGTTCAACAGTGAAACAAAACATGTGTTATTAATTACAATGTTACTTATGAAAATCAATCCGCAACAATGTAGTGAGCACCCTGAAACATATGTGCTAGTAACAATGTTACTTGTGACTATCAATTCGCAACAATGTGGTGAACACCATACATATCCAAATTAGTGCTAAAAATGTTTATCAGTGGGACACTTATTCCCCTTGAACATCTTAGATGTAGAAACAATGATCAGTCCTTGATGGAAATATGCTAGGTTGATATTAGCACCAATCTTCTTTATAGAAAGAGACACACCGATATTCCTCCTTTTCACAAATATGGTAAAAAAGGCCGCTTACCGGATCAGATGGATCTCAGGTTAGTGAGATCAGATGAGCATGTTGCATTAGCCTGCCGGCCTTAGATTATCACTTGGGCGTTTTCCTGGGAGATTTCCTCAGCCACTGTGCTCCAATTCACAGGCAGATCTGGGCGTTTTCCTGGGAGATTTCCTCAGCCACTGTGCTCCAATACACAGGCAGATCTATCCTCACTGATACAATGTATCCAGTTTCAAAATATTAGTTCATCCATACAGAAGATACACCTCAGTGGGAGTAAAACGAAAAGGGCTCCATAGTGCAAATGTGTTTTATAGATTTATTCAAAATCTCTTTCACAGTCACTTTAAAACAATTCTTTCCACTGCAAATGTTCACAGCAACACTCCACTGCACATCAGGAACTACAAATCAAAAAAACTCCCAAGTATACACCAAACGGAACTCAGATAAAAAATGGGAACCAGATAAAAATTAGCTAAAAATCAGCATACATGCAGAGCGGGAGCAAATCGGCTGACTGCATGGAGAAAGACCAGACAAACGTGATGGCGTCACAGCCTCTAGCTCCACCCGACGCGTTTCCCCCAAACAGGCCTCCACTGGGAACGGAGACATCCACATCTGTCAGTGTATCAGCGTTAAATCCACATCTGTCAGTGTACTAGTGATCAGCAACATCTGTCACAGTGTACCAGCATCAAATCTGCATCTATAAGTGTACCAATGATCAGCAACATCTGTCTGTGTGTATTAATGACAAATCCACATCTGTCAGGTGTACAGGTGATCAGCAACCCCTGTCAGTGTACCAGTGTCAAATCCACATTTGTCAGTGTACCAGTGATCATCAACAACTGTCGCAGTGTATCATTGTGTATCACTGTACACTTGATACTACTGTCCCCAATATCTCTCCCAGCCAGGCCTCTGTATTGGAGAGTACTTCTGGATCTATCATACATCACTACACTATTAGTGAACTAAAAGTGAAGTGAAGATATATTCCAGTATCCGCTATCTGCTATATGGCTGTATGACCTGGACTGTTTAATGACCATGCCTGCCAGTGCCACCTGAATTATCAACCATGTTTCTGCCTTCCACGTGAACTGACTTTGGCCTGTTAATCGACCATGCTTTTTACCTGCAGCCTGAACTGATCTTTTGCCCTGCCACTAAATTTCAATATAACACCGGGGTCTCATGTATGTGAGGGGCTTCAGAATAGTTTTTATGAGTGGAGAAAACTATGTTTTTGTTTTTTCTCTGAGTTTTGTAATTCTCGTATTAGGGTCTGCTGATAGGAGGCTTTGAAGAGATTTTGGTTGGAGGAAGCCACTACCCCTGTATCCAGGTCTTACCTGGCCGAGTCCCTAAGCTTGATATTTCGGCCTTCTGCCATCTGACCCTGGCCAGCCTGTACCTGAACTGACCACGCCCCTGCCTGGACCCTGCACTGTTTATGGACCATGTTCCTGCCTACTTCCTGCATGTCAGCCTGCAGCCTGTACTGTATAGACCATGTTCCTTCTTGCTGCCTTGCCAAGGCCTTTGTACTGACCATGCGAGATACCAGCCCCACTCATCCTATACTGACAACTGCACTACTAAAATCACAGGTGGGTGTTTGCTTTTCAAAATGTGGTCATTTTGTAGGTGTTTCTATTGTCCTGGTTCTCCAAGACCTTCAAAAATGTTATAAGTAGTCAGGAAATTAGATGTGTATTTTATGCCCCTAGAGCACCTGAAGGTGCTACTTGGATATTGGGCCTCTGTATGTGGCCAGGCTGTGGAAAAGTCTCACACATGTGGTATCGCCATACTCAGGAAGAGTAGCAGAATGTATTTATGGGTGCAATTCTTAATATGTACATGCTATGTGTTAAAAAATATCTTTTAAATTGACAACTTTGTGTACAAAAAAAATAAGTTTTCATTTTCTTTCCCTATTTTCCAAAAACTTGTGGAAAAAATGACACGTTTAAAACACTCATTATGCCTCAAAGGATATACATTGGGGTGTTTGCTTTCCAAAATAGGGTCATTTTATGTGTAATTCCAATGTCCTGGTGCTCCAGGGCTTTCAAAAATGTGCTAGGTAGTCAGGAAAAACCAAAGACATGTAGCATAATACATTCTGGCCTAAATTTATGATCAAATTTGATTTTATTGGACATTTGTTATAACAGAAAACAGAAAATATATATTTTTTTTAATCAAAATGTTTGCTTTTTTTCCACTTATATCATAAAAAAACAGTGGTAATTAAATACCACCAAAAGAAAGCTCTACTTTTGTGAAAAAAGTGATAACAATTTCATTTTGGTACAGGGTAAAAAGACTGAGCAATTGGTCTGGGCAGGAAGGGGGTAAAAGTGCCCAGTATTGAGGTGGTTAAAGGTTCAGGGACACATTAGAAGCCCCGAAAGAGCACAATGGCAACCCGATTTATAACTAACTTATGAAGTAAGGTGCACATGAAAGGGCTTTGCAAAGCACAAACAAAAAAAATGTTTTCCCAGCACACTATCAACTATCCTTAAAAAAGGGCACTACCTAACAATTTACACTAAAAACAGAGATTTTAGTTACACTTATTTGCAAATATATGAGGACGCTGCATTGCCTCTTCAAGGCCCTTCTGTAAAGTGCAGTTCTAACTCTTATATTTGAGAGTCTCCATGTTGGAGAAGTTGATAAAATAAAGGCAGGTATGCCTTGAGGCAACAAATGTTTGCTCTGAACTTAGGTTTCAACTGAACCACTGGCTCATCCCTCTTGAGCAAGGGTTACAAAAACTAAAAATATGCTGTTGAACTAAAAAGAGTGTACAGAATGGCAATTAAACCAATAAGACATTAGTGGATCGAATTCATTAATTAAATAATGTATCCATGGCAAGAAGCAACCAAGAGTAAATATGATCATAACTAGAAAAAAGTTCATAGAGTAAACCTGGTGGAATATGTTCACTTTAAAGTAATCACAAAAGAGAAGGGGGTACTCTTTGTGTCTGGAGGAAAAGAGGTTTACCTTCTGCATAAGAAAGGGTTCTTTACAGTAAAAGCTGTGAAAATTTGGAATAGACTTTCATAAGAACTGCTTCCATCCAGCTCAGAAGGTTGCTTCAAACAAAGTGCTATTTTACATTATAATATATTAATATTATTTAGATATAACACTGTGGAATGTTTATGAAATTGTCTTAGGGGATCTGGGTTGCTTCTTGTTACAGCAAACTGGATCCTGATTTCTTCTGGGTCAACTGCAGGTTTGGAATCCTGATGATGACAATTTATTTTGTTTGTTTATTTTAAGTAAAACTCAATAGACAAGTGTCCTTCTAAATTATACTAACTATATTGCTATGTAACAAACGTTTGTCTCTGTAATACGCAATGATATCACTCTTTTCTCTCTTTTGGTTAATGACAACCTTCACTTCCATTCCTAGCTGCAAAAATATAAGTATTTTCTTAAACATAAAATAAGGAGATTATTTTCTTAAATTTAGGTTATCCTTTCTAACAAATTAGGTCACTGTGTCAAAGATATATATTTAAAAAAAAACCCCAAAAAACTATTTCTTGATCGTTTTTAATTTAGATAATTAGATCATTTTATATTACAGTAACTTCATTTAATCTCCCAAGAACATAAACAAAGTTATCTTTGATCACCTGCTCTTATAGGCACACATTTCTATTTGGCTGCTTTTGCATATAGTATAGTGTAGTAATTGACTGCTAGTCATAGTGTTTTTTAACAAAAAACATTCGCAAAATTGTCAGGAAATGATCTGCCTAAAGAATTATACTCCAATACAATTGTGAACAAAGGCAGTTCTATCTTCTAGCTCCTTTATATCTCCTTTATTGCTCGTTCAACTTTAGTCATCTCAATCTTCTTTTAGGACTTCTGTCTCCCAAATTATAATTCAATTAAAGAATATCACTCTAGAAATAATTGAGTTCATCAAGCAGTTTGATGCAAGCTTCAAAAACGAATATGCTTCATTGATGAACATTTTCAAAGATCTTTGCTCAATTTTGGGTGTGCTTCAGTATGTTACAGTACATGTTAGCATTCATGGTTCCCTCAATGAACTGTAGCTCCCCAGTACCGGCAGCACTCATGCAGCCCCAGACCATGACACTCCCACCACCATGCTTGACTGTAGTTAAGACACTTGTCTTTGTACTCCTCACCTGGTTGCCACCACACACGCTTGACACTATCTCAACCAAATAAGTTTATCTTGGTCTCATCAGACCACAGGACATGGTTCCAGTAATCCATGTCCTTAGTCTGCTTGTCTTCAGCAAACTGTTTGCAGGTTTTCTTGGGCATCATCTTTAGAAGAGGCTTCCTTCTGGGACGACAGCCATGCAGACCAATTTTATTCAGTGTGCGGCATATGGTCTAAGCACTGACAGGCTGACCCCCCCACCCCTTCAACTTCTGCAGCAATGCTGGCAACCCTCACGTCTATTTCCCAAAGACAACCTCTGGATATGATGTTGAGCATGTGCACTCAACTTCTTTGATCGACCATGATGAGGTCTGTTCTGAGTGGAACCTGTCCTGTTAAGCCATTGTATGGTCTTGGCTACCGTGCTGCAGCTCGGTTTCAGGGTCTTGGCAATCTTCTTATAGCCTAGGCCATCTTTATGTAGAGCAACAATTTTTTTTTCAGATCTTCAGAGAATTCTTTGCCATGAGGTGCCATGTTGAACTTCCAGTGATCAGTATGAGAGAGTGCGAGTGATAACACCAAATTTAACACACCTTCTCCCCATTCACACCTGAGACCTTGTAACACAAACGAGTCACATGACATCAGGGAGGGAAAATGGCTAATTGGGCCCAATTTGGACATTTTCCCTTAGGGGTGTACTCACTTTTGTTGCCAGCGGTTTAGACTTAATGGCTGTGTGATGAGTTATCTTGAGGGGACAGCCACATTACAGTTTTACAAGCGGTACATTCACTACTTTACATTGTAGCAAAGTGTCATTTCTTCAGTGTTGTCACATGAAAAGATATAATAAAATATTTACAAAAATGTGAGGGGTGTACTCACTTTTGTGAGATATTGTATAACAGTTGATAAATTAAGGACAGGTATGCCTGGAGGAAGCTCATTACTCCTCAGCCGCTTCCCACCCGGATACTGCACTTAAATGGCCGGGTGGGAGAAGTCCCATTCTGAGTGGACGTACCTTTACATCCCTCAGAACAAGGGCTGTTTGCTCCCGGTGTGCCTGTGTCCGCTGGACACAGCGTATCCCAGATCAGCAGATGGGTTCTGTGATTGGCCCTTCTGATCATATGATGGCTGTGTCCAATCACAGCCATTATGTAATGTAAACATTTGTCTCTGTAATACTTGTTTGTCGCAGAGATATCACTCTTCTCTCTTTTTTGGTCAATGACAACCTTCACTTCCATTCCTAGCTGCAAAAAAATATAAGTATTTTCTTAAACATAAAATAAGGAGATTATTTTCTTAGATTTAGGTTATCCTTTCTAACAAATTAGGTCACTGTATCAAAGATATATATTTAAAAACAAAAAACAAAAAACTATTTCTTGATCTTTTTTAATTTAGATAATTAGATCATTTTATATTACAGTAACTTCATTTAATCTCCCAAGAACATAAACAAAGTTATATTTGATCACCTGCTCTTATAGGCACACATTTCTATTTGGCTTATTATTAATAATAGTATATATAAACCAGACGAGTAGACATATACTACAAACAGCGCTAATTGTTGAGCAAAGATAAATATAAAATCATGCGGCCAACTACGCACAAAAGCAATCAAACAGAGAGGTAGAGAGTCTGTGAAGTGCTCAGAAAACAGTCCATCAGTGACAATACAGTCGTATCTCAGTGTGCGCCTTCCACCGGTCAGCAGAATTTCACCCTGTGTTGACACTCTCCCCCTAGGGGATCGAACTCACCAGATCTACTAATTTAAAAAGCCTCCAAGAACAAAAGGTCTTCTCAGCACCACTCTCTCAGTACCGCTCCTGGGGGTTCAGGGGGGGGGCCACAACTCCAAACAGATGAATGCCAGAGAAAGAAAATTGTGTGCACATAGCGTAATTCTGTTTATTAAATTGTACCCCACAATCTTCATAAAAAACCCCTCATTCTATATACGTACACTATAAAAGCAGTTAAACAAGCAAAAACGTATATGGGTAGCGTGTCACCGTTCAGAAGACCAGCCGATTCGATATCCAGGGGGACAGGTCACTTCCTGGTTGTGGATCGGGCCGTGGTGGAACGCATACCTCACTTCCGGCGTCGTGTAAGCCACGCCCTGACGCGTTTCGTCATATCCTGACTTCGACAGAGGGCGTGGCTACACGGCGTCATGCAAGGCTTATATCACCCGCCCCAATCACAGCTACCAATCGCAGAACATCCGGCCCGACGTCAGGCGCATGACGTCAGACAAGGAGCTCAGCGATGGTTCAGCATAGGAAGAAAGGGGGGGCGTGTCAAACCTAGCTGCACATAGTCAGTGACTGTGGCGATGTGTCAGGATCAACGAGCGATCGCTCATCTCATAGGTCCACACAGTGCACAAACCTACACAGTCACTAGCCGGCATAACAAACAAATATCACTGCAATACAAACAGACATGATTACATAAACTTAAAGATTACTCAGATATCAACATAATCTTAATGATAGAGCAAACACTTACAAGCTATGATTTCATAAATATTTTCAAGCATAAGAGAAATTAGTTAAATAAACAGTATATATTAAAAATCATATCCCGATAAAGGACATGCAGGTAAAAAATAGATAAATCAATATAAATTGAATTAATATAGATTAAAAAGCATCAGTATCAAAAAAAGGAATATAAATCTATATCCCTTGAAGATAACAGCATATCACACACATATATACTAAAGGTCATAATGAGGGTCATACAAAAACTGACATTATAAATAAATAGTAGACATTGATTAAAAAACTCTGCTTCAGAGATAATCATTGCTCAGTTAATAGACACTATAATCATTAAAATTACCAAAAAATATTAATACACAATTACTTTTAGGAATCACTGATAAAGCAGTTGATGTCTAGGTCAACGTTTAACCCCTTTGGCGACAAGGTATCAGCCAGGAATATCCACTGGGTCTCTCTTTTGGAGAGATCGCGAACCAGATTAGAACCCCTCCATTTCTGCTTGAGGTGGTCGATACCCCAAAACTTAAGACCCGACGGGTCCTGATTGTGCTTAAGTTTAAAATGTAAAGAGACGTTATGGTCTTTAAAGCCCAGTTTGATATTGGCTATGTGTTCAGCAATTCTTACTCTTAGAAGCCTTTTTGTGCGCCCAATATAAATCAAATCGCACGGGCATTGGAGAGCATACACCACATGCGACGTATTGCATGTGATGAATTCACCAATGGCAAATTCTCTGCCATTAGAGGTTGACCTAAAGTTTTCCACAGCCCTGAGAGGCCTATTGACCTCTCTGCAAGCTCGACATCGTCTACAGCTAAAAAAGCCTTTTCTGTCCCAGATAGTGGGCAACCTGGACGGGGGGTCAAGTACTTTCTGCACTATTTTATCGGCAATACTCAGAGACTTTCTGTAAATAAACTTGGGTCTGCGTGGCAAGACCGAGTGTAGAACTCTCTCCATCAGCAAAACATGCCAATGGGACGCAATAATGTCCTCCACCTCCCTATACTGGGAATGGAATTCTGATATAAAGCTCCATTCGTGGCTTTCTCTAGCCATTACGAGTGGAGCTTCATCAAGCAAGGTGGCTCTAGGTTGGAGAGCCAGTTCATGTATAATGGAGTCCAACATCGTCTCTTGGTACCCCTTCTCCATGAATTTTTTCTTTAAAACCTGGGCTTACACTAAAAAATCTGTATCCTCTGAACAATTCCTTTTTATTCTTGTTAATTGGCCTTTGGGAATGTTCTTAAGCCACATCGGATGGTGGCCACTCGTGGTAGGTAAGTAGCTGTTAGAGTCGGTGGGCTTAAAGTAAACTTTGGTTGCCAGACAATTCCCTTTCCTAAAAATAGTGACATCCAAGAAGTGTATGTCACTCTGGCTGGCCTCACTGGTTAATACAATATTATTAGTGTTAGAGTTAAGTTCTCTCAAAAATTTGTGGAGACTATCACTAGTACCATCCCAAATAAAGAATAAGTCGTCTATATACCTCCTGTATAGCAAAAGTTGGTGGCGGGCAACCGAGAAAATAGTTTTGACCTCCCACTCACCCATAAACAAGTTTGCTATACTAGGGGCAAACTTGGCCCCCATAGCTACACCTCTACATTGAGAATAAAACTGGCCGTCAAACCAAAAGAAATTATGGCCTAAACAAAAATCTAAAGCATTCCTAATAAAGACTTTATGACTGTGTGGCAGGTCTTCCCGCTGAGACAGAGCCCAATTGAGTGCTAGAAGGGCGTCGTCATGTTGGATCACTGAGTAAAGTGATGCCACATCAGCGGTTACTAGATAGACTTCTTGTTTCCCAGTTAGGTCAATCTGCTGTAAGATTTGCAGAAGACTTTTAGTATCTCTAAGATACGCCTTGGTACACACAACGCTGTCTTGTAGGAAATGGTCTAGGTATTGGCCCATGCGAGATGTAATGGAGCCAATCCCATTCACAATAGGCCTACCGGGAGGGTTAATCAAATCTTTATGTATCTTCGGTAGAGTGTAGATCGTAGGAATCCTACTACTACTCGGCACAAGGTATTTTCTCTCACGATGAGAAAGTACACCTGAAGCATACCCACTTTCAACTAAATTTCTCAGATCTTTCTCATACTGTACGGTAGGATCTTTCGGCAATTTCACGTAAGTATTGCTATCGTTCAGCATTTCAGTGAGTTGATCATGGTAGAACTGCTTATCTAAAATCACTACACCTCCTCCCTTGTCGGCAGGCCTAACAACAATTTCCTTCCTTTTCTCAAGCATATTAATCCCATCTAATATGTACTGAGGGTTTACCTTCTTTTTCGGTACTATATGCTCTAGATCACGTGTCACTAGTCCTTTAAACACATCTATGTTCTGATTCGCACTATTCAAGGGATTAAACAATGACTTATTCTTTAGTCCACTGTCAATTGGCACCGAGGCCAAATTTGTAGCGCTGACAGGTTGGGAATTTTTATTCAGAAAGTATTTTTTAATATTTAACTTTCTAATGTACTTGTGTACATCAATAAACACATTGAACTTATTAATCGGCCTTTTAAGGCCGCATTTTAGACCCAGATGTAAAATATTAGTTTCCTTGTGTGATAAAACCACCTTACTAAGGTTAAAAATACCCCCTAATCCTGCTCTCTCCTTCTTTTTTTGGGCCCTTCGCCCTGCCCTGCAGCCCCTTGTTCTCCTCTCCATGGATTGGGATGCTCGGCATAATCCCTCTCCCATTGGGGGTACTCCTTCCATTGCGGTTCTGCATAGGACTGTCTCGGCTGTGGATGGGACGGGGGCCTCCCCCTGCGTTGAGGGTAACCTCGACCCCGTTTCTGCCAGCCCCTCCCCCTCCCTAAAAAAGGACGAGGGGAATGGTAATTAGTTCTATCACCATTATCCCTCAGGGGTTCATATCTATTGTTAACGGGGACTTGGTAATGGCTGTTAGAGGGTGTAGGGTAGTGGGGATCAGTGGGTAAATTTCTCCTAACAACCGATCTACCACGTCCCCTACCACTCCTAACTGGGGTGGAATAAGTTTGAGGGGGACGGCTAGATACATCCTCCCTTCCTCCATCCACCTCAGATGGTGCGGTGCTCTGTGAATTATTAGAGGGGTGTGCTGTTTGTGCAGACCCTCCCCTGGGATGGACATTCTCATTGTTCTTGACTTGTTGCCAAAGATATACAGAGCCAGATCTGAAATCAGCCAGATCCCTCTGGAATTTCTTGGCTTTCTTTTTCTGCGTATCTTTATCAACCTTTTCAAGTTTCTTTTTAATGCGGACATTGAAGTCCACTACTTGTTGCGAATCTTTTATTGGGTCTAGTTGCAAGCGAAACTCATTAATTTTACCCTCTAAGATAGACATCTTTTTTCGTTTACGTGCAAGAACCAGATCCTGCAACTTAAATCCCATACCCGTAAAGAAATCAAACCATTCTTTCATGGATTCCGGATCATCCAGCCCATCTTGGGGAACTACATCCCACCTAAGGCTCCTAACTATAATTTTTTCTTTAACATACTGTTCAAACGCACAGATGTCCCACCATGTGCGGACTTGTTTCTCTAATGCATTTCCCAAAGAGGTAAGCACACTATTAATATTGGTCTGTGCAGTGGTCTGCTCATTAACTGCAAAAACATTTCCAATATCTATAGTTCTACTACTCAAAAACATCAACGCATCCATGGCTGCCAAGAAAGGACAAACGAATATCAAGGTAAGGTCTGCTCAGGCCTACAGCACACCACTCAGCGCCAAATGGATCAATTGATGTCAAAAGAGAGCAAAACTAAAGACTGGGGGAGATGATAACACTCAGTATCTATGCAGAGTGATCTAAAGGACAGCAGCCGTTTTAAAAAATCATAAGATTAAAAACAAATATTATTAATAATAGTATATATAAACCAGACGAGTAGACATATACTACAAACAGCGCTAATTGTTGAGCAAAGATAAATATAAAATCATGCGGCCAACTACGCACAAAAGCAATCAAACAGAGAGGTAGAGAGTCTGTGAAGTGCTCAGAAAAAAGTCCATCAGTGACAATACAGTCGTATCTCAGTGTGCGCCCTCCACCGGTCAGCAGAATTTCACCCTGTGTTGACACTCTCCCCCTAGGGGATCGAACTCACCAGATCTACTAATTTAAAAAGCCTCCAAGAACAAAAGGTCTTCTCAGCACCACTCTCTCAGTACCGCTCCTGGGGGTTCAGGGGGGGGGCCACAACTCCAAACAGATGAATGCCAGAGAAAGAAAATTGTGTGCACATAGCGTAATTCTGTTTATTAAATTGTACCCCACAATCTTCATAAAAAACCCCTCATTCTATATACGTACACTATAAAAGCAGTTAAACAAGCAAAAACGTATATGGGTAGCGTGTCACCGTTCAGAAGACCAGTCGATTCGATATCCAGGGGGACAGGTCACTTCCTGGTTGTGGATCGGGCCGTGGTGGAACGCATACCTCACTTCCGGCGTCGTGTAAGCCACGCCCTGACGCGTTTCGTCATATCCTGACTTCGACAGAGGGCGTGGCTACACGGCATCATGCAAGGCTTATATCACCCGCCCCAATCACAGCTACCAATCGCAGAACATCCGGCCCGACGTCAGGCGCACGACGTCAGACAAGGAGCTCAGCGATGGTTCAGCATAGGAAGAAAGGGGGGGCGTGTCAAACCTAGCTGCACATAGTCAGTGACTGTGGCGATGTGTCAGGATCAACGAGCGATCGCTCATCTCATAGGTCCACACAGTGCACAAACCTACACAGTCACTAGCCGGCATAACAAACAAATATCACTGCAATACAAACAGACATGATTACATAAACTTAAAGATTACTCAGATATCAACATAATCTTAATGATAGAGCAAACACTTACAAGCTATGATTTCATAAATATTTTCAAGCATAAGAGAAATTAGTTAAATAAACAGTATATATTAAAAATCATATCCCGATAAAGGACATGCAGGTAAAAAATAGATAAATCAATATAAATTGAATTAATATAGATTAAAAAGCATCAGTATCAAAAAAAGGAATATAAATCTATATCCCTTGAAGATAACAGCATATCACACACATATATACTAAAGGTCATAATGAGGGTCATACAAAAACTGACATTATAAATAAATAGTAGACATTGATTAAAAAACTCTGCTTCAGAGATAATCATTGCTCAGTTAATAGACACTATAATCATTAAAATTACCAAAAAATATTAATACACAATTACTTTTAGGAATCACTGATAAAGCAGTTGATGTCTAGGTCAACGTTTAACCCCTTTGGCGACAAGGTATCAGCCAGGAATATCCACTGGGTCTCTCTTTTGGAGAGATCGCGAACCAGATTAGAACCCCTCCATTTCTGCTTGAGGTGGTCGATACCCCAAAACTTAAGACCCGACGGGTCCTGATTGTGCTTAAGTTTAAAATGTAAAGAGACGTTATGGTCTTTAAAGCCCAGCTTGATATTGGCTATGTGTTCAGCAATTCTTACTCTTAGAAGCCTTTTTGTGCACCCAATATAAATCAAATCGCACGGGCATTGGAGAGCATACACCACATGCGACGTATTGCATGTGATGAATTCACCAATGGCAAATTCTCTGCCATTAGAGGTCGACCTAAAGTTTTCCACAGCCCTGAGAGGCCTATTGACCTCTCTGCAAGCTCGACATCGTCTACAGCTAAAAAAGCCTTTTCTGTCCCAGATAGTGGGCAACCTGGACGGGGGGTCAAGTACTTTCTGCACTATTTTATCGGCAATACTCAGAGACTTTCTGTAAATAAACTTGGGTCTGCGTGGCAAGACCGAGTGTAGAACTCTATCCATCAGCAAAACATGCCAATGGGACGCAATAATGTCCTCCACCTCCCTATACTGGGAATGGAATTCTGATATAAAGCTCCATTCGTGGCTTTCTCTAGCCATTACGAGTGGAGCTTCATCAAGCAAGGTGGCTCTAGGTTGGAGAGCCAGTTCATGTATAATGGAGTCCAACATCGTCTCTTGGTACCCCTTCTCCATGAATTTTTTCTTTAAAACCTGGGCTTGCACTAAAAAATCTGTATCCTCCGAACAATTCCTTTTTATTCTTGTTAATTGGCCTTTGGGAATGTTCTTAAGCCACATCGGATGGTGGCCACTTGTGGTAGGTAAGTAGCTGTTAGAGTCGGTGGGCTTAAAGTAAACTTTGGTTGCCAGACAATTCCCTTTCCTAAAAATAGTGACATCCAAGAAGTGTATGTCACTCTGGCTGGCCTCACTGGTTAATACAATATTATTAGTGTTAGAGTTAAGTTCTCTCAAAAATTCGCGGAGACTATCACTAGTACCATCCCAAATAAAGAATAAGTCGTCTATATACCTCCTGTATAGCAAAAGTTGGTGGCGGGCAACCGAGAAAATAGTTTTGTCCTCCCACTCACCCATAAACAAGTTTGCTATACTAGGGGCAAACTTGGCCCCCATAGCTACACCTCTACATTGAGAATAAAACTGGCCGTCAAACCAAAAGAAATTATGGCCTAAACAAAAATCTAAAGCATTCCTAATAAAGACTTTATGACTGTGTGGCAGGTCTTCCCGCTGAGACAGAGCCCAATTGAGTGCTAGAAGGGCGTCGTCATGTTGGATCACTGAGTAAAGTGATGCCACATCAGCGGTTACTAGATAGACTTCTTGTTTCCCAGTTAGGTCAATCTGCTGTAAGATTTGCAGAAGACTTTTAGTATCTCTAAGATACGCCTTGGTACACACAACACTGTCTTGTAGGAAATGGTCTAGGTATTGGCCCATGCGAGATGTAATGGAGCCAATCCCATTCACAATAGGCCTACCGGGAGGGTTAATCAAATCTTTATGTATCTTCGGTAGAGTGTAGATCGTAGGAATCCTACTACTACTCGGCACAAGGTATTTTCTCTCACGATGAGAAAGTACACCTGAAGCATACCCACTTTCAACTAAATTTCTCAGATCTTTCTCATACTGTACGGTAGGATCTTTCGGCAATTTCACGTAAGTATTGCTATCGTTCAGCATTTCAGTGAGTTGATCATGGTAGAACTGCTTATCTAAAATCACTACACCTCCTCCCTTGTCGGCAGGCCTAACGACAATTTCCTTCCTTTTCTCAAGCATATTAATCCCATCTAATATGTACTGAGGGTTTACCTTCTTTTTCGGTACTATATGCTCTAGATCACGTGTCACTAGTCCTTTAAACACATCTATGTTCTGATTCGCACTATTCAAGGGATTAAACAATGACTTATTCTTTAGTCCACTGTCAATTGGCACCGAGGCCAAATTTGTAGCGCTGACAGGTTGGGAATTTTTATTCAGAAAGTATTTTTTAATATTTAACTTTCTAATGTACTTGTGTACATCAATAAACACATTGAACTTATTAATCGGCCTTTTAAGGCCGCATTTTAGACCCAGATGTAAAATATTAGTTTCCTTGTGTGATAAAACCACCTTACTAAGGTTAAAAATACCCCCTAATCCTGCTCTCTCCTTCTTTTTTTGGGCCCTTCGCCCTGCCCTGCAGCCCCTTGTTCTCCTCTCCATGGATTGGGATGCTCGGCATAATCCCTCTCCCATTGGGCTCTGTCTCAGCGGGAAGACCTGCCACACAGTCATAAAGTCTTTATTAGGAATGCTTTAGATTTTTGTTTAGGCCATAATTTCTTTTGGTTTGACGGCCAGTTTTATTCTCAATGTAGAGGTGTAGCTATGGGGGCCAAGTTTGCCCCTAGTATAGCAAACTTGTTTATGGGTGAGTGGGAGGACAAAACTATTTTCTCGGTTGCCCGCCACCAACTTTTGCTATACAGGAGGTATATAGACGACTTATTTTTTATTTGGGATGGTACTAGTGATAGTCTCCACGAATTTTTGAGAGAACTTAACTCTAACACTAATAATATTGTATTAACCAGTGAGGCCAGCCAGAGTGACATACACTTCTTGGATGTCACTATTTTTAGGAAAGGGAATTGTCTGGCAACCAAAGTTTACTTTAAGCCCACCGACTCTAACAGCTACTTACCTACCACGAGTGGCCACCATCCGATGTGGCTTAAGAACATTCCCAAAGGCCAATTAACAAGAATAAAAAGGAATTGTTCGGAGGATACAGATTTTTTAGTGCAAGCCCAGGTTTTAAAGAAAAAATTCATGGAGAAGGGGTACCAAGAGATGATGTTGGACTCCATTATACATGAACTGGCTCTCCAACCTAGAGCCACCTTGCTTGATGAAGCTCCACTCGTAATGGCTAGAGAAAGCCACGAATGGAGCTTTATATCAGAATTCCATTCCCAGTATAGGGAGGTGGAGGACATTATTGCGTCCCATTGGCATGTTTTGCTGATGGATAGAGTTCTACACTCGGTCTTGCCACGCAGACCCAAGTTTATTTACAGAAAGTCTCTGAGTATTGCCGATAAAATAGTGCAGAAAGTACTTGACCCCCCGTCCAGGTTGCCCACTATCTGGGACAGAAAAGGCTTTTTTAGCTGTAGACGATGTCGAGCTTGCAGAGAGGTCAATAGGCCTCTCAGGGCTGTGGAAAACTTTAGGTCGACCTCTAATGGCAGAGAATTTGCCATTGGTGAATTCATCACATGCAATACGTCGCATGTGGTGTATGCTCTCCAATGCCCGTGCGATTTGATTTATATTGGGCGCACAAAAAGGCTTCTAAGAGTAAGAATTGCTGAACACATAGCCAATATCAAACTGGGCTTTAAAGACCATAACGTCTCTTTACATTTTAAACTTAAGCACAATCAGGACCCGTCGGGTCTTAAGTTTTGGGGTATCGACCACCTCAAGCAGAAATGGAGGGGTTCTAATCTGGTTCGCGATCTCTCCAAAAGAGAGACCCAGTGGATATTCCTGGCTGATACCTTGTCGCCAAAGGGGTTAAACGTTGACCTAGACATCAACTGCTTTATCAGTGATTCCTAAAAGTAATTGTGTATTAATATTTTTTGGTAATTTTAATGATTATAGTGTCGATTAACTGAGCAATGATTATCTCTGAAGCAGAGTTTTTTAATCAATGTCTACTATTTATTTATAATGTCAGTTTTTGTATGACCCTCATTATGACCTTTAGTATATATGTGTGTGATATGCTGTTATCTTCAAGGAATATAGATTTATATTCCTTTTTTTGATACTGATGCTTTTTAATCTATATTAATTCAATTTATATTGATTTATCTATTTTTTACCTGCATGTCCTTTATCGGGATATGATTTTTAATATATACTGTTTATTTAACTAATTTCTCTTATGCTTGAAAATATTTATGAAATCATAGCTTGTAAGTGTTTGCTCTATCATTAAGATTATGTTGATATCTGAGTAATCTTTAAGTTTATGTAATCATGTCTGTTTGTATTGCAGTGATATTTGTTTGTTATGCCGGCTAGTGACTGTGTAGGTTTGTGCACTGTGTGGACCTATGAGATGAGCGATCGCTCGTTGATCCTGACACATCGCCACAGTCACTGACTATGTGCAGCTAGGTTTGACACGCCCCCCCTTTCTTCCTATGCTGAACCATCGCTGAGCTCCTTGTCTGACGTCGTGCGCCTGACGTCGGGCCGGATGTTCTGCGATTGGTAGCTGTGATTGGGGCGGGTGATATAAGCCTTGCATGACGCCGTGTAGCCACGCCCTCTGTCGAAGTCAGGATATGACGAAACGCGTCAGGGCGTGGCTTACACGACGCCGGAAGTGAGGTATGCGTTCCACCACGGCCCGATCCACAACCAGGAAGTGACCTGTCCCCCTGGATATCGAATCGGCTGGTCTTCTGAACGGTGACACGCTACCCATATACGTTTTTGCTTGTTTAACTGCTTTTATAGTGTACGTATATAGAATGAGGGGTTTTTTATGAAGATTGTGGGGTACAATTTAATAAACAGAATTACGCTATGTGCACACAATTTTCTTTCTCTGGCATTCATCTGTTTGGAGTTGTGGCCCCCCCCCTGAACCCCCAGGAGCGGTACTGAGAGAGTGGTGCTGAGAAGACCTTTTGTTCTTGGAGGCTTTTTAAATTAGTAGATCTGGTGAGTTCGATCCCCTAGGGGGAGAGTGTCAACACAGGGTGAAATTCTGCTGACCGGTGGAAGGCGCACACTGAGATACGACTGTATTGTCACTGATGGACTGTTTTCTGAGCACTTCACAGACTCTCTACCTCTCTGTTTGATTGCTTTTGTGCGTAGTTGGCCGCATGATTTTATATTTATCTTTGCTCAACAATTAGCGCTGTTTGTAGTATATGTCTACTCGTCTGGTTTATATATACTATTATTAATAATATTTGTTTTTAATCTTATGATTTTTTAAAACGGCTGCTGTCCTTTAGATCACTCTGCATAGATACTGAGTGTTATCATCTCCCCCAGTCTTTAGTTTTGCTCTCTTTTGACATCAATTGATCCATTTGGCGCTGAGTGGTGTGCTGTAGGCCTGAGCAGACCTTACCTTGATTTCTATTTGGCTGCTTTTGCATATAGTATAGTGTAGTAATTGACTGCTAGTCATAGTGTTTTTTAAGAAAAAACATTCCCAAAATTGTCAGGAAATGATCTGCCTAAAGCATTATACTCCAATACAATTGTGAACAAAGGCAACTGTGGTTCTTTCTTCTAGCTCCTTTATATCTCCTTTATTGCTCTTTCAACTTTAGTCATCTTAATCTTCTTTTAGGACTTCTGTCTCCCAAATTATAATCCAATTAAAGAAGATCACTCTGGAAATAATTGAGTTCATCAAGCAGTTTGATGCAAGGTTCAAAAATGAATATGCTTCACTAAAGAACATTTTCAAAGATCTTTGCTCGATTTTGGGTGTGGTATTTATTTAAGAGTGTTTTTATCCACATACATCCATTCTTTCCCTCTAGTAAAGGAATACCATTGATTTTACTAGTTTATAAAATTATTGATATGATGATGCCAGATAATCAGAACAAACATCTGGAATTAATAGGTTAGAAGTAAAACAGAAAACAAATTGTTAGCTAGAGGAGGACTAAGGATGCCCAGCAACAGTTATAGATTTATGAGGTGAGGTTATGAAGAGAAGGAATGTAGAACAGAGGTTTTCTATGTATAAGGAATTTCTTAATGTTAGCCCCTTATTACAGAAATGTGAGTCAGATCTGTTGCTGTTATAGAAGCAGTCAGCAAACAGTTTATAGGAATATATGTCATTTCCCAATATAGTTTTTTTCTCCTGCAATATAAAATGCAACAAAGTGATTGATAAGAAGATTATTAAAAAATAAATGCTCTTTAACCTGCACTGCCATACAAAAATAATAAAATGTAAGATGATAGGATATTTATTGGATGCAATAAATTGTCTGAGACACAAATGTTTATAGCACCATCTTCCCAACTGGATGCTATAAGATCAAAGAAATGTATCGCTGCTCTGCTTCTGTTGTGGCTCAGTAAAATACAACAAAATATAAACACAATAGAAACCTATACATTTTATATTCTTCTGTCTGGCCAGATTCAACATTTCAATGACAATACATTTTATTAATATATTTAAATGTCGCATAATTATATAGTTGAAAAACTCATACATCGAGGGGGCAGGAGGCGGAGCCTAGCGGAGCAGACATGCATTGTTAGAGCTCCACACCGCTGAGGAGAGAAGAGAAGGACAAAGCGGAGCCTGCAGGCTCAAAAGGTATCCATTTGAACCTTTTTGCCCCAGGGAACAAACTGTGAACGTTTGGGCAGGAAATATGGTACTGGGAGGAAACCGTGGCAGAAATAAAAATCACCTCACAAAGAGCTCACAGGCACTCACTGCAGCTGAAGCAGCTCCAGTCACCTCACAAGATACAGCATCAGGGCGCTCTCACAGACAGAAAATGTCACAGCAAGACTCTCCATTTGAGTCAGATACAGAACAAATCCTCTCACAAACTTCTCCACAAGCCTCCTCAGTATCCCCAGTAATATTATTACAATTTGAAAAGATGCTTCATAAGGCTTTAAAACAAACCTCAGACCAAATAACAAAAAGCCTAACCAAAGAAATAAGAGAGCTGGGAAACCGCACCGCAGCCTTAGAAATAAAAATGGATGAAATTGAAATTACAACCCAAGAAAATATAACAGAATTGGAACAATTAAAAAAAGAGAATTTAATACTTCAAACTAAGCTCGAAGATTACGAAAATAGAGCCAGACGTTCAAACTTGCGCATAAGGGGAATAGCTGAAACTGTGACAGACCTGCAATCTACTATTACTGCTCTATTACAAGAACTAAAGCCAGATATCCCTATTGAACGTTTAGAACTGGACAGAGTACACAGAGCCCTCACAGCCAAAAAGAAAGATGGACCCCCACGTGATATAATCACAAAATTTCATTATTACAGAACGAAAGAACAAATACTAATTGCTGCAAGAGAAAAAAAGGAACTTAATTTTCAAGGACACAATTATCAAATTTTTGCTGACCTATCCCAACTTACTATTACTAAAAGACGATCCATGAAACCCCAACTAACGGAACTGCAACGCCACAACATTATGTATCAATGGGGCTTCCCCTTTTCAGTCAGATTTAACTACCAAGGTACAATTTACAGAAGCAGATCAGCAGATGAACTACAACAAACCCTTTTAAAATTAAATCTGACAGAACCCACAAGCAGCAACTCTCCCACACGCAGAAGAATGGCGTCATCTTCACCTTCAGGCAGCACCCAGAAAATTTCAGAACAAAATGGGAATCATCATTCTCACAAAAGAGGCCGTTATGCCACATCATCCATGGACCAAGAAGATTCAATGGACTGACATCCTAATTCCTGATATCTCTTCATTTATTATACTAAGAGATGGTTCTCTTTAAAAAACCTATATTTATAACTGAATGTAACTGCATTCTGATAGTCACACACTGTGTGGGATCATGTTACATTCCAGTTATATTTCTTATTACTTCTGATTCATATAGCCTTAGAATACATAAGTGAAATAAGGAAATTCTTGTTCAGTTATATATTATCAGGTAATAACAATAGATTTATTACTTTTTAGGACAAATATGTTCAATAATCCAGAAGTAATGGAAGCTTTTTCTTTCTTTTCTTAAAACAAATATATTATTGCCTAACTAGTTCCTAGAATTATGTTTTTGTTTATTCTAATCTGAAGCAATACAACCTCAATTTTATGAGTTAACATATCTAAACAGTTACATATGAATAAAATATGTAATTGTTTACTCTAAAAGGGTTAAAATCCCAAAATAATTCAAACTATCTTCATCAATACCAAAGTTATTAACAGTACCTTTCTAACTGAATTATTTAGCCTAGGGCAAGACTAACCATATACAACCACCCTGGAATAAATAATTTCAACAAAAACTATATTCTGCACTCCAATTAATGAAACATCATTTTGATGTCTTTTGACATAGCACTTCTCTCCTGTAAGCGGAAGATCCGTGTACCCCCATTAGCCCTCCTCATTCTCCCAACCATATTATGTGGGAGTGTGACGAAGGCACTTATTCCCCTGAGAGAGATATTTATTCTCTTTCACGGGTAAATTGTGATTACTTGCAAAAAATAATTTATACAATGAATCATTTAATCTCATATGTTTTTTGTTTACTCTTTACTCCAGAATTCACTGGTTTCTTTTCTATCTATTCATCTCTTCAGTCCACACAGGTTGATCTGCGCAGTCAGCTCTGCATAACAAAAAGTAAGTCAAAACTATTTGATCTATTGCCATGGCACCACTGAATATACTTTCCCTGAATGTTCAGGGAATAAATGTCCCTCAAAAAAGGACCAAAGCCTTCCGTACTTTCCATAACAAGAAGGCTCACATAGTATGCCTCCAAGAAACACACTTCACCAAAGATTCTACTCCAAAATATATTTCTCCTTTTTATCAACAAATTTACACGGCTTCTGCCTGTACCAAGCAAAGGGGAACTCTAATTGCATTTCACCGATCCACACCATTCACCTTATCATCAGAAATTAAAGACCCAGAAGGTAGATACCTGATACTCATGGGTTATATAATGGATACAGCAATCACGGTGATTTCCTACTACGCTCCTAACAAACAACCTACACCATTCCTCTCACATATATTACAAGTGATTAATACACACAAAATAGGAACAGTGATAATGTGTGGGGATTCGAACCAGGTCCTCCTCCCATTTCTAGATAAATCACCTTTTACACCATCCAAAATAACCTCTAGATTACCTTTTTCTCAACTTCTTTCCAAATACAATCTGGTAGATTCATGGAGAGAAAGTAACCCAATGAAAAAGAAATTCACTTATTTCTCGCACCCTCATCAAACCTTCACCAGAATAGATCATATTTTTCTAACAATAGGAATGATACCAGAAATTATTGCATCAGATATAATTCCGATTCCGTGGTCTGACCATAATGCAGTATACACTACTATAGCCTCAGCCATACCAAAAGCGCATGACCCAATGTGGTACTTACCGGACATAATGCTCAAACACCCACTACATCAGATGGCCATTGAACAAGCTTTAAAGGAATACATATCAATTAATAATACAACAGACATCTCCCCAATAACACTGTGGGAAGCTCATAAGCCTGTCTTGCGTGGTACAATACAAAGACAAATGGCACTATTTAAACGGGAACGCAAAAATCTAGCAAAAAAACTAGAACTCAATTTTAATGCAGCCTACATATCATTTCAAGATAATCCATCTCAGAGTACAAAATCTCATCTGGAAAAATCTAGATTGGAATACGATCTATTTCTCACTGAGTCAGTTGATAAATCCCTCAAACGCTCCAAACACAATTTCTACATGAATACAAACAAACCAGGTACATATTTGGCTCGGGCATTAAATTCAACTAACAAATCTTTCAAACCAATACGTTTGAAATTATCAAAAAATGTTTACACTTGTAATCCAGTTAAAATAGTCCATAAATTTCACTCACATCTCGCAACTTTATACAAGACAAACAATGAATTTAATCCTACAGAAGCTGAATCCTTCTTCTCAAAAATAAACTTACCTGAGTTATCTCAGAATCAAAAAAGCAGTTTGGATGAGCCTATAACTATAGATGAAGTTGCTAACGCCATAAAAGACCTAAAACTTAACAAAAGACCAGGCCCAGACGGCTACTCGGCTTTATACTATAAAACATTCTCAGAAATACTCTCTCCCATTCTCACTGAAACTTTTAACAAACTTCTAGATGGACATTCTTTTCGGCAAGAAACACTAATGGCAATTGTTTGTATGATCCCAAAACCCCTTTCTGATGATACTTCCTGTTTGAATTATCGGCCTATCTCTCTGTTAAACCTCGATATTAAATTATTAGCAAAAATAATAGCAAAACGCCTCAATAGCATTATAGGAAAATTAATACATAGAGATCAAGTAGGCTTCATGCCAAATAGACAGGCAGGCGATAATATACGCAGGGCAGTGTTATTGGCACATATTGCTAAAAAACGGAAAATCCCTTTATGTTTTCTATCTCTCGATATTAAGAGGGCATTTGACACAGTATCCTGGCAATATATGCAATATTCATTACAAAAATGGGGTTTTGGACCCCACTTTTTAACATGGATCAAAGCATTATATAATAAACCCAAAGCCTATATAAAATATGCTGGATACAAATCTGAAGCCTTTAATATCGAAAGAGGTACCCGACAGGGTTGCCCATTATCTCCCTTATTATTTGCCCTTATACTCGAACCCATGGCCCAATACATCAGAACAAACCAAACTATAACTGGCATTGAAGTAGGAGGTATTACACACAAATTATGTATATTTGCAGACGATATATTACTTTTTCAATCATCACCACAGGTCTCTGGTCCTAACTTAATACCAGCTCTTGATGGATTTGCAGCCCTATCCGGCCTTATGATTAATCCTAAGAAATGCCTAGTGCTTAATATTTCACTCACAAACATGGAATTGATCCCGGCTAGGGCTGCACTCCCATTCACATGGGCAGAAAAATCAATCCCATATCTTGGAATTCATTTAACAGCATCTCATTCTGACTTATTCTCAACCAATTATCCTCCTGTATTAAGACAGATCACAAATCTAATAAAACAATGGCCGCAACTTCCTTTATCCTGGATAGGGAAAATTAATGCAATCAAAATGACTATTCTACCCAAATTGCTTTATCTATTCAGAGTCCTCCCTATTCCAATTCCTTCCTATTTTTTGAGAATAGTACAAAAAAGAGCAACTTCGTTTATATGGGGCTCTTCTAAACCACGTATACCTATACACACACTACATCTTCCCAAAAATAAAGGAGGCCTGGGATACCCTAATTTTACTAACTACTACAGAGCAGCACATTTGGCCAGTCTGTCCAAATACCATGCAAAACAGGAAATCCCATTATGGGTATTTAGAGAGGCTTCAGAAAATGACCCTCTATTAATATCAAATTTATTATGGCTTGATCCTAAAGACCGCTTTAAAATTCATAATCCCATAACTAAACACTTCTTATCTCTCTGGGATAAACTAAAAACCAAATATCAGTTACAATCTCCACACAATCCTCTCCTTTCTTTTATCAGAAATCCGGCCTTTTATCCGGCATGGATCTACCCAAATTCTTTTAAAGCTTGGACAACATCAGGCATTCAGACACTAAATGACTTCATAGCATCTAAATCATTCCTTTCATTCCCATCGCTTAGAGAAAAATATGATCTACCAAACTCTGAGATATTTAGATATCTCCAAATCAAAAATTTCTATACACCATTCCTAAAGGGGGATACACCATTATCCCAATTATCCATTTTTGAATCAATCTGTACAAAAGATCCATTTGCTAAAGGTACAATTTCATCACTTTATAATCAATTATATGGAGTAGCAAATCTTAATAGACCCTCTTACGTTCAGAGGTGGGAGGAGGACCTGGGACGAACTTTAGAAGACACGGACTGGTCTAACATATGGCTCACATCTAAGTCATCTCCACCCAACATCTTAGCACTGGAGACAAATTATAAAGTCCTAACTCGCTGGTACCTTGTACCCGCTAGAGTGGCAAAATATTCACCTAATACCTCAGCTCTTTGTTTTCGAGGATGCCCAGAAATAGGCACATATTTACACATATGGTGGACGTGCCCAGTAATCCAAACCTTCTGGAAGGAAGTTTTCGTGATTGCATCTAAAATATTTAAAAAAATAATACAACCAGATCCATATTTAACTTTACTTAATTTAAAACCGGAATGGTTAACACTCTCTCAATTCAAACTTATGATCCAACTAATAACGGCTGCAAAACAAACAGTGGCCAAGGCATGGAAATCTCCTACATTGGTACTAGCAGAAACAATTCACAGAATGAATAATACAATGTCCCATGCTAAGATGGTAGCCATCGATCAAAATCCAATTCCAAAATTTGAAAAACTTTGGCACCCTTGGATAAAACAACAGTTCCTGTCAAATTTCAATGACTCTGTCCTGTTGCCATGGTAACAGATTAAATGACTTACAGAGACACCCATTCTAAGGCTTCAAAGAGAACTAAAAAGAATAATAAACTGACGAGCGGGACAACCTTGTGGACCATACCTCTACCTTTCAACCCTTTTTCTTCTTTCTCTTTCCTTTTCTCCACCTTACGATTAAAGCTTATTATCAGAATTTATTTGACCTATATACACTCTACTTGTAAACAATATGTATAGTAGGTATAAATCATTTAAATACCTACAAAAGTAACTAAGGAAATTATATATATCTTTAATTTAGGTTTATGTGAACCCAATGTTTAATATTTGAAATTTCATGATATTTACCTATATAAACCCTACTGTAAAACAATGAGCTTACTTTATAGATCCTTGTAAACTTACTTTATGTATCTTTATAACATTGTATACTCAATAAACTTCTTTTGACAAGGAAAAACTCATACATCAAGTTCAACCTGTTCCCACTCTTATGCCCTGTACACACGACCGGTTTTGCCGTCGGAATAAACTCTGACGGTTTTTACGACGGAGTTTAGATGGAATTCCGCTCAAGCTTTCTTGCATACACACAGTCACACCAAATTCCAACCGCCCAGAACGCAGTGACGTACAACACGTACGACCGGACTAGAAAATGGAAGTTCAATAGCCAGTAGCCAATAGCTTCCGTCTCTTACTTGCTTTAGATCATGCGTTGTTTTTGGTGCATCGTAACAGCATACAGACGAGCGTTTTTTCCGATAGTAATTTGTTCCATTGGAAAAATATAGAACATGTTCTCTATCTAAGTCCGTCTGAATTTTCGACAGAAAAAGTCCAATGGGGCATACACACAGTCGGCATATACGATGAAAAGCTCCACATCTGACTTTTTCTGTCGGAAATTACGCTCGTGTGTACACGGCATTAAAAGCGTTGACCTAGAGGAAGGTAAGACAAAAATCTCTTAGTGAAACAACCATCAGCGTAAATAAAATTCTTGACTCAAAAGACAAGTGAACTAAACTTACTTTATCATTCACTTATACTGTTTAAGAACATTATTTAAAACATGATTGAAATAACATTAAGACATGCATTTAATCCTTTCTGTAGTCTATCACCTACATTTGTCTGCTCAAAATTTCTTGGCTATGACTGTCATACACCCATAATTATTTAAAATATACTTTAAAGTTCTGTATACTTTCTGACCATTGTCACTGGGTCAGAAAGTGATGGGAAATACAAAATGCAACAGTTGTCACAGAACAATAATAGACCAGATATCTTCAATATGAACACTGATTCCAGTGAAAACTGTCTAAGGATGTTTCCTCACTTTAAAGAGGTTTTCTCTCACTTTCCATTCTGTTACCAGGACAGTAAGTGAAAGGAAATCAAACAACATGGCACAGACAGGGAAAAGCCAGACAGGAATTTCAACCATTACTGACTCCAAAAAACTTAAAAAGCAATGGCTTTAGATACTTTATTCATTCCTTTAAACATTTACCTCAAATATACAGTAACTCTGATTGCCAGACTTCCAAACTGCAGCACTCATTCTTATAACATTCCCTATTGTTTACACCTAATGTTATTTATTTTTTTTAATTTGTTCCCATCATTAGTTTACACCTTGATTAGGCCTAAAGTCTAACTAAAGGAAAAGTGTTTTTTTAAGTTTTGGATAGATTGGTAAGGGAACACAGTCTTTGTCAGATATTCATTGCTGTATATTTCCCCACTTAGGGGGATAAACTCTCTCTATATAAGCTCTCTACTTGTCCAGATCCCCATTGTCCCCAGGTTTGAAAATGAGGGTAAAGTCAAAATTGCCACTAGAACAATAACATTAGGGAAATCTTCTAATGAGAACCCTTCCTGTGATGACTGTGTAAGAAGTTATTTCCTTCATGTTGAAAACATATCCTCTTATTTTCTGTTGAGTCAGAAAATGAAGGGACATTTCCCTAAAGATATGGCAAAAACATGACAGACAGCTTGTTTAACCCTCTCCCACTCTATCCAAAATGAAAAAAAAAAAAAAAAAGTCTAGGCTTTCGACATACTTTAAAAATTGAGTTTTAGTCAGCATTTTATTGGTTAAACAGTAACTTGAAGCATATGCTGTTTAATTCACATTTAAAGTATATGCAAATCCTAATAATAATCTTCATTTTTGCTCCCTTTTGGTCCCTTAAATATAACATTGAAAGTGTTTTGTTATATAAGTTGGATCAGTACAAAAAGAACTAAATACCTGTTGATCGTGTTAGATAGTTCAGAGCTATTCTATGTCTTTGAACAATTCCTTTGTCATCTCAGGGAGACTAATTAGCTTTCTTAGTTATTAGGACAACAGAATGAGTGACTAGGTTGTGGAGATGAAAGAAAGGGTGGGTTTGAGTAGTTTAAGAAAGCACAACTGGGCAAGGCTGGCACTACTACTACTATGCTATATTTTGTCAGCCCACAGCAGGACTTTTTGGCTGAGGGCATTTCTATTAATCAACAGGTATTTTTCTGTACTTCTGGGGTCTGTAAAGTGGAACTTCACTGCATCTGAGCACTACAAACAAAAAATGCTATTTCATTCAAAGCAAACTCACCCATCCACCCTTGATTCCATGCTTTATTTTGCTATCACTTTGAAAAACACCTCCTAGTATTTCTGGCCATGGTCATCTTGAGTAAGAGCAGATGATTTATGTAGCATTTACTTCCTGGAATCAATCTGCCCTTAGCTCAAGCATGCAGGCAGAAGGGTGTGCTTAGCCAAAAAAAAACCCAACCTCCCCTCTTTAGATACGTTATTAATTCCTTCAAATGTTTCCCTCAAATATACAGTAACTCTGATGGCCAGACTTCCAAACTGCAGAACTCATTCTTATATCATTCACTATTGTTTACACCTAATGTTAGATTTTTTTATATTTGTTCCCATCATTAGTTTGCACCTTGATTAGGCCTAAAGTATGGTAAAACTAAAGGTAAACATTTTTTTAAGTTTTGGATAGATTGATAAGGGGATACAGTCTTCGTCAGATATTCATTACTGTATGTGTCCCCACTTGGGGGGATAAACTCTCTCTATATAAGCTCTCTACTTGTCCTGATCCCCATTGTTCCAGGTTTGAAAATGAGGGTAAAGTCAAAATTGTCACTAGAACAATAACATAGGGGAAATCTTCTAATGGGAACTCTTCCTGTGATGACTGTGAAAGAATTTATATCGCTCATGTTGAAAACATATCCTCTTATTTTCTGTTGAGTCAGGAAATGCAGGGAAGTTTCCCTAAAGATATGGCAGAAAAATGGACAGCTATTTTAATGCTCTCCCACTCTATCCAAAATGAAGTCTGGGCTTTCCATATACTTTAAAAATTTGGTTTTAGTCAGCATTTTATTGGTTAAACAGTAACTTGAAGCATATGCTATTTAATTCACATTTAAAGTATATGCAAATCCTAATAATAATCTTAGTTTTTGCTCCTTTTTGGTCCATTAAATATACCATTGAAAGTGTTTTGTTATATATGTATGACATCATTTGACTAGGCCTAGAAACCAGGAAGTAACTGAAGACATGTAAAAAAAGTTTAAAAACAAGTAAATATGATATACTTTCCTAGCTATTACTAGCTATACTAATGCTAACAGGATAAGGATTAAAAAAAGTAAATCTTAAATGAGAGAGTGACATTCCACTTTAACAAGATTAACCACTTCCTACCCGGCCTATAGCAGAATGATGGCCGGACGGTGGTTCGGTTATCCTGGTTCAGTTATCCTTATATGGCGTCCAACTGGATAACATGCTGGCGCACACATGCGGGTCGCACAGTGCGGCGATCAGTGGTGCTGTATGTCACTCTGACACACTGCATCCCTGATAGTAGTAAGGAGCCTCTAATGGAGGCTCCTTACCACGTGACCAGCTGTGACCAATCACAGCTGATCACAGCGTGAACCAGCGTGAACCAGAAAGTGCTGGTAAACGTCTTTCCTCGGTTCACGCTGACAGGGAGATGTGATCGGCGGCTCTCCCTGTCAGATGGGGGACTGTGCTGATGTCAGACGGGGGACTGTGCACATTGATTATAAGCATTGTGCCCCATCAGATGTTCCACCAACAGTGCTCATCAAAAATGCCTGTCAGTGCCCACAACAGTGCCAATCAGTGCCCACAACAGTGTCAATCAGTGCCCACAACAGTGCCAACCAGTGCCCATCACAATGCCAATCAGTGCCCATCAGAAAAACCTGTCAGTACCCCATCATCAGTGCTGCCCATCAGTGCCATCTTTTAGTGTCCATCAGTGCCACCTGTCAGTGCCAATCAGTGCCACCTATCAGTGTCACTTATCATTACCCATCAGTGCTGCCTATCAGTTCCCATCAGTTCCGCCTGTCTGTGCCCATCGGTGCCGTCTGTCAGTGCCCATCAGTGCCGCCTATCAGTGCCCATCCGTGCCACCTATCAGTGCCCATCAGTGCTGCATATCAGTGCTGCCGATTGGTGCCCATCAGTGCTGCATATCAGTGCCACCCATCAGTGCCCATCAATTCTACATATCAGTGCCACCTTATCAGTGCCAACTCGTTAGTGTCCATCAGTGCTGCCCCATCAATGCCCATCGGTGAAGGAGAAAACAAAATTTTATAACAGAAACAAAGAAAAACTTTTTTTTTCAAAAGTTTTGTTTTTTTTTAGTTTGTTTAGCAAAAAATGAAAACCCCAGTGGTGATCAAATACCACCAAAAGAAAGCTTTATTTGTGGGAAGAAAATGCTAAAAATGTAGTTTGGGTACAGTGTTGCATGACCGCGCAATTGTTATTCAAATTGCAACAGCGCTGAAAGCTGAAAATTGTCCTGGGCAGGATAAGGGAAAAGTAAATAAACATGGGGAATGTATTGCAGATATGTACTGCATATTTCTTTATATTACATAGTTACATAGTAGGTGAGGTTGAAAAAAGACACAAGTCCATCAAGTCCAACCTATGTGTGTGATTATGTGTCAGTATTACATTACATATCCCTGTATATTGCGGTCATTCAGGTGATTATCTAATAGTTTCTTGAAGCTATCAATGCTCCCCGCTGAGACCACCGCCTGTGGAAGGGAATTCCACATCCTTGCCGCTCTTACAGTAAAGAACCCTCTATGTAGTTTAAGGTTAAACCTCTTTTCTTCTAATTGTAATGAGTGGCCACGAGTCTTATTAAACTCTCTTCTGTGAAAAAGTTTTATCCCTATTGTGGGGTCACCAGTACAGTATTTGTAAATTGAAATCATATCCCCTCTCAAGCGTCTCTTCTCCAGAGAGAATAAGTTCAGTGCTTGCAACCTTTCCTCATAACTAAGATCCTCCAGACCCTTTATTAGCTTTGTTGCCCTTCTTTGTACTCGCTCCATTTCCAGTACGTCCCTCCTGAGGACTGGTGCCCAGAACTGGACAGCATACTCCAGGTGCGGGCGGACCAGAGTCTTGTAGAGCGGGAGAATTATCGTTTTATCTCTGCAGTTGATCCCCCTTTTAATGCATGCCAATATTCTGTTTGCTTTATTAGCAGCAGCTTGGCATTGCATGCCATTGCTGAGCCTATCATCCACTAGGACCCCCAGGTCCTTTTCCATCCTAGATTCCCCCAGAGGTTCTCCCCCCAGTGTATAGATTGCATTCATATTTTTGCCACCCAAATGCATTATTTTACATTTTTCTACATTGAACCTCATTTGCCATGTAGTCGCCCACCCCATTAATTTGTTCAGGTCTTTTTGCAAGATTTCCACATCCTGCGGAGAAGTTATTGCCCTGCTTAGCTTAGTATCGTCTGCAAATACAGAGATTGAACTGTTTATCCCATCCTCCAGGTCGTTTATGAACAAATTAAATAGGATTGGTCCCAGCACAGAACCCTGGGGAACCCCACTACCCACCCCTGACCATTCTGAGTACTCCCCATTTATCACCACCCTCTGAACACGCCCTTGTAGCCAGTTTTCAATCCATGTACTCACCCTATGGTCCATGCCAACGCACCTTATTTTGTACAGTAAACGTTTATGGGGAACTGTGTCAAATGCTTTTGCAAAATCCAGATACACCACGTCTACGGGCCTTCCTTTATCTAGATGGCAACTCACCTCCTCATAGAAGGTTAATAGATTGGTTTGGCAAGAACGATTCTTCATGAATCCATGCTGATTACTGCTAATGATATCATTCTTATTACTAAAATCTTGTATATAGTCCCTTATCATCCCCTCCAAGAGTTTACATACTATTGATGTTAGGCTAACTGGTCTGTAATTCCCAGGGATGTTTTTGGGCCCTTTTTAAATATTGGTGCTACATTGGCTTTTCTCCAATCAGCTGGTACCATTCCAGTCAATAGACTGTCTGTAAAAATTAGGAACAACGGTCTGGCAATCACCTGACTGAGTTCCCTAAGTACCCTCGGATGCAAGCCATCTGGTCCCGGTGATTTATTAATGTTAAGTTTCTCAAGTCTAATTTTAATTCCGTCCTCTGTTAACCATGTAGGTGCTTCCTGTGTTGTGTCATGAGGATAAACACTGCAGTTTTGGTTACTGAAGCCCCCCGATTCACTCGTGAAGACTGAGGAGAAGAATAAATTCAATACCTTTGCCATCTCCCCATCCTTTGTGACCAGATGTCCTTCCTCATTCTTTATGGGGCCAATATGGTCTGTCCTCCCTTTTTTACTGTTTACATACTTAAAGAATTTCTTGGGATTTTTTTTGCTCTCCTCCGCTATGTGCCTTTCATGTTCTATCTTAGCCAACCTAATTGCACCCTTACATTTCTTATTGCATTCTTTATAAATTCTGAATGCTGTGGATGATCCCTCAACCTTGTATTTTTTGAAGGCCTTCTCCTTTGCTTTTATATGCATTTTTACATTGGAGTTAAGCCATCCAGGATGTTTGTTCGCTCTTTTAAATTTATTACCCAATGGGATACATTGGCTAATGCCCTTATTTAATATGCTCTTAAAGCAAACCCATCTCTCCTCCGTATTCTTTGTTCCTAATATTTTATCCCAATTTATGCCTTTTAGCAAGGTTTGTAGTTTAGGGAAGTTGGCTCTTTTGAAATTCAGTGTCTTTGTGTTCCCTTCATGTCTCCTATTTGTGTGATTTATACTAAAACTAATTGACCTGTGATCGCTGTTACCTAAATTCCCCCGTATTTCCACATCTGTTATCAGGTCTGTATTGTTGGTAATCAGTAGATCTAGTAATGTTTTATTTCTAGTTGGTGCGTCTACCATCTGACCCATAAAATTGTCCTGCAAGACACTAAGGAACTGGCGAGCCTTAAATGAATGCGCGGTTCCCTCCGCCCAGTCTATGTCTGGATAATTAAAATCCCCCATTATGATAACACTTCCCATCCTTGCTGCTAATCCAATTTGTGATAGGAGATCCGTCTCCACTTCCTCCCTCAGGTTAGGGGGCCTATAGCATACTCCCAGTATTATTTTCCCCTTAGCTTCATCCCTTTGGAGCTCTACCCATAAAGATTCCACCTCCTCCCTAGCCCCCTCAGTGATGTCATCTCTCACATTCACTTGTACATTATTCTTGATATATAGGCATACCCCTCCCCCTTTTTTACCCTCTCTGTCCTTGCGGTATAGGGTATACCCTTGAATGTTTGCCAGCCAATCATGAGAGCTGTTGAACCAGGTCTCTGAAATTCCCACAAAATCCAAATCCTCCTTGTACAACAGTATCTCTAGTTCACCCATCTTGTCCGCCAGGCTCCTGGCATTGGTGAACATGCCACATAGTTTAGACCGGTCGCATATTGTCCTCGTATTGGGTGTTTCAAGATTGCAACTTGGACTTGCTACTATACTCACCTTGTGTTTTTGTGCTTTGGTTAACCTACCACTAATGCCCCCAATACTACCCTCTGGAATATCTTCCGCGCTGGCTATCACTGTCTCTGGACCCTCCCCCCCATCGCCTAGTTTAAAAACCCCTCTAACTTTTTGGCCATCTTCATTCCCAGCAGATCTGCACCCTCCTCATTTAGGTGCAGTCCGTCCCTTCTATAGTACCGGTTACCGACTGAGAAGTCGGCCCAGTCCTCCAGGAACCCAAACCCCTCCTTACTACACCAGCTCTTCAGCCACTTGTTTACTTCCCTAATCTCCCTCTGCCTCTCTGGTGTGGCTCGATGTACCGGTAGTATTCCTGAGAACACTACCTTGGAGGTCCTTTTCCTCAATTTAGCTCCTAAGTCCCTAAAATCGTTCTTTAGGACACTCCATCTGCCTCTGACTTTGTCATTGGTGCCAACGTGCACCATGACAGCCGGGTCTTCCCCAGCCCCTCCCAGTAATCTGTCCACAAGATCCGTGATGTGCCGAACCCGAGCGCCCGGAAGACAACATACTGTTCGGCGCTTCAGGTCTTGGTTACAGATTGCCCTCTCTGTCCTTCTAAGAATTGAGTCCCCTACCACCAGAATCTGTCTTTCCTTTCCCTTTGCTGCCCCCCCACTCTCACTGGAGGAGTTCTTCCCCTGGCAGCTAGGAGAGTCCCTCATCTCCAGCAGTGCTGGTCCCTGACTGGTTACACCAATGTCACTCAATGGAGCGTACTTATTGGGATGCTCCAGTCCTGGATCGGCCTCCCTGGCACTTCCCCCTCTACCCCTCCTGACTGTCACCCATCTACTCTTTGCTAGTGCCTGCACCTCTTTGTCTCCACCCGTCTCTGTGCTGGCCCCTGCCGGCACCTGCCGTGTACGTTCCTGGCTCACCTTTAGTATGGAGGGACTTCTCAGTGCTGACAGTTGCTTCCCCAGATTCAGAACCTGGGCTTCCAGGGAAACAATGTGCTTACATTTTGCACAGCAGTATTCGCCCTCGATCGGATGATCAAGGAACGCATACATGCGGCAAGATGTACAAAGAGTCGCCTCTCCACACCCGCCGGGCATTGTACCTATTAAATTTGGTGAGGATTTGGGGATTTTACCCTGTCCAAATTACCTAACAACTAGCTTCCTGGCACTAATACTCAAGACAATACACAGGTACACGACAAGACAATACACAGGTACACAATACACAAGTACTAACGATCCACACACACTACTCAGACAACACTCAGATACTCACACTACACAGGTACTATGACCCCTGTTATAACCTCTTGTTTTAAACTCTTGTTTTTAACTCCCACTTAATCCAGCTCCACTTACACCAAGCTCCACAGCTTCAAACTGAGCACGCTCAGACTGAGTCCTACAACAAGTTAAATAGGCACCTGTGAGCAATTAACCACACCCCTTAATTGATAGACTGATGAAACAGGAAAAAAAAAAAAAAAAAAAAAAAAAAGCTATTTAAAAAGTGACAGCAAAAGGCAAATTAAAAACTAAAAGGAAAAGTCCCCAAAATGCAACCCAGCAAACACCAACAGACAGCAAACACACACCAACAGACAGCAAACACACACCAACAGACAGCAAACACACACCAACAGACAGCAACACACACCAACAGACAGCAACACACACCAACAGACAGCAAGACTTGTATACTCTAACTCTTGTTTTTAACTCCCACTTAATCCAGCTCCACTTACACCAAGCTCCACAGCTTCAAACTGAGCACGCTCAGACTGAGTCCTACAACAAGTTAAATAGGCACCTGTGAGCAATTAACCACACCCCTTAATTGATAGACTGATGAAACAGGAAAAAAAAAAAAAAAAAGCTATTTAAAAAGTGACAGCAAAAGGCAAATTAAAAACTAAAAGGAAAAGTCCTCAAAATGCAACCCAGCAAACACACACCAACAGACAGCAAACACACACCAACAGACAGCAACACACACCAACAGACAGCAACACACACCAACAGACAGCAACACACACCAACAGACAGCAAGACTTGTATACTCTAACACTTGTTTTTAACTCCCACTTAATCCAGCTCCACTTACACCAAGCTCCACAGCTTCAAACTGAGCACGCTCAGACTGAGTCCTACAACAAGTTAAATAGGCACCTGTGAGCAATATTATCAGTGCATTCTCAGACCACTAAGGAAGCCACTTTTTAGACGCATTTAAATCTATAAATAATTCATGGGTAGAGACTTACTAAAACTGGTACACACATAATCTGCTGCAGCCATGCATAGTAACCAATAAGCTTCTAGTTTTTATTGTTAAAATGTGCAAAAAAATACCAGCGCTTGGATTCAATTAGCAGAATTAAAAACACACATCAGCTAGCATAATATGTAGGCAACACACAACATTCAAATAATAAAAAGAATGCAGCGCTATCTCTTTAAAACATTAGAGAAAAGATAACTACGCACACACTACCACCTCAAATATGTGAACAAAGTGCCTATATAAATTAAACACAATATATGTGATCAGTGCATATGTTTGAATCCATAAAGATATCACTATGAGGTAAGATGTAAATAGGGAGAATCCTCCAACATCACCAACACTCCAAAAGTGCAGCCTCTTACCAGAAGAATTTTGCCACCACACTGAGTGGCAAAATTAGCACAGTTAATGTTGCTCCAGGCAAGGTTAGTCAAACGATCTCCAGTGTATACATCATTCCAGGATGGCTAATTATCTCGGAGAGGATTGGGACACTTTGATGTCCAAATCCTTAAAAGAGTTTGACACTAACAAATCAGCTGAATCAGAGATTTTATACACTTTCCAACCTCACTCATTTGGTAGAAAAAAAGGCATCCCTCTACTGGCATATAAAATCCATTGAGGACTACAATAAGGAAGTCATTAACCCTTTTGGCCTCAGGTTACAGATCTTCCCTTCCTTTGAGAAGCTCAAACCCGAGTTTAAGATCGCCTGGGAAGATGTTCTAAAATAGTGCTCCACGGCCCTTATGATGCTTTTGATCACAGAATATATCAAAAGAATTAAAGTTATTGATGCCAAAATTGATACTTTGAATGCACAATTAACTAGGCTCAAAACATGCACTCTATTTAAATCTTTAGAAAAGAAATTTAAGGACCATTTAAAAAATATAACAAAGACATTCTTATCAAGAAGGATAAAAAAATTCTATTGTGACAAGAAGACCTTTAGAGAGGAACGGGTGTATAAATGGAATGATGCCCCTAAAGGAATTCACAGGAACAATTCTTACAACACAGCACACAGTGCCAATATTTCCAAACAGTCTTCTTCATTAGGAAATTCCTCACAATCAGCACTGACACAATCAGAGGGGCAACAAACGATCAAGACAAAGCAATACTTCTGATGACACTTGTTCTCCTCACACACTACTGGCCATCACAATACAGTAATTCTCACAGCAACACACAACCTAAAATTTAAGTTTCACATAACACTTCCTTAAGTTCTTGAAAATCTATTACCCCTCTGTCCAGTTTCAGGGGGTTCACAATGAGGTGATTTTTTTTCAGATCTATTATGGGCACAAACCCAAAAACATCAGGAACACACCAAGAAACTCAGTCACAAAACAAGCTGATCTCACAAACCTCAGACTCATTCAGCATAATTAACCTATCCTCTCATGTACTAACTTTGGAGGATAAATGTTTCCCGGAAAAAGGGTTTACTTTTTTCCCTACGGCCCAAATTAACAAATTTGAAATGATCAAAGATATACATCTGTTTGTGCTTAATTTGTTGGTCAAAAGCCTGTTTGTCAAAAAATGGACGGACTCAGTCCTAACATATACACCACAGAAACTTGAAGCGATTGATCAACTTACAGCTCTGCTTTAGGAAAATGACCCTGAGGAATTATTGGATTCCATTGATTTTGAGACAATACTAGCCAAGGTTGATGGCGTCATTATAACTCCTTCCCCTCACTACCTCTTTCAAAAGCTTGAAAAAGAAGTCAAGCCTCTATCTTGCACCTAGTTCAAACCCAAATGCTGCTTCTTTTCTTAAAGCAGTTGTTAGACATTCAAGAAATCAAAGTCCCAATTAGAGTAGAGCGAAACCTGACAAATGATGAATGAAGAGCACTAAAATTCCTTATGAAAAATCTGGATATAACAATAAAACCTGTTGATAGAAGAGGGCAGGAGGCGGAGCCTAGCGGAGCAGACATGCATTGTTAGAGCTCCACACCGCTGAGGAGAGAAGAGAAGGACAAAGCGGAGCCTGCAGGCTCAAAAGGTATCCATTTGAACCTTTTTGCCCCAGGGAACAAACTGTGAAAGTTTGGACAGGAAATATGGTACTGGGAGGAAACCGTGGCAGAAATAAAAATCACCTCACAAAGAGCTCACAGGCACTCACTGCAGCTGAAGCAGCTCCAGTCACCTCACAAGATACAGCATCAGGGCGCTCTCACAGACAGAAAATGTCACAGCAAGACTCTCCATTTGAGTCAGATACAGAACAAATCCTCTCACAAACTTCTCCACAAGACTCCTCAGTATCCCCAGTAATATTATTACAATTTGAAAAGATGCTTCATAAGGCTTTAAAACAAACCTCAGACCAAATAACAAAAAGCCTAACCAAAGAAATAAGAGAGCTGGGAAACCGCACCGCAGCCTTAGAAATAAAAATGGATGAAATTGAAATTACAACCCAAGAAAATATAACAGAATTGGAACAATTAAAAAAAGAGAATTTAATACTTCAAACTAAGCTCGAAGATTACGAAAATAGAGCCAGACGTTCAAACTTACGCATAAGGGGAATACCTGAAACTGTGACAGACCTGCAATCTACTATTACTGCTCTATTACAAGAACTAAAGCCAGATATCCCTATTGAACGTTTAGAACTGGACAGAGTACACAGAGCCCTCACAGCCAAAAAGAAAGATGGACCCCCACGTGATATAATCACAAAATTTCATTATTACAGAACGAAAGAACAAATACTAATTGCTGCAAGAGAAAAAAAGGAACTTAATTTTCAAGGACACAATTATCACATTTTTGCTGACCTATCCCAACTTACTATTACTAAAAGACGATCCATGAAACCCCAACTAATGGAACTGCAACGCCACAACATTATGTATCAATGGGGCTTCCCCTTTTCAGTCAGATTTAACTACCAAGGTACAATTTACAGAAGCAGATCAGCAGATGAACTACAACAAACCCTTTTAAAATTAAATCTGACAGAACCCACAAGCAGCAACACTCCCACACGCAGAAGAATGGCATCATCTTCACCTTCAGGCAGCACCCAGAAAATTTCAGAACAAAATGGGAATCATCATTCTCACAAAAGAGGCCGTTATGCCACATCATCCATGGACCAAGAAGATTCAATGGACTGACATCCTAATTCCTGATATCTCTTCATTTATTATACTAAGAGATGGTTCTCTATAAAAAACCTATATTTATAACTGAATGTAACTGCATTCTGATAGTCACACACTGTGTGGGATCATGTTACATTCCAGTTATATTTCTTATTACTTCTGATTCATATAGCCTTAGACTATATAAGTGAAATAAGGAAATTCTTGTTCAGTTATATATTATCAGGTAATAACAATAGATTTATTACTTTTTAGGACAAATATGTTCAATAATCCAGAAGTAATGGAAGCTTTTTCTTTCTTTTCTTAAAACAAATATATTAGTACCTAACTAGTTCCTAGAATTATGTTTTTGTTTATTCTAATCTGAAGCAATACAACCTCAATTTTATGAGTTAACATATCTAAACAGTTACGTATGAATAAAATATGTAATTGTTTACTCTAAAAGGGTTAAAATCCCAAAATAATTCAAACTATCTTCATCAATACCAAAGTTATTAACAGTACCTTTCTAACTGAATTATTTAGCCTAGGGCAAGACTAACCATATTCAACCACCCTGGAATAAATAATTTCAACAAAAACTATATTCTGCACTCCAATTAATGAAACATCATTTTGATGTCTTTTGACATAGCACTTCTCTCCTGTAAGCGGAAGATCCGTGTACCCCCATTAGCCCTCCTCATTCTCCCAACCATATTATGTGGGAGTGTGACGAAGGCACTTATTCCCCTGAGAGAGATATTTATTCTCTTTCACGGGTAAATTGTGATTACTTGCAAAAAATAATTTATACAATGTATCATCTAATCTCGTATGTTTTTTGTTTACTCTTTACTCCAGAATTCACTGGTTTCTTTTCTATCTATTCATCTCTTCAGTCCACACAGGTTGATCTGCGCAGTCAGCTCTGCATAACAAAAAGTAAGTCAAAACTATTTGATCTATTGCCATGGCACCACTGAATATACTTTCCCTGAATGTTCAGGGAATAAATGTCCCTCAAAAAAGGACCAAAGCCTTCCGTACTTTCCATAACAAGAAGGCTCACATAGTATGCCTCCAAGAAACACACTTCACCAAAGATTCTACTCCAAAATATATTTCTCCTTTTTATCAACAAATTTACACGGCTTCTGCCTGTACCAAGCAAAGGGGAACTCTAATTGCATTTCACCGATCCACACCATTCACCTTATTATCAGAAATTAAAGACCCAGAAGGTAGATACCTGATACTCATGGGTTATATAATGGATACAGCAATCACGGTGATTTCCTATTACGCTCCTAACAAACAACCTACACCATTCCTCTCACATATATTACAAGTGATTAATACACACAAAATAGGAACAGTGATAATGTGTGGGGATTCGAACCAGGTCCTCCTCCCATTTCTAGATAAATCACCTTTTACACCATCCAAAATAACCTCTAGATTACCTTTTTCTCAACTTCTTTCCAAATACAATCTGGTAGATTCATGGAGAGAAAGTAACCCAATGAAAAAGAAATTCACTTATTTCTCGCACCCTCATCAAACCTTCACCAGAATAGATCATATTTTTCTAACAATAGGAATGATACCAGAAATTATTGCATCAGATATAATTCCGATTCCGTGGTCTGATCATAATGCAGTTTACACTACTATAGCCTCAGCCATACCAAAAGCGCATGACCCAACGTGGTACTTACCGGACATAATGCTCAAACACCCACTACATCAGATGGCCATTGAACAAGCTTTAAAGGAATACATATCAATTATGAATACAACAGACATCTCCCCAATAACACTGTGGGAAGCTCATAAGCCTGTCTTGCGTGGTACAATACAAAGACAAATGGCACTATTTAAATGGGAACGCAAAAATCTAGCAAAAAAACTAGAACTCAATTTTAATGCAGCCTACATATCATTTCAAGATAATCCATCTCAGAGTACAAAATCTCATCTGGAAAAATCTAGATTGGAATACGATCTATTTCTCACTGAGTCAGTTGATAAATCCCTCAAACGCTCCAAACACAATTTCTACATGAATACAAACAAACCAGGTACATTTTTGGCTCGGGAATTAAATTCAACTAACAAATCTTTCAAACCAATACGTTTGAAATTATCAAAAAATGTTTACACTTGTAATCCAGTTAAAATAGTCCATAAATTTCACTCACATCTCGCAACTTTATACAAGACAAACAATGAATTTAATCCTACAGAGGCTGAATCCTTCTTCTCAAAAATAAACTTACCTGAGTTATCTCAGAATCAAAAAAGCAGTTTGGATGAGCCTATAACTATAGATGAAGTTGCTAACGCCATAAAAGACCTAAAACTTAACAAAAGACCAGGCCCAGACGGCTACTCGGCTTTATACTATAAAACATTCTCAGAAATACTCTCTCCCATTCTCACTGAAACTTTTAACAAACTTCTAGATGGACATTCTTTTCGGCAAGAAACACTAATGGCAATTGTTTGTATGATCCCAAAACCCCTTTCTGATGATACTTCCTGTGTGAATTATCGGCCTATCTCTCTGTTAAACCTCGATATTAAATTATTAGCAAAAATAATAGCAAAACGCCTCAATAGCATTATAGGAAAATTAATACATAGAGATCAAGTAGGCTTCATGCCAAATAGACAGGCAGGCGATAATATACGCAGGGCAGTGTTATTGGCACATATTGCTAAAAAACGGAAAATCCCTTTGTGTTTTCTATCTCTCGATATTAAGAGGGCATTTGACACAGTATCCTGGCAATATATGCAATATTCATTACAAAAATGGGGTTTTGGACCCCACTTTTTAACATGGATCAAAGCATTATATAATAAACCCAAAGCCTATATAAAATATGCTGGATACAAATCTGAAGCCTTTAATATCGAAAGAGGTACCCGACAGGGTTGCCCATTATCTCCCTTATTATTTGCCCTTATACTCGAACCCATGGCCCAATACATCAGAACAAACCAAACTATAACTGGCATTGAAGTAGGAGGTATTACACACAAATTATGTATATTTGCAGACGATATATTACTTTTTCTATCATCACCACAGGTCTCTGGTCCTAACTTAATACCAGCTCTTGATGGGTTTGCAGCCCTATCCGGCCTTATGATTAATCCTAAGAAATGCCTAGTGCTTAATATTTCACTCACAAACATGGAATTGATCCCGGCTAGGGCTGCACTCCCATTCACATGGGCAGAAAAATCAATCCCATATCTTGGAATTCATTTAACAGCATCTCATTCTGACTTATTCTCAACCAATTATCCTCCTGTATTAAGACAGATCACAAATCTAATAAAACAATGGTCGCAACTTCCTTTATCCTGGATAGGGAAGATTAATGCAATCAAAATGACTATTCTACCCAAATTGCTTTATCTATTCAGAGTCCTCCCTATTCCAATTCCTTCCTATTTTTTGAGAATCGTAAAAAAAAGAGCAACTTCGTTTATATGGGGCTCTTCTAAACCACGTATACCTATACACACACTACATCTTCCCAAAAATAAAGGAGGCCTGGGATACCCTAATTTTACTAACTACTACAGAGCAGCACATTTGGCCAGTCTGTCCAAATACCATGCAAAACAGGAAATCCCATTATGGGTATTTATAGAGGCTTCAGAAAATGACCCTCTATTAATATCAAATTTATTATGGCTTGATCCTAAAGACCGCTTTAAAATTCATAATCCCATAACTAAACACTTCTTATCTCTCTGGGATAAACTAAAAACCAAATATCAGTTACAATCTCCACACAATCCTCTCCTTTCTTTTATCAGAAATCCGGCCTTTTATCCGGCATGGATCTACCCAAATTCTTTTAAAGCTTGGACAACATCAGGCATTCAGACACTAAATGACTTCATAGCATCTAAATCATTCCTTTCATTCCCATCGCTTAGAGAAAAATATGATCTACCAAACTCTGAGATATTTAGATATCTCCAAATCAAAAATTTCTATACACCATTCCTAAAGGGGGATACACCATTATCCCAATTATCCATTTTTGAATCAATCTGTACAAAAGATCCATTTGCTAAAGGTACAATTTCATCACTTTATAATCAATTATATGGAGTAGCAAATCTTAATAGACCCTCTTACGTTCAGAGGTGGGAGGAGGACCTGGGACGAACTTTAGAAGACACGGACTGGTCTAACATATGGCTCACATCTAAGTCATCTTCACCCAACATCTTAGCACTGGAGACAAATTATAAAGTCCTAACTCGCTGGTACCTTGTACCCGCTAGAGTGGCAAAATATTCACCTAATACCTCAGCTCTTTGTTTTCGAGGATGCCCAGAAATAGGCACATATTTACACATATGGTGGACGTGCCCAGTAATCCAAACCTTCTGGAAGGAAGTCTTCGTGATTGCATCTAAAATATTTAAAAAAATAATACAACCAGATCCATATTTAACTTTACTTAATCTAAAACCGGAATGGTTAACACTCTCTCAATTCAAACTTATGATCCAACTAATAACGGCTGCAAAACAAACAGTGGCCAAGGCATGGAAATCTCCTACATTGGTACTAGCAGAAACAATTCACAGAATGAATAATACAATGTCCCATGCTAAGATGGTAGCCATCGATCAAAATCCAATTCCAAAATTTGAAAAACTTTGGCATCCTTGGATAAAACAACAGTTCCTGTCAAACTTCAATGACTCTGTCCTGTTGCCATGGTAACAGATTAAATGACTTACAGAGACACCCATTCTAAGGCCTCAAAGAGAACTAAAAAGAATAATAAACTGACGAGCGGGACAACCTTGTGGACCATACCTCTACCTTTCAACCCTTTTTCTTCTTTCTCTTTCCTTTTCTCCACCTTACGATTAAAGCTCATTATCAGAATTTATTTGACCTATATACACTCTACTTGTAAACAATATGTATAGTAGGTATAAATCATTTAAATACCTACAAAAGTAACTAAGGAAATGATATATATCTTTAATTTAGGTTTACGTGAACCCAATGTTTAATATTTGAAATTTCATGATATTTACCTATATAAACCCTACTGTAAAACAATGAGCTTACTTTATAGATCCTTGTAAACTTACTTTATGTATCTTTATAACATTGTATACTCAATAAACTTCTTTTGACAAGGAAAACCTGTTGATAAAGGCGGCAACATCATTATCCAAGACAACGCAGATTATATACGAATGTGCAAAAACATTCTGGATAACCTTGAATGGTACTGTCCGATATCCAAATCTTTAATTGATAATTTTACTAGGGAATTATATAGTTTGGTTGATGAGGGATACTACTGCAATGTACTAGATAAAAATATATGGGAATATATGAGAACTAGTCACCCTCGTGAGGCTACCTTTTATACTCTACCAAAAGTGCATAAGAATCCAAAGAAACCTCCAGGAAGACCTATTGTCTCCGGCAGAGGCAGTCCGACTGATAATCTAAGCAAATTTGTGGATTATCAGTTAATACCATTGGCTGAGGATCTGCCCTCCCATATGAAGGACACTATCCGCCGCCTTCAAACGCTGGGGGGGCCTCTGGTGGCCATTGACATTGAGACCCTCTACAGCTCTATACCACATGATAAAGGCCTCTGTGCCATTTGACATGTACTTCTTCGACAAAATCACTTTGAACATACATAAGTGCAATTTTTGCTGGCAGCCTTAAAGTTCATACTAAAACACAATTTTTTCTCTCTTGATTCCCACTACCTCCAGGTACATGGCATAGCTATGGGCACTTCCTGTGCGTCATCATATGCCAACCTGTACCTGGGGGAGTGGGAATGTAATCTTTTTGTGGATGAATCTGCATCAGTGTATACAAGCCGTGCCTTAGCATGGTATTGGTACATTGATGATATTCTTATTTCTTGGGACGGTTCAGTTACACTTCTTGACCAATTTCTCCTATACATCAATTCCAACAATTATTTCAATCTCAAATTCACAATAGTCCACATCATTTAATCTAATACTTTTTTGGACTTGACTATATACAAACACGCTGATGGTCATGTGTATAGAAATCTGTATCACAAGCCAACAGCAGGGAATACTATCTTGGAAGCTTCCAGCTTCCATCCTAAATCCCTACTATCCTCAATACCCTATGGCTAATATCATTTATATAGAGAGGGCAGGAACAATCAGCCTTGGCGCCACATCCCATAAAGAGATACACAAAGGCAAAGGGGATGGGGTAAATAAATAAATCTCCCCAGTTGAGCAGAACAATGTTTTTACATGTGTCCATATACTGGCAGTAGCCACAATGGCCACAAGGATAGGTATCACAATATTTAGTTTTGGTCTTCTCTTTCTTAAACTCACTGTGTACCAATTTGTTGCATAGTGAGAGAACCCACTTAAATGTAATTAAAGGGCAGTCATTGATTAAAGGTGCAAGAGTAATATTAGTGTATAGCAAATACCAGTGTTTATTCAAGATGTTTCTTATCTGTTCATGTTGAGAAGTATATTGTGTAATTGTGTAATGACTCTGGTTGGATTATTGGTCTCAGCTTTTCTATGTGAAAAAAGTAGTTCCACTCGTGTTTTATTTTTGGCTTTTTTGTAAGCTCTTTTGAGGACACTGTTCGAATAACTTCGAGCACGCAATCTAGTCTGAAGGACCGCCGCCTCCTTCTCAAAGAGGTTGTCACTCAAATAGTTGCATTTGGTGCAAATATATTGGCCGTAGGTACACAAAGGAAAAGGGGATGGGGTAAACACCCCAGGGACTTTAAAAGTGCTTAAATACAATGGTAATTAGAGTAAGAAAATATATGTATACAAGATCTATCCATACAAAAATGTATTTATTCAATTTAATACATGTTGACAAAAAAGTTAAAAACAGGTCTTTCAATATCCATATCTGACTTTACAAAGACAATGGAGGGAAAGCCACTTAGTGATTATCACTCGACATGTTTCGCTCTTTATGAGCTTCATCAGGAGTTCTGGTAAACATGTGGTATACTGAGAATGAGAAACACAGAATAAATATCACATTTATGAAAATTGAAATTATTATTAGTAAAATCACATGGATAGAGTAATTACTGTATACATAGGTAGCAGAATTCAATCAAAAAGTTCAAAAAAGATATTGATGTCACAACAATTAGTCAATAAGGAATAAGGTAAATCTGACACAGCAGAAAAGGCATCTTATCAATAAATAATCATAATGAAGACAATCTTACCAGGCTAAATAGTAAATGAAGGTAAGAAATTGTTGTAAATTGTTGAACGCGGTGGATAGCATTCAAAAATATAGGTAGGTCTCTCCTGCCTGGGCTCCCCACATTGTTGGTCACAGAGGGGCTGAGTATAAATAAATCCTCACTGGGAAATTGGATAAAAGTAAAAAATAATTACAAAATGGTCTACAGGGCGCTCAAAATTGAACACCCAAAGATCAGGCACAAGTTGATTGCTAAAGGCTATCAAAGCCTTATTGCAAAGTTGAAGCAGCTGCTTAAAATCTCCCTGGTATGGAGACTTAGCACTGACTGTTGTTAACAAGTCACAGGCAATGAATGGTGTTAGAAGATAAATCCTGCAAAAAAATAAAGAGAAAGAAAATCTGTATCAATAAATGTACTATCCACACCAATGAGTCGCTTTCGTATCGAGCAAAGTCAGTGTGTGGAGGCACTTACCTGGATAAGGGTATGGGCAGGCATGCAATGAAGGGGAGAGAGAGACACAGCCTCTCCTTCAGTGAAAGAGCCACCGACAGAGAGTAGCGGCAGATTGCCGCATACTTATAGTCCTTCCATCCCGGCGGCGTCTGACGTCACCGCCGGGATGCGGACGTACAGTGAGGAATTCCACACACGGGCACATAGATTGGGGCGGGAGTGAGGATCAAGCGGCGTGACATAGGACACGTCAATACTCGTACCGCGCATGCATCGAGGACCACGGCGCTGACCGTGCATGTACCTATACTGCGCATGCGTTGGGGAAATAAGTAAACAATGGAAGTTTCAATCACATCAGAGGGCCGGTATCGCCATTTTGGAAGAGGGAAAGGAGACCATAACTAAAGTATATATAGGTCCCCCTAAGCCAGTATCATCTTTCTGAAGGAGGGAAAAGAAAAAATGAGATATATGCTTATCCCCTATAACAATAGGGACTGAAATAGTGTCATTGAAATAAGCCTTAGTGTAATATTGTCACATCAATAGGCAATACCAAAATAATAGTGCTGAGGGGGAATGGATGAATGAATATGTAGTGTGTAAACAAAAAATGTAGACCTACGTAAGAAGGAAGCAGGCCCCATCCATTATAGTGACCCCTTGTGGAACTGGCACCTCTAGGGCTCCCATAGCTGAGCGATTGATTATTCACACATCCCATAGGTGCCCCTGGCGTCTGCGTGAACCAAAGAAAAGGAACCCAAGCAGGAGAGGTCCATAAACCTATTGGATAAATAATCAAGATCTTAGTAATGATAAATAATGAAACCAAAAATGCCTGGGAAGAAAGTCAATTCAAATATGGGGAAACATAGACAATACATATCTGTACCATATGTTAACAACAATTGGTCACAGTCCATATGCATATATACAGAACATGTGTGTGTTTAAAGAAAAATTAATTTGTGTATCCAACGAGCCTCTCGTTGTAAAAGTAGCTTGTCATAATTCCCGCCTCTATCTCCAGGGGGAATGTGCTCGAGAGCAAAAAAGTGCATTTTACTGCTATCGAAGTTATGATGCAATCCTATGTGTCGACTTATCAGGGTTTCCATTCTCTTCTTCTGTATCAGGGATACGTGGTCCCTGATTCGACAGAAGAAGGGACGTTTGGTTTTGCCAATGTAGAACATTTGGCATTCACATACCATAATGTATACAATGCCAATAGATTGGCAGAAAAATTAGGTTTGAAAAAACGACCATTGGGAAGCACAATGCCTCGTGCAGCATAAATGAATCTACAAAATTGACACTTATGACAGGGCCTGTTACCCTTTCTCAATTCACCAGGTGTCTCAGTTGAGGTATCATAATGGCTATGTACCAAGGTATCTCTGAGAGATCGGGAACGCCTGAAAGTAATTTCAGGGTAGGACTTAAGGTGTTTAGAGACTTTCTCATCTCCCATTAGGAGGTACCAGTACTTTTTGATTATGTCTCGCACCTGTTGGTGTTGTCCCGAAAATCTGGTGATTATTCGAACACCTGAATTCTTTTCTTTGGATTTCACATTGTGTATAAGTGAAGCTCTATTTTGATTTTTGGCTTTCAAATACGCCCTTTTTAAGCATTTATTGCTGTAGCCTCGTTCTTGCAATCGAGACCGCAACAGCCTAGCTTCTTTTTCAAAATCTGAATCTGCACTACAATTTCGTCTGGTTCTTAAGTATTGTCCATAGGGTACATTCATGATAAGAGGAGCAGGGTGGGAACTGGTAGCGTGAAGCAAAGAATTGTCTGTAGATGGCTTACGATAAAGGGTACTCCCTATGCTACCATCCTCATTTACTACAATTTGAACATCCAGAAAAGTTAATTGATGTTGACTGAGCTCAAAAGTAAAGTTCAAGTTGTATCTGTTGATCCTTAAGCTGTCTAGAAAGGAAAGAAGGGTATCTTTGCTCCCAATCCAGATAAAAAAATATCGTCAATAAAACGTCTCTAAACCGGAATTTGATCAAAAGGAATTTGCATGTCATCCCTAAAGAAAAGTTCACGCTCCCACCCCCACAGATACAGGTTAGCATAGGAGGGGGCACATTTGGTCCCCATAGCTACTCCCTGTATCTGGAGGTAGTGCGAGCCACCAAAAAGGAAAATGTTGTTGGAAAGAATGAAGAGAAGCAAATCCAAAATGAATTTGTTGTACTCACTTGACACCTCAGGATTTTCAGAAATGAAACCCTCCACAACTTCCACCCCCATTGAATGGGGGATGGAGTTGTAGAGGGCTTCTACATCGAGGGCTACCAACCAAGAGCCAACTGGAATGGAAATACCATCAAGAATATGGAGAAGATCACCCGTATCTTGAAGGTAAGACATAAGACCCTCCACGTGGGGTTTCAGAAAGTGATCAACCAACTGGCTGGCAGTCTCGGTGAGGCAACCAATTCCAGATACTATTGGCCTGCCAGGGGGTCTTTTTGTATCTTTATGAATCTTGGGGAGTGCGTACAAAGTTGGGGTTCGAGGTGAAGCAACATTGAGGAATTCCCAAGTGTTCTTATTTATAAGGCCTTTCTGGTACGCTGATCCTATTAGATGTTTGTATCTAGTGACCGTGACTAAAGTGAGGTGACCGGAAGAAACCTTCCGATACCATTCACGATTTTGGACAATGGCCAGTACCATGGCTTCATATTGGCTCCTGTCCATGATGACCAAATTTCCGCCCTCATCAGAGGGTTTGATAACGATATCTTTATTGTGTTGTAATCATTTAAGGGCCTCTATTTGTGGATCGGTTAGATTTGATCGAGACAGATCCCTCCATGTAGTCTGAGTAATCTCTCTCCTCACTTGGTTCGTGAAGGCCCATACATTGGGGTTCCCTTGGAGAGTGGGAAAAGTACAAGATTTGGGTTTATATTCCCTGGGTAGAGAAATGGCTAAAAAAGGAAAGGAGGATGGGGGTGGGGGAGGAGGGGGACCAGAGGTGGACAAATAATCGTCTGCCTCCAACAGATCGATCTCATCCAGGCCTCCCTCCTCCCACAGCTCCATCAACTCCTCGATCGCTTTAATGTCTGCAATGGTCATGCCTTCCCAAATGGGGTTGGCCGAGGCATGATCATTGATTGGTGGATTGGGCTTGTCATATAGAACCTTGAACATGAGCTTTCTGGAAAAAAGGTATATATCTTTAATTAACTCAAATTGATCCACCCTTTGAACAGGGCAGAAAGTCAAACCAAGTTTTAAAATTGATATTTGTTCTGCTGAGAGAGAATAAGAAGACAAATGTATCACCTCGAATTGGTTTTCAGTATTTTGGGATTCGTCAGATCTACATTTGCTATCTTTTTTGGATCCGAGACGGTTGGAAAAATATGGGTGCCGGGCAAAAATCCGGATGTGAGGACACAGGATTAACATTGCTTACCTGTGCATTAGGAAACAGTGTTTGTGGAGTGTTGGTAAGGCAGGTGCTCGTGATTGGATCAGAGTGACCCGGTGCGTTAGTGGATGAATTTTTGGCCGTGCTTGCTCGAGTGACCATAGGTGCTGTGGTGCTGGGAGTGCATCTTACGGTGCCTGTGGAAACGTTCTCCTTCGTATATTTGGAGTTAACCGGTCCCTGAGTTTTAGTGCTTCTCGTGAAGTCTTGTGCCTGTAGAGAAGAAACAGAAGAGACAGATGAATCTGAATCATTGGGTTCACTAGTTAGTTGCCTAGAGTTTCGTGTTTGGTTATTCCGCCTTCTTCCTTTATTATTGATTTGGACCCAATGATAGGCCTGCTTATTGTCATAGGACAATTTGTCCCTGACAAATTTCTTTTCCTTAGTTTAGAGAATTTCAGTAACATAGCCCTCTAGGTTGGTTTTAAGGCACTTTCTTGTGTAGGGAAAAGGCCATCCAAGGTGATTGGTTGGTTATCTTCATATAATTTCTCAATTTCTTTATCCAATGAAGTTAATTCATTTGTATAATGTTTGCAAAGAAGCTCCATCATCTTAATGGAGCAAGTTTGCAAATTCTCCTCCCATTCCAGCCTAAACTCTGGTTCCAAATGGGCAATAGTGGGGAAAATTTGAATTCTAATGCCGCGTACACACGAGCGGACTTTCTATCCTACTTGGTCCGGCACACTTTCCGACGGACTTTGTCCGCCAGGTGCGCCGGACTTTAAAACGGACGGACTTGCCCACACACACCGGGACTTTCCGGCGGGCTAAGTCCGCCCGTCTTTCCGACGGACTTTCGCCGGAGTTCCGGCGGACTTTCAGAATGAACGGACTTGCCCACACACGGACAAGTCCGTTCATTTTGAACGTGACTCAGGTGCGACGGGACTAGAAAAGGATGTCAATCTTGCCGCTTTTATCGGCGAGATTGACACCTTGCTAGCCCCGTCGCGGGGCATACCAGGCCCTTAGGTCTGGTATGGATTATAAAGGGGAACCCCGCTACGCCGAAAAAACGGCGTGGGGTCCCCCTAAAATCCATACCAGACCCCGATCCGAGCACGCAGCCTGGCCGGTCAGGAAAGGGGGTGGGGACGAGCGAGCGCCCCCCCCCTCCTGAACCGTACCAGGCCGCATGCCCTCAACATGGGGGGTGGGTGCTTTGGGGGAGGGGGGCGCCCTGCGCCCCCCCCCAAAGCACCTTGTCCCCATGTTGATGAGGACAAGGGCCTCTTCCCGACAACCCTGGCCGTTGGTTGTCGGGGTCTGCGGGCGGGGGCTTATCGGAATCTGGGAGCCCCCTTTAATAAGGGGGCCCCCAGATCCCGGCCCCCCACCCTATGTAAATGAGTATGGGGTACATGGTACCCCTACCCATTTACCTAGGAAAAAAGTGTAAGTAATAAGACACACTACACAGGTTTTTAAAATATTTTATTAAACAGCTCCGGGGGGGGGATCTTCCTCCGGCTTCGGGGGTCTTCTTCCGGCTTCGGGGGTCCCTCCGCTTCATCTTCTCCCGGCGTCCGGTTGGTTCTTCTCCGCTCTCCGGCCTCTTCTCCCGGTGTCGCAGGTCTTCGGCCGGCCCCTCCGCTCTCTTCATGTAGCTCTATTGCGAGCGGAGGTCCGGACTTCTGGGCTTCTTGGCTTCTTGGCTTCTTGGCTTCTTGGCTTCTCTTCTCTTCCCCCAGATGTTGACACGACGCTCTCTCCGGCTGGACTGGTCTCTGAGGGCTGCGTTGTGACTTATATAGGCGGAGACCCCGCCCCCATATGATGTCACAGTCCCTGGGCATGCTGGGACTGTGACGTTTTAGGGGGCGTGGTCGACCACGCCCCCTAAAACGTCACAGTCCCAGCATGCCCAAGGACTGTGACATCATATGGGGGCGGGGTCTCCGCCTATATAAGTCACAACGCAGCCCTCAGAGACCAGTCCAGCCGGAGAGAGCGTCGTGTCAACATCTGGGGGAAGAGAAGAGAAGCCAAGAAGCCAAGAAGCCAAGAAGCCAAGAAGCCCAGAAGTCCGGACCTCCGCTCGCAATAGAGCTACATGAAGAGAGCGGAGGGGCCGGCCGAAGACCTGCGACACCGGGAGAAGAGGCCGGAGAGCGGAGAAGAACCAACCGGACGCCGGGAGAAGATGAAGCGGAGGGACCCCCGAAGCCGGAAGAAGACCCCCGAAGCCGGAGGAAGATCCCCCCCCCCGGAGCTGTTTAATAAAATATTTTAAAAACCTGTGTAGTGTGTTTTATTACTTACACTTTTTTCCTAGGTAAATGGGTAGGGGTACCATGTACCCCATACTCATTTACATAGGGTGGGGGGCCGGGATCTGGGGGCCCCCTTATTAAAGGGGGCTCCCAGATTCCGATAAGCCCCCGCCCGCAGACCCCGACAACCAACGGCCAGGGTTGTCGGGAAGAGGCCCTTGTCCTCATCAACATGGGGACAAGGTGCTTTGGGGGGGGTGCAGGGCGCCCCCCTCCCCCAAAGCACCCACCCCCCATGTTGAGGGCATGCGGCCTGGTACGGTTCAGGAGGGGGGGGGCGCTCGCTCGTCCCCACCCCCTTTCCTGACCGGCCAGGCTGCGTGCTCGGATCGGGGTCTGGTATGGATTTTAGGGGGACCCCACGCCGTTTTTTCAGCGTAGCGGGGTTCCCCTTTATAATCCATACCAGACCTAAGGGCCTGGTATGCCCCGCGCTCGCCGCAATAGGAAGATTTGTTTTTCCTATTGCAGCGAGCGCGAGATGCAATACCATCCCCTCGTGTCGTACTTGGTCTGTCGGACCAGCCTACACACGAGCGGGCTTTCCGTCGGACCAGCACACACACGAGCGGACTTTCCGCCCGAAACTGAGTCCGATGGAAAGATTTCAAACATGTTTAAAATCTAGGTCCGGCGGGCTTTTGGGAAGAAGTCCGCCGGAAAAGTCCGCCGCCGCCCACACACGGGCGGATTGTCCGGCACACTCTGGTCCGCCGGACCAAGTATGCCGGAAAGTCCGACCGTGTGTACGCGGCATTAGGCCACATGGAGAGATGTTGTCTTCAATGTACTTAGAAAAATACCATTTATTCCAGAATAACCTCGATTTCTTTTTGAGCATCCATTGAAGTCTCAAGAAGAACCGATCCATAGAAAGACCGCCACTTGAAACATTTTGTGACTTGTGGATATGATCAAATTCCGGTTTGGAGACGTTTTATTGATGATATTTTTTTTATCTGGCTTGGGAGCAAAGATACCCATCTTTCCTTTCTAGACAGCCTAAGGATCAACAGATACAACTTGAACTTTACTTTTGAGCTCAGTCAACATCAATTAACTTTTCTGGATGTTCAAATTGTAGTAAATGAGGATGGTAGCATAGGGAGTACCCTTTATCGTAAGCCATCTGCAGGCAATTCTTTGCTTCATGCTACCAGTTCCCACCCTGCTCCTCTTATCATGAATGTACCCTATGGACAATACTTAAGAACCAGACGAAATTGTAGTGCAGATTCAGATTTTGAAAAAGAAGCTAGGCTGTTGCGGTCTTGATTGCAAGAATGAGGCTACAGCAATAAATGCTTAAAAAGGGCGTATTTGAAAGCCAAAAATCAAAATAGAGCTTCACTTATACACAATGTGAAATCCAAAGAAAAGAATTCAGGTGTTCGAATAATCACCAGATTTTCGGGACAACACCAACAGGTGCGAGACATAATCAAAAAGTACTGGTACCTCCTAATGGGAGATGAGAAAGTCTCTAAACACCTTAAGTCCTACCCTGAAATTACCTTCAGGCGTTCCCGATCTCTCAGAGATACCTTGGTACATAGCCATTATGATACCTCAACTGAGACACCTGGTGAATTGAGAAAGGGTAACAGGCCCTGTCATAAGTGTCAATTTTGTAGATTCATTTATGCTGCACGAGGCATTGTGCTTCCCAATGGTCGTTTTTTCAAACCTAATTTTTCTGTAACATGCCAATCTATTGGCATTGTATACATTATGGTATGTGAATGCCAAATGTTCTACATTGGCAAAACCAAACGTCCCTTCTTCTGTCGAATCAGGGACCACGTATCCCTGATATAGAAGAAGAGAATGGAAACCCCAATCAGTCGACACATAGGATTGCATCATAACTTCGATAGCAGTAAAATGCACTTTTTTGCTCTAGAGCACCTGGAGATAGAGGCGGGAATTGACAAGCTACTTTTACAACGAGAGGCTCGTTGGATACACAAATTATCGGCTTTAAAACATCCTGGCCTCAACGATGCCTTTAGCTTTAAACCTTTTCTCTAATCATACCAGACATTGGTCTAAACAAGATTCCTTCTTTTTTTTTCCCTTTTTCTTTCCCTTTTTTAAATTCTTTTTTTATTTAAACACACACATGTTCTGTATATATGCATAAGGACTGTGACCAATTGTTGTTAACATATGGTACAGATATGTATTGTCTATGTTTCCCCATATTTGAATTGACTTTCTTCCCAGGCATTTTTGGTTTCATTATTTATCATTACTAAGATCTTGATTATTTATCCAATAAGGTTTATGATTATTTATCCAATAGGTTTATGGACCTCTCCTGCTTGGGTTCCTTTTCTTTGGTTCACGCGGACGCCAGGGGCACCTATGGGATGTGTGAATAATCAATCACTCAGCTATGGGAGCCGTAGAGGTGCCAGTTCCACAAGGGGTCACTATAATTGATGGGGCCTGCTTCCTTCTTACGTAAGTCTACATTTTTTGTTTACATACTACATATTAATTCATCCATTCCCCCTCAGCACTATTATTTTGGTATTGCCTATTGATGTGACAATATTACACTAAGGCTTATTTCAATGACACTATTTCAGTCCCTATTGTTATAGGGGATAAGCATATATCTAATTTTTCCTTTTTTTGCCCTACGTCACGCCGCTTGATCCTCACTCCCGCCCCGATCTATGTGCCCGTGTGTGGAATTCCTCACTGTATGTCCGCATCCCGGCGGTGATGTCAGACACCGCCAGGATGGAGGGACTATAAGTATGCGGCAATCTGCCGCTACTCTCTGTCGGTGGCTCTTTCGCTGAAGGGGAGGCTGTGTCTCTCTCTCCCCTTCATTGCATGCCTGCCCATACCCTGATCCAGGTAAGTGCCTCCACACACTGACTTTGCTCGATACGAAAGCGACTCATTGGTGTGGATAGTACATTTATTGATACAGATTTTCTTTCTCTTTATTTTTTTTTGCAGGATTTCTTCTTCTAACACCATTCATTGCCTGTGACTTGTTAACAATCAGTCAGCACTAAGTCTTCATACCAGGGAGATTTTACATGGCTGCTTCAACTTTGCAATAAGGCTTTGATAGCCTTTAGCAATCAACTTTTTATTCAACACAAGGTAAATTTGTGCCTGATCTTTGGGTGTTCAATTTTGAGCGCCCTGTAGATCATTTTGTAATTATTTTTTACTTTTATCCAATTTCCCACAAAGGATTTATTTATACTCAGCCCCTCTGTGACCAACAATGTGGGGAGCCCAGGCAGGAGAGACCTACCTATACTACCTATATTTTTGAATGCTATCCACCGCGTTCATCAATTTACAACAATTTCTTACCTTCATTTACTATTTAGCCTGGTAAGACTGTCTTCATTATGATTATTTATTGATAAGATGCCTTTTTCTGCTGTGTCAGATTTACCTTATTCTTTATTGACTAATTGTTATGACATCAATATCTTTTTTGAACTTTTTGATTGGATTCTGCTATCTATGTATACAGTAATTACTCTATCCGTGTGATTTTACTAATAATAATTTCAATTTTCATAAATGTGATATTTATTCTGTGTTTCTCATTCTCAGTATACCAAATGTTTACCAGAACTCCTGATGAAGCTTATAAAGAGCGAAACATGTCGAGTGGTAATCACTAAGTGGCTTTTCCTCCATTGTCTTTGTAAAGTCAGATATGGATATTGAGAGACCTGTTTTTAACTTTTTTGTCAACATGTATTAAATTGAATAAATACATTTTTGTATGGATAGATCTTGTATACATATATTTTCTTACTCTAATTACCATTGTATTTAAGCACTTTTAAAGTCCCTGGGGTGTTTACCCCATCCCCTTTTCCTTTGTGTACCTACGGCCAATATATTTGCACCAAATGCAACTATTTGAGTGACAACCTCTTTGAGAAGGAGGCGGCGGTCCTTCAGACTAGATTGCGTGCTCGAAGTTATTCGAACAGTGTCCTCAAAAGAGCTTACAAAAAAGCCAAAAATAAAACACGAGTGGAACTACTTTTTTCACATAGAAAAGCTGAGACCAATAATCCAACCAGAGTCATTACACAATATACTTCTCAACATGAACAGATAAGAAACATCTTGAATAAATACTGGTATTTGCTATACACTAATATTACTCTTGCACCTTTAATCAATGACTGCCCTTTAATTACATTTAAGTGGGTTCTCTCACTATGCAACAAATTGGTACACAGTGAGTTTAAGAAAGAGAAGACCAAAACTAAATATTGTGATACCTATCCTTGTGGCCATTGTGGCTACTGCCAGTATATGGACACATGTAAAAACATTGTTCTGCTCAACTGGGGAGATTTTCTACCCAAACACTACATTAACTGGGGTAGTATATTTACTGTCCTGCAATTGCAGCAGTTTTTACGTAGGGAAAACTTAATTAGAACTTTGGCTCCATATGTATCGACATGTTGTCAGCATTGAGAAAAAAGATTCCTTTTTCCCTTTAGGTCAACATGGTGCATTAGTACATGGCATGTCATTCCCAAAGTGAAGTTCTTAGCATTGGACCATATTGGTGCCACCCCACAAGAAGGGGACCATAATAAATCTCTTTTACAGAGCGAACTTAGATGGATATTCCAGCTAATACAACACCCGGCCTTTACATTTTAGGCCTTATCTCGCTGGCTTCGAATGAGGAGTCTGCGAATTAGATCTTTAATGTACATTGCAGTAGTTATTTTATCCCTTCTACTTCCAAGCAATTCCCAAGTAGGGATGAGCTTGCTGTTCAGGTCGAACATGAGTTCGACTCGAACATTGGCTGTTCGCCCGTTCATCGAAAACCGAACATTGTGGGCCGTTCGCACCAAATTCGAGCAGCGCGTAATGGCCCATAATGCACTGCGGGAGCGCAGTGCATTGCTGTATGATGATTGGCCAAAGCATGCACCATGACCTGCATGCTTTGGCCAATCCTAACGCCCTCAGCTAAGAGAGCCATAATTGGCGAAAGACAGGGTGCCTTTTGTCAATCATGGCTCAGGGGGACTAAGTCCATGCCCCGCACTATATAGGGCTGCCTGCACGTCGGCCCCATGTAGTGTGTTGTTGGCGTGGACGGAGAGAGAGTGTCATTTAGATTGAGCAGGCAGGTTATTCAGTTAGCAGCAGTGTATTTAATATATATATATATATATATATATATATATATACACACAGACAGTATCATATATTAAGGAAAATTGTTATCCATACTTACCGTAGTTTTCCTTTCCTGGATCCTCCCCATGTCAGCCTACTATGGGTGAGCTCCACCCCCTCTGACCCTTCCAGGACCACCTCTTTTCTAGCCCATAAAAGGGCGGCTGTCTGCCCACACCAGTGTTCAAAAAAACCCTGCCTCGCGACGGATAAACTGGGAATCCTCCGGCTGACATGGGGAGGATCCAGGAAAAGAAAATCACGGTAAGTATGGATAACAATTTTCCTTATTCCTGGACCTCCCCATGTCAGCCTACTATGGGATGTACCAAGCAATATTAAGAAGGGAGGGAAGACAAAAAAATAAGCTAAACCCTCAATGCAATGCTACTCAAAATTTTTAATGGGCAACAGCCACCATAATAACCGTAGAGCCAAATGTTTCCTCAGGCGGACAAGCCATATTAAGCCTGTAATGCCTAATAAAAGATGTTGGGCACGCTCCAGCTTGCTGCTCTGCAAACTACCTCAGGGGTGACCTTCGTGTATGCCCAGGATGCATGGTCTTGACAAACCAGGAAAACACAACTCTGGATTTTGCTAGCATACCCTTTTTAGACCCCAATGGGAAAACCTACAGCTGATCTTGTTTTCCAAAGCTTTTAGTCCATTTCAGGTAGGTTGAAACCGCAGAGACCAGGTCTAACCTACTCCACTCATCATCTGTATCTGCCGGAAAGGCTGGAAGAATGACCTCCCAGTTCATATGAAATTATGTGGCCACCTTAGGTAGAAAGCTTGGTATTGGCCTAAGGACAACTTGTCTGGGAGCACCAAACAATATGGTTCTTTAGATGAGAAGGCGGGCAACTCTCTTCTGGCCGAGGCCACAGCTAGTAAAAAAACAAAAACAAAAAAACTGTTAAAAGAAATAATGAGAAAGCTTGATCAAAACAGAGGAACCAGCAATGTCCCAAGACTAGTGTTAAGTCCTCTTTTGGAAAAAACGATTTCAATGGAGGTCTGATTTCCATGGCTGCCCCTAAAAATCAGATCACCAACGGATGTAGAGCATATTTTGTACACAACATAGCCAGCAAGGCAGGGATTTGACCCTTCAGGGAATTATAAGCTAACCCTTGGAGACTACTCTGCAGAAACTCCAAAATGTTAGATACTGAAGAAGATCCAAGGTCTCAACCTCTTTCCATAGTATTCCAAATCCAGTGATAGGTTACATTCGTTCTGATGATCCTGTAATAATGTCATTAACTTTATCCTCCTGCCGTTCGGGTGTCAGGCCCCACTCTGCAGAAGGAGATTTTGACAAGGAGGCAGAGGGATTGGTGAGCCCAACTTTATCCTCCAAGCCAGAGGGAACCACAGCTCCCCGAGCCAGTAAGGTAGGACTACTATTGCTGTGACCCTTTCTCGCAGATTCTTCAGCAGGATTTTGAGAGCGGGAACACATACACCAAGGGGAAGTTACAAGACCTGGACAGAGCACCCTGACCCAGTGCCTGTGGATGCTAGGTCCGGGAGAAGAAGCAAGGCAGTTGACAATTCTCCAATGCCATAAGATCTATCAAAGGCATCCCCCAGACCCTGAAGATCTTGCATAGGTACTTGGGGTTGAGGTCCCATTTGTTGTGATCCCCAAAGCCTCGACTCAAGCGATCTGCTAAAACATTGCCAGGCCCTGGGAGTTAAGATGCTGTAAGAGAGCCGAGATTCTTCTCTGTGCATAGGAAGATTGACATGCCACCTGAAGGAGAGGGTGACTTCTTGTGCCCATTTGATGAGACACATAAGCCACCGGAGTTTTGTTGTCCAAAAGAATCTTGACAGCTCGACCTCGCAACTTAGGTTGGAACGCTAAGAGCGCGTCTGATAGCATCCAATTCCAGGAAATGTTAACTCTTCGCCCCACAAAGGTTCCATTGGCCTTGAACCTGCTGTCCCAGGTCGACACCACCATTGGTTCTGAGGCCTTCAACGGAACTCTGCGGGAAAGATTGCGAGCTACTGACCACCAACCAGAGACCAGATTATCGGAATTGGCAGACGATCCCACTGAAGAAGAAAGTTGCATTGAAACCTCCTTCTGCGCCACCTGACCCACGGGACTACTGGAACTGTGGCTGATAAAACCCCCAGATACTGCATGCATTCCTTCAGCATCATAGAAGGCCTAGCCATCACTGCTTTTTCTGAGACTGGATCTCCTGGACCTTCCTCTGAGGAAGAGAAACACGACCCCGATCTGTGTTGAATTGTACTCCTAAATACTCTAACATGTGGGACAGATGCATCTGGCTCTTCCGAAAGTTGATCAACCGAAACAAGCTAGTGTTTTGCAGGTGAATTCACATGAACTAGAAGGAGCTCATTTGACGGACCCAGAAGTAGCATGTCATCTAGATAATGGAACATTTGCACTCCCTTGACCCTGAGAGTCGCAACGACAGCAGACAGTAGCTTTAAAAACGTTCTCGGAGTCGTGCAGAGACTGAATGGGAGAGATTAAAAATGAAAATGAGAGCCTTCCACGGAAGGCCTGAGAAAGTGATGGTGAGATGCGTTTATGGAGACATCCGCCAGATCGATGGAAACCATCCAGTCTCTTGACTCCACAACCGAAACAATCGTTTCCAATGACTCCATTTTGAATGGTGGAACCTTCATGTAAGAATTCAGGACTTTGAGGTCAAAAACTGGTCCGAAACCCCCTGAGGTCTCTGGAACCAAAAACAGAGGGGAACATACTCTTTGACCCAATTCGTGCCTTGGAACCAGAAGGATGGCCCTTGCTGCCAACAGCTCCCCTATATATCCTTGAAAACATTGCCTCCTTTCCAAATCCATAGGAAGTCCAGTTTCTATGAACAAGGTCTGAGGGGGCCTTGTTCTGAGCTCGAGACAATAACGTGATCGAATGACGGCTACAATCCAGGCATCATGTAATTTGTCCGCCCAAACCCCCCCTAAATTGGGCTAGTCTTGCTCCTACTTGAGAGGGTTAAGCGGAGACAGCTTCAGAAGGACTTAGGCTCTGTTTCCACTACTGTGAGTTGTTGTGTGACCTGACACATGCAAAGTCGCATGACAAGTCAAAACCCATGTATTTCAATGGTCCCCGTTATAATTGGTGCGACTTAAGTCACAGTGACTCCAAAAAAGGTTTTTGCACTACTTTGTTCCGACATCTGTGCGACTTGTTCTCACATGGTTTTCACAGGTCGAATGACATCGCATCACAAATCGCACAGCAAAGTCGCAGTGTAAATCACATAACCTTTGGGACGCCGCCGTGGAAACACAGCCCCAGGAGCTATGTTGGCCCTGGGCTTCGAAGGTTTCTGGAAGGTTGAACCAGCTCCCCTCCACTGTCTGAAAAACTGTCTGTAAGCCCTGGCCTCTCTGAATCCTTTTTTGGATACCTTGTTAAACCGAAAGGGCTGCTGTGTCTTTTTCTCTTCTGCGGGATTAGGCCAGATCTGCAGCCGGAAACCCGCTGAATTGCTGATTCTAATGGCACGTACACACGGGCGGACTTTGACGGACTAGGTCCGGTGGACTTTGACGGACTTTCCGACGGACTTTCGAATGAACGGACTTGCCTACACATGATCAACCAAAGTCCGACGGATTTGTACGTGATGATGTACGACCGGACTAAAATAAGGAAGTTCATAGCCAGTAGCCAATAGCTGCCCTAGCGTTGGTTTTTATCTGTCGGACTAGCATACAGACGAGTGGACTTTTCGACCGGACTCGAGTCCGTTGGAAAGATTTGAAACATGTTTTATTTCTAGGTCTGTCTGACTTTTGGGAACAGCCCACACACGGTCGAATTGTCCGACGGAGTCCGGTCCACTGGACCTAGTCCGTCGAAAAGGCCGCTTGTGTGTATGCAGCATAAGTCTTCCTCATTGGTGTGCAAAGCCTGTTGCATTAGGGTGTGCACCCCAAGGCACAAAGACGTGTATATCAGCAGAGCAGTGGACGGTGTCAGTAGATTTTTATTTTTATTATTAACCTTACATAGTAGGTGAGGTTGAAAAAAGACACAAGTCCATCAAGTCCAACCTATGAGTGTGATTATCTGTCAGTATTACATTGTATATCCCTGTATGTTGTGGTCGTTCAGGTGCTTATCTAATAGTTTTTTATCGATGCTCCCCGCTGAAACCACCACCTGTGGAAGGGAATTCCACATCCTTGCCACTCTTACAGTAAAGAGCCCTCTACGCAATTTAAGGTTAAACCTCTTTTCTTCTAGTTCTAATGAGTGGCCACGTGTCTTATTAAATTCCATTCCGCAGAAAAGTTTTATCCCTATTGTGGGGTCACCAGTATGATATTTGTAAATTGAAATCATATCCCCTCTCAAGGGTCTCTTCTCCAGGGAGAATAAGTTCAGTGCTCGTAACCTTTTTTTATAACTAATATCCTCCAGTCCCCTTATTAGTTTTGTTGCCCTTCTTTGTACTTGCTCCTTTTCCAGCACATCCTTCCTGAAGACTGGTGCCCAGAACTGGACAGCATACTCCAGGTGAGGCCGGACAAGAGTCTTGTAGAGTGGGAGAATTATCGCTTTAAAATGCATGCCAATATTCTGTTTGCTTTGTTAGCAGCAGCTTGGCATTGCATGCCATTGCTGAGCCTATCATCTACTAGGACACCCAGTTCCTTTTCCATCCTTGATTCCCCCAGAGGTTCTCCCCCCCAGTGAGTACATTGCATTCATATTTTTGCCACCCAAATTGCCATGTAGTTGCCCACCCCATTAATTTATTCAGATCTACTTGCAAGGTTTCCACATCCTGCAGAGAAGTTATTGCCCTGCTTAGCTTAGTATTGTCTGCAAATACAGAGATTGAACTGTTTACCCCATCCTCCAGGTTGTTTATGAACAAATTAAATAGGATTGGTCCCAGGACAGAACCCTGGGGGAGCCCACTTTCCACTCCTGACAATTCAGAGTACTCCCCATTTATCACCACCCTCTGAACTCGCCCTTGTAGCCAGTTTTCAATCCATGTACTCTCCCTATGGTCCATGCCAACTGACCTTACTTTGTACAGTAAACCCTTATGGGAATACTGTGTCAAATGCTTTTGCAAAATCCAGATACACCACATCTACAGGCCTCCCTTTATCTAGATGGCAGCTCACCTCCTCATAGAAGGTTAATATATTGGTTTGGCAAGAACGATTCTTCATGAATCCATGGCGATTACTGCTAATGATACTGTTTTCATTACTAAAATCTTGTATATAGTCCCTTATCATCCCCTCCAAGAGCTTGCATACTATTGATGTTAGGCTAACTGGTCTGTAATTCCCAGGGATGTATTTTGGCCCTTCTTTAAATATTGGTGCTACATCTCCAATCAGCTGGTACCATTCCAGTCAGTAGACTGTCAGTAAAAACTAGGAACAATGGTCTGGAAATTACTTGATTGAGTTCCCTAAGGACCCTCGGGTGCAAGCCATCTGGTCCCAGTGACTTATTAATGTTAAGTTTTCCAAGTCTATTTCCAATTCTATCCTCTGTTAGCCACAAGAGTGCTTCCTGTGATGTGTCATGAGGATAAACACTGCAGTTTTGGTTACTGAAGCCCCCTGATTCCCTTGTGAAGACTGAGGAGAAGAATAAATTCAATACCTTCGCCATCTCACCATCTTTTGTAAACAGATTTACTTTCTCATTTTTTATGGGGCCAATATGGTCTGCCCTCCCTCTGTTACTGTTTATATACTTAAATAATTTCTTGAGATTTTTTTTTGCTCTCCTCCGCTATGTGTCTTTCGTGTTCTATCTTAGCCGCCCTAATTGCACCTTTACATTTCTTATTGCATTCTTTTTAGAGTCCGAATGCTGATGATGATCCCTCAGCCTTGTATTTTTTGAAGGCCTTCTCCTTTGCTTTTATATGCATTTTTACATTGGAGTTAAGCCATCCAGGACTTTTGTTTGCTCTTTGAAATTTATTTCCCAATGGGATGCATTGGCAAATTCCCTTATTTAATATGCTCTTAAAGCAAACCCATGTCTCGTCTTTGTTCTTTGTTCCTATGATTTTATCCCAATGTATACCTTCTAGCAAGGTTCATCGTTTAGGGAAGTTGTTTTTTTTTAAATTCAGTGTCTTTGTATTCCCCTTATGTTTCCTATTTGTGCGATTTATACTGAAGCTAGTTGGCCTGTGATCGCTGTTTCCTAAATTGGCCCTTATTTCCACATCTGTGATCAGGTCTGTATTGTTGGTAATCAGTAGGTCTAGTAACACTTTGTTTCTAGTTGGTGTGTCTACCATCTGACTTATGAAATTGTCCTGCAAGATATTTAGGAACTGGCGAGCCTTAGACAAATGCGCGGTTCCTTCCGCCCAGTCTATTTCTGGATAATTAAAATCCCCCATTATGATGGCACTTCCCATCCTTGCCGCTAATCCAAATTGTAATAGGAGGTCCGTCTCCCCTTCCTCCCTTAGGTTAGGGGGCCTATAGCATACTCCCAGTATTATTTTCTCCTTAGTTTCATCCCTTTGGAGCTCTACCCAATGGATTCCACCTCCTCCCTAGCTCCATTAGTTATGTAATCTCTCACATACCCTTGTGCATTGTTCTTGATATACAGGCATACATCTCCCCCTTTTTTACCTCTCTATCCCTGCAATAAAGGGAATACCCTTGAATGGTTGCCAGCCAATCTTGAGAGCTGTTGAACCAAGTCACGGAAATTCCCACAAAATCTAAATCCTCCTCGTACAACAGTATCTCTAGTTCTCCCATCTTGTCTGCCAGGCTCCTGGCATTGGTGAACATGCCATGCTTAATTATCTTTTACATTTTTTTATTTTTTATTATTTTTTAGAATATTATTTTTTATTACTTTTTTTTACAATTTTTTCAGGAGCCCCGTTATAGGCCTTGGTGAAATATCAAGAGTCTAAACAGACCCCTAATGTCTCACTTTTGAGACAGAGAAAGAAACCGAGGACAGAGAATCTCCTTTCCCTTTCCCTGCAGCCTGCAGCAAATGTAGTTTACCATGCTTCAGTTAACAATGAAGACAGAAGCAATCAGTACAGATCACTCACTGTGTTCATTCAGAAAAGGAAGGGGCTGGTTAATTAAATATTTACCAGCCCCTTCCCTGCTTCTGAGAGGAGCTGCAGGGGAGAGACAGGAAGCAGGGGGAATCAGTACAGCACAGGGCGATTAGGGTGTGCCTAGGCACACCCAGCACACCCTGTGCGCACGCCTATGGTCTTCCCGAAGAGTAGCTTCCTGTAAAATGGAAACGAACACAGACTGTGCTGAGAAGCCTTATCGGCCGACCAATGCTTCAACCATAAGGCTCTGTGGGCTGTGATGGAATGAGCCATTATTTTTGCTGTCATCTTGATCTGGTCGACAGCAACTTCAGCCACAACTCTACAGCAGTCTTAAAAACTGCAAAGGAGAAGAACTGCCACTTCCCAGACTTTCATCCAAACATCCATCCGCTACCCACACTCTAATGCCCTGTACACACGGTTGGATTTTCCGATGGAAAATGTGTGATAGGACCTTGTTGTCGGAAATTCTGACCGTGTGCAGGCTCCATCACACATTTTCCATCGGATTTTCCGACACACAAAGTTTGAGAGCAGGATATAAAATTTTCCGACAACAAAATCCGTTGTTGGAAATTCCGATCGTGTGTACACAAATCCGACGGATAAAGTGCCACGCATGCTCAGAATAAGCAAAGAGATGAAAGCTATTGGCCACTGCCCCGTTTATAGTCCTGACGTACGTGTTTTTTGTCACCGCGTTTAGAACGATCGGATTTCCCAACAACTTTGTGTGACCGTGTGTATGCAAGACAAGTTTGAGCCAACATCCGTTGGAAAAAATCCTAGGATTTCATTGTCGGAATGTCCGAACAAAGTCCGACTGTGTGTACGGGGCATAAGGCTGGATTCACACCCATACACTCCCAGCGCATTCTGCAGAACGTGTTCCATAGGAGACCATGATAAATGGATGGTAGTGCAAATCCGCAAAACGCAAAAAGCACCAAAAAATGCACAGGTGCGAACCCAACCCAAGTGCTGCTGCCACAGGAGTGAGTGCTACCGCCGGTCTGCAGGCTTCTGCGGCCAAACTATACAACCTTTTTAGTTCTATATTTATTTTGCGATCCATAGGATCCCTAAAAGAGACCGAATCCTCCAGCGGAAGCGTAATGTTGCGGGCGAATACATGTAATGAAGCATCCACCTTAGGCGTAGTGTCCCAAGGGGCACAGCTTCGATACTCCATTATGCACACTGAGCTTCTTCTCAGGCCCCGCCCATTCATCGTCAATTACTTTAAATACGGGTAGTATCTTTGCTGTTTCTTTGGAGGTGACGATTCTTCCTGCCACTTTATCGCTTACTTAACAGCCTTCACCAAGGGGGGAACCAGTGCAAAAATAAAACGTATGCGATTCTTAGACCATCTCAGCCTTAGATGGATCCGAATCGCTATCGACTTCAGAGTTAAAACGCACTGAAAACACATGATCTGAATCTGCAGTTGGTGAAGATACAGCAGGAGAGCAGGATTCCTTGAAACACTCTTTAACCCTTCCTTGACTGCGTGCTTAATGTAGGATTTAACCTGGCATGCTTTTGCAGCATTGTCCTGAGCCGTCTGATGTCTTGACCTCTCTTGGCTTGGGTCCGAGCGACTAAAGTGAGGTAAGACGAGGGAGATCTGGAATGCTGTGACAACAGGCGTCTATCCAGCTGCATGCGACTCTGCGATTTGTCAGGTCTAGTCCCTTCTTTACTCTTTTGAGGCTGGAATGCTGATTTGGAACCTTTTTTGTGGGAGTTTATCTTGCATTGGGCCCTTCCCTCTGTAAAACACAGAGGATGTGCTCTCTTTTAAAAAATAAATAATAAATAAACAAAAAAATATGTATTTATTTTATTTTTTCAAAACAAAAATAAATAAATACAATTAAAATAAACTTCTCCATCCAAATCTTCAGTGCTAAGGCAGCTAGGCAGGCAGGCAAAATTCCCCAGTCCTAGAAGGTACAGGATAATAAAAATACTCTGACGGACAAGTAATGCCCCGTACACACGGTCGGATTTTCCAATGGAAAATGTCCGATCGGAGCGTGTTGTCGGAAATTCCGACCATGTGTGGGCTCCATCGGACATTTTCCATCGGATTTTCCGACACACAAAGTTGGAGAGCAGGAGATAAAATTTTCCGACAACAAAATCCGTTGTCGGAAATTCCGATCGTGTGTAAACAAATCCGACGCATAAAGTGCCACGCATGCTCAGAATAAATAAAAAGATGAAAGCTATTGGCCACTGCCCCGTTTATAGTCCCGACGTACGTGTTTTACGTCACCGCGTTTAGAACGATCGGATTTTCCGACAACTTTGTGTGACCGTGTGTATGCAAGACAAGTTTGAGCCAACATCCGTCGGAAAAAATCCTAGGATTTTGTTGTCGGAATGTCAGAACAAAGTCCGACCGTGTGTACGGGGCATTACACAGCAGAAGTAATGAGGGACCTGGAAGGAGGCTTACAAGAACATAGCAGATTGACCAGCTGAAGACTGAGATCAGCCTAGAGGACAGAGGCTGCTGCAATCAGCAGTGAGCATTCTGGTGTTTGCTAGGCAACCCAAAGAGGAAGCTACCTCTGACCTCACCTGCTCAACTCTGAGCTTCCTGAAAGGAGTACATGTGGAGGCGGTGAACTACAAGTCCCAGCGAGCCGAACCACTACCTGAACACACAAAAACATGGAAGGAGAGAGTGCCAGCACCTGCCTAACAAAGGTATATACAGTTATTTATACTGCCAGTGACCTTTGCCAGAAATACACAGTCATTTATACTGTACCATACAATCCCAGCACCATGGGAACCCACCTCCTCAGGAGATTTACAGCCTATATGGGGGGGTCTTCTAAACCGGGAGAGGCTGAACCCGACAGGATGGATGGAGAAGAAAAAAATACAAATAAATAAAAATAAACTTTAAAAGGCGTCCTGAGCGAGGACGAAAAAAGAACACTGGTGTGGGCAGACAGCCGCCCTTTTATGGGCTAGAAAAGAGGTGGTCCTGGAGGGGTCAGAGGGGGCGGAGCTGTCCCATAGTAGGCTGACATGGGGAGGTCCAGGAAATATATATAGCCACTGTATCCAGTTTAGCTATATCTGACTCCAGGCCCTTCCTGGTGTACTTTTTCTAATATACTGGTTATTCAGTTAGCTGCAGTGTATTTAATATATATATATATATATATATATATATATATATATATATATATACAGATTACAGATAGTCTCATATATATATATATATATATATATATATATATATATATATATATACTCTGTTTCCCCGAAAATAAGACCTAGCGTGATTGTCAGTGATGGCTGCAATATAAGCCCTACCCTGTTTCCCCGAAAATAAGCCCTACCCTGAAAATAAGACCTACAAGGACTTTAACTAGGGCTTATTTTGGGGGGTAGGGCTTATATTGCAGCCATCACTGACAATCACGCTAGGTCTTATTTTCAGGGAAACAGGGTATATATCCACTGCATACAGTTTAGCTATAGCTGAATGAAAGCCGTTCCTGGTGTACTTTTTCTAATATACTTGTGGCAGGCAGGTTATTCAGTTAGCTGCAGTGTATTTAATATATATATATATATATACAGTGGGGATGGAAAGTATTCAGACCCCCTTACATTTTTCACTCTTTGTTATATTGCAGCCATTTGCTAAAATCATTTAAGTTCATTTTTTTCCTCATTAATGTACACACAGCACCCCATATTGACAGAAAAACACAGAATTGTTGATATTTTTTGCAGATTTATTAAAAAAGAAAAACTGAAATGTCACATGGTCCTAAGTATTCAGACCCTTTGCTGTGACACTCATATATTTAACTCAGGTGCTGTCCATTTCTTCTGATCATCCTTGAGATGGTTCTACACCTTCAATTGAGTCCAGCTGTGTTTGATTATACTGATTGGACTTGATTAGGAAAGCTACACACCTGTCTATATAAGACCTTACAGCTCACAGTGCATGTCAGAGCAAATGAGAATCATGAGGTCAAAGGAACTGCCTGAAGAGCTCAGAGACAGAATTGTGGCAAGGCACAGATCTGGCCAAGGATACAAAAAAATTCTGCTGCACTTAAGGTTCCTAAGAGCACAGTGGCCTCCATAATCCTTAAATGGAAGGCATTTGGGACGACCAGAACCGTTCCTAGAGCTGGCCGTCCGGCCAAACTGAGCTATCGGGGGAGAAGAGCCTTGGTGAGAGAGGTAAAGAAGAACCCAAAGATCACTGTAGCTGAGCTCCAGAGATGCAGTCGGGAGATGGGAGAAAGTTGTAGAAAGTCAACCATCACTGCAGCCCTCCACCAGTCGGGGATTTATGGCAGAGTGGCCCAACGGAAGCCTCTCCTCAGTGCAAGACACATGAAAGCCCGCATGGAGTTTGCTAAAAAACACCTGAAGGACTCCAAGATGGTGAGAAATAAGATTCTCTGGTCTGATGAGACCAAAATAGAACTTTCTGGTCTTAATTCTAAGCGGTATGTGTGGAGAAAACCAGGCACTGCTCATCACCTGTCCAATACAGTCCCAACATTGAAGCATGGTGGTGGCAGCATCATGCTGTGGGGGTATTTTTCAGCTGCAGGGACAGGACGACTGGTTGCAATCGAGGGAAAGATGAATGCGGCCAAGTACAGGGATTTCCTGGACGAAAACCTTCTCCAGAGTGCTCAGGACCTCAGATTGGGCCGAAGGTTTACCTTCCTACAAGACAATACACAACACAGAAAGCACCTCCATGGTTAACAGAGGACGGAATTAAAATTAGACTTGAGAAACTTAATATTAATAAATCACCGGGACCAGATGGCTTGCATCCGAGGGTACTTAGGGAACTCAGTCAAGTGATTGCCAGACCGTTGTTCCTAATTTTTACAGATAGTCTACTGACTGGAATGGTACCAGCTGATTGGAGAAAAGCCAATGTAGCACCTATATTTAAAAAGGGCCCAAAATACATCCCTGGGAATTACAGACCAGTTAGCCTAACATCGATAGTATGTAAACTCTTGGAGGGGATGATAAGGGACTATATACAGGATTTTAGTAATGCGAACGATATCATTAGCAGTAATCAGCATGGATTCATGAAGAATCGTTCTTGCCAAACCAATCTATTAACCTTCTATGAGGAGGTGAGTTGCCATCTAGATAAAGGAAGGCCTGTAGACGTGGTGTATCTGGATTTTGCAAAAGCATTTGACACAGTTCCCCATAAACGTTTACTGTACAAAATAAGGTCTGTTGGCATGGACCATAGGGTGAGTACATGGATTGAAAACTGGCTACAAGGGAGAGTTCAGAGGGTGGTGATAAATGGGGAGTACTCAGAATGGTCAGGGGTGGGTAGTGGGGTGCCCCAGGGTTCTGTGCTGGGACCAATCCTATTTAATTTGTTCATAAACGATCTGGAGAATGGGATAAACAGTTCAATCTCTGTATTTGCAGACGATACTAAGCTAAGCAGGGCAATAACTTCTCCGCAGGACGTGGAAACCTTGCAAAAAGACCTGAACAAATTAATGGGGTGGGCGACTACATGGCAAATGAGGTTCAATGTAGAAAAATGTAAAATAATGCATTTGGGTGGCAAAAATATGAATGCAATCTATACACTGGGGGGAGAACCTCTGGGGGAATCTAGGATGGAAAAGGACCTGGGGGTCCTAGTGGATGATAGGCTCAGCAATGGCAGGCAATGCCAAGCTGCTACTAACAAAGCAAACAGAATATTGGCATGCATTAAAAGGGGGATCAACTCCAGAGATAAAACGATAATTCTCCCGCTCTACAAGACTCTGGTCCGGCCGCACCTAGAGTATGCGGTCCAGTTCTGGGCACCAGTCCTCAGGAAGGATGTACTGGAAATGGAGCGAGTACAAAGAAGGGCAACAAAGCTAATAAAGGGTCTGGAGGATCTTAGTTATGCGGAAAGGTTGCAAGCACTGAACTTATTCTCTCTGGAGAAGAGACGCTTGAGAGGGGATATGATTTCAATTTACAAATACCGGACTGGTGACCCCTCAATAGGGATAAAACTTTTTCGCAGAAGAGAGTTTACCAAGACTCGTGGCCACTCATTAAAATTAGAAGAAAAGAGGTTTAATCTTAAACTACGTAGAGGGTTCTTTACTGTAAGAGCGGCAAGGATGTGGAATTCCCTTCCACAGGCGGTGGTCTCAGCGGGGAGCATTGATAGCTTCAAGAAACTATTAGATAAGCACCTGAATGACCACAACATACAGGGATATACAATGCAATACTGACACATAATCACACACATAGGTTGGACTTGATGGACTTGTGTCTTTTTTCAACCTCACCTACTATGTAACTATGTAACTATATGTAACAATGACCCTAAGCACACAGCTACAATAATGAAGGAGTGGCTTCACAACAACTCCGTGACTGTTCTTGAATGACCCAGCCAGAGCCCTGACTTAAACCCAATTGAGCATCTCTGGAGAGACCTAAAAATGGCTGTCCACCAACGTTTACCATCCAACCTGACAGAACTGGAGAGGATCTGCAAGCAGGAATGGCAGAGGATCCCCAAATTCAGGTGTAAAAAACTTGTTTCATCTTTCCCAAAAAGACTCATGGCTGTATTAGATCAAAAGGGGGCTTCTACTAAATACTGAGCAAAGGGTCTGAATACTTAGGACCATGTAATATTTCAGTTTTTCTTTTTTAATAAATCTGCAAAAATGTCAACAATTCTGTGTTTTTCTGTCAACATGGGGTGCTGTGTGTACATTAATGAGGAAAAAAAATGAACTTAAATGATTTTAGCAAATGGCTGCAATATAACAAAGAGTGAAAAATGTAAGGGGGTCTGAATACTTTCCGTCCCCACTGTATATATATACAGACAGTTTTATATATTATATATATATATATATATATATATATATATATATATATATATATATATATATATATATATATATATATATATATATATCCACTGTATCCAGTTTAGCTATATCTGACTGCAGGTCATTCCTGGTGTACTTCTTCTAATATACTTCAGGTGGTGTAAATAGTACACAGTACTGTGCACCCCTAGTGCAGTTGCTACTACCTTTCTGGTGGTATACACAGTACACAATACATACCACTTTATGTTGCTATTAGACTTCTGGTGGTGTACACAATACCTTTCACCCCAGTGCAGTTGCTACTACTTTTCTGGTGGTGTACACAATACAGTACACCCATAGTTGTTATTACACTTCTGTTAGTGTACACTGTACTATGCACCCCTAGTGCAGATGCTACTACTTTTCTGGTGGTATACACAATACAGTACACCTATAGTTCTTATTACACTTCTGTTGGTGTACATAGTACCGTGCACCCCTAGTGCAGTTGCTACTACTTTTCTGGTGGTGTACACAGTACTAGGGATGAGCTTCGTATTCGAGTCAAATCCATGTTCGACTCGAATATCGTGTGTTCGGTTGTTTGCCGAATTACGAACAATATGGGCAGTTCGCGCCAAATTCGAGTGGCGTGCCATGGCCCATAATTCACTGCGGCATCGCAGTACATTGCTGGCTGATGATTGGCCAAGCATGCACTATGACCCGCATGCTTGGCCAATCACAGCGCCGTCTGTACAGAGAGCCGTAATTGGCCAAAGCCAGGGTGGCTTTGGCCAATTATGGCTCAGGGGGTTTAGTACATGCCCCACACTATATAAGGCCGCCTGCATGGAGGACCTGTGTAGTGTGTTCCGGCGTTGAGAGAGAAATAGACAGAGAGACAGCATCATTTGATTTAAGTTAGATTAGGCAGGTGAGTCAGTTAGCTGCACTTACAGTGTATTGTGTATATATATATATATATATATATATATATATATATATATATATATATATACATCCTAGGTGTTGTGTATATATATATATTCCTACTACTGACAGGCAGGCAGGTGTTTTTACAGTATTTACAGCTACCTGAAGAAAATTGCTGGTGTTCTTCTGATCCTATTAGTCCTATTAGCTACAGTATTTACAAGTTAGCGTAGTGTGTTCTCTGCACAGTGTGCACCTAAAGCTACCTGAAGAAAATTAGTGGTGTTCTTCTGATCCTATTAGTACAGTACTGCAGGCAGCTGTAGTATTTACAAGTTAGTGTAGTGCGTCCTCTGCACAGTGTGCACCTAAAGCTACCTGAAGAAAAGTAGTGGTGTTCTTCTGATCCTATAAGTACAGTAACGCAGGCAGCTGTAGTATTTACAATTTAGTGTAGTGCCTCCCCTGCACAGTGTGCACCTAAAGCTACCTGAAGAAAATTAGTGGTGTTCTTCTGATCCTATTAGTACAGTACCGCAGGCAGCTGCAGTATTTACAAGTTAGTTTAGTGCATCCTCTGCACAGTGTGCACCTAAAGTTACCTGAAGAAAATAAGTGGTGTTCTTCTGATCCTATTAGTACAGTACCGCAGGCAGCTACAGTATTTACAGTTAGTGTACTGTGTCCTCTGCACAGTGTGCACCTAAAGCTACCTTAAGAAAATTAGTGGTGTTCTTCTGATCCTATTAGTACAGTACCGCAGGCAGCTGCAGTATTTACAAGTTAGTTTAATGCGTCCTTTGCACAGTGTGCACCTAAAGCTACCTGAAGAAAATTAGTGGTGTTCTTCTGATCCTATTAGTACAGTACCGCAGGCAGCTGCAGTATTTACAAGTTAGTGTAGTGGGTCCTCTGCACAGTGTGCACCTAAAGCTACCTGAAGAAAATTAGTGGTGTTCTTCTGATCCTATTAGTATAGTACCGCAGGCAGCTGCAGTATTTACAAGTTAGTGTAGTGTGTTCTCTGCACAGTATGCACCTAAAGCTACCTGAAGAAAATTAGTAGTGTTCTTCTGATCCTATTAATACCACAGGCAGGCAGCTACAGTATTTACAGTTAGTGTAATGCGTCCTCTGCACAGTGTGCAGCTAAAGCTACCTGAATAAAATTGGTGGTGTTCTTCTGATCCCATATTAATACCACAGGCAGACAGCTACAGTATTTACAGTTAGTGTACCGTGTCCTCTGCACACTGTGCACCTAAAGCTACCTGAAGAAAATTAGTGGTGTTCTTCTGATCCTATTAATACCAAAGGCAGGCAGCTACAGTATTTACAGTTAGTGTAGTGCGTCCTCTGTACAGTGTGCACCTAAAGCTACAGTACCTGGAGACAATTGCTGTTGTTCTGTTCCTATTAATATAACTAATCAATAATTGCGCTATTACAAAAAAACGTAGTGCAGGAGATAGCTGCCAGCATGTAACAATGTGGTAAGCAATGTAGAAACGAAAATTATATGGAACACATGCAGCGCTAAAAAATGTGCTTATACATCTTAAACGTGTATATGTGGCAGGGTGCTGAAATACAAAACTTATGCCAAATGAGCAAAAAGTGTGGTGAGATTAAGCAAGTAGACACATAAAGGAAAAAATCCATAAATGTGTAGTGAATCTTATATAAGTCCACAGGAACTGGGGGTTCGTGGACGTATACGTTGTCACACCTACGCATGGGGTAGGAACGGGAACAAACTCTGTGTGTATGGGGAGACACTTTGCACCCAAATCTTCCAAAAATCCAAATCAACACAGCAAACAATAGAAATAAGTACCCTTACCAGAGGGGATGGACACAGTCACCGTACAGTGGAGTGTCATACAGGCTTGAGGGATCCAATGATCCCGGGGATGTCTGGTTGAAGAGGTCTTGGCAGGGAGTCTCATCCGGGACGACAGTCGCTGTTCGGTGGTGTGTGGGTCCACAGCCAATCAAGATATCTCTCTCAGATGGAATGTCAGTATAGAAAAAGAGACTGAGGCTCAGTGAGGTCCCATTGATGGAAGGAGGGAAGAACAAAAAATCTCCACATAGGGCATGAATCCGTAAAAAAAGATTTTATTGAAAAGCTAAAAAGTGCTAAGTGGCATACTACAATGGATAAAACGTGATCACAAAAAGGAAGAAATAAAATAAAATCGCGTGGTATCAGGGCATCTCTAGGCTTTAGCAACCCGACATGTTTCGGACCATCGTCCTTCTACTGGGGCATAAACCTGAATGTCTGTACCACGCTCACATATATACATGAAACATTAAGCTAAATACTACTCAGCTGTATGAAACCTGGATACTACTATGGGCAATTACACAGGAATCCCTGTCAGCTGTATTCAACAGCTAATCAGTAGTCATCCTCGTGCAATAACCTCCATTGAAGACAGTTCTGGGATGGACCCAGAGCGATCCTCCAATCACACTGCTCAGAGCGGAGTCACGTGACCGAGTCACTGCGTGTGACGTCATCGCGTCATCGCGGACGTCGTGCTCCAAGCCTCCTTTTGAAACCAGGAAGTGATAGGCTATACAGCAGAGTGTGTACACCCACAACAGCCCAGGAGGGCGATCATAGCGCGTCAGTCCGGGGGGCTCCACTGCGTTCGACTTTTGGTGTCCCCAGAAAGGGAATTGAGCAATCTAGATCGTATGAGGAAGGCTATGGACACATCCCTGTAAATTTCTGCAACCCCAAGACTCAATCCAGATACAGTTGTTACATACATACATTAATGTATATAAGATGAAATCTGAATGATGTAAATGTACAAACAAAACAAGAAAAAATATATAAAAAGAAAAAATATAAAACGTTTTTTCCTTTTAAAACAGCATCAACTAAACATTAAAGTACCTCTTCAGTGGTGTGGGACCTTACTCAGTGGTCCTATATCTGGGTCCCATAAAGGATGACACCAGTATATAGAAAACATGTATTCAATGTATAAAGGGCTTAGGACTTATTTATAAATGTGTTAACATCCCATTCTACGTTCAACCCATAGGGGGAACAGCTTTTTAATTGGTAGATCCAGAACGTTTCAAGCTGTGATAACCCCCTAATCCGTGGACCCCCTCTCCATGATGGAACAAATATGTCTATAATCTGGAATTTGGAGCCCCTAGGGTTCTTATTATGAAACTCCAAAAAATGGCGGGGAACGCTATGGTTGGTGCGACCTTTTTTAATAGCAGTAATGTGTTTGTTAACTCGAACACTGAATGTTCTGATGGTGCACCCTACATACTGCATATTACAGGGGCATGTAATCAGGTACACAATGTAACGTGTAGTACATGTGACAAAAGATTTTATCTGATAAATTGTGGAGCTAACGGCAGACTCGAAGCACACAGATCTATGATTGCCACAAAGATTGTGTGTGCACACTTTTTGCAGGGATAATACCCTTTAGTCTCTGGAAAGAAAGACGGTCTTGTAGGTGCATCAATAACATTGTGGGAGATGCGATTCCGCAATGAAGGAGCCACCCTGAAAGTGACACATGCTTTAGTGGGCAGCACTGGACCTAGAACCGGGTCACTTCTCAGGATGCTCCAATGGCGGTTTAGAATTTGTTTGATTTGTCTATGCTGGATGGAAAATTGAGTGAAAAGGGACCACTTAAATTTGTCATTAGGGATTGGTTTACGTCGCACTGATGTCAGCTTCTTCCGATCAATCAACGAGACCCTTGCAATCTCTAGATCTATCTGGACAGATTGGTAGCCCTTTTCTATGAATTGTTCTCTCAGAAATTGTGCTTGGTGTAAAAAATCTGCGGTATTAGTACAGTTTCTATGAATGCGTAGTAGTTGGCTATGAGGGACAGACTCAAGCCATGGGCCGTAATGGCAGCTGTCCATGGAAATATAGCCATTCCTGTCCATCGGCTTGAAGAAGGTGGTGGTTACAATCCGACGGTCAGAGATGGCAACCTCCAAATCTAAAAAGTGTATAGAGACTGTACTGAGTTCATAAGTAAGGGTGATGCCCCTGTCATTATGATTCAAAGTGGCCATAAAATAGTGAAGAGTTTCCTCGTCACCTTTCCAGAGGAGGAGGATGTCGTCTATATACCTGGCCCATAAACACAGTTCCGGTCTCTGTGCGGGATAGACGACATCCTCCTCCCATAGGGCCATAAAAATGTTGGCGAGGCTGGGGGCAAACTTGGCCCCCATAGCCACGCCCTTCCTTTGCAGGAAAAACTGATGGTGGTACCAGAAATAATTTGTTTATGTCGCAAATCGTAGGAGTTCCATGATATAATGTTGTTGTGGTACTGGGATGCTGTCACTAGCGTTCAAATAATGTTCAACGGCCGCCGGACCCAACCTGTGCAGGATGGAGGTATATAGTGCTGTAACATCGGCCGTGACCAGAATAAGGTTATCTTGATATTCTATACCCTCCAACCTGTGGATCGTGTCCCCTGTGTCTCTAAGGTAAGATGGAACCTTCGACACAAGGGGTTGAAGAAAGAAATCTATGTAGCGGCCGACTCTAGAAGTAACGGAGTCGATACCGCTTATGATGGGTCTACCAGGGGGTTTTGTACTATTTTTGTGTACCTTAGGGAGATAGTACATCACTGGGATATGGGGTCCTGCAGGAACTAAATAGTCCTTCTCTTTTTTGGTGAGAAATCTCTGTTGGAAGCCCCTGTTCACTAGATCTACTAAATTCTTCTTAAATTCCCTAGTCGGGTCTCGGGGGAGGGGTATGTATGTCTTTTCATCACTGAGAATATGGCACATTTCTTTATGGTAGTCTTCCTTGTCCAAAATAACCAGCCCACCCCCCTTGTCAGCGGGGCGGATCACTATGTCTTTGCGTTCGCAAAGCGATTTTAGGCCTATTTTAATTTTGGGATGGACAAAAGTACGTTTGTGGGGTAATCCATCGAGGTCTTTAAGTACCAGGTCGCAAAAGACCTTGATGGAAGGTGCCGTAGTGTTAGGAGGATTAAATAGAGAAGGGTTAGCTAGCCCAGTATGGAGGGCTGTTGGGCTTTGGGTTGCATCATTTGCATTGGTAGTACTTGCAACACCCCTAGGGTTGGTCAAGAAATGTCGATGTGCGTTAAGTTTTCTTTTAAACTTCTGGACATTAATAAAGGTCTCAAACTTGTTCAATTTTTTAGAGGGAGCAATTTTGAGGCCCTTGTCCAGTACATATAGCTCGGCATTGGAGAATGATCTTTGAGAATGATCTTTGACTGAGGTTAAAAATGCCACTTGTTTTTACTGTCGTTTTCTTTTTCCTGGCCCTCCAGCCTCCTCTGGAGCCTTGTTTCCGTCTGTTCTTCCTTTGGGCCCAGATGGTCCCCGGGGAAAATCTTCGTAGTATGGAGGATCTGGGTATGGCTGGTTATATGTGTATGGTGATCTCTCCAGTTGATAATGATCCCTAGTGTGTGGTTCACTTCTCAGAGGTGAAAACCTATTATAAGTGTGGATGGGAGTACGGTAGGTGTGATAAGGTTCTGAGTAATCCCTCAAATGATGGTTGCGTTGGGGGGATCTATTATGAGCGTAGGGGGGTCTGTTATGAACGTATGTGTCAGACTGTCCTGTGGCTCTACTATGTCCATGGGGATTATTTCTACCTCTCTGAGTGTTCCCCCTCCCCCTGTTGGAATGTTGATTGCCATAACCTGAAGAGTTATGGGAAGAGTAATTCCTGTCTGAGGATTTAGTATGGTTGTTCGGGGTAGAAGGGGGATGGACATTCTTATGTATAGTAACCTGACTGGGGTGTGTCCCCGAGGTTCTGGGTACTGTTCCACTGCTTGTACTAGCAGCGGCGGTGTTCATCTCTGTCGGGCTAGAGGTCCCAGCAGAGGCGTCACCATCTTTCTTTTGCCAATTAAACACAAGATGACTCCTGTAGTCATTGGCATCACGAGTGTATTTTTTCTGCTTTTTGTTCCTTTGCTCCTTATCCTCGATCAGTGCTAATCTGATTCTCTTTTTATCCATCAAAAAGCATAAAAGATTAACCCCTGCTTCATTAAAATAATGGTACCAAGCTTCACCATCAACTTCATCCTGTTGTGGGAGAATATCCCACCTCAGGCCTCTGGGAACCATGCGCTCCTTGGAGTATTGTTCCAGGAACGCAATGTCCCAGAGGAGATGGATCTCAGAGACCATAAGATTTTTGAGGCGCATAAATAAGCCCCCTATTTCCGTGTTGGTGTTTAGAACAACAAAAACCTCTTCTTCTGTAGTACTATTTAGCTTAATGTTTCATGTTTATGCCCCAGTAGAAGGACGATGGTCCGAAACATGTCTGGTTGCTAAAGCCTAGAGATGCCCTGATACCACGCAATTTTATTTTATTTCCTCCTTTTTGTGATCACGTTTTATCCATTGTAGTATGCCACTTAGCACTTTTTAGCTTTTCAATAAAAGCTTTTTTTACGGATTCATGTCCTATGTGGAGATTTTTTGATCTTCCCTCCTTCCATCAATGGGACCTCACTGAGCCTCAGTCTCTTTTTCTATACTGACATTCCATCTGAGAGAGATATCTTGATTGGCTGTGGACCCACACACCACCGAACAGCGACTGTCGTCCCGGATGAGACTCCCTGCCAAGACCTCTTCAACCAGACATCCCCGGGATCGTTGGATCCCTCAAGCCCGTATGACACTCCACCGTACGGTGACTGTGTCCATCCCCTCTGGTAAGGGTACTTATTTCTATTGTTTGCTGTGTTGATTTGGATTTTTTTTTGGAAGATTTGGGTGCAAAGTGTCTCCCCATACACACAGAGTTTGTTCAAGTTCCTACCCCATGAGTAGGTGTAACACCGCATACGCACACGAACCCCCAGTTCCTGTGGACTTATATAAGATTCACTACACATTTATGGACTTTTTCCTTTATGTGTCTACTTGCTTAATCTCACCACACTTTTTGCTCATTTGGCATAAGTTTTGTATTTCAGCACCCTGCCACATATACATGTTTAAGATGTATAAACACATTTTTAGCGCTGCATGTGTTCCATATAATTTTCGTTTCTACATTGCTTACCACATTGTTACATGCTGGCAGCTATCTCCTGCACTACGTTTTTTTGTATTAGCACAATTATTGATTAGTTATATTTTGTTTCCACTGTTTTGGTTTATAGTTGCTGCCGATACTTCTCTCCATTTCACATCACGATATGGATGTTTTTGAGTACCGCACTGCCCATTCTATTATTACAGAAGGGGTTTTTGTTGTTCTAAACACCAACACGGAAATAGGGGGCATATTTATGCGCCTCAAAAATCTTATGGTCTCTGAGATCCATCTCCTCTGGGACATTGCGTTCCTGGAACAATACTCCAAGGAGCGCATGGTTCCCAGAGGCCTGAGGTGGGATATTTTCCCACAACAGGATGAAGTTGATGGTGAAGCTTGGTACCATTATTTTAATGAAGCAGGGGTTAATCCTGTATGCTTTTTGATGGCTAAAAAGAGAATCAGATTAGCACTGATCGATAGAGAGATTAAAGAATTGAAGGAGAAACTCCTTCCTTATGAAGCTACACCAGAGTATTTGTCTCTCTCGGCCAACCATAGAAACTACTTAGAAAAAGAGGATAAGGAGCAAAGGAACAAAAAGCAGATGGACACCGCCGCTGCAAGTACAAGCAGTGGAACAGTACCCAGAACCTCGGGGACACACCCCAGTCAGGTTACTATACGTAAGAATGTCCATCCCCCTACTACCCCGAACAACCATACTAAATCCTCAGACAGGAATTACTCTTCCCATAACTCTTCAGGTTATGGTAATCAACATTCCAATAGGGGGAGGGGGAACACTTAGAGAGGTAGAAATAATCCCCATGGACATAGTAGAGCCACAGGACAGTCTGACACATACGCTCATAACAGACCCCCCTACGCTCATAATAGATCCCCCCAACGCAACCATCATTCGAGGGATTACTCAGAACCTTATCACACCTACCATACTCCCATCCACACTTATAATAGGTTTTCACCTCTGAGAAGTGAACCACACACTAGGGATCATTATCAACTGGACAGATCACCATACACATATAACCAGCCAAACCCAGATCCTACATACTACGAGGATTTTCCCCGGGGACCATCTGGGCCCAAATGAAGAACAGACAGAAACAAGGCTCCAGAGGAGGCTAGAGGGCCAGGAAAAAGAAAACGACAGTAAAAACAAGTGGCATTTTTAACCTCAGTCAAAGATCATTCTCCAATGCCGAGCTATATGTACTGGACAAGGGCCTCAAATTTGCTCCCTCTAAAAAATTGAACAAGTTTGAGACCTTTATTGATGTCCAGAAGTTTAAAAGAAAACTTAACGTACAGCGACATTTCTTGACCAACTCTAGGGGTTTTGCAAGTACTACCAATGCAAACGATGCAACCCAAAGCCCAACAGCCCTCCATACGGGGCTAGCTAACCCTTCTCTATTTAATCCTCCTAAAGCTATGGCACCTTCCATCAAGGTCTTTTGCAGCCTGGTACTTAAAGACCTCGATGGATTACCCCACAAACGTACTTTTGATCATCCCAATATTAAAATAGGCCTAAAATCGCTTTGCGAACGCAAAGACATAGTGATCTGCCCCGCTGACAAGGGGGGTGGGCTGGTTATTTTGGACAAGGAAGACCATAAAGAAATGTGCCATATTCTCAATGATGAAAAGACATACATACCCCTCCCCCGAGACCCGACTAGGGAATTTAAGAAGAATTTAGTAGATCTAGTGAACAGGGGCTTCCAACAGGGATTTCTCACCAAAAAAAGAGAAGGACTATTTAGTTCCTGCAGGACCCCGTATCCCAGTGATGTACTATCTCCCTAAGGTACACAAAAATAGAAACCCCCGTTAGACCCATCATAAGCGGTATCGACTCCGTTACTTCTAGAGTCGGTCGCTACATAGATTTCTTTCTTAAACCCCTTGTGTCGAAGGTTCCATCTTACATTAGAGACACAGGGGACACGATCCGCAGATTGGAGGGTATAGAATATCAAGATAACGTTATTCTGGTCACGGACGACGTTACAGCACTATATACCTCCATCCCGCACAGGTTGGGTCTGGCGGCTGTTGAACATTATTTGAACGCTAGTGACAGCATCCCAGTACCACAACAACATTATATCATGGAACTTCTACGATTTGTGACACAAACAAATTATTTCTGGTACCATCATCAGTTTTTCCTGCAAAGGAAGGGCGTGGCTATAGGGGCCAAGTTTGCCCCCAGCCTCACCAACCTTTTTATGGCCCTCTGGGAGGAGGATGTCATCTATCCCGCACAGAGACCGGAACTGTGTTTATGGGCCAGGTATATAGATGACATCCTCCTCCTATGGAAAGGTGACAAGGAAACTCTTCATGATTTTATGGCCACTTTGAATCATAATGACAGGGGCATCACCCTTACTTATGAACTCAGTACAGTCTCTATATACTTTTTAGATTTGGAGATTGCCATCTCTGACCGTCGGATTGTAACCACCGCCTTCTTCAAGCCGACAAGCAGGAATGGCTATATTTCCACAGACAGCTGCCATTACGGCCCATGGCTAGAGTCTGTCCCTCATAGCCAACTACTACGCATTCATAGAAACTGTACTAATACCGCAGATTTTTTACACCAAGCACAATTTCTGAGAGAACGGTTCATAGAAAAGGGCTACCAATCTGTCCAGATAGATCTAGAGATTGCAAGGGTCTCGCTGATTGATCGGAAGACGCTGACATCAGTGCGACCTAAACCAATCCCTAATGACAAATTTAAGTGGTCCCTTTTCATACAATTTTCCATCCAGCATAGCAATCAAACAAATTCTAAACCGCCATTGGAGCATCCTGAGAATTGACCCGGTTCTAGGTCCAGTGCTGCCCACTAAGGCATGTGTCACTTTCAATGTTATTGATGCACCTACAAAACCGTCTTTCTTCCCAGAGACTAAAGGGTATTATCCCTGCAAAAAATGCAATGTGTGCACACACATTCTTTGTGGCAATCATAGATCTGTGTGCTTTGAGTCTGCCGTTAGCTCCACAATTTATCAGATAAAATCTTTTGTCACATGTACTACACGTTACATTGTGTACCTGATTACATGCCTCTGTAATATGCAGTATGTAGGGTGCACCATCAGAACATTCAGTGTTCGAGTTAACGAACACATTACTGCTATTAAAAAAGGTCGCACCAACCATAGCGTCCCCCGCCATTTTTTGGAGTTTCATAATAAGAACCCTAGGGGCTCCAAATTCCAGATTATAGACAAATTTGTTCCATCATGGAGAGGGGGTCCACGGATTAGGGGGTTTTCACAGCTTGAAACGTTCTGGATCTACCAATTAAAAAGCTACTCCCCCTATGGGTTGAACGTAGAATGGGATGTTAACGCATTTATAAATAAGTCCTAAGCCCTTTATACATTGAATACATGTTTTCTATATACTGGTGTCATCCTTTATGGGACCCGGATATAGGACCACTGAGTAAGGTCCCACACCACTGAAGAGGTACTTTAATGTTTAGTTGATGCTGTTTTAAAAGGAAAAAACGTTTTATATTTTTTCTTTTTATATATTATTTCTTGTTTTGTTTGTACATTTACATCATTCAGATTTCATCTTACAAACATTAATGTATGTATGTAACAACTGTATCTGGATTGAGTCTTGGGGTTGCAGAAATTTACAGGGATGTGTCCATAGCCTTCCTCATACGATCTAGATTGCTCAATTCCCCCTCTGGGGACACCGGAAGTTGAGCGCAGTGGAGCGCCCCGGACTGACGCGCTATGATCGCCCTCCTGGGCTGTTGTGGGTGTACACACTCTGCTGTATAGCCTATCACTTCCTGGTTTCAAAAGGAGGCTTGGAGCACGACGTCCGGTGCACGATGATGTCACACGCAGTGACGCGGTCACGTGACTCCGATCTGAGCAGTGTGATTGGAGGATCGCTCTGGGTCCATCTCAGAACTGTCTTCAATGGAGGTTATTGCACGAGGATGACTACTGATTAGTTGTTAAATACAGCTGACAGGGATTCCTGTGTAATTGCCCATACTAGTATCCAGGTTTCATACAGCTGAGTAGTATTTAGCTTAATGTTTCATGTATATATGTGAGCGTGGTACAGACATTCAGGTTTATGTCCCAGTAGAAGGACAATGGTCCGAAACATATCGGGGGTTGCTAAAGCCTAGAGATGCCCTGATACCACGCAATTTTATTTTATTTCTTCCTTTTTGTGATCACATTTTATCCATTGTAGTATGCCACTTAGCACTTTTTAGCTTTTTTAATAAAAGCTTTTTGTACGGATTCATGCCCTATGTGGAGATTTTTTGTTCTTCCCTCCTTCCATCAATGGGACCTCGCTGAGCCTCAGTCTCTTTTTCTATACTGACATTCCATCTGAGAGAGATATCTTGATTGGCTGTGGATCCACACACCACCGAACAGCGACTGTCGTCCCGGATGAGACTCCCTGCCAAGACCTCTTCAACCAGACATCCCCGGGATCGTTGGATCCCTCAAGCCCGTATGACACTCCACCGTACGGTGACTGTGTCCATCCCCTCTGGTAAGGGTACTTATTTCTATTGTTTGCTGTGTTGATTTGGATTTTTGGAAGATTTGGGTGCAAAGTGTTTCCCCATACACACAGAGTTTGTTCCAGTTCCTACCCCATGAGTAGGTGTAACACCGCATACGCCCACGAACCCCCAGTTCCTGTGGACTTATATAAGATTCACTACACATTTATGGACTTTTTCCTTTATGTGTCTACTTGCTTAATCTCACCACACTTTTTGCTCATTTGGCATAAGTTTTGTATTTCAGCACCCTGCCACATATACACGTTTAAGATGTATAAGCACATTTTTTAGCGCTGCATGTGTTCCATATAATTTTTGCTCCTATTAATACCACAGGCAGGCAGCTACAGTATTTACAGTTAGTGTACTGTGTCCTCTGCACAGTGTGCACCTAAAGCTACCTGAATAAAATTGGTGGTGTTCTTCTGATCCTATATTAATACCACAGGCAGGCAGCTACAGTATTTACAGTTAGTGTACTGTGTCCTCTGCACAGTGTGCACCTAAAGCTGCCTGAAGAAAATTGGTGGTGTTCTTCTGATCCTATATTAATACCACATGCAGGCAGCTACAGTATTTACAGTTAGTGTACTGTGTCCTCTGCACAGTGTGCACCTAAAGCTACCTGAATAAAATTGGTGTTGTTCTTCTGTTCCTATTACTACCACAGGCAGGCAGCTACAGTAATTACAGTTAGTGTACTGCGTCCTCTGCACAGTGTGCACCTAAAGCTACCTGAAGGCAATTGCTGTTTTTCTGCTCCTATTAATACCACAGGCAGGCAGTTACAGTATTTACAGTTACTGTACCGCGACCTCTGCACATTGTGCACCTAAAGCTACCTGAAGACAATTGCTGGTGTTCTCATACTAATAATACTACAGGCAGGCAGTTGATTCTGCTAGCTGCAGTATCAGTATATATATACATCCCAGCTTTGTGCAGCTACATCTCACTGCAGGCCATTAGTATGTCTGGAAGGCCAACAAGGAGAGGCAGACAGTCACAAGCCAATAAAAGAGGACAAGCAGGCAACAGTGCTGGTCATGGAGACGGTGCACCCTCATCAGCACGTGGCCGTGGGACACGCTTGTCCTTTTTTTCGGCAGCTGGCCGTGTTGAGCCACAGCATGTGGAAGACTTGGTAGAGTGGATGACCAAGCCGTCCTCATCCTCCTCATCCTCTCTCACCCAGGCTCAGGGTACTTTGTCTGGCAAAGCAGCTGCCAACGCGGCCTCTTCCCTCGGCTCAATGGCATCAGTCACTCCTTCCCTAGCCCCACCATGTGTTCCTAAGGAGTCCCCAAACTGTTTGACCACAGTGTTGGGTACATGCTCCATGGCCAGCATTTTGAAGGCTCTGATGATGGTACCCAGCTAGAGGAAGGCAGTAACGTGAGCCCAGAGAGAGGGGGTGCCCAAGAAGGACAGCAAAATGGCAGCCATGTTCCCCCAGCTGCAGCATACTGCCAGCTTTGCTCCAGTGATGAGGAGGGAAGGGATGATGAGGTCATTGATTCCACGTGGGTGCCTGATAGGAGAGAAGAGGAGGAGGAGGAAGAGGCACATCACCAATGAGGCAGGATGCCCTCCAGGGGCCAACTTAAGGGCAACACACCGACTGCATCACACCGCAGAGCTCTGCTTGTGCAGGGCGCTGCTGTCTCTGCACGTTATTCCAAAAGTTCTTTGGTGTGGGCCTTTTTTGAGACGAGTGCATCAGATGCCACCGCTGCTATTTGCAACATATGTCTCAAGCGTATCTCATGTGGCCAAAACATCTCCCGCTTGGGCACCACATGCTTGACCAGACAAATGTTGACTAGCCATGCAGTTCATTGGCAAGCATACCTAAAAGACCCACACCAAAGAACAAAGAGGACCTCTCCTTGCTCCTCATCAGCTGGGATCTCCAACCCCACTATATCTTCAGTCCTCTCTGAAACCTGCACTGAGAGGAATGAAGGTGTAGAGTTAGGTGTGTTGCAGCCAAGTACTTGGGGGCAATCTGCTATCAGTACACCGACGTCAGATTGTACCAGGCAAATTTCCCTGCCCCAGCTTCTGCACCGCCGAAAGAAGTTCGCTCACAGCCATCCACATGCCCAGCGGTTGAATGCTAGCTTGGCTAAATTGCTAGCACTTCAACTGCTGCATTTCAGTTGGTAGACTCTGCCCCCTTCCGTGAGTTTGTGGAATGTGCGGTTCCTCAGTGGCAGGTTCCCAAACGCCACTTTTTCTCACGAAAGGCTCTCTACCGGCATGTGGAAGGCAATGTCTTGGCCTCGCTGGACAGGGCGGTTAGCGGTAAGGTGCATATTACCACTGACTCATGGTCCAGCAGGCATGGACAGGGACGTTACCTATCTTTCACTGCGCACTGGGTGACTCTTCTGGCAGCTGGTAAGGATGCAGGACAGGGTGCAGTAGTGTTGGAGGTTGTTCCACCACCACGCCTCCAAAATACTACTAGTGGTGATTCTGCCACACCTTTCTCCTCCACCCCTCCTCTTCTTCTTCCTCCATGGCCTCTTCCTGTGCTGATTTGACTTCAGAACCAGCGGTGCTCCGTAGGCGTTCAAGGGGCTACGCAAGCACGCAGGCCAAAAAGATGCCATGCGGTGCTTGAGCTGGTGTGCTTGGGGGACAGGAGCCTCTGCAGGGGCAGATTCAGAGGTGGTTGACGCCACGCCAGCTTAGGGCAGGTATGGTGGTTTGCGACAATGGCACCAACCTCCTCTCCGCCCTCCGACAGGGACAACTGACCCTTGTACTGACCCTTGTGCCCTGTTTGGCTCATGTTCATAACTTGGTGGTGCAGCGTTTCTTGGGCAGGTACCCGGGCTTACAGGATGTCTTGAGGCAGGCCAGGAAAGTCTGTGTGCATTTCCGCAAGTCATATAATGCCAGTGCTCGGCTGGCTGACCTCCAAAAGGAATTTAACCTGCCCAAGAACCGCCTAATCTGTGACATGCCCACCAGGTGGAACTCAACATTGGCCATGCTGTAGCGGCTGCACACGCAGCAGAGGGCCATCAATGAGTACCTGTGCGGCTATGGCACCAGGACAGGGTCAGGGGAGCTTGTTTTTTTTCCCCACGCCAGTGGGCCATGATCAGGGATGCATGCACTGTCCTGTTACTATTTGAGGAGGCCACAAGGATGGTGAGCAGTGACAGTGCATGCATCAGTGACACTGTCCCCTTTGTCCACCTGTTGGAGCACACGCTGCATGGAATAATGGACAGGGAACTTGAGGCAGAACAGAGGCAGGAAGAGGAGGACTTCCTTAGCTCTCAAGGCCCCCTTTATCCAGACAGTGTTCCTGCGTGTCCACCGATCACACAGGAAGAGGACAAGGAGGAGGAGGAGGAAGAAGAGGATTTTGTCAGCATGGAGGTGGAGCCTGGCACTCAGCATCAGCAGCAGTCTTTAAAGGATCATTTACAGTCCCAAGAAACCCATGGACTTGTACGTGGCTGGGAGGAGGTGGCTGCTTATCATGTCGTCCTTAGTGACCCAGAGGACTCCGGAACAAATGCCTCAGCAAACCTACGCTGCATGGCCTCCCTGATCCTGCAAACCCTGCAGAAGGTTCCTCGTATTCGTGGTATCAAGGAGAGGGATCAATACTGGCTGGTAACCCTCCTTGATCCATGTTACAAGGGTAAGGTTGCGGACCTTACCTTGCCCTTGCAGAGGGAGCAGAGGATGAAACATCTTCAGGAGGCCTTGCAGAAAGGCCTGTGCAACGTGTTCCCAGAGACTGGGAGGTTACAAACTCCTGTTCCTGGACAACGTGTTGCTGAGGCTTCGGTCAGTCAAAGAAGGAGCAGTGGAGAAGGTGGCCGTCTGACCGATGCGTTCAGATAATTTTTTAGTCCGCAGCCCCAAGGTATGATCGGTTCCAGCAACCATCGCCAGCGTCTGTTTTACATGGTGCAGGAATACCTAGGGGCAAGATCTGACTTGGACACCTTTCCCACCAAAAATCCTCTGGGTTACAAGGTCTTGAGGATGGATCACCGGCCAGAGCTTGCACAGTATGCAATTGAGCTACTGGCCTGTCCTGCATCCAGCGTTCTTTCGAAACGCACATTCAGTGCTGCTGGAGGTTTTGTAAACGATCACAGGGTGCACCTGTCCACCGACTCGGTCGATTGACTGACCTTCATAAAAATGAATCAGTCTTGGATCACCACCAGCTACCAAGCACCTGATGCTGATGTAACGGAATAATTTTTTTTTAAATGTCAGATCCCTTCAAGACTGCCTATGCTGATGCTGAGTGACTATCATGTTATGCTGAGTGACTATCCTCTTCCTCCTCAATGATCATGCCGATAGCTTGTAAGAATATTTTTGGATCTGGGTGCCGCCACCAGTAGCTAAGGCCCAATTTTTCAGCCCCTGTTCAACAGGGGCGTGTAATTACAATTTTTGATGCAATATTTTGCAAGGAGGGTTCGTTGCTGCACTCAACTAGAATATTTGTGAGGGGTTGCAGTGTTGTGGCACCAGTTCCTAAGGCCCACCAAGAGTAACTGTGAGGACTAATGCCCTGTACACATGGTCGAACATTGATCGGACATTCGGACAACAAAATCCTAGGATTTTTTCCGACGGATGTTGGCTCAAACTTGTTTTGCGTACACACGGTCGCACAAAGTTGTCGGAATTTCCGATCGCCAAGAACGCAGTGACGTCAACCACATACAACGAGACTAGAAAAGGCCAGTTCAGAACCAAGCGCGGCGCCCTTTGGGCTCCTTTTGCTAATCTCGTGTTAGTAAAAGTTTGGTGAGAGACGATTCGTGCTTTTTCAGACTCGTGGCTTTCAGATCGTTTTCTGCGGTTCAGTTTGTGCTTGTGGGTTTGTATCTGCTCTTCAGTGCGTGCGAGTACCATTGACTTGTCATTGTGTTCTTGTTCGTTCGTTACTGTTTTTCAGGTCACTCTTCACAGGCCTTGCTGTTCTTCAGTGCGTTTTGTTACTTCATTCTGAGCAGCCGACCGTTTTCTAGCCATGTTGCGTATACGTACTCCTCGTAGAGTTCGTGCTGTGCGGGGCTTGGTGTTGGGGTCCTGACCTTGACACAAGTCCAGTCCATGAACAGGGTGGGGAGAAGTTCATGGACCAAGAATTGGTTGCTTCAGCGTGATATATCAGCAGGCAGGATACCTGCAAGAGGCAAGCCATCACTCCGGAGCAAAGGCTTGTCGCTACCCTGCGGTACTTGGTGACAGGGAGAAGCCTGCAGGACTTGAAGTTCTCAACAGGCATCTCCCCCCAGGCTCTGGGGATCATTATTCCAGAGGCCTGTTCTGCCATCATCCAGGTCCTGCAGAAGGAGTATATGAAGGTAAGATTTTTATCCTTTAATATCACGTTTTATTGTATTGAATGTTTGCTAATATATTGTATTTCTTTCCTCATTCCCTAATTACCATGATTGTAATATGCTGTGAATGTCCCCTTTGTTCTCATGCATGCTGGATTTTTATGTAATTATTTTTTTAGTCCTTCATACTTATTTGCCTTCACTTACCTCCCCAGCATGCTCTCCTGCCCCTATATTCACCTCATGTAGTCACTTAACAATACATTTTATCCATAGTAGTGCTTTACCACAAACACCCCTAAAATGTTTAGAAATGTGATTTGTGCTTTAAATTCAGGCAGAGTGCCAGAGGCTTTTTTTGTGGTGTCCCCAAATCATTTTTATTAACCCTCCCTCCCCCCAACTGCTAAGTCAGCTGATCCCTATTCTCTATCTATCCTCAATCATCTATCTGCTGACTTTGCCAAACCCATACACACTATACCCACCTCTTTTGTGGTCAGATGTATGGATGAATTCCCCAAAGCATGTAGTGCAAGGGCCTGCCTGTATACTTTCCAATGGTAGTGTTTAAAGTTTTTGTATCCTATTGTTATCTTGATAGGTAATGGCAGAATGTCCAAATGTGCTCAAATGTGTACAGTGTGTATTTATATCTTTGCATTATGACACTTCTTACCTGTCCAGTGGGCTGCCAATAGTGTAACTAAGCAGGGGCTGTTCAAAGTAATACCCGTTATTTAGGCATTCATCTCTCAATGAAGTGAAGAGGGTTACCTGTCCAAGATTCCCCCCCTATAATGTTAGAAATGGCCCATGAGAGGGGGGAGGGGGAATATGATAGGTGTACCTTATACTTTGGTGTTGTAAAATTCCCCTTAATAAATGTTATCTGGATGTTGGCCAAGAATGTTTGTGTCTAAATCTGCTTTCCATGTTTATGTGCAAAAATACTAAGTTTTTTTTGTTTTCCTCAACAGTTTCCTTCCACGCCACAGGAATGGTAGACTGTGTCCTCCCACTTTGCCCAGCGCTGGGACTTTCCTAACTGCAGATGGGCAATTGATGGGAAACACGTCCACATCGTCCCACCACCCAACTCGAGGTCGTACTATTATAATTACAAGGGGTTCAATAGTATTGTGATGTTGGCGGTGGTGTCAGCTAATTAGGACTTCCTGTATGTGGACGTGGGGAAGAATGGCCGGATGTCCGATGGTGGAGTCATCGCCCAGACAGAGTTTTACAGGTGTCTCCAGAATGGCAGCTTGGATATGCCACCTCCAGAAGACAATGTGGAAGGACTCCCATTCGTCTTCGTTGCAGATGAAGCATTTGCGCTGGGGGACCATCTTATGTGGCCATTCCCGATGAGGACCCTCACCCCGGAACAGAGGGTTTTTAATTACCGGCTGGCCAGAGCCAGAAGAGTGGTGGAGAACACATTTGGAATCATGGCCAGCCGGTTCTGTCTATTTCTGACACCCATCCATATGGCGGAGTATAAACTTAATCATATAATCCTGGCGTGCTGTGTTCTATATAACTTTTTACGCCAACATTCTGCCAACTATGCTGGCTCAGTTGGGCCTGAGGCCGGAATTCTAAATGAAACAACCCTGACGGCGCTTGAAAGTGGCCGTCCTGGCTTGCCCTCCCTGAGTGCCTGTGATGTCCGATTAAGATACTTTGAGTTCTTTGCGGGTAGGGGGGCCATCAATATGCCAGACAATTTGTGAAGCCTTTATCAAATAAAAAAAAAGCAAATCTTTGGTGACATTTACTGCTTGTGTTTGTTTGACCCTGACAGCAATGTGGGGAGTCCTGAAAATGGCGTGATTGTGTAACCTTATACAAAGCACTGTTGGGTGTTATTTACTAAAGGCGTAGACACTTTGCACTACAAGTGCACTTGGAACTGCACTGAAACTGCACTTGTAGTGCAAAGAGGATTTGCCCTTAGGAAATAACCCCCATTTTCACAGAAAGCAGCAATTACATCACCACAAAAGTGTTGTAGCGTTGAGACAATAATCCACACATTCTTCATAACAATCTTTTTAATACCTGCACAATCACATGTGCATTTAGAAAAGGAATTTAAAACAAACCAACATTTTTGTTGTATAACAATTTTTGGGGTGGCATTATCAAAAATAGAAATGTTCATTTAAGATAAAACAGGCATTTGTAAAACCAACAAGAAAGACACAAATCTTGAACTTACAAAGTTCACATATGGTAAAACTTGAAGGCAATATCAGACATGAGTATTTAGGAACTGTGTTTGATATAGCCTTCAGATGGGGTGAAGTCACCCCTGGAAAAGCCAAATTTTGAAGATGCACACCAATTTACGAATGTCAACATGTGCTAGCTGTCATCACGGGGGATCAAGGGACGTGTTTTGGGGGAGCAATCCCTTCCTCACAGCTACTTTATTATTGAGGAAGGGGTTGCACCCCCAAAACACGTCCACTGATCTCCCGTGATGGCAGTTAGCACACGTTGGCACACTGTGTGCATGCTCAAAATTTGACTTTTCTAAAAATCGCTAAAACATTTTTAAGATTGTAGCGCACCAAACAACAAAGTGATTTGGAGGGGTTTTAAACTCGCCCCAAAACATCAATGATGTTATTATCTTTTTGAATAACATCATTGATTTTTTTCTTGAGGTTTTCCAATTCTAAATTACACCCCATGATCTCCCCAATCAGGATCTGGGCACTTTCTGATGTGAAAGGATCTGGATCCACAACATCACGATCACCTAAAAAGAGAGAAACCAAACAAAAACAGGTATCAAAAATCTGCTGGCATCCATCTCTTACCTGAGCCTGTGGTCGCAGACACTCACCTGTTGTGGTGACAATTTCCACCACATCTTCTTCTTCCTCCTCCTGCTCTGCTTGGGTTGGGGGTATTTCCCCTTCTTCCAGAGGTGGGGGGGTCTGTGGTCTCCTCGGATGAGGGGTGTCCTCTGAGTCTTTTCTCCCCTATGTAAAACAAAAATGGTATAATTAGCACACAGATATTTGATGGCCGAAATATAAAGATGAAACATTGCTTGGAAGTGGGGTACAATTGTCTATTTTGGCAGAGTTCCAAGATGTAGCATTTTTATTGTCCGTTGTCAAGCTTCAAGACTTTACCTGTCTTGTACAAGCTTCACAGATGGAGACCCCCCTATAGTATACACTGGAGCACCTGTGTGGGCCCCCTAATAAAAAGGGTGTTCTTGTGTCCCACACTAGTGCTCCAGTGTCCAGATGTGAAAACAGCTGCTGAGTGTCCTCTCCTTACACAGAATCTAGTTTGCATTTCATTCTAGTAACAAACCCATCTACACAACCAAATATTTTTCATACAAGTAGGCCCTAAAAAATGTTGGCAAATGCATATGGCTTAAACAATGGTGTTTTATAGGCCAAAAGAAAAATGTTTGATACGAACGAATAATGGGTCCATGAACATGAAAGTTGCCATTTTAAACTGTACACCACTTAAGAAAAGCATATGGAGCAGCACAAACGTAATAAAGACAAAAAGAATAGGAACACAACACAACTACTTACTTTTTTTGCAGCACTCTCTGGATCCTTCTGTACTGCTCGGGCTCTCTTAATTTCAGGTCCAACCACCGCTTCCTGAGCTGATCTTTCGATCGTCGTACCCCGAAACTCCGGTGCAGACTCTTGACCACTTTCACCATGATCTTGGCCTTTCTGATATTGGGGTTGGGGTAAGGTCCATACTTCCCGTCATAGTCGGCCTTCTTCAGGATGTCGACCATCTCCAACATCTCCCCAAAGGACATATTTGAGGCCTTAAATCGTCTCCTTCTGGATTGGGACAATTCCGGATCCGGGCTTTCCTCCTCCTCCTTGCTATAATTAGCACGCACCTGCTCTAACTCCGCCATGTGCTCTTGACCCACTGCGCCGAACGAAAAGGGGCGGGGAATAGACTAGAAAGAACGTCAGGGGCGTGCGGATTTACACGCATGCGCAGTGTGTATAAAGCGTAACATGCATGCGTAGTACATACGATCTGTGAGCGGACGAAGGAGTATCGGAGGCACTGATCGTGATAACGAAGGTAAGAGCCAAACTTGGGCCTATACTGCTCTAGATTAAGGCCTATATTGTAAGTGCTGGAAGAGGGAAGGAGCCGGATGTGGGTGTCTAGCTGATCTCGGAGCGCGCTCTGGGATGCCGGGTCCCTCCTCCCTCCTCGTGTCCAGCGGCAATACAGAGACGTTAGCAGCGGTGTCTATGGCTTGGATGCGGGCTGCCTGCTCCTAACCGCCCGCTTCTGGGATGCTCCGCGGGACGTAGGTTCCTGTATGCTCGCGGCTGCTGCCTCCCCCCCCAACCCCCCCCGTTCTCTTTGACCCATCGCACCTTCGAGCCCAGGACAGGTGGCGGATGAGGAAGAGTTCAAAGAAGCGCGCCTGGGAAACAGCTGATAAGAGGAGTTGAAGCTCCGGAGATCACGGCCCCTGTCTCCTCCCTTCAGAAGCAGCTGGAGAGAGAGCCGACCAGGAAGGAACGGAGGATACTGCTGCTAGCTTCTTCTTTAGGATACGGTAAACACGGAGAAACCCAGAACATCAATGCTCAGATAAGTATATTGGAGTGAATAACAGCTGGAGGGGTAAGTGCTTTACATTAAATTTTGCTGGTGGAACTTTAACATGCATTATATGAGGCTAAGGTAAAGCACAGGTAAATTACCCATGGACAGCAAACTGTATAACTCACCCAGGATACTACTTAAAGGGACATTCTAAGGTATATATATTTAAGAGATTAAAGCTTTTTCTCCAGAGATACTGATATAGACCTGTATTAAGGTGACATAAATACAAAGGAGAGGAGGCCCTAAAACCGCTGTAAGAATAATTTTACTTTCTTTTTCTGGCTTCTTGGTATCTTCTCTGGGACTCGATTTGTATGGCTAAAATATATAAAGCGAAGGGACCAGCATAAAGTCCTGTGAGGGCATCGCCTGTCTTGAGCTCCCCGAATTCGCTATCTGGAATTAGGATGAGCCAATAGGGATCGAAACCGTATGGAAGGGAGAGTGAGAGGGGGACCTAACCCATAGGATCCCATACTGAGTAGGATTGTCCTAGGGAATTCTTCTAAATGGGTATGAGTCTGAATGAGTGACATGCAGGCAGACTAACCTCAATCAGTAAAAAAGAACATTGTAGACTCTGGATTTTCAACAGCCTAGAGGAGGAAACCCCCCCTCCCCCCCAGTATTTGTAATTGCACCAAACAACCACCTATTCCATTGGCATCATTTCTGGGAGATAATCCAGGAAAGGGTCAATCAAAAGGTGAAAGATAATAGAGAATGAGAGGAAAGACGGGGAAGGGGGGGCACAACAAACCCAATAGGGATCCCCACCAGAACAAGTACTAGTCCAGGCACAATAAGGAAATATATGGTCCATGAAAATACCAATGCAAGCCCGGGAAAGGTATCCGGTACAAAAAGTAAAACCCCTGAATGTCCGCCTAAAATCAGTACAAGAAGACAGATGGCGGAAGCAGAATCCCTCATTACAAATCCAGCCATAGCAGAAGAACCTCTAATGGAAAGTCAACGGGAGAGGATATTGCCAACAAAGAATGAAATGTTTGCTAGACTGGAAATCTCAATTAAAGGTGAAATAGAAGCAATACGGGGAGACATGGGACATATATTAAGAAGAGTGGAGGAAGTTGAGACACAAGCCGAAAGACAGGGAACGGAGATAAGGATCATGAAAAGCCAGATGGAGGAGATGCAACGTGAACAAAGGATCTTGAGATATAGATTGGAAGATCAGGAAAACCGAAGCAGAAGGAAAAATTTGAGGATTAGAGGTCTTCCAGAGACGCAGGGGGAGAGAGAAAATCTACAGGAAAAGGTGGATCAAATCTTGGGAGGCCTTATTAATCCAACAGAAAACAATAAGAGAATTAAATTGGATAGAGTGCACAGAATCAGGAAACCAGTTGAGATTAGCAAGGAGGCTCCTCGGGACATGATTGTGAGATTTCACAATTATCAAGACAAAGAGAAAATCAGGGCGAGTCTGAAAAATAATCAAACAGTGAAATATGGAGAATATAACCTACAGGTATACCCAGACCTAGCGACAGAGACACGGACAAGGAAAAGAGTCCTCAGACCCCTATTGGAGCAATTTAGAGCTCGAGATGTGCAATATTCCTGGGGTTTCCCAGCGTGCCTGATTGGGCGAAAGGACGGGCGCTCAGCAAGGTTAAGATTTCCAGAAGAGACCCAAGATTTCTGTCGCTGACTGGATATTCCACTTGTAGAAATCCCAGGATGGTGGGAGAGAATAGGAAGTCAGGACATTGCTGAGGACAGTCAAAATTGGAAACCAGAATACAATAAGAGAGGAATGTAAACGATAGGTACAATAACTAGAAGGGATAGGTAGCTAATCTGGTTCAGGGGTTTCAGAAAAACAGGTGTCTGGGAAGGGGGGGTGTGGGGGGTCAATGGGCCTTGAGCCCAGAGTCTGGGGGGGGTGGGCCCTGTTCGGGCGGAGGTGGGGGGGCAGTAGGGGAGTGGAGGGGGGATGGCTGTCCCGGAGAGGGCTGGGGGATTCAAAGATTGCCACACTGAGCTCAGCCCTCGGGGGGATAACCGTAGGGCCGGGTGGAGAATGTGGGGTCATGGTTAATAGGGCCGCTGGGAGGCCAGTTGCCCCCAAAAGGGGGGAGGGATGGGGGAGGAGGGGGGGAAGGGAGGGGGGTAGGGGAGGGGGGAGAGGGAGGGGGGGGTAAGGGGGGGCGAGACCAGTACAAACCTCATTATCTCCCGCTGATTGGTCTAGAAATGCAGAATAAATGGCCGGAATAAAGTTGGTAACATATAATGTAAGGGGCCTCAACTCGCCCATAAAATGTGCGAACATAATGGGCGAATTGAGATCCAATAAAGCAGAGGTGGTCTTTCTCCAGGAGACGCATCTATACCTGGGGAAAAACCAGAAAATAATTTCTAAGGACTACCCGCTTTGGATATATAGCAATTCCCTGACAAGGGGCGCAAAAGTGGTGGCAATTGGTTTTTCAAGGGAAATTCGCTTCCAGATAGAGGAGAGAATAACTGACCCTGAGGGCCGATATCTGTTCCTGAGGGGCAAACTAAATGGGAAAGAATATACTCTAGCCAATATATATTGCCCAAATACAAACCCAGGAAAATATGCAATTGGAGTGTTATCAAAATTAGAGGGTTCTAGGAGGGGGAGGGTTATTGTGGCAGGAGATTTTAACTTGTGTCTTGAGCCGGGTCGAGATAAGATGTCACATGTTCGGGGGACTGGGGGTGCATGGTTGAATAAACTCAAGAGAAAACTTCATTCCTGCCAGCTAGTAGATGTGTGGAGGATGCATCATCAAAAGATAAGGGACTACACCTACTACTCCCCCGTACATGCAACGTATTCAAGGCTTGATTATTTCTTTGCAGATCATAGGTACTTAGAAGAGGTAGAAAATATAAATATAGGACCCATAACTTTCTCAGATCACGCCCCAGTGACACTACTAATAAAACAAAATATACAAAAACCCTTGTTAAATAATTGGAGATTAAACGAGGATCTCCTTCATGATAGGAAAATTGATAAATCAATAAAAGAAGAATTGGAATTTTACTTCAAAACAAATACCTCAAAGGAAACATCAGAATCAATAGTCTGGGAGGCCCATAAGGCGTACATTAGAGGGATTATAATAAAGGCGGGAGTGGAGAAAGAAAGAAGACAGGCAAAGAATTTTCGCGTGCTTCAGGAGGAAGTCAAAAAACTAGAACAGCAGCATAAGGAAACGGGGGAAGGAGGGATTCTGGGAAAGCTATATGGAGCTAGAGAGGCCTTGAGACAACAAATAGAACTAGAAAACCGAAAGAAGTATAAATTAGTTAAAAAAGAAAGATATATCGCTGGTAACAGACCTGGTCGACTCCTGGCAAGGGCATTAAGTAAAAAGAAAAATAATAAATACATAGATAAAATAAGGACTAAATCAGGTGAAATTAGATACAAAGATGTAGACATAGCAAAGACCTTTCAAGAATTTTATGGGGAACTTTATTCAATAAACAAAAAGAATACGAGCATAGAGAAAGAACAAAAACAAGAGAAAATTAAAAACTATCTAAAAGAAACGGGAATGCCAAAAATAACCAAAGAGGAGAGAACATCCTTGGAGGTCCCCATTACAGAGTCCGAAGTAAGGAAGGCCATCAAGGAGACGCCAACAGGCAAGAGCCCAGGTCCAGATGGGCTGACAGCATTATACTACAAAAAATAGCAAGACTATTTATTACCAAAACTATGCGCTTATATGAATGAGATAGGAGAGAAAGGGGAAATGAGTAGAGATGCACTAGCAGCTAACATAGCAATTATACACAAGGAAGGAAAAGATGATACACTATGCTCTAGTTTTAGGCCCATATCCTTATTAAACTGCGACACAAAACTATTGGCAAAAATAATTGCGGGTAGAATAAAGCAAACAATTAAAAAGATCATCCACCCTGATCAAGTTGGGTTCATACCAGGCAGACAGGCGAGGGATAATAGTATCAAAACCCTTTTGATAACCCAGGAAATTAAAAAGAGTGGAGTCCCAGGGCTACTGCTGTCAATAGACGCAGAAAAATCGTTTGACAGAGTAGACTGGGACTTCATGACAGAGACACTAAAAGAAGTGGGTTATGGGGAAAAAATCTGTAGTTGGATAGGGGCGTTGTATACAAAACCATCAGCGAGAGTTAAAATTAATGGGACATTATCTGAGCCCTTTTATATGTATAATGGAACAAGACAGGGGTGTCCAATTTCTCCAATTCTTTTCCTGCTAGCACTAGAACCCCTCCTTATCAGGATTAGACAGAATCCGGACATTAGAGGAGTAAACATAGGTGGAACAGAGTATAAGCTCGCTGCCTTTGCGGATGATATTCTGCTCTACATAACACATCCAAGAATTTCCCTCCCGAACGCCATGGCCACCCTAAAAGAATATGGGAAGCTGTCCAACTTTAAAGTAAATACCACCAAATCTGAAGTCTTAGACATAAACCCCAACAAGATGAGAGATTCCGCATATCAAAAACACTTTCCTTCTGAGTGGGGGAAAGAAGTTTTACATTACCTAGGAGTTAAAATCACAACATCTATAGAAAAGCTATTTCAGGCGAACTTCATGCCGCTTATGAAATCAGAATTAAATAGAATACAGCAGGGACAATTGTCGTGGGCGGGAAGAATCAATATGTTTAAAAAGGTCTTATTACCAAAAATAACATACAAAATGCAAATGCTCCTAATCACACTTCCATCTGCATATCTCAAAAGATTACACTCAATGTTATTAGGGTTTATATGGAAAGGGAAAACACCATGTTTAAAATACAGTCAATTAATAAACATTAAAAGTAAAGGGGGATGGGGAGCACCAGATATCCGTAAATACTATGAAGCCATTGCACTTGCGAGAGTGGTAGATTGGGTTAAAAATAAAGAAAAACAATGGGTAGAAATGGAAAACAAAATTAGTAATTTAACACTGCACAAAATAATATGGAGTTCACCAAAATTAAGAAAATATAATAGTGAAATACACGAAATCACTAGACATGCACTCGGAACATGGGATGTAATACATAAAAGGGAACACTGGGAGTACAATTCACTGTTAATGTCACTAAAAGATGTGGAATACTTCCCACCGGGAAGGAAGAGTGGTTTGGTAAATGGCTCCTAGATGAGAATATACAACTGAAGGACGTAATGGACCGGGGTAGAATATGCCCAATACAAGAGCTTAAGAATAGAAGAGATAAGATAATTATTAACCCATGGCGTTATAGTCAATTAAAACACTTTGTTGAATCTTTACCACATCCAATTAGAACAATAAAAAACCTACTTCCATTAGAGAAATTATGTATGGATAAAGACGAAAAAGGCGTTTTTTTCCGGATATATAAAATACTGGTAGAGCTGAGGAGGTCAGATACCATGGCCTTTATAGGAAAATGGGAGAAGGAGCTAGGAAAAACACTATCAGAGACAGAAGTAGCTATGACATTGAAGAGACTCCCGGTCACATCTGTTAACAGTAAACTGTTAGAGCTAAATTTTAAATGCCTGACAAGAAAGTACATGACGCCGGATAAGATGCATAAAATCAATGGGGGAAAATCCCAGCTTTGTTGGAGGGGATGTAATGAAATTGGGACGATGGCCCATATGTGGTGGGCATGTCCCGAAATAGGAATCTTCTGGGAAGAGATTAAAAAATACATCAAAGAGATAACAAACGTTGATTTACCAAAAGATCCTAGAATTTTTCTATTTCATCTGAGTGATATGCCCACTAAAACTTATCTCAGAACACTTTTGCCACATCTCATAGACGCAGCTAAAAGTCTAATTGCTAAAAACTGGAAAAGAAAAGAAAGACCAACCATGAGGGAATGGATTAATAAAATAAATGAGATTCAGGAACTAGAGTACTTAAGGTTCAGCGAAGGGAAAATGGAGGCCTACAAGATAAAGTGGGGACTGTGGGAAAAATGTAAAAAATCCATAAGAGCGGTTGAGATGTGGACAACTTGAGTAAAAGAGAGGGTAGATGGGGTGGCCAGAGGGGGGAGGTAGATGGGAAACTAGAGAGGAAGAGTGGGAAGGGAGGAGGTACGGTCTCAGGAAGGGAGAGGAGGGGAGGGGGGAAGGGGGGGATAGCTAGGAAGAAATCATTGGTAAACAGTCGAATCATAGGGGGGTGGGTTATTTGTTGTGTAATAAAATGACTTAATTAATGTAACAGATTTAAAGCCACAATGATGTGATGATAAAAGGGAAGTATTTTTGAATGTTACCTATTTGAAAAAGCTATTCCCATGGTTAATCTTCTCGCTGATGTGGCAAAAAAAAAAAAAAAGGCCTATATTGTAACTAGATTAGAAGAGTTTTGCCTGACATTAGGGTTTGTCTTGTGTTGTGTCTTGCAGTGAAAATGGATATCTTGAACGATACCGACTTCATGGCAATCTTCATTGACATGTTCAGGGAGCTGCCTTGCCTGTGGGAGATCAACCACCCACATTATAAGAACCAAACAAAGAGGAAAGAGGAAGGCAGCACTGGATCAATTGTTTGAAATTGTGAAGCAGGTGATCCCCACGGCAGACATGACCTATTTGAAGATCCTAATTGGTGGCCTGAGGAGCACATATCTAAGGGAGCGCAAGAAAGTCCAGGATTCGCAGAGATCCAGAGCAGCAGATGACATCTATGTCCCCAGGATGTGGTACTATGACAGGCTGCATTTTCTGGCAGGTCAGACTGAACCCAGGTCATCACTCTCCAGTCTTCCTTCCACGCTTCCTTCCCCCCCAGCTGAGGCTTCTGACGCACAACCTGGGCCTTCCAGGCAGCAACATGTGGAGGAGCCCAGCTTGAGCCAGGTATAGCATTCCTCTAAATAGTTCAGGTTGTCCAATCAATGATGTTAACTAGATGTTAGTTTGGAGTACTAATTTATGATTGTGATTGATGATGCAAAAACTAAAACCATGTCCCTTTTTCATACACAGGGAAGTCTCAGCCAGGAGGTGGCCGGCCCGAGCAGGCTGCCTGATATGCAGGTCCCTCCCCTACACCTGCAAAGAGAAAGTGGCAGGAAGAGGAGTACCCTAGAGGAGTCTGCCACAGGCATCTTTTGGAAGGCTACAGAGGCCCTGGGAGCACCACACACTGTGGAGGAGGACTTTGCTGCCATAATTGCGTGTAAAATGCAGCGGATGGAGGAGGGCCAACAACTCATGTGTGAGTCATTAATTTTGGAAGCTCTCAATAAGGGGTTGAGGGGCCAAATAACATCTGATACCCACATTTGTGACCTCACACATGGTCCTCCTCCTCCAGGTCCTTCTACTTCTCCTCCTCCTCCTTCTCCTCCAGGTCCTACTAGTCCTCCTCCTCCTCCAGGTCTTACTCCTCCTCCTGCCACATCTCCAACGGCAGAGCCACAGCCTGGAATGAAGTGTGGAAGGAAGACCAGAAAGTGATGACCCTGAATCCAGTCTGGTCTGCCAAAAGATGCAGCCTCTTGTGGTACCACAGCCTGGGGACACAGATGTCATCTGCTGCTTTCCGGATCTCTGAGACTTCTGGACCAGACTGCACTCCCTTACATATGGACTCCTCAGGCCACCAATTTTGATGTTCAAGAATTGATGTCTGCCCTGGGGGTCCAAGGCTTCCCTAATTTCTGCTGTTTATCCAGCGTTGCCTCCCTCTTTGTTTGGTTCTGAGCCCTTAATAAAGGATTTTTGGTTTCAATTATACTTGCCTATGTGTTTTTTCCTTCAAAAAGGACAGTTTGTGAGGATTCAGGTACATTTCAAAAATACAATGTGAAATTAACAAGAGACACCAACACCAAACAATCTCCTTGAGATTAAATAATACAAGATAATAATGGTGTTGTGGTAACTTGACACACAAAACACACACAAAAATATTCTGGAGTAAAACTAAAAATAAAATAAAACAAAGATCAGCCTTGGAAAAAATACAAACCTGAAATATAAAAAAAATCTGCCTTAAAAAAAAAAAAAAATAATAAAAATATTTTTGTCAGATGTGACAAATCAAAATATATTAAGGGAATCACGATAAATAATAAAGAAATAAGTTTGTGAGAAATCTGTGTGAATATGAGCAGCAAAACTACTTCATCCTTCTCACATTATAAAGAAGAAGAGAGTGCGCTGTATTAAACGATTTTTAACATTGCACCGTGACGAAAGTGTTGTATCCATTGTGAATGCTAATTTTACCCGACCGAGCTGTTCCGTCTCGGAATTTCTTCTGAGCATGCCTGGCACTTTGTGCGTCGGAACAGGCCACACACGGTTGTTGTCGGAAAATTTTATAGCCTGCTCTCAAACTTTGTGTGTCGGAAAATCCGATGGAAAATGTCCGATGGAGCCCACACACGGTCGGAATGTCCTACAACACGATCCGATCGGACATTTTCCATCGGAAAATCCGACCATGTGTACGGGGCATTACAGTGTTGTGGCACCACCAACACCTAAGGCCCCAATTTCTGCAGAGTATATGGGCAGGCCCCTACTTTCAAACATCCAACTTACAAATGACTCCTACTTGCAAACGGAAGGAGACAACAGGAAGTTAGATGAAATCTACCCCCAGTAAGGGAAATTCTCTCCTGTAAGAGTTAATATGGGAAAAATTTGTCTCCTCTCCACTGATGCTTTATCACCAATCCTTCTTTCACTAAAAAACCCAAATTGTCAAAAAACATTTGTCATTGTGACAGAAAGTGAGGTAAAATCTTCTGAAGAGGTGCACAGACAGCAAAGGAAATGTCACAGGGGTGATAACCCTTCCCTATGTTTTCCACAAAGGTTAAAAATAGATTTTTTGGCTGGAGCTACACTTTAAAACTGTACCAGTTCAAAATTACAAACAGATTCTACTTAACAACAAACCTACAGTCCCTGTCTTGTTTGCACCGCCTGTATACTGCTGTTCAGAGGGCCTGGGGCCCCACGCCTTTCCTTTTTTTAATTTGGGTGCGGGGTCCCCTTAATATCCATACAAGACCCAAAGGGCCTGGTAACGGACTGGGGGGGATAACCATGCCGTTTGTCCCACTGATTTTCATACATATTACCGGGACCGGACATTACATTAAAGCCGTAAGCAGTTTTAAATGACTTTTATTACTTTAAAAATGTCATTTTGTGCAGGGACTATTCTAAGCACGGGAAACATGCACCACTTTACAGGCATACTATAGACACCCCCCAGGTATGATATTTAAAGGAACATTTCACTTTTTTTTCACTTTAAGCATCATTAAAATCACTGCTCCTGAAAAAACGGCTGTTTTTAAAACTTTTTTTTGCATTGATATATGTCCCCTGGGGCAGGACCCGGGTCCCTAAACCCTTTTTAGGACCATGCAAATTAGCCTTTAAAATTAGCACTTTTTATTTCCAACGTTCGAGTCACATAGACTTCAATGGGATTCTAACGTTCGTGCAAATTTTTGGTCCATTCGCAGGTTCTGGTGCGAACCGAACCGGGGGTGTTCGGCTCATCACTACACAGTACACAATACCTACAGTACAACCACAGTTGTTATTAGTGCACCCCTAGTGCAGTTGCTACTACTTTTATGGTGGTGTACACAGTACACAATACATACAGTGCACCCATAGTTGTTATTAAACTTCTGTTGGTGTACATAGTACCGTTCACCCCTAGTGCGGTTGCTACAACTTTCCTGGTGGTGTACATAATACATACAGTGCACCCATAGTTGTTATTACACTTCTGTTGGTGTACTCAGTACCGTGCACCCCTAGTGCAGTTGATACTACTTTTCTGGTGGGGTACACAGTACACAATACATACAGTACACCCATAGTTGTTATTACACTTCTGTTGGTGTAGACAGTACCGTGCACTCCTAGCGCACTTTCTACTACTTTTCTGGTGGTGTACACAGTACACAATACAGTGTAGTGTGGTTTTGCTAAACAAAATTTACAGCATGTCCGGAAGGCCACCAAGGAGAGGCAGATGCTCACAGGCCACTAAAAGAGGGCAATCAGGCTCTGTGTCTACAGTCGACAGTGCTGGTTGTGGACACGGTGCATCCTATGCACGTGGCCATGGGGCGCGCTTGTCCTTTTTTTCTGCAGCTGGTCGTGTTATTGATCCACAACATGCAGAAGAGTTGGTGGAATGGATAACAAAGCCCTCTTCATCCTCCTCATCCTCTGTCACCCAGGCTCAGAGTAGTTTGCCTGCCAATGCAGCTGTCAAAGTGGCCTATTCCATCTGCTCCATGTCAACAGTCACTCCTTCCCTAGCCTCACCATCATGCACGGAGGAGTCCCCCAAACTATTTGACCACAGTGTCGGGGGCTTTGAATACTTGGTTAAAGTGAGTGTTGGTACAAATTGGTTCTGCTCTCTGCTCAAAATGGGTCTCCTGGATGCATAGCACTTCACTGTGAGAATCCAGTGCGGTGCGCCACATCGACTTTCTTTTGGTCGGGTGGTTCAACCCCTTGGCATTAAGTGATAGGGATTTTGGCATCCTGGGTGCTTGAGTGTGGACGTTATGCGTGTTGTTTTGTACTCACAGTTTGTTGAGTGGATATCCTGTTCAAGGAAATTGAGGTGGTGTCTTCTAGTCAGTGGTCCGGCTTGCAGTGAAGTCTCTGTACCAGGTTCGTATCTGAACTGTCTCCTGTGCTCTCAGAGAGAAAAGAAGGTGAGAAGGGAGGTATAGGGTATGCTGTGGGTAAACAGTAGTAGCAAAAGAGGTGGGGGGAAACAAGGATCAGCAGAAACACTGGAACTGCTGTTGATAGTGAGGGTAAAAGTTTGTGTACTATCTGCTACGAGCTGGCACCGAGATGGAATGTGGTATTTGAGCATCTTGAAGACGTGTGGTGGCACCACTAACCTGGTATTGCATTTGCAGGAGTTGTAGGACGGCTGCTATCGGAGGTGAGGTCTTTTTCATGTTGTTTCTGGCTGGATTGTGACACCCCTTCGGGAATGATTCCCCAAGTGCGTAGGAGTTGGATTCCTTCCTCAACAGTAGTAATATTGTGTTTCACCCCATTTTTTTCACAATGAGCTTGGTGGGGAATCCCCATTGGTAGGGAATCTTGTGGTTGTTTAGAGGTTTGGTGATAGTATTCAATTGTCTCCTCTGTTGGCGAGTAAATTAAGAGATATCTGCATACAATTGTAGTTTCATGTATGGCGCTGGAAGTTGCCCCAGATGTCTTTATTTGGTCAGGAGCATATCTTTCGCGTGGTAAAAGTGGATTCACATCAAGACATCCCTAGGGACACTGGCGGGAAGTTGAGGGGGTTTAGGAAGGCGATGAATGCGGTCGATGATAGTTTCGGGGACAGATCAGGCAGAAGTGTAGCTATCATCTTCCTGGTGTAGAGGTTGAGATCAGGTGGTAAAATTGACTCAGGTATACCCCTTATTTTGACATTGTTACGTCTGGACCTGTCCTCGAGGTCTGCCATCTTGGCTCTGACCCAGTGTTGTTCATCTCGAGTGTGGTCGTGTGCATCGACCAGGTCGTTAACTGTTTCCGTCATGACATTCATACGTTGTTTAATGTGATCAACTTTCTGGTCCATAAAGGACATTTCATCTTTAAATTTTTTGAACATGGTGGAAATGTCACTGTGTAGTGAGCTATGCAGTGACATGAGCATCTCCTTCATTGTTGTGTCAAGGACTGGTTAGAAGTGGGGAATGCTGCTATAGGGGAAGCCTGGGCCTGCTGTATGAGGAGAGTGTCCAGAGCAGGACTTACCTCATGGAGATGTTGTCCGGAATCCAAGCGCATCCGCGCTTTAGCAGGGCTGTTGCTCGCTGAGGATGATTGTGGAGTCTTAGGGGATGTAGGATTATCTTCTGGGGGGGATATTGCCTCCTCATCTGCATCAGGGAGGTCTGTGTATGCAGCTGTGCTGTGTGCTGAGGAGCCGCGGGCGCCATCTTGGTTGAGTCCTCTGGGCGGCACTGTGAAGAAATCAGTCAATTTCTTCGGATGCCTGTATTCCTTTCTTTTCCAGGACAAGCCCGGCTGGTGCCCTGATGTGTGAGGGTCACTTGTGGCCATCCTGTGATCGCGGATTAGCGGTGGTAGTAGTCGGTATTCCGTTTGGTGCTGGATCTGTCTGTTCGGGCGTCCATACTGCTCGGCGGTAGCCACGCCCCTATGGTGCAGTGGTTCTTGAGCAGGTACCCTGGCTTATAGGATCTCCTGAGGCAGGTCAGGAAAGTCTGTGGTCATTTCCACAGGTCATATAATGCCAGTGCTCAGCTGGCTGACCTTCAAAAGGAATGCAACCTGCCCAAGAACCGCCTCATTTGTGACATGCCCACCAGGTGGAACTCAACATTGGCAATTCTGCAGTGGCTGCACATGCAGCAGAGAGCCAGTGCATGCATCAGTGATACTGTCCCTCTTGTCTTCCTGTTGGAGCACACGCTTCATGGAATAATGGACAGGGCACTTGAGGCAGAACAGAGGGAGGAAGAGGAGGTCTTCCTTACCTCTCAAGGCCCCCTTTATCCAGATACTAGTATTCCTGCAGGCCTGCCAATCACACAGGAAGAAGAAGAGGAGGAGGAGGAGGATTGTGTCAGCATGAAGGTGGAGGATAGCATCAGCAGCAGTCTTCAAGGGATCGTTTGCGGTCCCCAGAGACCCATGGAGTTGTACGTGGCTGGGAGGAGGTGGTTGAGGATCATGTGATCCTTAGTGACCCAGAGGACTCAGGATCGAATGCCTCTGCAAACTTACGCTGCATGGCCTCCCTGATCCTGCAAATCCTGCGAAAGGACCCTAGGATTCGTGGTATCAAGGAGAAGGATCATTACTGGCTGGCAACCCTTCTTGATCCATGTTACAAGGGTAAGGTTGCAGAACTTATCCTGCCTTCGCAAAGGGAGCAGAGGATGAAACATCTTTCGGAGGCCTTGTAGAAAGGTTTGTGCAATGCGTTTCCAGAGCCTGGGAGGTTACAATTTCCTGGTGCTGGACAACGTGTTGCTGAGGATTTGTTCAGTCACAGAAAGAGCGGTGGAGAAGGTGGCCTTCAGACAATTCTTCAGTCCTCAGCACCCAGGTCTGATCAGTTCCAGCAACCATCGCCAGTGTCTGAATTACATGGTGCAGGAATATCTAGGGGCAAAATCAGACTTGGAGATCTTTCCACCAGAACATCCACTGGGTTACTGGGTCTTGAGGATGGACCACTGGCCAGAGCTTAGACAGTTGAGCTACTGGCCTGTCCTGCATCCATTCTTTCTGAACGCACATTCAGTGCTGCTGGAGGCTTTGTAACTGGTCACAGAGAAAGCCTGTCCACAGACTCTGTTGATCAGCTCACATTCATAAAAATGAATCAGTCTTGGATCACCAGCTACCAAGCACCTGATGCTGATGTAACCGATTGATTTTTCTATGGATGTGGGATCCCTTGAAGACTGCATATGCTGAGTGACTATCCTATTATGCTGAGTGACTATCCTATTCCTCCTCAATCTTCATGATGATAGCTTCTAGGAATATTTTCGGTTCAGGGCACCACCACCACTGCCTAAGGCCCAATTTTTCTTCCCCTGTTTAACAGGGGCGTGTAATTACAATTTTTGATCTAATATTTCACAGCAGGGCCTGTTCCTGCACTCAACAAAAGTATCTGTGAGGCTTTGCAGTGTTGGGCCACCACCACCACAGCCTAAGGCCCAATTTTTATGCCCCTGGTTAACAGGGGCGCGTAATTACAATTTTTGATCTAATATTTCACAGCAAGGCCTTTTCCTGCACTCAACAAAAATATCTGTGAGGCTTTACAGTGTTGTGCCACCACCACCACCACCGTCTAAGGCCCAATTTTTATGCCCCTGTTTAACAGGGGCACATAATTACAATTCTTGATATAATATTTCACAGCAGGGCCTGTTCCAGCCCCCACCAAGAGTAACTGTGAGGGCTTACAGTGTTCTGTACCACCAACACCTAAGGCCCAATTTTCCACAGAGTGTATAGGGCAGGCCATATTGTATATACAGGCGGTCCCCTATTTTCAAACATCCGACTCCTACTTAGAAACGGAGGCAGACAACAGGAAGTGAGAGGAAATCTACCCCTAGGAAGGGAAATTCTCTCCTGTAAGAGTTAATATGGGAAAAAGGTGTCTCTACTGATGCTTTATCACCAATCCTTGTTTCCCTAATAACCCCAAATTTTCTAAAACCAATTGTCATTGGGACAGAAAGTGAGGTGAAATCTTTTGAACAGGGGCACAGACAGCAAAGCAAATGTTACAGGGGTGATGATAACCCTTCCCTATGTTATCCAAAAAGCTTAAAAATAGATTTTTTGGCTGGAGCTACACTTACAAAATGTACCTGTTCCAAATTACAAACAGATTCAACTTAAAACAAACCTACAGTCCCTATCTTGTTTGTAACCCGGGGACCGCCTGTATACTGCTGCTGTTCAGAGTATAAAGGGCATGGGGGCCCCACGCCTTTTTTTAAATTTGGGTGCGAGGTTCCCCTTAATATACATACCAGACCCAAAGGGCCTCGTAATGGGCTGGGGGGGCAACATTACATTACAGCCACAAGCAGTTTTAAATGACTTTTATTCCTTTAGAAATGTCATTTTGTGCAGGGACTGTTCTAAACACGGGAAAAATGTGCCACTTTACAGGCATACTATAGTCACCCCCCAGGCACGATATTTAAAGGAATATTTCACTTTTATTGTTTCACTTTAAGCATCATTAAAATCACTGCTCCCGAAAAAACGGCCTTTTTAAAACTTTTTTTTGCATTGATACATGTCCCCAAACACATTTTTATGACAGGACCCAGGTCCCCAAACACTTTTTATGACAATAACTTGCATATTAGCCTTTAAAATTAACACTTTAGAGTTTTCACATTCGAGTCCCATAGACCGGGGGGGGTGTTTGGCTCATCCCTATTCCCAAGTATATATTTATCTTGTTTGATTATCCTTTATTTTTACTCTCTAGTAGCTTGCCAACAGCAAGCTTGTTATTTTTAATATATATATCTAATGAAATATTGTATGTCATTATTAGATGTTAAACCAGTTAGCTGTCATTATTTCTTTATCCCCATTGTATGTCATTTTGCTATGTCGTTGTATTTATTTTGCTATTTCCACCAATATGTTGTCATTGTCAGCAATAATATATAATTTCTCCATCCATCTGATTTTTATTTTTTTGCGATATAAATGGAAAAAGAATGAAATTTTTGAAAAAAAATATTTTCTACTTTTTGTTATAAGAAAAATCCAATAAACTCAATTTTAGTCATAAACTTATGCCAAAATGTATTCAGCCACATGTCTTTGGTAAAAAAAAAATGTCAATAAGCGTATATTTATTGGTTTGCGCAAAAGTTATAGCGTCTACAAACTAGGGTAGATTTTCTGTAATTTAAGCAGCTTTTAGCTTATGACTGCCTATCTCATTTCTTGAGGTGCTAAAATGGCAGGGCAGTACAACCCCCCTCCCAAATGACCCCATCATGCAAAGTAGACACCTTAAGGAAATTGCTAAGAGGCATGTTGAGCCCATTGAATATTTTGTTTTTTTGTCCCAAGTGATTGAATAATGACAACAAAAAAATTTACAAAAAGTTGTCACTAAATGATATATTGCTCACACATGCCATGGTTATATGTGGAATTGCACCCCAAAATACAATTTGCTGCTTCTCCTGAGTACGGTGATACCACATGTGTGGGACTTTTTGGGAGCCTAACTGCGTACGGGGCCCCCGAAAACCAAGCACCGCCTTCAGGATTTCTAAGAGCGTAAATTTTTGATTTCACTCCTCACTACCTATCACAGTTTTGAAGGCCATAAAATGCCAAGATGGCACAAAACCCAGCCAAGTGACCCTATTTTAGAAAGTAGACACCCCAAGCTATTTGCTGAGAGGCATATAGAGTCCATGGAAGATTTTATATTTTGCCACAAGTTGGGGGAAAATGACAAAAACCTTTTTTTTGCACAAAGTTGTTACTAAATGATATATTGCTCACACATGCCATGGGCATATGTGGAATTACACCCCTAAATACATTCTGCTGCTTCTCTTGAGTACGGGAATACCACATGTGTGGGACTTTTTGGGAGCTTATCTGCGTACGGGGCCCCGAAATCCAAGCACCGCCTTCAGGATTTCTAAGAGCGTAAATTTTTTATTTCACTCCTCACTACCTATCACAGTTTTGAAGGCCATAAAATGCCAAGCTAGCACAACCCCCCCCCCCCCCCCCCAAAATGATCCCATTTTGGAAAGTAGACAGCTCTCATTTATTTTTGAAAATGAAGTAAAAAAAGAAAAATTTTTTTTTTTTCTTTTTTCAATTTTCAAAACTTTGTGACAAAAAGCGAGGCCTGCAAAATACTCACCATACCTCTCAGCAAATATCTTGGGGTGTCTACTTTCCAAAATGGGGTTATTTGGGGGTGTTTGGGCTATCTGGGCATTCCATGGCCTCCGAAACTGTGATAGGCAGTGAGGAGTGAAATAAAAAATGTACACCCTTAGAAAGCCCGAAGGCGGTGCTTGGTTTTCAGGGTCCCGTACGCGGCTAGGCTCCCAAAAAGTCTCACACATTTGGTATCCCTGTACTCAGGAGAAGCAACAGAATGTATTTTGGGGTGTAATTTCACATATGCCCATGGCATGTTTGAGCAATATATCATTTAGTGACAACTTTGTGCAAAAAAAAAAAGTCTTTTTCCCGCAACTTGTGTCAAAATATAAAATATTCCATGGACTCGTCATGCCTCTCAGCAAATAGCTTGGGGTGTCTAATTTGCAAAATGGGGTAATTTGGGGGGGGTTTGAACTGTCCTGGCATTTTATGCACAACATTTAGAAGCTTATGTCACACATCACCCACTCTTCTAACCACTTGAAGACAAAGGGGGTTATTTACCAAAGGAAAATCCACTTTGCACTGTAATGCCCCGTACACACGGTCAGATTTTCCGACGGAAAATGTATGATAGGACCTTGTTGTCGGAAATTCCGACCGTGTGTAGGCTCCATCACACATTTTCCATTGGATTTTCCGACACACAAAGTTTGAGAGCAGGCTATAAAATTTTCCGACAACAAAATCCGTTGTCGGAATTTCCGATCGTGTGTACACAAATCCAACGCACAAAGTGCCACGCATGCTCAGAATAAATAAAGAGATGAAAGCTATTGGCTACTGCCCCGTTTATAGTCCCGACATACGTGTTTTACGTCAACGCGTTCAGAATGATCGGATTTTCCGACAACTTTGTGCGACCGTGTGTATGCAAGACAAGTTTGAGCCAACATCCGTCAGAAAAAATCATAGGATTTTGTTGTCGTAATGTCCGATCAATGTCCGACCGTGTGTACGGGGCATAAGTGCACTTGAAAGTGCATTGCAAGTGCACTTGGAAGTAAAGTCGCTGCAGATCCGAGGGGGACATGCAAGGAAAATAAAAAACAGCATTTTAGCTTGCACATGATTGGATGATAAAATCAGCAGAGCTTCTCCTCATTTTAGATCTACCCCTTAGATTTAGGGTGACTACACTTTTTAAGAGCACGTTCAGTAAGAAAATTACTTTGAACCCCCAAACATTATATATTTTTTTAAAGCAAAGGCCCTACAGATTAAAGTGGTGGGTGTTTCATTTTTTTTTCACACAATATCTGCGCAGTGATTTTTCAAACGCTTTTTTGGGGAAAAAACACACTTTTTAAAATTTTAATGCACTAACACACACTATATTGACCAAATGTTTGATGAAATAAAAAAGATGATCTTAGGCCGAGTACATGGATACCAAACACGACATGCTTTAAAGTTGCAGCGGTGACAAACTACATACATTTTTAAAAGCCTTTAAATGCCTTTACAGGTTACCACTTTAGATGTACAGAGGAGGTCTACTGCTAAAATTACTGCCCTAAATCTGACCTTTGCGGTGATACCTTACATGCATGGTGCAATTGCTGTTTACATTTGACGCCAGACCGACGCTTGCGTTCGCCTTTGCACGAGAGCAGGTGGGGCAGGGGTGCTTTTTTTTTTTTTTTTTTTTTTAATGATATATTTTGCTTTTTTATTTTGTTTTTAAACTGTTCCTTTCCTTTTTTTTTAATCATTTTATTGTTATCTCAGGGAATGTAAATATCCCCTATGATAGCAATAGGTAGTGACATACTCTTTTTAAAAAAAATTGGGGTCTATTAGACCCTTGATCTCTCCTCTGCCCTCAAAGCATCTGACCACACCAAGATCAGTGTGATAAAATGCTTTCCCAATGGCGCTGTTTACATCCGGCGAAATCTAAATCATGAAATGCTCGTATCTTCCGGTTTCTTAGGCCATAGAGATGATTGGAGCCATTCTGGTCTCTGATCAGCTCTATGGTCAGCTGGCGGAACCACCGGCTGCATTCTCAGGTTCCCTGTTGGGACAGGAGAGCCAGAGAAAACCATGGAAGATGGTGGGGGGCATTACCTCCCACTGCTTGTAAAAGCAGTCTGGAAGCTAATTAGCCGCTAGAATTGCTTTTACATGAAAGCTGACTTGAAAAGAATCATACCAAGATGATACCTAAACCCACAGGCATCATTCTGGTATAACCACTCAAAGTCCAGCAACATACCAGTTCATTGCTGGTCCTTGTTGGGCATATATTGTAATCTTTTTTTTCATGCAGCCTGTGGGCTGAACGAAAAAAAAAGATTGATCGGTGGGTTTGCCCACCATTAGAATACCACCCTTCATCCATCCACTTCTAATGATGGGCATGAATGCACCATTTTGTTTTTAACTGTGGTGGTGAAATCATCTCCTACAGCGCCGGAGTCATGTCTTTATGTATCGTGGGAGCAAACGCTGTTGCTGTCAAAATAAATAAATCCACGTTGCAACTGAATGGCGTACCTGCTAAGCAAATGATGGTTAACAATAAAACAAAGTAACATTACAGTATAACAGTAAGACCTACCATACCTGCAAAGCAAATAAAAAAAAAATAGTAAAAAATAAAACATTTTTTAACGCAATCTGTGCCTAATAAATATATATATATGCCGAAGCATGGGGGCATCTGCCCCAAAAGTTAGGAGCAAATTACTCCTCCACCCCTGCTGCCCCCATTCTTCGGCATATATGCTCTTTTTTTTTAACTGTGGTGGTGAAATCACCTCCTACAGCGCTGGAGTCATGGCTTTATGTATCGTGGGAGCAAACACCGTTGCTGTCAAGATAAATAAATCCACGCTGCAGCTGAATGGCGTACCTGCTAAGCAAATGATGGTTAACAATAAAACAAACATTACAGTATAACATACCATATGTCATGGTTATGGAACAGAGTTTTGTCTGTCAGCTTACCTGTCTCCATGTGTTCATCTCTAAAGACCAGCTAACTCTCACCTGACTGCTTTTATTAACTCTCCTCTAGCATGGCTCCACCCCAGCTCCTATCAGAGAACTCTATATTAACCTCTGCACTGCAGGCCAGCCCTGCTGATCAACCTTTGTGTGTTTTGGCTTCCTGTTCCTGCCTGCCGTGTTCTCTACGTTTGTTTCTGTTACTGACCTTGGCGTATTCTCTACTATTCCTGCCTGCTCGTGACCCTGACCTTTGGCGTGTCCCCGACCATCCCTGTTTGCCTGTGACCCTGAACCTTGGCGTGAACTCTGTTGTCCTTGTCTGCTTGTGGCCCTGACCTTGGCTTATTCCTTTACTATCTCTATCCTCCTGTTGCCTACTGTGGGTGTGAGCTGGGGGACCCTGGGGGTCGCGACCTGGAGCCAGTTGCAGCCCAGTCCATCCTCACCACTAGAGGCTCTGGTGAACACCTGCTGGCTCTTAGACTCCGCGCCCTTACGTTCTAACCCCGGTGGGATCCGTGTTGGTGTTCCAGCGGCCCTGTCTTCCTTACCACCCGGACTCCCATCAGCACCAGTCAGCCGTAGGGTCCACTGCCTTGCGGTGCACTCCTGATCTCAATGGTGTGCATCTGTCACCTAGCCTCAAGGTGACCTGACACCATACCTGCAAAACAAATACAATAAAACATAGTAAAAATAAAACAGAGAGAATGATAGATATAGAACAATAGTGAGTGAACAGTAGAGCGGACAGTAGAGAGCTAACATAAGAGAGAGAACAATAGAGATAGAGAAGAAAAATACAACCACAACTATTTTTGGCTTTTTTTTTTTTTGTTTTTGCATGTGTGTTTTTTTTCCCACTTTTTTCACTTTTATAAAAACTGTAAAAAAAACTATAAACTGAACATTGCAGATTAGGGTCTCTCAAACTGTGATGGCCATCACATCTTTCGAGACCCCAAGACCCTGTGTATGTGTGCCTATAACTGTGTGGTGCTGTACCCTACGCTAATACTCAACTAGTGTGTGATAACATTCGAAACAGTCACCAATGCAAAGACCAGGTTGGTTAGGACAGGAGGGACAATAAAAGCGGGTGTCACGCCTAAATCCGCGCTTTCTACAGACACAACATCTTCTTTGGGGATTTCTTTGGGTAGGGGAGGACATGCGGAAAATGCCTCTCATGCAACCGGCTTACTGCATTTGCGTTGGGAAGTTGGGCCAGAGCACCGTCTGGAAACAGAAGGGCTCTGATGATCTCTTCCTGGAATTTAAGGAAGGATCCAGTTCATCCTGAAGCTCTGTATAGCACATGAGCGTTCAGCAAAGCCAATTGAAATAACTATACAGACACTTTTTTATACCGGCGTCTGGCCTTATGGGCAATTAGGTACGGCGCCAACAACTGGTCGTTGAGGTGCACCCCATCGATATTGAGGTTATATTCATGGACACAGAGGGGTTTCTCCACAACACCAGTCACCGTAGAAATTTGGAATGTTGTGTCTGCGTGAAGGGAGGAAAGAACAAAAACATTCTTATTATCCCTCCACTTCACAGCGAGCATATTATTACATCTCAAGCAGGCTTTCTCCCCCTGCCATAGATGGGAATCTACAAGCCGCTGGGGAAAGCCCCGGCCATTAGATCGCATGGTGCCACATGTGCCAATTTGATGATCAAACAAATGATTAAAAAGTGGCACGCTTGTGTAATAATTGTCCACATACAAGTAGTACCCCTTTCCGAATAAGGGTGACACCAAGTCCCACACAATCTTACCAGCACTCCCTATGTAGTCAGGGCAGTTCTCCGGCTCTACGGAACTATCTCTTCCCTTGTAAACCATAAAACTACATGTATAGCCTGTGGCCCTGTCACAGAGCTTATACATTCTTGACCCCGTATCTGGCACGCTTGCTGGGAAGATACTGTTTGAATGACAAGTGGCCAGAAAACTTAATCAGGAACTCATCAACGCATACAACTTGATGGGGAGTAAACAAGGCTGCAAAACGTTGGTTAACGTGATTTACGAGGGGCCGAATTTTGTAGAGCTGATCAAATTTAGGGTCACCCCGAGGACGACAGAGTTAATTGTTGTTGAAATGCATGAACCGCAAGATCTGCTCCTATCGTGTCCTGGTCATGGAGGCAGAGAACACGGGCGTATGGTGAATTGGGTCAGTGGACCAATACGACCACAACTCACTCTTTTTAGTTACAGCCATGAGGAGGGATAGACCCAAAAAGGTCTTAAATTCGGAGACCGTAATTGGTCTCCAATCTCTGGCAAGGGTCAGCTGGGGATTAGCAGCGATGAATCGACCAGCATACAAATTGCTTTGGTCCACAATAGATCTATAGAGATCTTCGGTGAAAAACAGCGAATAAAAATCAAGTGACATAAAATCAACTGTTTCCACCTGAATTCTGGGTTGGCCAGTGAATGGGGGAAGTACGGGTGCTGCAGAAGTGGTGGGTTCCCAATTAGGATTGGCGAATGCAGCAGGAAGGGAACTATGGGCTCGACGGGCCTGTCTTTGTCTTCTTGGTGGCAGCGGGACACTACTCATGCTTGCCACCTCGCCAGCTTGAACTGCACTTATGGGACTCACCACATCACCAAGTGTTACTGCAGTGCTGGATGTACGACCAGGACGTACTAGGCTGCTGGTGCTTGCCAGTTCACCAGAAGGAATAGCGGCACTAGTACTGGCTCTATGCTCCATGCTCCATACGAGGGACCTGCGGTTCTTGCACCTCAATGAGAGCAGAAGAAGATCGGGGTCTGGTACACCTGACCTTGGCAGGGACCACAACTCCGTCATCAGAGCTATCTGTCAGGGTGCCGCTGCTGTCTACAGGTTCGTATTCTGAGCCTGAATCTGACAGATGAGTGACTTCCTCTTCACTATCCGTCATGCTCAGAAACGTGTAGGCCTCTTCACTACTGTACCTTCGATTTACCATTTTGGGCTCTAAATTTACTGGTACAGTAGTAAGACTCACAGGTAAAAAGCTCCTGACTGTTAGCGACTGATTCAAACGCTACCAAAAAAACTGTTAGCGTTCGCAGGGATCAGGCCTGACTCTGCGAATGCTGCAGTTATGTGTGTTGTGTTTTGTAAGTGACAGTGATCGATTGATACTGCACTTGGGTGGGCTGGGCTGGGTTGGGCGGAGGGGCTAAATGCAGGTGCTAGCAGGTATCTGGGCTGATCCCGCTAACACTGCATTTTTGGGAACCCTAAACTGTTGGGGATGCTAGTATAGATCTGATCAGATCAGATATCGATCGGTTCAAACACTATACTACTAAGGGAGGCGTATGGTGTGTGCATGGATGTTAGCGGTACTGGCACTAATCTGACACTGCCTTGGGTGACGCAGACCCTATCTGACACTAAAACCTAACTTTGATCACCCGCCGGGTGATTAGGGGGTTAAACAAAAAAAAAAAATGAAAAATGTAGCTACACTGCGTCAGCCGTGACACTTATACTCTAATCACAGGTGACATGGGGTAATCAAGGGGTTAAACCTATCTGGGCCTAATACTAATTACCCTAACACTGATTAGTGTCACTAATGACACTAGTACAGCGATAAAAAAAAAAGTCTGATTGCTGTACTGGGTGACACAGTGACAGGTGGTGAAGGGGTTAATTGGGGGGTGAATTGTGTGCCTACATGACCTGGTGTCAGTGTAGTGTTGGTGCCCTTACTTGGATGTTTTCTCTCCTCTCGGTCTGGAATGAAAAGACTGACACAAGGAGAGATGACATCACTTCCCTGTCAGTGTTTACAGTTACACGGACAGGGGAAGGATATCATTCGTCAGGACCGATCACCAGGTCCAGGACAGATTTCATTGGCCTAAGCCTGGGGATTGATTGGTTCCTGATTGAATCTGATCATCGCAGTCAGCAGGGGAGGAGCGCGCGTGCCCCCCTGCTGGATGCACGCCCACCGTACAATGTCGGCGATTCGCCTGCCTGTGCCATTCTGCCGCGGTATGACTGCGGCGGATGGTTGGCAAGCGGTTAGAATAGCGATTTTGGCCCTGTCTAAGCAGGAGCTATATGGTCCACAGCTTCTAGTCCTTGCAGTGAAGCACTGGCTTCCCTCTGTTTTCTGGATTCAGTTAGGCCCAGAGGGGGACTGTTCATGCTTTTCATGGTTGGAATGACCATCAAGATCTATCTTCTCTCAGATTTATCCAGTATGGATTATTTTTACTTTGTAAGTAGTCGCCACACATGGCTATATATACATGATTGATTCTGTATTTACTGCTTTTACTGTAGTTGTTACGATATTGTTAAATTTGTTTTTGTTAATTATTGGATACTAAACTGTACTATTTTTACATTTTTTCTATTGTAGAAAATCTGTACCCATCTGACTAAACCTCTGAAGAAGGGCTGTTAGTCTGTAACATGTAAGGTGTCAGGTGTCTACACCTGTATGCATCAACACTAGTCCGCTCTACCTCAGGACAGTGGCTTCTTCATACAATTGTATAACTGGGTACAGCATATTGTTTTTATATATTGATTCCTATTTACTCATGCTGTTACTCCCAAAAAAATTTATATTTTTTATATCTAAATAATTTGATCTGTCTATAATAGACCCCTAGGGGTTTCACCCATGCCTTTTGGCACCAGGTTTTTCTTTGTTCAGTTGTGGAATATATTATGCTATGAGGAGCTTTTTTTCTTTCTTCCTCTTTATTTTATATGCAGTTTTGGTGAGAATTTTGTGGCTGCATTTTTGCCGGATCCTGGAATGATGTATACACTGGAGATAGTTTGACTAACCTTGCCTGGAGCCACATTAACTGTGCTAATTTGGCCACTCAGTGTGGTGGCCAAATTCTTCTGGTAAGAGGCTGCACTTTTGGAGTTTTGGCAGTGGTGGAGGATTCTCCTTATTTACATCTTACCCCACAGTGATATCTTTATGGATTCAAACATATGGACTGATCACATATATTGTGTTTGATTTATACAGGTACTTTGAGGTGGTAGTGTGTACTTAGTTCTCTTTTCTCTAGTTTCTTTTTTAATTGAACAAGCTGGAGTTAGAAGCTGATTGGCTACTGGGCACAGCTGGACCAGATTCTGTGTGCACCCGTTTTTTAAATCTCCCCCATGGCATCACACATAATGCAAATTCTAAAAGTTAGCATTAATAAATTTTTTAAGTGCCTGGATAGGCAAAATGAAACAGTATCATAAACTATTTTAATTATTGCATGAAATGAAAATGTTATTGAATGTTATTGAACACAAAGCAATCATTGCCAATTATATGAACAAAGATTGATGGTTGGTTACAATGCCAAAACATACATGCACAGTTTTTACTAAAATAGTAAAAGAGTCACAGGGTTTTGAAGTCATGCGCTGGGGAACAGGATGTTTTGGACAGTAGTAGGGTATAGCGAATTGGGGGAGGAAGGGGGTGGGGGGCTGGGAATTGGGTAGTGAAGTAGAGGGGAAGGTGGGGTGAGGGTAGGAAGAAAGGAAGGGGAAAAGGTAGGGGGAGAGCAAAAAAAGGAACGGCCATAAAAATAGAATGGGAAGGAAAGAGAAAAGAATAAGAGACAGAGAAAAAAATGATTTTACATTTTAAATATTGAATATGTAAAAAATCAGTTATACTGTTAATAAAGTTCCAGTCAGGTTGTGCTCTGCCCAAACTGACAGGAGATCATATTGAATAGAAATACATATACTGAAGATCATCTGATAATTATTTCTAATGTACTGTACATGTTTAATGGTTATATGACACTGTGGGGTTGAAGACAAATAAACTATGCACTTTGCAAGTGAAGTCGCACTCATTTTCCCCAGAGCTTAATGAATGTGGTAAAGCTTCACTTTGTAAAAAGTGCAAAAAAAAAAGAAAACAACAGCATTTTTGCTGTTTTTTTTTTTTTTTTTTTTGCTGTTTTGCACATGATTGGATAATAGAAATGAGAAGAGATTCACCACATTCACTAAGCTCTGAGGAAAATGAGTGCAACTGCCATGCAAAGTAAATCATCCCCTATAAAAAAGGCTTTTGCCTAGAGTTTCATTTCTTGCTACAAGAAAAGGTAAATCACTTTTTATTTTTGAAATGTATTAGAAAATGTTGTATTTTGTCAGGATATTCAACAGCACCATCCTGATGTGCATGAAGTTGTATGACTAAAGTATATGCACACATGCTACATGCACGGACAAAAGTACATGCACATGTTAAAGTATACATAATGTAAAACAAATAGGATTTTAGGCTGTTCACTTTGCAAAGGAACTTTCCCTTAGCTTAGTGAATGTGGTGAAAATTCCCTTTACAAAAGAATTTCTAATCGCATGCAAAAACAAAAACAAAAAACCCACCAAAATACAAAATAAAATACAGTATTTTCATTGGATGGTGAAATTCAGAACATTGGATGGTGAAATTCAGAACAGCTTTACATAAAGTGTAGTGTTGGCAAGGGGGTGTGTACTAAGAAGCGCAGCATGTCAAGTATGTCCTCAATTATGTCTCAGAGGTCTTCATGGATATAGTAACAACATTGCTGGAATTTCAGCAGCAGACTTGTACTGTTTGTACTGTTGTAAACCCTCTCTGGATATAAGATCAGAAGAAGAAATTTGGCAGGATTAACAGGCGTAAATGGCATTATTTTGACATATTTTTTACCTCTCTAAATAAATGGACCAGCTTAAAATCAGCCCAACCAATTTTACACAAAGGAAATATTTTAAAATTTGTGAGCTGCAGATATGTTGTTAGAAAATACAATATGTATAACTCTTAAACCTGGTACTTTGTTCTATCCATTATCTCTAGATAAGGAGCAGTTCAATACCCTACAGCACTTAAACCCCCATCCTTTATGGTAGTGATGTGTTTGATTTGTAGGTGTAATGCATGCTGCTTCTGCTCCAGAGAAAATGCTTTGCTTTTAAAAGGAAAAAAATAAATGTATTTTAGGTGTTCTAAATCAATAGATGTTGTTTTCTGAAATTTATCACACAGGCAAGTATAAAAACAACATTTTCTGTTGTGCATCACAGTTTTACACTTGTATAACTTAAACTATGTTTTTGTGCTGTTATTGTATTTTCTCAAGCACAGCTGCAACACTGTAAATTAAGCTGCCAACTGCTAGAGATAATTGTAATCACCCATTCTTTAATGCTTGCTTCCGCTGAGCTTATGCAGGTAGGCTGCGCATAGAAAGTGGATTGTTCTTTTAGAAGGTCAACATTACATATTCATTTTTTAATAATAGATGATGTTTCACATCTCAGCTTACATTAATTGCTCTCAGGAGCTGGGAAATGCCTGAGCAAGCACACTCTTAATTTGAGCATTTCAAATGCTAACATTGTGTGTTGTAAAATACTTAAAACAAAGTAGGAGGTTAGTTAGATAAAAAAATACAATGTGCACATTGGTTACTTGCAGTTTTACCACCATAAAGAGTATTATAAGTAGAAGGAATTATCTAAAATTACTATTCAAAAGAAGGCATAAATAAAAAGAATACAGTACATACATTCCCATACAATACATACCATATACAGACATTTTACATGAGACCTTTTGAGAGGGAAAAAATATTTAGTCTTTGGTGCTCAAACTTCCAATCATGTTTTCAAATTAATTATACAGTTGTTCTGTACATATTTTTCCCCTTATTTATAAATAGTGGTCAATGTCATTTTAAAATATATTTTTTAGTTAGGTAAGCATGAAGCAGTTGCATTAAATAGTATGTCTCACTATCTCCCGTTCTCTGTTGTTGTAAAAATCTGATCTTTATCAAGCTCAGTAGTTCAAGCTACTCAAGAAATAAGAGAACGCATCAGAGCAGTGACTCATCCCTTGATGGACAGCCCTGCCCAAGGTTTTAGACAGGGCCAGCCTGAAAATAGATTACTATTGCTCTCTCTTTGGATAGTTGATAGCACTCCAGGAATCCTTTTTCTTAGGACAATGAAACATAAAAAGTGAGTTAACTAATATGCCCAAAGCCCCATACACTAACAACCCAATTAGTGATGGCATTACACATTGCAAAAGTAAAAAGACTGGATGAAGGTCAAAGAAAGGTCACATAAAGAACGAATCCCAATAGCCCACCAAAACAGAATATGCTGCATCCTAACTTACATGGAGGGTCACAAAGTAGATAAGACATACAAAATGACAAATGCAGAAAAAATGAAAAAAAAAAAAAATAACTGCAGCAGTTACAAAATGTGTAATATGCTAGGGCAACATAATGGCAAAGAGGCAAAATTATAAGATTACAATGTAGCTAACAAAACAAGACAAGACTACCCCCTTACATATGCCATAAATAAAGTTTCCCATAAATAAAGTATGCCATAAAGTATGAGAGTGTAAATAACACCCCTGAAAAGAAAAGCAAACAACAATGAACAGTGCACTAGGTTGTAACCTACTGTGGGTTTCCTCCCACACTCCAAAGACATGCTGGTAGGTTTATTGGCTTCTGTTTAAATCGGCCCTAGTATATGAATGTGAGTTAGGGACCTTAGCGATATTTAAGTACCATAAATAATAATAATAACTGCCATTGTTCATGAGGGTCCTCTCTTTTCTAGGGTGTTATTCATGCTTTCACACTTGTTTATATACTGTATGGCACATGTTGGGTGCTTTTTTTGTCTACTTTGTAATCCCTAATGTGCAGCTCTTTGTCATTATGTCATAGGATATTACTTGCTAATTTTATACACTATGCTTCCCCTTTATAATGGTCCTTCCTGCCAGGTGTTTACCATGGGCATGCTACAGATATGTATTTTTTTCAACTTTCCCACTTTTTCTGCATTTACTCTTTTTATTCATTTGTATAGCTACATGCCAACAAGAATGTAACATATTTCGTTTTTTGTGTGTACTATTGGGATTTGCACCTTATGTGACCTTTGTTTAACCTCAACCCATTATGTGTTTTTTTTTAACCTGTGTATATAAACATTGACAAATGCTTATGCTTTGACTTATCTTCACTACAAGACCAGTGAGTGTCTCTAAACTTTTTTTGGATTTGTATAGAAATCTTTTTATTGGTGAGCATCCAGGCACTTACCTCACAAATAGAGAGTAGTGGCTACCCTTGACTCCCTTAATATATATATCCAAATCAGGTGTGGTGAATAGCACTACAGTCTTCTCTCAGTGCAAAGCAATCAGGCTGTCCCACAGGCCACATATAGAAAAAGTCAAGAAGGATTGCTGCACATAATTTAATTTTTTTTTTAGAAAAATCAATATTATACAAACATGTCAAAAGTATTCCGAATGACAGTTTTGGGCTAACATGAACATGCCCTTCTTCTGATAGGAACACATCTAAATACTACTACATGTATGACCATTTAAATACATTTTGAAAACGTTTGGTACCAATTCATCAATCATTCATCATTTAAGAGTCCACATGTCGAATTTATTATTCATAAGACAAGGAAGTAGTTAAGTAGTTCAGCCTGACAGGTACACTGCCCAACACTTTGGCAGAAGAATCCAAGCAATATCTTTTTTTGAAAATATAATATAAAAAAGTTTTTTACATATATAAAAACATTGTGCACAAATTGTATAAAACAAACTACTGTGGGTTTGAGATAAAATATATAAACAGATACCAATCAATGGTGTTCTAATAGGATATTAAAATATTATACAAGAAAAAGGAAAAACAGCAAAATCATACAAAGATATATAAATACAGTTCTGAATTTAAACCCCCTAGGGTGCAGGGCTTCCAAAGAATGGATCCACTGCACCTCTCATTTCCTCAGCATTAGTTCAGGATTACCTCCTCTCCTATTTTTTTGTATTCCATCAATGGTCGTGAATTTGAGTTGGGACGCTGCATGTACTTTTTTTCCTGTCTAGCAAGAAGTAATTGTACCAGCTTATTTCTGATGGAACACTTTTTTCGAGCAATCCGATCCTTGATTTTTTGGGTCATTTCACCCACATAAAGCAGACCATAATGGTACTTGATAATTTAAATAACATATGTAGACTGGCAAGTGAAATAGGCTATAATAGTAATACTATGTCCTTAATATGGGTGTGACAAATATTTTCCCTTGATCATGGAATTACATTGTGTATAGCTTAAACAGGGATATGAGCAGATATTACGTGGCCCTATAAAGGTAATAATAGGGCTAGGTGTGACATACTGGTCTGTCTTTATTATTATTACTATACAGGATTTATAAAACGCCAACAGTTTACGCAGCGCTTTACAATATAAAAACTTTACCAATCTGTCACAAAGTGTCTTCCCTCTTCTATATGAAGATGGGGGGAGGGGAGCATGGAACTCAGGGATAGGTTCTTAGGATTTTTTGCATTTGGAATGAGAATGGATGGAACTGAGATACAAAAGGTATTCTCTTATCTCTAGCAGGTAAAGTATTAGTATTGTTTATATTTCACTATCTTAATTGATGATTTATTGATTGATTAATTGGTTCCAAACATTTGCAAAATGTATTTAAATGGTCATACATGTAGTAGCATTTAGATGTGTTCCTATCTGAAGAAGGGCGTGATCATGTTAGCCTGAAACTATCATCAGAATACTTTTGACATGTTTGTATAATATTGATTTTTCTAATAAATTTTATGTGCAGAAATCCTTCTTGACTATATATATATATATATATATATATATATATATAAAAACATGAACTCCTTCATTGTTACATTTTCACTTTTAAAGTTTGGATCAAGACAAGGGCATAGGTTACCAGAGATGGGTATTTTTTTCTGCATAATTTACAAATATAAACCAAGAACCCACTTCTTTCAGTGGAAAATGTGACCTTCCTTCTGGGACAAGGCTCACCAGCCAACAGAACATTCCAGTTTGGTCTTGCAACCATAGGCTGTCTCCTTGAAACACTGCCTCTTCGGCAGTGGCTAACACTGCAGCCCTGGCCTGGACACCCACAGGGTACCCACCTCTGTCCACTATACCAGAGGCACAATCATACACACACAGGTACTTTACAGATTGAACCATGCCTGATCCCAGGCTCTATTCTGAGCCAGCGTGTGTTCCAAACAGCAAAAGTGACGTAGCAACTGCGGAGACTTCCGTGCATCTATTTTACATGGTTTTTATGTTTTTTTTTCCAACAATAATTTTTATTTATTTTATCAAACAAATACAAATCATTTGAAGTTGCTGCATATATTATACAACATTTGTAATACAAAAACTGAGAAGGCATGAAGTATAGTACTGATATAAACCTTGATGGCCTAGTCCAGCCTACCCCGGTTGGGTTCAAGCTGTAGGTTTTAATGATTTTAATAAACGTTGGTGATACACTATGATGTTTCCCATGGTTCCTTTCTCTGTGGGTGTATGGAGTGTAAAGCCCCTGGGCAGTGATACCTTCTATGAAAGTAGCAGTTGAAAGCCTTGGCGACGCACCTTGGTGTACACTTAAGGGGGTCAACTCTGGCAGGTGAGTGCAAACCCTGTGGGGGGCACAAACAAGGTGTATTGGTGTGGAAGAGGTTTACATGCACAAGAGCACTTTTTTACTTGAGGGCATTATCAAGTGTGTGATATCAGCACATTGGCACAACTGGACACTTGCACTTTTTGATGAACTTTTTTGCACTTTAATATTTATATATAAATGGCAGCCATCTTATTATAATTTATTCACATGTATCACTGTTGCAGTCTATCATTCTTGGCTTCTAATGATATGGATAAAATCAGATGTTCTGGCATGTTTCTCATGTCTTGTTTATATTGCTTATCATTAGGGAATTAAAATATATATGAAGGTAAGACTTTTTTTTTAGCTTTGGATAGAACTGCAGAGCAACTCTCAGCTATTTATTTCCCCCAATTGCCCTAATCACAATTGTCACCAAGACAGGGAGGAAAAATACAAAATTACAAGCTGTCAGAAGAGGAAGTGAAGAGAAATATGTCAATGGGGACAAGTGTTGCAATGACAATTGTTTAAGAGAGGATTTCCTTACACTTTAGAGAGATTTAGCTTTCTGTTGTTTCTACAAAACTGGAAGTGAAAGAAAATATTACCAATGGAATACAAAATAGAAAAAAAATCTGATAGGGGTTTTAATACCTTCATACTCAATATGATAATTGATAATATCATGTCCTTCTGTACATAACATTAAACAAATCTTCTAACACTTCTTATTATGGTGACTAGGGATGAGCCGAACACCCCCCTGTTCGGTTCGCACCAGAACATGCGAACAGGCAAAAAATTTGTTCGAACACGCGAACACCGTTAAAGTCTATGGGACACGAACATGAATAATCAAAAGTGCTAATTTTAAGGGCTTATATGCAAATTGTCATAAAAAGTGTTTGGGGACCTGGGTCCTGCCCCAGGGGACATGGATCAATGCAAAAAAAAGTTTTAAAAACGGCCATTTTTTCGGGAGCAGTGATTTTAATAATGCTTAAAGTGAAACAATAATGCCCTGTACACACGGTTGGATTTTCCAACGGAAAATGTATGATAGGACCTTGTTGTCGGAAATTCCGACCGTGTGTGGGCTCCATCACACATTTTCCATCGAAATTTCCGACACACAAAGTTTGAGAGCTTGCTATAAAATTTTCCCACAACAAAATCTGTGGTCGGAAATTCCGATCCTGTGTACACAAATCCGACACACAAAATGCCACGCATGCTCAGAATAAATTAAGAGACAAAAGCTATTGGCTACTGCCCCGTTTATAGTCCCGACGTACGTGTTTTACGTCACCGCATTCAGAACGATCGGATTTTCCATCAACTTTGTGTGACCGTGTGTATGCAAGACAAGGTTGAGTCAACATTTGTTGGAAAAAATCCATGGATTTTGTTGTCGGAATGTCCGATCAATGTCCTACCATTTGTACAGGGCATAAAAGTGTAATATTCCTTTAAATTTTGTACCTGGAAGGTGTCTATAGTATGCCTGTAAAGGGGGGCATGTTTCCCATGTTTAGAACAGTCTGACAGCAAAATAACATTTCAAAGGAAAAAAAGGCATTTAACCACTTGAGCCCCAGACCATTATGCTGCCTAAGGACCAGAGGTCTTTTTCCAATTTGGCACTGCGTCGCTTTAACTGCTAATTGCGCGGTCATGCAATGCTGTACCCAAACAAAATTTTCGTCCTTTTCTTCCCACAAATAGAGCTTTCTTTTGATGGTATTTGATCACCTCTGCAGTTTTTATTTTTTGCGCTATAAACGGAAAAAGACCGAAAATTTTGAAAAAAAATGATATTTTCTACTTTTTGTTATAAAAAAAATCCAATAAACTAAATTTTAGTCATACATTTAGGCCAAAATGTATTCGGCCATATGTCTTTGGTAAAAAAAATGTCAATAAGCGTATATTTATTGGTTTGCGCAAAAGTTATAGCGTCTACAAACTAGGGTACATTTTCTGTAATTTACACAGCTTTTAGTTTATGACTGCCTATGTCATTTCTTGAGGTGCTAAAATGGCAGGGCAGTACAAAACCCCCCCAAATGACCCCATTTTGGAAAGTAGACACCCCAAGGAAATTGCTGAGAGGCATGTTGAACCCATTGAATATTTATTTTTTTTGTCCCAAGTGATTGAATAATGACAAAAAAAAAAAAAAAATTTACAAAAAGTTGTCACTAAATGATATATTGCTCACACAGGCCATGGGCCTATGTGGAATTGCACCCCAAAATACATTCAGCTGCTTCTCCTGAGTATGGGGATACCACATGTGTGGGACTTTTTGGGAGCCTAGCCGCGTACGGGGCCCCGAAATCCAATCACCGCCTTCAGGATTTCTAAGGGTGAAAATTTTTGATTTCACTCTATACTGCCTATCACAGTTTCGGAGGTCATGGAATGCCCAGGTGGCACAAACCCCCCCAAATGACCCCATTTTGGAAAATGAAGAAAGACAAGAAAAAAATTTTTTTTTTTCTTTTTTCAATTTTCAAAACTTTGTGACAAAAAGTCACAATACTCACTATACCTCTCAGCAAATAGCTTTGGGTGTCTACTTTCCAAAATGGGGTAATTTGGGGGTTTTTTGTGCCACCTGGGCTTTCCATGGCCTCTGAAACTGTGATAGGCAGTGAAGAGTGAAATCAAAAATTTCACATATTCCCATGGCATGTTTGAGCAATATATCATTTAGTGACAACTTTGTGCAAAAAAAAAAAAAATTTGTCTCTTTCCCGCAACTTGTGTCGCAATATAAAATATTCCATGGACTCGGCAAATAGCTTGGGGTGTCTACTTTCCAAAATGGGGTCATTTGGGGGGGTTTTGAACTGTCCTGGCATTTTATGCACAACATTTAGAAGCTTATGTCACTATTCACTCTAACCACATGAAGACAAAGCCCTTTCTGACATTGTTTACATGAAAAAGTTATTTTTTTTTGCAAAAAAAATTACTTTGAACCCCCAAACATTATATATTTTTTTAAAGCAAATGCCCTACAGATTAAAATGGTGGGTGTTTCATTTTTTTTTTTCACACAGTCTTTGCGCAGCGATTTTTCAAACGCATTTTTTGGGGAAAAAACACACTTTTTTAAATTTTAATGCACTAAAACACACTATATTGCCCAAATGTTTGATGAAATAAAAAAGATGATCTTAGGCCGAGTACATGGATACCCAACATGACATGCTTTAAAATTGCGCACAAACGTGCAGTGGCAACAAAATAAATACATTTTTAAAAGCCTTTAAAAGCCTTTACAGGTTACCACTTTAGATTTATAGAGGAGGTCTACTGCAAAAATTACTGCCCTCGATCTGACCTTCGCGGTGATACCTCACATGCATGGTGCAATTGCTGTTTACGTTTGACGACAGACCGCCGCTTGCGTTCGCCTTAGCGCGAGAGCAGGGGGTGACAGGGGTGATTTTTTTTTTTTCTTTATTTTTTTTTGCTTTTTTATCTTATTTTTAAACTGTTCGTTTCATTTTTTTTTTTTTTAATCATTTTTATTGTTATCTCGGGGAATGTAAATATCCCCTATGATAGCAATAGGTAGTGACAGGTACTCTTTTTTGAAAAAATTGGGGTCTATTAGACCCTAGATCTCTCCTCTGCCCTCAAAGCATCTGACGACACCAAGATCGGTGTGATAAAATGCTTCCCCAATTTCCCAATGGCGCTATTTACATCCGGCGAAATCTAAGTCATAAAATGCTCGTAGCTTCCGGTTTCTTAGGCCATAGAGATGTTTGGAGTCACTCTGGTCTCTGATCAGCTCTATGGTCAGCTGGCTGAATCACTGGCTGCATTCTCAGGTTCCCTGTTGAGACAGGAGAGCCAGAGAAAAACACGGAAGATGGTGGGGGGGTCATTCCCTCCCACGGCTTGTAAAAGCAGTCTAGAGGCTAATTAGCCACTAGGATTGCTTTTACATGAAAGCCGACCGCTGGCTGAAAAGAATGATACCAAGATGATACCTAAACCTGCAGGCATCATTCTGGTCTAACCACTCAAAGTCGTGAATGGGGTACCTGAAGACAAAAAAATGGTTAACAAGAAAGCACAGTAAACGGTAAAGTATAAAAAATTGCATACCTGAAAAGCAAACATGATAAAACATAATAACAATAAAACATTGCAGAATAGAATACAGTAAAAAAGAGCAGAACAATAGAGAGAATAGAGAGAGAGAGAACAATGAAACGACAACTTTTTTTTTTTATTTTATATATTTTTTTTTTTTTACACTTTTTTTGTAACTAACTTCTATAACGGTAACGGGTTCCAGGTTCGGGTCTCTCAAAATGCGATGGCATCTTGGGAGACCCTGTGAAAGTGTGCCTAGTCTGTGCAATGCTGTACCCTACGCTAATACTCAACTAGTGAATGGTAGCGTTCAAAACATTCACCAATGCAAAGACCAGGATTGTCAGGACAGGAGGGAAAATAATAGCGGGTGTCACGCCTATATCCGCAGTTGCTGCAGACACAACATCTTTTTTGGGGGGGTTGGTTGGGTAGGGGTACTCGGGAGGACGTAAAGAAAATGCCTCTCATGCAGCCGACTGCATTTGGTTGGGGATGTGAATGGGGGAAGTACGGGCGCTGCAGAAGCGGTGGGTTCCCAATTAGGATTGGCGAATGCAGCAGGAAGGGCATTATGGGCACGACGGGGCCTGTGTTTGTCTTCTTGGTGGCAGCAGGACACTACTTGTGCTTGCCACCTCACCAGCTTGAACTGCACTTATGGGACTCGCCACGTCACCAAGTGTTACTGCAGTGCTGGTTTGACTACGACCGGGGTGTACTAGGCCGCTGGCGCTTGCCAGTTCAATAAAAAGCTACCAAAAAAACTGTTAGCGATTGCAGGGATCAGGCCTGACTCTGCGAACGCTGCAGTTATGCGTTAAGTGTTTTGTAAGTGACAGTGATCGATCGATACTGCACTTGGGTGGGCTGGGCTGGGCCGGGCGGAGGGGCAAAACGCAGGTGCTAGCAGGTATCTGGGCTGATCCCGCTAACACTGCGTTTTTGGGAACCCTAAACTGCTGGGGACGCTAGTATAGATCTGATCGGATCAGATATTGATCCGATCAGATACTATACCACTAAGGGAGGTGTACGGTGCGTGCGTGGGTGTTAGCGCTACTGGCGCTAACCTGACGCTGCCTGGGGCTGGTGCTTGCCAGTTCACCAAAATGCTACCAAAAAAACTGTTAGCGATCGCAGGGATCAGGCCTGACTCTGCGAACGCTGCAGTTATGCGTTTAGTGTTTTGTAAGTGACAGTGATTGATCGATACTGCACTTGGGTGGGCTGGGCGGAGGGGCAAAACGCAGGTGCTAGCAGGTATCTGGGCTGATCCCGCTAACACTGCGTTTTTGGGAACCCTAAACTGCTGGGGACGCTAGTATAGATCTGATTGGATCAGATATTGATCCGTACAGATACTATACCACTAAGGGAGGCGTATGCTGCGTGCGTGGGTGTTAGCGGTACTGGCGCTAATCTGATGCTGCCTGGGGCGATGCATATCAACGCCGGGCGATCAGGGGGCTAAACCTTTATTCGGTAATAAACGGTGGGTGCCCTGACACTATAAAAAATAAACGAACTAATCAGCGTCACCCGTAACACTTATACGGTGATCAGTGGTGAAAGGGTTAACTAGGGGGCAATCAAGGGGTTAAAACATTTATTCGGTAGTATATGGGGGTCTCTGTCACTATAAAACGCTGACGGCGAACCTAAATATTTACGTCCCTAACTAGCGTCACCAGCGACACTAATACAGTGATCAGAAAAATGATCGCTTAGCGACACTGGTGACGGGGGGTGATCAAGGGGTTAAAACTTTATTAGGGAGTGTTAGGGGGGTACCCTAGACCTAAAGGGGGCTAACAGTAACTGTCCTAACACTGTAACTGTCACAAACTGACACCAATACAGTAATCAGAAAAAAAAAACCTGCTTGGTGTCAGTTTGTGACGGGGGGGTGATTGGGGGGTGATCGGGGGGGCGATCGGGGGGGGGATCGGGGTGTTTTGTGTGCCTGGCATGTTCTACTGTGTGTGTAGTGTGTTTTCACTCACAGTGATGTCTTCTCTCCTCTGCGCTGGAACGGAAAACTACCGAGCCGAGGAGAGATGACATCATTTCCTTTGCTGCTGTTTAGCATAGAGCAGCAAAGGAATGTTCCCATTGGCCGGCGGCGATCGCGAGGGGGGGGCCATGAATGGATGGCCTCCCCCTCACCTCCGATCGCCGGGGAACAAAAGACGACCGCCTCGGGCACCGGGGGGTCCGATAGGACCCCCCACCCGCGGAAGGCAAATCACGTACATGTACGTGATTTTGCCTGTCCGTGCCACCTTGCCGACGTACATCGGCGTGAGGCGGTCGTCAAGTGGTTAAAACTACTCGCGGCTATTAATGAATTGCCTGGTCTGACAATACACATAAAAGTTCATTGCTAAAAACGGCATGGGAATTCCCCACAGGGGAATCCCAAACCAACATTTTTAAAAAAAATGGCGTGGGGTCCCCCTCAAAATCTATACCAGGAATCCATACTAAGCGACCCGATTCAGTGCACAATATTAGAAAACTCCATTAAGGAATATTTTCAAATTAACATGACCCCAGATGTCTCACCTGAAGTGGTCTGGGCAGCCCACAAACCAGTGATCAGGGGGAAGATAATGCAAATGGCGGCGAAACTAAAGGAGGAACTTAGGGCAGACACATTAAAACAATCTGAAGAATTTAGCTAGGGCGCATAAAAGGGCACCCACTGTTGAATCCCTAGCAAAGCTGGATAGGGCCAGGGCTCTCCTCAACCTTACTCTGACCACTGCGGCAGAAAAACATCTCAGGTGGACGGGAGCGAAATTTTACAGCCAAAAAGATAAGATAGGCGCCAGATTAGCGGTTAAGATAAGTCCGAAACATCGGGCATTAGCATTCCCTAAAATTAAGCTCCAATCAGGGGATTTAACACAAAACCCAAGTAAGATTATGGAGGAATTTTTTACCTTCTTCCATGATCTGTATAAGTCTAAAGCATCTGCGGGAGGTAAGCTTAGTCAGGAGTTTCTTAACTCCCTGACCCTACCAGCGCTAACACAGTCACATAGGGACCTAATGGAAGAGCCCTTCACCCAGGAAGAAGTTCTTGACACCATGAACTCATTGAAGCTTGGATCCTCCCCTGGCCCAGATGGGTTCTCCAACGGCTATTACAAAAAATTTGGACCTACGCTAGTTCCACACTTGACGAAATTCCTGAACTCCCTTAGAGAAGGGGGACCACTGGGCTCTGAATTGAATGCTGCGTATATAACAGTAATCCCCAAGCCAGGGAAGGATCCAAGCGAAATAGGGAACTATCGCCCAATCTCTCTAATTAATAACGATGTTAAAATTCTAACGAAGATCTTAGCAAACAAAATGTCCAGCTTCATTGCGTCCTATATACACAAAGACCAGGTGGGTTTCATACCTGGCAGACAGGGGACGGATCAAATTAGACGGACCATTGATATAGTATCGCTTCTGAAGTCGAGCTGGGATGGGGGACAGCCACAAAAGGGGTTTATTCTATCAATTGATCTACATAAAGCGTTCGACTCTATTGACTGGGAATACCTGTCTGATATTCTGCAAAGGTGGGGTTTTGGTAGTATTTTCCTAAATATAATCAAATTTCTGTACTCAAACCCTTCGGCGCAAGTTCGTCTCATGGGCAGATACTCGGCCTCGTTACCTATCAATAAGGGTACCAGACAGGGATGCCCACTTTCTCCCCTCCTATTTGCCATTGCGATAGAGACATTAGCTATAGCCATCAGAACAGACCCGGATGTCAGGGGGGTGAGGTGTGGGGATCAGGAACACAAATGCGCTTTATACGCAGATGACTTACTGCTGTACATCTCCTCTCCCCTGATATCCACCCCAGTAGTGTGCAGGATACTAAGAACCTTCAGTAAAATCTCAGGCCTGACGGTGAACATGACTAAATCGGTGGCCTTAAATATTACGGTGCCGGCAGAAATTCTCTCACAACTTAAACACAGCTTTGAGTTCTCTTGGGCTGTTGCGGCTATCCCCTATCTGGGAATTCACTTGACCCCTGAGATAGGGGGATTATTTAAAGCTAATTATCCTCCCGTGATACTGAAATGCAGACAAGAATTAGATAAATAGGCTAAAAATAGTCTTTCCTGGGTAGGAAGAGTAAACGCTATCAAGATGACATTGCTTCCCCGCCTCCTGTATTTATTTCGCTCTCTCCCAATCCCTCTAACAAAAGGTTTCCTTAAAAAACTACAATCGGCGATAATCCGCTTTGTTTGGGGAAGTAAGGGTTACAGATGCCCATCCACTGTGCTTCTACGCTTACGATCGCAGGGAGGTCTGGGTTTGCCTGATCTCTGGGGTTATTATCGGGCTGCTCAATTATCGCAGATTTCCCTCATTTTTGGAAAGGGCTCAAAACCTGATTGGTTGTCTATGGAAAGGCAGGCTACTCCTCGTAACACCATTGACTTTCTCTTATGGTGTGACCCCAAAAGCAGACCAGCCATCCTGGCTCCCACCTTATCTCACTCGATCGCACTTTGTAACAAACTTTTCACTCAAGCATCTCTAATTTCTTAACTTAGACCTCTGTCACACATATTTAATAACTCAGCATTTCCACCAGGGCTAAACATTCAGGCGTTCAGGTGGTGGACAGACAAAGGACTCTACAGAATAGGACACTATCTAACAGCGACGGGTCCCATTAATCTAAATTATTGTAAACGAACATTGGAAATGCCTGATTCTGAGAGGTACAGATTTAACCAAATACTTCACTTCATACAATCAATTTGGTACAACAAACAAGTAGCTCCCTCGATTACACCATACGAACAGTGGTGCTCTAACCTAGATGGACCAAAAGGGGGGATCTCGATAATATACACAGCTCTCATGTCTAATTTGGACAAACCAGCATATGCCGGGACTTGGGAGGAGGACTTGAGTGGATCTTGGACTTCAGCGGACTGGTTCAGAGGATGGAACCGCTCTTATAAAGGTATTTACAATATCTCTCTGATAGAAGCTAGCTTAAAGGTGATGGCAAGATGGTACTATGTACCTGCTAAGTTGGCTATGTTCTATCCTGGGACTTCTCCAACCTGCTTCAGAGATTGCAAACTGGAAGGCACTATGCTACATGTTTGGTGGACTTGTCCGCGCATTAGAACCTACTGGAAGAAAATATTCCGTATGATGGGCAGCATACTGAGTATACATATATCACCTGACCCAACTATAGCATTACTCAATCATACCATACCGGACTTACCTAAAAGTTCCCAGAAGTTAGCCTTCTTTATTTTATTGGGAGCAAAACTTACCATAGCAAAGGCCTGGAAAAGGCGCACAGTGTCCTTTCAATGTTGTAAAAGGAAGGTAACATGGATAATGTCCCAGGAGAAGATAGTAGCAAAACTGTTGGATACGGTTGAGAAATTCAATATAACTTGGGAATCTTGGGCGTGATACTGTAATATTCCACTCTTTCCGGGTATGGAGATGGGACCAGGAAACTTACATAATTTACAGTAATGATAACTTTTCTCTCGCCTTTCTTTTCTTCCTCTAACACGTTTTCCTCTTTCTAAGAAAGGGGCTTTCGAGCCTCTTCGGTATGCTCTGGCCTCTCTTGGCCCTTTATTTACGTTATATGCATCAAGACACATTCCTGATGGGGTATTCCATAGGTTATGCTTACTGGAAATCTGGCAACATGCTGTCTTTTTTTCCGGAAGGGATGAATTAATCATTCCATACCGTAGACAATATCTAGACATGCGAAGTAGACACATACACAAAACGGAGCACACAGGAGAGACACATAACAAGATAAGATGCCTTTTTGTACATACAATGCTTAGGTTACATAAAGTTAAGACAGGGATCTCTTGTTCCGAGTTTACATACTTTATCAGCATAACATAGTTCTAGGTCTTAATTAGTACAAAGATTGGTGTGGTGACTACAAGGACAATACAGGGAATAGGATCCGGTTGGGGGGAGCCTTTGGCCATCCCAGGTGGGCACAGCAATAACCCTGACGGGGTGCCCGGGGGGGGAGAGGTCTTCCTTCCACAGGATACAAGCGTAGGCACTGGTAGTCACTCACCGCGGAGATATTTAACTTTGTCTGCTGGAAACAAAATTTATTGCAATCTCTATGACTACAAGAAAGCTAGATGTATGTTTATTAGGTTTTTCTTACCCCTGTATTTCACATATACTATGTAATGGGTACATTTACATTACTGATTGTGTATAAAACTCAATAAAACAATTTTCAAATTAAAATCTATACCAGACCCTTCAGGTTTGGTATGGATTTTAAGGGGAACCCTGCGCCAAAATTAGAAAATGAAAATGGCGTGGGGTCCCCCCAAAAATCCATACCAGACCCTTATTCGAGCACGCAACCTGGCTGGCCACAGGAAAAGAGGGGGGGGGGACGAGAGAGCGCCCCCCCTTTGTGAAATGGTAAGGGGGCACAAAAGTACCCCTACCATTTCACAAAAAAGTGTCAAAAATGTTAAAAATGACAAGAGACAGTTTTTGACAATTCCTTTATTTAAATGCTTCTTCTTCCTTCTATCTTCTATCTTCCTTCGGTTTCTTCCTCCATCTTCTTCTTCCTCCTATCCTCCCTTCTTTGTGCTCGGGCCGCTCCGCATCCATAATGGGAGGCTCCCACTGTGTGACGCTTCTCGTCTTCTGACGGTTCTTAAATAATATAGGGCGGGGCCACCCGGTGACCCCGCCCCCCTCTGACACACGGGGACTTGATGGGGACTTCCCGTGGCATTCCCCATGATGTCAGAGGGGGCGAGGTCACCGGGTGGCCCCACCCTCCGTTATTTAAGAACCGTCAGAAGACGAGAAGCGTCACACAGCGGGAGCCTCCCATCATGGATGCGGAGCAGCCCGAGGAGAAGAAGGGAAGAAGATGCCGCAGAGGAAGATGTCGGATGAGGACACCAGAGGAAGAACCAGAAGAACCAGAAGAAGAAGAAGATGGAGGAAGAAACTGAAGGATGATAGAGGATAGAAGATAGAAGAAAGAAGATAGAAGATAGAAGAAAGAAGAAGCATTTAAATAAAGGAATTGACAAAAACTGTCTCTTGTCATTTTTAACATTTTTGACACTTTTTTTGTCTAATGGTAGGGGTACTTTTGTACCCCCTTACCATTTCACACAGGGGGGCCGGGATCAGGGGGTCCCCTTGTTAAAGGGGCTTCCAGATTCGATAAGCCCCCCGCCCGGGACAAGGTGCTTTGGGGGCTTACCCCAAAGCACCCTCCCAATGTTGAGGGCATGTGGCCTGGTACAGTTCAGGAGGGGGGGCGCTCTCTCGTCCCCCCTCTTTTCCTGCGGCCTGCCAGGTTGCGTGCTCGGATAAGGGTCTGGTATGGATTTTTGGGGGGACCCATGCCATTTTTTTATTTTGGCGCGGGGTTCCCCTTAATATCCATACCAGACCTGAAGGGCCTAGTATGGAATTTGGGGGGACCCCATGCATTTAAAAAAAAAAAAAAATGGTTTGGGGTTCCCCTTAATATTCATAACAGACCCAAAGGGCCTGGTAATGGACTGTGGGGGAATCCCGGGCCGTTTTTATCAATGAACTTTTATGTGTATTGTCAGGAATGACAATTCATTAATAGCCAGTGTCTTGCCAAGAAAGTTCCCCTGGCAGATAAGGACCCCACTGTACTGCGCTTGCACAGTACGAACGACTACCGAGCCGCCTGAAGTCTCCGAAGTTGAACAGCTGAACGTAAGCTCTACACGACGCCTGCATACTACATTCTGCCTTGAGTCCAGGTTCAAGCCCCACCATCCAAGTGGACATAGAGTTAAAAATATGCCGAACGAAGCTAGGCCGTGCCCGAAGCGTGGCGAGCGAAGCGAGCCCACGAGGGGCCCTGTTATAGGCACCCTGTACAGCTGACTCACAGGTGTTCAGATTCAGGTATTTTCGGTGGCTCGTACTGCGCAAGCGCTGTGCCTGTACAGTACAGGGGAGTGCTTATCCGCCGGGGAGAACTTTTTTGGCAGAACACCGCCACTAGCGCTAGCACTTTTGAATTACTTTTTTCTTCCTTTAGAAATGTAATTTTGCTATCAGACTGTTCTAAACACGGGAAAAATGCGCCACTTTACAGGCATACTATAGACACCCCCCAGGTACGAAATTTAAAGGAATATTACATTTTTATTGTTTCACTTTAAGCATTATTAAAATCACTGTTCCCGAAAAAACAGCCGTTTTGAAAACTTTTTTGCCATTGATACATGTCCCCTGGGGCAGGACCCGGGTCCCCAAACACTTTTTATGACAATAAATTGCATATTAACCGTTAAAATGAGCACTTTTGACTATTCATGTTCGTGTCCCATAGACTTTAACGGTGTTCGCACAAATTTTTTGTGTGTTCGCATGTTCTGCTGCGAACCGAACAGGGGGGATGTTCGGCCCATCCCTAGTTATCATTGATAATCATGGGGTACAACTTGTCAAGCAACTCGGAGGTCCAAAGTCGCCCAACTGTGAAACAAGTCATATATATTTTAATAGAAAGGAACTCTCATTTATACTTGCATTTACATAAGCAGAACAAATGCAGGAAGTGATGTGTGCACATGGGCCAGAAGCAAATGTGTGGGGATGCCAAACAAATCAATGAACCCCACCCACACCAAATCTAACTACCACATCCACCCCCACATTGATTAAGTACAAGTACATATCATACCCTTATCCAGAAAATAAGCAGCACCTCCTCTTTGCTAAAGAGGGACCTCGTCATGTCCACCTAGATGGAGATCCTGACCAGCAGAGGAACTTCCGGGTGATTACAATGACAATGACTGAGAATGCGAAGCCACACTCTTTTGATCGCTGCTGCGAATATTTGATCGCAACCACTATTAGAACTTTATTATTTTTGTTTATTTGCAGATATGCAAATTTGTATTTCTACTTATGATATTTAAAGGCATTCAATAAGAAATGGTGTCCCTGGGTTAGCAGCAGGTGAATGACAAAAACAAAAAGCCCAGTTTGAGCCCTGGTTCACACTGACAGAGGGAGGAAATCATTCAGCTGAAATCATACACTTTCATTCCTGCATGTCAGTCCCGACTGCAGGGGGAATTTCAGAGACATCTGTGCAGGTTTCTGCACTGATATAAATACAAATTGCACCCCAAAGTCGCACCAATTAAAACAATGTCAAATGACATGTCAAATCGCAACAATGTGAAAGCTAAACTAAAGCTGACACATACAAAACTGGCTATCCACCAGCTGAATTCATTACCTGAAATTCTCCACAGCTGTTATATATAAAGATTTCACCTTTATCATTAACTTGCAGGTGTGCAGAAGCCTAGGTTTACATTGGAGTGATTTGTCATGCAATTTGAGAGATCAAATCGCATGACTATTGGCAGCAATGGAACTGTTCCAATCGATGCAACATTTTTTTTGTGGCACCGCACCAATTTGCTAAAGTAGTTCCTGCACTACTTTTGCCAATTTCAGGGTGCGACTTCAATAGACATTTGTGTGTGAAGCCACACGGATGTCTATCAAGTCGCACCTGAAATCACGGTGACCTTGCTACTTTGAAATCGTGCTACTTCAAGTGAATTAGCGCGATTTCAAAGTAGCATCAATGTGAACCAGGGCAAAGAGATTCGTTTTTTGGTGCACAAATACATATTGAAATAAAATATAAGAGATATTGCACTTTCCCAAAACCACCACCCACAAAAACTAAAGAGAAAGAAAAAGTAGAAGAAAAAAAACACCACAACAAAGCTCAATAATATACTTTTATTTTACCAGCACAAAAAAAAAATTATGTTAATTTACTAGCTTCAAAAAAATTGGGACAGGATATATGGTGCTACATTTAGCAATGGGGTTTTAAGGGCCATGCTCATAGGAGCTTACAATCTGAAATTTGACAAAACCTTAGAGTGGACACAGCTTTAATTTCAGTATATAATGGGCAACACATCACATTTTTATCTGCAAGATTATAGAAACATACTTAACAGTCATTCTTACAAAGCATTCCAACATAATATTACAAAAGACTTATTCAAAACACCCACCACCAGCCCACAGTCCACTCATACATACATTGGTGACCATGTTCTGCTGGAAGCTGCATTTTGGTATACACGATTAAACAACGAGATCAAAAAGAGTAGGTCAGCAGATGCTTCCAAACGATGTTTGCATGTTAAGACAGGAACAATACACGCATAACATTGACAGCATGGCCACATAAACCCACTTTTGATTGAAAAAATGCACAAGAATTTCATCAAATCTCCCAATATCATTCTTTCTCCCCCACAAATCACAGCAAAAAACCTGACCTTCTCAGGCCAAACAACCCCCCCCCCCTGCTGCAGGCCTTTATATAAGAGAGGTTGTATTGTTAGCACACTGACACACCCAATAGAAGTACATGCCCACCAGTATCTTTCAATCTGTCCCTTCATGTATGTCTAAAGTGATTGCACCTGATGAGCAGGAAAACATAATAGTATTCACAACTGTGTTAGCCCTTGGCTATGTGCATCAAATCTCCAACTACAGGACAAAGATCAAAGTCCATTTGCATCCACATAAACAAAGCAACAGTTTTCTAACATATGTACCCGTGCGGTGTAAACCCTAACATTTGAAATGTCCAAGTCCCTGGGCATGATTAGTGCTAATAAACATTAACATCAGTCCCTGGCTGCAATGAGTTTCCAATATAAAGTCCAAAATGAACTTTCTTACATTAGAACCTATTTCGACAGGAGACAAATAAGATGCCAGCATGTCTATGGATTGTGGTGAGAAACCCACACAGGGAGAACATATAAACTTCAACACAAGGATTAGCATGTTGGGGAATTGAACCAACATCCCAGGTGCTGCTAGACAGAACTGCTACCCTCTTAGCCACCAGGCAGCCCCACACATGTTCTCTGCATCTCTGTGGTGTGAACCAGTCCTAAGTCCATAGCCATGCTCAGTGTCACAAGCAATATACAATATATTGGCCTAAGTATTGGGACACCTGCCTTTAAACGCACATGAACTGTAATGGCATCCCAGTATTAGTATTGGGTTCAAAACTCATTTGGCCCACTCTTTGCAGCTATAACAGCTTCAACTCTTCTTGTCCACAAGGTTTAGGAGTGTGTCTATGGGAATGTTTGACCATTCTTCCAAGTGCATTTGTGAGGTCAGGCACTGATGTTGGACGAGAAGGCCTGACCTACAGTCTCCTCTCTAATTCATCCCCAAGGTGTTCTGTTGTGTTGAGGTCAGGACTCTGTCCATGCCAGTCAAGTTCCTCCACCCCAAAATCACTCATCCATGTCTTTATGGACCTTGCTTTGTGCACTGGTCCAAATGATTTGGTGGAGGGGGATTATGATGTGGGGTTGTTTTTCAGGGGCTGGGCTTGGCCTCTTAGTTCCAGTTAAGGGAACTCTTAAGGCGTCAGCATACCAAGACATTTTGGACAATTTCATGCTCCCAACTTTGTGGGAACAGTTTGGGGAAGGCCCCTTCCTGTTCCAACATGACTGCACACCAGTGCACAAAGCAAGGTCCATAAAGACATGGATGAGCAAGTTTGGGGTGGAGAAACTTGACTGGCCTGCACAGAGTCCTGGCCTCAACCCGATAGAACACCCTTTGGCTGAATTAGAGTAGAGACTGTGAGCTAGGTTTTCTCATCCAACATCAGTGCCTGGCCTCACAAATGCACTTCTGGAAGAATGATCAAACATTCCCATAGGCACACTAAACCTTGTGGACAGCCTTCCCAGATGCTGCAAAGGGTGAGCCAAATCAAATGTTAACCCTACGGACTAAGACTGAGCTGCCATTAAAGTTCATGTGTGTGTAAAGGCAGGCACCCCAATACTTTTGGCTAAATGGTGTATCTGGAAAAGACTTACAATGGTGGTGGAACCCTCCTACGCATAAATACTACATTTAGACATAGTTATAGCACCTGGGAGATAAGACAACTTCTCTACATGAAGCAACATATTTGGGATTTGAACACAGACCCTCAGGGATACAAAGCAGAAGTTCTAACCCCTAAGCCACAGAGCTGGCACATGTGAGACCCTCCTACACATAACTACACATAAATACACATAAATACACATAAAAACACATAAATACTGCATTTTTTTGGTCATACAGGTGATGGAAATACATTACTCAAGAGTAGGGATGAGCCGAACACCCCCCTGTTCGGTTCGCACCAGAACATGCGAACAGGAAAAAAGTTCGTTCGAACACGTGAACACCGTTAAAGTCTATGGGACACGAACATGAATAATCAAAAGTGCTAATTTTAAAGGCTAATATGCAAGTTATTGTCATAAAAAGTGTTTGGGGACCTGGGTCCTGCCCCAGGGGACATGGATCAATGCAAAAAAAAGTTTTAAAAACGGCCGTTTTTTCAGGAGCAGTGATTTTAATAATGCTTAAAGTCAAACAATAAAAGTGTAATATCCCTTTAAATTTCGTACCTGGGGGGTGTCTATAGTATGCCTGTAAAGGGGCGCATGTTTCCTGTGTTTAGAACAGTCTGACAGCAAAATGACATTTTGAAGGAAAAAACTCATTTAAAACTACCCGCGGCTATTGCATTGCCGACAATACACATAGAAGTTCATTGATAAAAACGGCATGGGAATTCCCCAAAAGGGGAACCCCGAACCAAAATTAAAAAAAAAAAATGACGTGGGAGTCCCCCTAAATTCCATACCAGGCCCTTCAGGTCTGGTATGGATATTAAGGGGAACCCCGGCCAAAATTTAAAAAAAAAAAATGACGTGGGGTTCCCCCTAAATTTCATACCAGACCCTTCAGGTCTGGTATGGATTTTAAGGGGAACCCCGCGCCAAAAAAAAACAAAAAAAAACGGCGTGGGGTCCCCCCAAAAATCCATACCAGACCCTTATCCGAGCACGCAACCTGGCAGGCCGCAGGAAAAGAGGGGGGGACGAGAGTGCGGCCCCCCCCTCCTGAACCGTACCAGGCCACATGCCCTCAACATTGGGAGGGTGCTTTGGGGTAGCCCCCCAAAACACCTTGTCCCCATGTTGATGAGGACAAGGGCCTCATCCCCACAACCCTGGCCGGTGGTTGTGGGGGTCTGCGGGCGGGGGGCTTATCGGAATCTGGAAGCCCCCTTTAACAAGGGGACCCCCAGATCCCGGCCCCCCCCCTGTGTGAAATGGTAAGGGCCTACCATTTCACTAAAAAACTGTCAAAAATGTTAAAAATGACAAGAGACAGTTTTTGACAATTCCTTTATTTAAATACTTCTTCTTTCTTCTATCTTCCTTCATCTTCTGGTTCTTCTGGTTCTTCTGGCTCTTCTGGTTCTTCCTCCGGCGTTCTCGTCCAGCATCTCCTCCGCGGCGTCTTCTATCTTCTTCTCCTCGGGCCGCTCCGCACCCATGGCATGGGGGGAGGCTCCCGCTCTTCTCTTCTTCTTCATATTCTTCTCTTCTTCTCTTCTTCATTTTCTTCTCCGGGCCGCTCCGCATCCATGCTGGCATGAAGGGAGGCTCCCGCTGTGTGACGGCGCTCCTCGTCTGACAGTTCTTAAATAACGGGGGGCGGGGCCACCCGGTGACCCCACCCCCCTCTGACACACGGGACATGACGGGACTTCCCTGTGGCATTCCCCGTGATGTCACAGGGAAGTCCCGTCAAGTCACCGTGCATCAGAGGGGGGCGGGGTCACCGGGTGGCCCCGCCCCCCGTTATTTAAGAACTGTCAGACGAGGAGCGCCGTCACACAGCGGGAGCCTCCCGCCATGCCAGCATGGATGCGGAGCGGCCCGGAGAAGAAAATGAAGAAGAGAAGAAAAGAAGAAGAGAAGAAGATGAAGAAGAGAAGAGCGGGAGCCTCCCCCCATGCCATGGGTGCGGAGCGGCCCGAGGAGAAGAAGATAGAAGACGCCGCGGAGGAGATGCTGGACGAGAACGCCGGAGGAAGAACCAGAAGAGCCAGAAGAACCAGAAGAACCAGAAGATGAAGGAAGATAGAAGAAAGAAGAAGTATTTAAATAAAGGAATTGTCAAAAACTGTCTCTTGTCATTTTTAACATTTTTGACAGTTTTTTAGTGAAATGGTAGGGGTACTCTTGTACCCCCTTACCATTTCACACAGGGGGGGGCCGGGATCTGGGGGTCCCCTTGTTAAAGGGGGCTTCCAGATTCCGATAAGCCCCCCGCCCGCAGACCCCCACAACCACCGGCCAGGGTTGTGGGGATGAGGCCCTTGTCCTCATCAACATGGGGACAAGGTGTTTTGGGGGGCTACCCCAAAGCACCCTCCCAATGTTGAGGGCATGTGGCCTGGTACGGTTCAGGAGGGGGGCCGCACTCTCGTCCCCCCCTCTTTTCCTGCGGCCTGCCAGGTTGCGTGCTCGGATAAGGGTCTGGTATGGATTTTTGGGGGGACCCCACGCCGTTTTTTTTTTTTTTTTGGCGCGGGGTTCCCCTTAAAATCCATACCAGACCTGAAGGGTCTGGTATGGAATTTAGGGGGAACCCCACGTCAATTTTTTTTTTTAATTTTGGCCGGGGTTCCCCTTAATATCCATACCAGACCTGAAGGGCCTGGTATGGAATTTAGGGGGACTCCCACGTCATTTTTTTTTAAATTTTGGTTCGGTGTTCCCCTTTGGGGAATTCCCATGCCGTTTTTATCAATGAACTTCTATGTGTATTGTCGGCAATGCAATAACCGCGGGTAGTTTTAAATGAGTTTTTTCCTTCAAAATGTCATTTTGCTGTCAGACTGTTCTAAACACAGGAAACATGCGCCCCTTTACAGGCATACTATAGACACCCCCCAGGTACGAAATTTAAAGGGATATTACACTTTTATTGTTTGACTTTAAGCATTATTAAAATCACTGCTCCTGAAAAAACGGCCGTTTTTAAAACTTTTTTTTGCATTGATCCATGTCCCCTGGGGCGGGACCTGGGTCCCCAAACACTTTTTATGACAATAACTTGCATATTAGCCTTTAAAATTAGCACTTTTGATTTCTCCCATAGACTTTTAAAGGGTGTTCTGCGGCATTCGAATTTGCCGCGAACACCCCAAATTGTTCGTTGTTCGGCGAACTTGCGAACAGCCAATGTTCGAGTCGAACATGAGTTCGACTCGAACTCGAAGCTCATCCCTACTCAAGAGTTATTCTTCTTGATTTATTCTGTGATATTTGGTGTTTTTTTTCTGGGTGAGAGTAGAATATTAATCGCAAATTTTTGGGAATTACATTTTGCTTTCTGATGTTGGTACACATATCACATTTTTGGGCTCAAATTATGCATATTTGGAAATAATAAAAATCACAAAAAATTTGTGATTCATTTTAAATTAGCATCAGCAATGGTATTGTTTGTGGATTGTAAAGACACCTGTGTGAGTTTGTGTAAAGATGGTTGTGAGATGGAGATTAACAAGTGAAAGTGACAGAGAAAAATATATTTTACCAAAACACCAAAACATTCCACATTCTAGTATTCTTAAAATCAAATTATTTTAAGTAGAAGCTACAATGTTGCAAAGGAAAATTTATTTCACAGAATGATACGTTTCATCTCTCAACATTAAAAGGTTTTTTTTGTGAAAGTTAGAATTGTTCCATTAGAATCAATGGCTGAAACTTGATTTGGACTAAAATAGAGCAGATTTTCACTTCAAAAAAATGCTCTCTAATTAGCTCTCATTTTGGTATTTACTATAGCGCCGGTGAAAAAAGACACTTGAGTTAAAATGAGAGTTATTTTCAGGTCTGAGCATGCTCAGTTGTGTTGGCACCTAGTTGTCCAAAACGGGGAATTTTTCACTTCTCAGACTTTTAAAGGTATTTCAGTGTAGAAATCACTTTTTCACACAGTTTAAAAGCAGATTATCTTTCAATAATATACCGCATATTTCAGTACCATTTAGGCAATTATATCATGCTCCAAACATTATTTCCATGTGCACTACTCCAGGTTTTAGCACAGTAAGGGTTTGGGCGTTATTTGGTTTCAGGGAACTATAGTAAATTTGATTTTGGGAGTATTTTCTTACCAGCACTATAGTGAATACTGTTTTAGTGCTAAGCGCTAATTTGCCGCAAATTAGTGCTAATTTGTGGCAATTTGCGTGAATTAGCACCGTGGCGCTATGGTAAATGACCCCAATAATCTTTAATAAAATCTGAAAACACGGTACTCACAAAGGTACACTGGTAACAGGCATTAGGGCATGAACTGCCGGGTGTCATTGAAGTGAAACAAATCCGTAGTGATGGATGGCGGCTGTGTTCGGAGGGCAGGCTGCGTCGATGACTGCTGACACTTCCTGTTATTGGAATGCACACCGACAACCAGGGGGATGAGGTCACTTCCGGAGACTAGAGCCAGTAGGCGATGTGTTTGCGGAGCTATGCTCCTTCTTCAGGCCTAATGTCGGCTGTGATTGGGCTAGGCTTATACAGCTGGTGAACAGTGCTGATAGGTCACACTGACGCTCAGCTGATTAGCAAAGTGGATGCTGTTAACACTCGTGACAGAACATTGACATTTGACATTGACATTTGAAAACAATGACTGATTCGCATACATCGAGTATCAACATGTAAAATTCATAAAAAACTGATTAATTATAAAAAAATTAATTTCGCTCCATCATCTTTACCAAACTCATTCCAATTATTTAAAGACTTGCACATGTTTATTCGCAATCTCACTTTAAAACGTTACTATAACATCAAATTACAGAAGGTCACAGACAGTCTTATGTACCCTATCACCACAGATTCCACTTTGACAACAGGTACCAATAATTCACCAGATTTGGATATTCCCAAGGATCTATACAGCATAGAAAGTGATGATGAAGATGAGGACTTGGTCCTTCTCACACAACATCTCTCCATTTCCCCTCCAGGACAATACAGCAATTTCAGGCCAAAATCTGTGTTCAATCCAACACACATTAAAGGACCCTACCTCCAAGCCTTTTACCAGGTTGTGAACTCGGACATACGCATAATAACCATTCTAATCATTCTAATCTCACTTCTCCAGAAAAACTAGCTTCATGAAAACCTTACAAAAAAACACGATCTAGTTATTAAAACAGTGGACAAAGGCAGAGGCATTGTAGTCCAAAACCACAGTGACTACCTAGCAGAAGCCCGCTGCCTTCTGTTCGATGACAATACATATAAAAAATTGCGCTGTGACCCTCTATCCAATTTCATTACAGAACTTAAAATGCTTACAGACAAGGCCAAAGACAAAGACAGCATCTCTAAACATGAGTACGTCTTCTTTAACAAACAATATTTTTCTACCCCGTACTTTTACCATATCCCCAAAATACATAAAAGCACTCAAAATCCCCCAGGTCAACCTATAGTCGCATCCACAGATAGTGTCAAGGTACTCACCAGGGCCGAGATGCTGAGAGCGGCTCCCCTTGCAGCTGAGTGCGCTATACCCCTGGAGGTGGCACAGAGGGTATCGGGCACAGAGAGGCACGGGTCGCCAGGCACTAGTAGGAGCCTGCGTGTTGAACTTCTGTCTGGTAGTAGTACGTGCAGGGTACACCCGGATGGTGATCAGCAGAGGAATCAGACTGGGGCTCCAACACCTTGGACCTGAAGTAGATAACTGGAACAAGTATGTAGAGAAGCCAGGGGGTCAAACACAGCAAGCCGGTAGGAAGGAAGTCCGTTTAAACAAGCCAAGGTCATACACAGGAATCAATCAATAGGAGAGTCCAAGACAGGCCGGGGGTCAAACACTGGAGCAGGCAGTAGCGAAGTCTTAAAAGAGAAGCCAGGGGTCAAACACTGGAGCAGACTGAAGAGGAATCCGTTTAAGCAAGCCGAGGTCAAGGTGCAGGAGAAGTTCAAGGATGGTCAAGGAAATCCGGGTCACAACAGGCAGGAGTCAATAGTAGAACAAGGAACAGGAACACAGAAGCTGAAATGACAAACCAGCAATAAGCCAGAGAGCTGGGCTGCCTTTTATAGGGCTAATAGGGGAACCCACGTGTGCGGCTAAGATGCGTACGTGCTTACGCCGTTTCGCCGTTTCGCCGTTTCGCCGTCCGCTAACTTGCACGTCTATGTGCGCCGTTACGCCGTGACGCGGTCTGCTGAATTGCATACCAGCGTACGCCTATTAGCCATTCTGCCACGCAGGCGTACAGGGAAATGCCGGTACTGGCAAACAAAGTTTCTGTTATTCCTCTGACAGATAGTATCAACAGTCCCATTTCCCAGTATATTGATCAATTTCTGCAACCTCTAGCAATTAGTCCTCCCTCCTACATCCATGATGACACACATCTCTTGGAACAATTAGAACACTATACATGGGAGCCCACATACATGTGGGCCTCCCTTGATGTGAATTCACTTTACATCTCCATTCCGCATGAAATAGGCCTCAGAGCAACTGCAAGCTTCCTTTCCTCTGATCCTTTACTCAATCCGGGCTAGGCAGAGTTCATTTTGGAGGCTACGGAATTCTGCCTGACCCACAATTATTTTGAGTTTGATGGAGAATTTTATCTCCAACTAAAGGGTACAGCTATGGGGGCAAATTTTGCCCCCAGCTACGCCAATTTGACCATGGGGCTCTGGGAACCAATTACATCTGGCTCAACAATCCCTATGCCTCCCATATAGTTTTCTATGGGAGGTATATTGACGATATTATTGTCATTTGGGATGGCCCAGAGCCCCTCTTTCTTGATTTTTGTAACAACAAGGCTTATGGTCTTACCTTCACCTCGGAACATGATCCCTCACAACTTGCTTTCTTAGATTTAACACTATTTCATCAAGAAGGTAAAATTTTGGCCAAAAATTATACAAAGCCCACAGCAGGCAACTCATTTTTCCATTACCACAGCTGTCACCATCCGAGGTGGATTTCCAACATTCCTAAAAGTCAATTTTGCCGGTTGCGTAGGAATTGTACTCGAGAATCAGACTATATCACAGAAGGGTCCCTTTTAAAACAAAAATTCATTGAAAAAGCATTTCCACCCAAACTCATTAATGAAGCTTTTGAATTCTACTGTCAGAGCATCCTTCATCAACTAGAGATACCGATCAGCCCACAGAACAACCTGTTAGGTTTGTGACCAGTTCCATAACCAACATAAAGCAATGGAACGCATCTTGAATAAACATTGGACCATTCTACTCCAAGACCCACAGTTAAAATCCATCATCACATCAAAACCAAAATTCACGTATAGGTAAAACAAGAGGCATTAAAAATCTGGTAGCACCTACAGTACCTGGCTGCGAGAATGTGTTTCCAGCGCGATGTTCTCTGCCTCTGCGACAGGGTACTGTACATCTCGCGCTGGCTGCAAAAACATTTTCCTATTGCAGCCAGCGCGAGAAAAAATTCCCCTCCAGGAACATACCAGGCCCTTAGGGGGGTGGTCCCTAAGTTGATGAGGACAAGGGCCTTTTCCCGACAACCCTGGCCGTTGGTTGTCGGGGTCTGCGGGCGGAAGGCTCATCGGAATTCGGGAGCCCCCTTTAATAGGGGGCCCCCCAGATCCCAGCCCCCCACCCTATGTAAATGAGTATGGGGTACATCGTACCCCTACCCATTCACCTAGGAAAAAGTGTCAACAAAAAAATACACTAGACAGGTTTTTAAAGTAATTTATTAGGCAGCTCTGGGGGTCTTCTTCCGACTTCGTGGGTCTCTTTCAACTTCTCTGCTCTCTCCGGCCTCTTCTCCCAGTGTCCTGTTCTTCTCCTGCTCTCCGGCCTCTTCTTCCAGTGTCTGGTTCTTCTCTGGCCTCTTCTCCAGGTCTCCGGTTCTTCTCCCGCTCTCCGGTTCTTCTGCCGGGCTCCTCTGCTATCTTCTACTCTTTTGCTGCTCTTTTGCTAGTGGTGGCCTGGTCTTCTCCGTCGTCTTGTTCCCTCTTCTTCCAATGTTGACACGCCGCTCTCTCCCGCTGTAATGCCATGTGCGAGATGTGCAACGACATATAGGCATAGGGAGTAGTCGCTGGGACTGTGATGTCATAAGGGGTGGGGTCACTGGGTGACAGGGTGGCGTATGCCTTGTTGGGTCCACCAATTCTGGTAAGCCTCTTCACTTCTATTGGGTGGTGTATGGACCGTGTGTGACGGATGATCATTCCTCATATGTAGATTTGCTCCAGAGGACTTTTTACTTATAATGATGGTCTTTGCCAATTTATGATCATTGAATTGCCAAGCCATAGACTGTATTTTTGGGACCTTCTCTAGCGCTACACTTTTTTTGTTCTTTTGCTAGTGGTGGCCTGGTCTTCTCCGTCGTCTTGTTCCCTCTTCTTCCAATGTTGACACACCGCTCTCTCCCGCTGTAATGCCATGTGCGAGATGCGCAACGACATATAGGCATAGGGAGTGGTCGCTGGGACTGTGATGCCATAAGGGGCGGGGTCACTGGGTGACATCAACCGTTGACCACGCCCCATGCCTACATAAGTCGTTGCGCACCTCACACACAGCATTACAGCGGGAGAGAGCGTTGTGTTAACAACGGAAGAAGAGAAGAAGGAACAAGATGACGGAGAAGACCGGGCCACCGCTAGCAAAAGAGCAGCAAAAGAGCAGGAGATAGCGGAGGAGCCCGGCAGAAGAACCAGAGAGCAGGAGAAGAACCGGAGACCTGGAGAAGAGGCAGGAGAAGAGGCTGGAGATCAGGAGAAGAACCGGACACTGGGAGAAGAGGCCGGTGAGAGCAGAGAAGTCGAAAGAGACTCCCGAAGTCGGAAGAAGACCACCGGAGCTACCTAATAAATTACTTTAAAAACCTGTCTAGTATGTTTTTTTATTGACACTTTTTTCCTAAGTGAATTGGTAGGATACTCATTCACAAAGGGTGGAGGGCCAGGATCTGGGGGCCCCCCTTTTTTAAAGGGGGCTCCCGGATTCCGATAAGACCTCCACCTGCAGACCCCGACAACCAATGGCCAGAGTTGTCAGGAAGAGGCCCTTGTCCTCATCAACATGGGGACAAGGTGCTTTGGGGTGGGGGGCTGCAGGGCGCCCCCCTTTACCAAAGCACCCACGCCCCATGATGAGGGCATGCGGCCTGGTACGGTTCAGGAGGGGGGTGCTTGCTCGTCCCCACCCCCTTTCCTGACCGGCCAGGCTGCGTGCTCAGATAAGTGTCTGGTATGGATTTTGGGGGGACCCCACATCGTTTTTCCAGCGTAGGGGGTTCCCCTTAAAATCCGTACCAGACCTAAGGGCCTGGTATGCCCCTGAAGGGGAACACATGCCGGTTTTTTATTTAAAATTTGGTGTGGAGTTCCTCCTCATGATTCATACCAAACACCTGTCAGCAATGCTTGTCACTCATCAGGAAAGGAAAAAAAACACACTATTCCTTTACCGATGAGCGAGCCAGCTCGGCGCTGGTTCCCGCGATGGTGCTCGCAGGTGTCAAATCTCGCCGATAACAGCGGCGAGATTGACACAATATCGTGGTCACCTACTGTAGTAAATACAAATTCCTACAGGGATCAAAAATCGCATTTCCATGTCTCATCCCCCTCGTTGGGATGTACCAATGTCGTAAAAAACTATGCTTGACGTGTAAACACGTCAATCATGGTCAAAAAATGTTTACCAACAAAGGTAAAACTTACCAGATTAGCAACTTTTTTAACTGTTCTACAGAGTTGGTAGTTTACTGCTTGATCTGCCTCTGTGGTTTGCACTATGTGGGCAGAACCATACGCACCTTGAGAAAGAGGTGTGGGGAGCACCGCCGTCTCCCAGAGCAGGAGACGACATGCATAGTGTTCCCCTCCACTTCCTCCAAAAACATGATCATTCCTTGTTGGGCCTCAGGGTCTGGATCATAGAGTCCATTTCCGCTGCGCTCCCACTGGCAGAGTGTTTTAAATGCTTCTGTCAGAGGGAAACGTATTGGATTTACACCTCGGACCCCCTTGCCCCCAGAGGCTTGAAAGAGGAAATAGAGGTTAGCAGTTTAATCTGACCTTCTTTCTCTGCATTTTTTATATTTCTTGTTCATTCATACACATGAGCATTTTTCCATCAATTAGTAACCCCCCAGGTCATCCAGGTTGTTTTCTTCAGTATATTTATTTTTATTTTTATTCATTTACATTTCTATATTTACATTCATTACATTATCTATATTTATTCATATTATACTTATTCATTCATTATATGACCCCCATGGTTTTTCCTTTTGTTGCCACTAGTTTGCTATGTGATCTGCAACTATCACGTGTGCAATACAGTTTTTTCCAGGAATTTTATCATTTTGAGTAATTTTCTACCTTTATTCTCCCCCCCCCCATAAAATATTCCCCCCCCATTTTTTAAAAAAATGTTTTGTATATATATATATATATATATATATATATATATATATATATATATATATATACATTTTTAATTCATAATTATTGCCCTACCCATCAGTAACAAATGGTGGTGTAGTGGTTTATATTCATTAGCATAATGTGCCTCCTCTCCCCCCTTTTTCCTTTTCCCCTTTAGTTCCCCTTACTGGTCTATAAATGACCCACTTGCACAGATTGCAATGAGTATTATAAGTGCTTTCAAGTGGTTTCAAGCTGGTCTCCATTTCGTTTTTTATAATTATAAATTATATATCGCTGGTTCGAATCCCGACCACGACATTACCTGCCTGGAGTTTGCATGTTCTCCCTGTGTCTGCGTGGGTTTCCTCCGGGTACTCCGGTTTCCTCCCACACTCCAAAGACATGCTTGTAGGTAATTGGATCCTGTCTAAATTGGCCCTAGTATAGGTATGAATGTGAGTTAGGGACTCACTCATCCTCAGCTCATGCCTCCCGCAGTGGCCAGAGGTCACCCCGTCATACCCCTAGCAGACACGAATCCCACAGACCGGTATATCCAAAAGAGAAGACCTGTTGGGTATGTGGAAGACAAGCGCTGCCGGAAAAATTGGTATGCGAGAAGTGTCTACTAGAGACTACAGGGGATAAAGAGAAAGATAAGCAGCAGTCTCTGGAATCAATCAAGAGCTTGATCAAGGATTCAATCAGGGAGTTGGCCCTCTCCCAAGACCAAATTAACCCACCCTCGCCTGAAGCAGCAGTAAACGCGTCCACTCCTCATTCGCACGCAGAAGTGGATTCTGAAGACGAGGCGGAAGGGGTGGATAGCAATATTTCAGCTTTTGACTTTGCTCTAGTTGAGCCTTTCATAATCGCGGTCAAGGATGCAATCCAGTGGGAGGAAATTCCGGAGCCACCTTCTAAAACAAAGAAATATTTCCCACATCTGAAAAAGAAGGTATCAACTTTTCCCTTGATGGAAGAAATCAAGGAGGTGGTAACAGATGAATGGCAGAAGGTAGACAGAAGACCTATGGCGTACAATTGTTTTCTTAAGTTATATCCACTGGCAGAAGCAGATGCTCAACTTTTTGATGCTGTACCAACTGTGGATGCCTCAGTTATGAGGTTGGCTAGAAACTCGACCTTGCCACTAGAAGACGCAGTCTCCTTTAAAGATGTCCTTGACCGAAGGATTGACTCAGACCTGAAAAAAACATATCAGGTGGCTGGGGGAGCATGCAAGCTGGCGGTAGCTCTGACTTCAATCCCAAGGGCCACCAGAGTATGGTCAGACAACGTGGAAACGGCCCTCAGACAAGGGGTAGGTTCAGAAGAAATCATTAAGGCACTGGATGAATTAAAACTTGGCCTCAGATTTCATAGCAGAAATAGCTAGTGATCCTAAAATGCTCTTCCAGGGCCATGCTGTATTCCATAACGGCCAGAAGAGCGTTGTGGCTAAAACCATGGTCGGCCGACCCAACGTCTAAGCAATCATGGTGTCATATTCCATACGATGGGAAAGCCCTGTTTGGCGAAAAAATGGATACGGCAATTACCAGAGTCACAGGGGGGAAAAGTGGGCTAATTCCCCAGGACAGAAGCAGGAGGAAGAGATTTGCAAACCGCCCAGCGGGCCAGTTAAGAGGAAAGGACTCCAGATCCTACTGTCCGGGAAGGGAGTATAGAAGGGGTGAAAAGGTTCACAAGCTACCTTTCTGAGGTCGGCTAAACCAAAAGCCTCTACATCCACAGTTGATGGCCAGAAGTCCTTTTGACGCCCTCTCCACCCAAACCGGTCCGGTAGGAGCCCCTCTAAAGGCGTTTGCCCGGGTTTGGGTGGAAGGTTGCGTAGACCAGTGGGCAGTGTCCACGGTCTGTCAAGGTCATTTCTGGGGATTCAAAAGGCAGCCTCCCCTTTATTCCTTTCAGGCCACCAAGATTCCAACCTCCAGAGAGAAGAAGGAGGCCCTTCTTCAATATGTCAAAATGCTTGTTCTCCATCAGGCAGTAGTACCAGTTTCAGACTTGGAGAAGCACTTAGGCTTTTATTCCCCAGTCTTCTTGGTCCCCAAAAAATCAGGGGGGTTGGAGGCCGGTGCTAGACCTGAAGAGGCTGAACAGGTATATCCGGGTGGAACATTTCAAGATGGAGTCCTTAAACACGGTCATTCTATCTGTTCAGCCAGGAGATTGGATGGCGTCCATAGACCTTCAGGATGCATATCTGCACATACCTATCCGCCCTCAGTTTCAACCTTTTCTTCGGTTCAGAATAGGCGACTTACATCTTCAATTCCAATGCCTTCCCTTCGGGATTTCAACAGCGCCCAGAATTTTCACCAAAGTGCTAGTAGCGATCTTGGCTCTTCTTCGAGAGAAGGGGATTTGAGTACTACACTATTTGGAAGATATTCTAGTTCTTTCTCAGCACAGGCAGACCTTGGTGATACATGTACAGTTGGTCCTAGACACACTGATAAAGTTTGGTTGGCTAATCAACTACGCCAAAAGTCAACTTACGTCCACACAGGAGATAATTTACCTAGGGGCATTCTTCAACACTCCAGGAAGAGAAGTTTCACTCCCGGCAGAAAAAATCCCTTCATTGATAGGGAAAGTGAAAAGGGCGCTAGCAAGCCATTCTATGGCAGCATCAGACTGTCTAAGCCTGCTAGGTTCCCTCTCTTCATGCATACCTATGGTGAAATGGGCCAGATGGCATCTACGGACTTTCCAGGTGGGCTTCTTATCACAGTGGAAGAAAGATCGCCTAGAGCAGAGGATATTAATTACACCTACAATGAAATCCAGCCTTTGGTGGTGGACAAGACCATCCAACCTTCTGCTTCACTGTCCCCTTGGCCCCATCCCATGGACTGTTCTGACGACAGATGCAAGTCAGTTAGGATGGGGGGCACATTACCAAGACCAGTTGGTACAGGGCAGATGGCAATTCAATGCAACAGAGGTAGTATCAAACACCTTGGAGCTAAGGGTGGCTTGGTTAGCAATCCTGTCTCTGGCCACCTTCCTCAGGGGAAAATCCATATTTCTCCAGATGGACAACAAAGCGGCAGTAGCTTATGTCCAGAATCAAGGAGGAACGCACAGCAGGTCCCTTCTGAACGAAGTGACACCCATTCTGACATGGGCCGAGAGGAATTTAGTCAACCTACGAGCATCATATATCCCAGGGCCAGTGAACCAGTTAGCCGATCAGCTTTCAAGATCTTTCAGCCACAACAATGAGTGGTCTCTGAATCCGAGGGTCTTCTCCTGGATATGCCAACAATGGGGCACTCCCTAAATAGACCTATTTGCCTCCCCGCTCAATGCGAAGGCACCGCTTTTCTTTTCAAGGTTCCCATCTCCGAAATCAGCAGGGGTGGATGCCCTAACCCAGCCATGGAACTTTCAGATGGCATACGCATACCCACCAACTCCACTGATACTGAGGTTTCTCCAAAGTCTAACCACAGAAGCGATCACAGTTTTAGCAGTGATTCCATACTCAAGATGACCTTGTGCAAACCGCTTCACCTTCCATGCATAGCCAACCTTCTGTCTCAAGGCAAGTTCTGTCACCCGCACCCGGAGATCCTAGACTTGAGGGTTTGGAAGTTGAGCGGAAAAGGTTGGGCGAGTTAGGATGTTCGCATAATGTCATTCAAACACTACTACAGGCCAGAAAAACATCTACGAATTCCACATACTATAGAGTTTGGAGAAAGTTTACGGAATTGGCAGAAAGGAACCATTTCGATCCTCTAAACCCCGGAATCCAGAACATACTCCTCTTTTTACAGAGTGGATTGGACTCTGGTCCAGGTTTCAGCCTTTTCAGCTCTAACAGACACCCGGTGGGTGCTAGATCCTCTGGTGGAACGTTTCTTGAAAGCAGTTCTAAGATTGAGACCGCCTAGAAAGACGCTATACCCCAAATGGGATTTGACTATCATGCTTAATATCCTTTCAAAACCTCAGTTTGCTCCCACAGAAGAAAGCACCTTGGAGGATATTTCTCTGAAGGCAGTCTTTCTAGTCACCATCACTTCGGGTCGCAGGGTATCAGAGATCCAAGCATTAGGGTCACAAGAACCCTACATTACCTTCTTCCCGGACAGGGTGGTGTTGCAACCTATTCATCAGTTCATCCCTAAAGTACCTTCAGTCTTCCATCTGAACCAAGAGTGGGTTCTTCCAGCATTCGGGGAGGATCCAGCCTCCTCAAAACTACATGAGTTGGATATAGCCAGATCCCTAAGTCACTACCTAAATTTGACGCAGCAGTTCAGGAAAGATCAACGGCTATTTGTCATGGGTGCCAGAAAGGGAATGGCAGCATCTAAGACGACCTTGGCAAGCTGGATTGTAAGGTTAATCCAAAGAGCATATCGGGCTAGTGGTCTCCCAGTTCCAGATGCGGTCAATGTGCACTCAACGCGTGGAATAGCCTCCTCCTGGGCAGCTTTGGTGCGTGTCTCCCCTGAGACAATTTGTCGAGCGGCCAGCTGGTCGTCCTTCAGCACGTTCATGTCCCACTATAGTGTGGACCCAGCAGTCCTTACTTCCCAAGAGTTTGGGGAAAGGACTTTGCAGTCATCTGTACTATAGCTTTTTTGTTGAATTAAATTGCTTTATTGCAGTACCCTCCCTGTAAGCGAGTTATTTACCATGGGTATGCTGACATGGGAGGCACCAGGAAAACGGAAAATTGAATACTTACCTTTCCGTAATTTTCCTTTCCTGGTGCCTGCCCATGGCAGCATACACCCTCCCTTCAATAATCCTTAGCGTTATGAGATCTAGTTACAAGAATACTGACTAAGGGGAGGAACTCTTTTTTTATAGAGTTAAAATGGTCCTGTGGGTTGGTAGAGGGCGGAGCAACCAACCATGGGTATGCTGCCATGGGCAGGCACCAGGAAAGGAAAATTACGGAAAGGTAAGTATTCAATTTTCCGTTTTTGAATGCCCTGGAGCACCAGGACAATGGAAACACCCACAAAATGACCCCATTTTGGAAAGCTAACACCCAAACGTATAATATATGAGGCATAATGAGTCTTTCTAACAGTTCATTTTTTTCCAGAAGTTTTTGAAAAATGTGGAAAAAAAAGAAAACGCATTTTTTTTTACACAAAGTTGTCTGTTTTTAAGATATCTCCAACACATAGCATTTAGATAGCAAAAATGACACCCCAAAATACATTCTGCTACTCCACCTGAGTATTACGATACCACATGTGTGGGACTTTTTCACTGCCTGGCCACATACAGAGGTCCAACATGCAGGAAGCACCATCAGGTGTTCTAGGAGCAAAAATTACACATCTAATTTCTCAACCACCTATTACACTTTTGAAGGCCCCGGAGCACCAGGACAATGGAAACACCCACAAAATGACACCATTTTGGAAAGCTAATACCCCAACGTATAATCTATGAGCCATAGTGAGTCTTTTGAACTGTTAATTTTTTTCCAGAAGTTTTTGGAAAATGTGGAAAAAAATGAAAACGCATTTTTTTTTACACAAAGTTGTCAGTTTATAAGATATTTCCTGGTGCCTCCATGGCAGCATACCAATGGTTGGTTGCTCCGCCCCCGACCATCCCACAGGACCACTTTAACTCTATAAATAAAAGAGTTGTTCCTCTCCACCGTCATTCTTTTCTCTGTCCTAGTTCCTACAGGATCAAGCGCTCAGCCCTACCTCACCGCTTTATGGTGTGACCATTGCAGGTTCATGCTCTCCTGCAGTATGGAGTCCCATTGCTTGGGCTGCTAAAAGAGCCAGATAAGTATGGGAGCCCGTTTTTCTGTGGATCTTTTTAGGGCTTGGTGGGTTAACAGGAGCCAGTTTTTCTCTCCTATATATTCCCTTGTTCGGCATACTAAAACCCTGAATGCTTAAATGCTTGTGCTTTTTACAAAAACACTATGAGGTTTTTGCCTACCTCCACAGCATGCCTCATGTGCCTGTGTAGCTCTCCTCTGAGTGTGCAGCGCTTCGCGCGCACCGTTTGGCTCTGCTTTCCTGGCAGGGGGACGGGGCCTCGGCGTGATGTCACGGTGCATGCTCAGTAGCACTGTGAAGCTGACGGCGGCCATCTTGGGACTCCCAGACCGCTCTCTAGTATATAAGAGAGCTTACTGTCAGTAGAGGAGCAGCTGCCTTAGAGGAAGCATCTATGAGGTGTCCTCTCCAGCTCCTTTATCCTTTTTGACTCTGTGCTATGGAGCCCAGCCAAGGTACCAGGGAGGAATGGGAGTATATATATTTATATGTGTACATATATGTATATATATATATATATATATATATATATATATATATATATATATATGTAAAACATTTTTTGTTCTTCCCTCCTCTGCAAAATCCTTTTTTGTTTTTAACTACTTTTATATTAAATTTTAATAGTTCCTTTTCAGCTGTCCCTAGTACTATAATGCCGCATCAAAAAGATCCTCAACATACCACTAGGTAAGGGCTGCAACTTTCAGGTAAGTTTTTTTTTATCAAGAGAAAAGAGCACCCCGGGCTGATTGAAACACCCTTGTCTTTGTTTCTATTTTTTGTCTTAGCCCGCATCACGGATCTTCCCGCAGATCATCCCATAGAGATTCTACGGATAGAAGATCAAAGGACCATAGGAGCTCGGGTCATTCTCATTCGTCCTCGGCCCATACTTCCCGCAGTGGGCACAGATCATCCCGACATACCTCTAGTAAACAGGACTCCCAGTACAGACCTGTGTATCCAGGAGAGAAAGCATGCTGGGTGTGTGGCAAACAAGCCCTCCCTGATAAATTGGTATGTGGTCAATGCCTCCTGGAAGCTACAGGAGACAAAGAGAGAGAGAAACTTGAGTCAATGGAATCAATCAAAAGAATGATCAAAGACTCTATCTGGGAGTTAGCCTTATCCCAAGATCAAGCAACCCCACCCGCAGATGAAGCAGCAGTGAATACACCCAATCCACAGCCAGACACAGAGGTTATTTCTGAAAGCGATTCGGATGTGGGAGAAGAGAATGCTTCAGCCTTTGATTTTGCTCTAGTGGAACCCTTTATCAATGCGGTTAAAGGACGCAATCCAATGGGAAGAAGATCCAGAGCCTCCAACTAAAGCAAAGAAATATTTTCCACACCTGAAGAAAAAATTATCAACCTTCCCCTTAATGGAAGAAATAAAGGAAGTTGTGACAGATGAATGGCAGAAGGTGGGTAAAAGACCCTTAGCTTACAATCCTTTTCTCAAATTATACCCACTTGCTGAAGCAGATGCCCAGCTTTTTGATTAGCTTCCAACGGTAGATGCTTCAATTATGAGATTAGCCAGGAATACAACACTGCCTCTAGAGGATGTGGTCTCTTTCAGGGATGTATTTGATCGAAGGATCGATTCAGATCTAAAAAAATCTTATCAAGCTGCAGGAGGGGCATGTAAGCCAGCAGTGGCCCTGACTTCAATCTCTTGGGCTACTAGAGTATGGTCAGACAATATTGAGACAGCCCTCAGACAGGGGGTGGGGTCTAACGAGATCATCAAAGCACTAGATGAGCTGAAGCTGGCCACAGATTTCATGGCGGAGGCCGCCATTGATGTCCTCAAGTGTAACCCCAGAGCTATACTGTATTCCATCACTGCCAGAAGGGCATTGTGGCTAAAACCATGGTCAGCCGACCCAACCTCAAAACAATCGTGGTGTCGCATACCATACAATGGGAAAGCTCTGTTCGGCGACAAAATGGATGCAGCGATTACCAGAGTCACAGGAGGGAAAAGTGGTCTAATTCCCCAGGACAGAAGCAAGAGGAAAAGATTTGTGTCATGTCCAGCTGGTCAGCAGAGAGCAAGAGACTCCAGAACGTACCGCCCGGGCAGGGAGTACAGAAGAGGCTGGAAGGGCTCGCAGGCAACTTTCTTGAAGGTAGGGAAGCCGAAAACCTCAACATCCATGGTAGAGGGCCAGAAGTCTTTTTGACTCCCTATCCACCCAAACCGCTCCAGTAGGAGCTCGACTCAGGGCGTTTCACCCAGGTTTGGGTGGAGAATTGTACAGATCAATGGGCAGTCTCCACTGTCATTCAGGGGCATTTCTGGACATTCAAAAAACGGCCCCCACCCTTTTCATACCAGCCAACGAAGATACCAACCTCCAAAGAGAAGAAAGAGGTCCTTCTTCAGTATGTACAAATTCTTATCCGGCAACAAGCAGTAGTTCCAGTTCCGGACTTGGAAAAACACTCAGGGTTCTATTCCCCAGTCTTTTTGGTTCCCAAAAAATCGGGCGGCTGGAGGCCCGTGTTGGACCTGAAGAGGTTAAACAGATACATCCGTACAGAGCATTTCAAAATGGAATCCTTAAATACAGTGATCCTATCAGTACAGCCAGGGGATTGGATGGTCTCTATAGACCTTCAAGACGCATATCTCCATATACCTATCCTGCAGCAGTTTCAACCATTCCTACATTTCAAAGTAGGCGATTTACACCTACAGTTTCAATGCCTGCCGTTCGGGATCTCAACAGCTCCCAGAACCTGGCAATCCTGGCTCCTCTTCGAGAAAAAGGGATTTGAGTGCTTCACTACTTGGACGACATCCTCATTCTATCCCAGCACAAAAGGAGCCTAGAAATGCATGTACGGCTGGTCCTAGACACCCTGAGCAAGTTCGGATGGTTAATCAATTACTCGAAAAGCCAGATCACACCTACACAAAAGATGACATATCTAGGAGCACTTTTCAACACTCTAGAGAGGGCAGTTTCACTTCCCCTAGAAAAGATTCCTGTCCTGATAAGGAAGGTAAAGAGAGTATTGGTAAGCCATTCCATGTTGGCATCAGACTGTCTGAGTCTCCTGGGCTCCCTTTCCTCTTGTATACCCATGGTGAAGTGGGCCAGGTGGCATCTGCGGGGATTCCAACTGGGCTTTCTGGCACAGTGGAGGAAGAATCGCCTGGATCAGAGGATATTAGTCACATCCATAATGAAGTCCAGTCTCTGGTGATGGACGAGACCATCCAACCTGCAGATTCACTGTTCCCTAGGGCCCATCACATGGACCATTCTTACGTCAGACGCAAGTCAATTGGGCTGGGGTGCGCACTTCCAAGGTCAACTAGACCAAGGGGGATGGCAGTTCAATTCGGAGGCGGTAGTATCGAACATACTGGAACTAAGGGCGGCATGGATGGCAATCTTACATTTAGCCACCTACCTCAGAGGAAAATCCATACTCCTACAGATGGACAACAAAGCGGCAGAGGCCTATGTCCAGAACCAGGGGGGAACACACAGCATGTCTCTACTCAGCGAAGTGACGCCCATTCTGACCTGGACCGAGAGGAACTTAATCAACCTGCGGACCTCATACATCCCAGGGTCCGAGAACCAGTTAGCCGACCATCTGTCAAGATCATTCGTCAACAACAACGAGTGGTCCCTGAATCCCAAGGTTTTCGACTGGATATGCCAACAATGGGGCACCCCCCAAATCGACCTATTTGCCTCTCCACTCAACGCGAAGACGCCTCTGTTCTTCTCAAGGTTCCCGTCCCCAGGGTCAGCAGGAGTAGACGCTCTAGCCCAGCCTTGGAATTTTCAGAAAGGATATGCATTTCCTACGACTCCTCTGATATTGAGGTTTCTTAAGCGCCTGACGACGGAGAAAGTCACAGTCTTGGCAGTAATCCCATACTGGCCCAAGAGACCGTGGTTCACACTCCTAGTCAACTTGGCTGTATGCAGACCGCTTCCTCTTCCACACCTGAACGACCTCCTGTCTCAAAAGGACTTCTCTCACTCGCATCCGGAAATCCTAGACTTGAGAGTCTGGAAATTGAGTGGAAAAGGCTGGATGATTTAGGATTTACAGAACTGGCAGAGCTTAATCACTTCGATCCCCTGGATCCTGGGGTCCAGAATGTGCTTCTCTTCCTACAGAATGGCTTGGATTTAGGTTTAGGTCTAAACACTCTTAAGGTCCAGGTCTCGGCTCTCTCAGCCCTGACAGATACACGATGGGCTTTAAACCCTCTGGTCGAAGGCTTTTTGAAGGCAGTCCTGAGATTGCGACCTCCCAGGAAAGCATTATACCCCAAATGGGACTTGACGATTGTGCTGGATGTCCTATCAAATTCTCCCTTTGCTCCCACAGAAGATTGCACCCTAGAGGACATTTCCTTAAAAGCAGTATTCTTGATTGCCATCACCTCGGCTCGCAGAGTATCGGAAATCCAAGCTCTAGGATCACGGGAACTCTACATCACCTTCTTAGCGGACAGGGTGGTTTTGCAACCCATCCATCAATTCATTCCTAAGGTACCTTCTCTCTATCTTAATCAGGAATGGGTTCTCCCAGCATTTGGAGAAGATCCAGAGTCTTCAAGATTACATGAGCTAGATGTAGCCAGATCCCTGAGACACTATTTAAACTCAACACAACAGTTTCGCAAAGATCAAAGACTGTTTGTCATCCCAAAAGGCGCCAGAAAGGGAATGGCAGCATCCAAGACGACCTTGGCAAGCTGGATCGTAAAATTAATCCAAAGGGCCTATCGGGCTAGTGGTCTGGCAGTCCCAGATGCGGTCAGTGCGCATTCCACTCGGGGAATGGCCTCTTCTTGGGCAGCATTGGCGCGGGTCTCCCCTGAGACAATTTGCCGAGCAGCTAGTTGGTCGTCATTCAACACTTTCATGTCTCACTATAGTGTAGACCCAGCGGTTCTTACTTCCCGGAATTTGAGGAAAGAACCTTACAGATGTCAAGGCTGTAGTTTTTCATTAAATTTCTTATTGCAGTACCCTCCCTGTAAGCGAGTTATTTACCATTGGTATGCTGCCATGGAGGCACCAGGAAAACAGAAAATTGAATACTTACCTTTCCGTAATTTTCCTTTCCTGGTGCCTACCCAATGCAGCATACACCCTCCCTTCAATAATCCTTCGTTTTCTGAGATCTATTTACAAGAATGACGGTGGGGAGGAACAACTCTTTTATTTATAGAGTTAAAGTGGTCCTGTGGGTTGGTCGGGGGCGGAGCAACCAACCATTGGTATGCTGCCATGGGTAGGCACCAGGAAAGGAAAATTACGGAAAGGTAAGTATTCAATTTTCCGTTTTCCAACACATAGCATTTAGATAGCAAAAATGAAACCCCAAAATACATTCTGCTACTCCTCCTGAGTATTACGATACCACATGTGTGGGACTTTTTCATTGCCTTGCCACATACAGAGGCCCAAAATGCAGGGAGCACCATCAGGTGTTCTAGGAGCAAAAATTACACATCTCATTTCTCAACTACCTATTACACTTTTGAAGGCCCTGCAGCACCAGGAAAATGGAAACACCCACAAAATGACCCCATTTTGGAAAGCTAACACCCCAACGTATAATCTTTGAGGCATAATGAGTCTTTTGAACGGTTCATTTTTTTCCAGAAGTTTTTGGAAAATGTGGAAAAAAATGAAAACGTATTTTTTTTTACACAAAGTTGTCCGTTTATAAGATATCTCCAACACATAGCAGTTAGATAGCAAAAATGACACCCCAAAATACATTCTGCTACTCCTCCTGAGTATTACAATACCACATGTGTGGGACTTTTTCACTGCCTGGCCACATACAGAGGCCCAACATGCAGGAAGCACCATCAGGTGTTCTAGGAGCAAAAATTACACATCTCATTTCTCAACCACCTATTACAATTTTGAAGGCCCTGGAGCACCAGGACAATGGAAACACCCACAAAATGACACCATTTTGGAAAGCTAACACCCCAATGTATAATCTATGAGCCATAGTGAGTCTTTTGAACGGTTCATTTTTTTCCAGAAGTTTTTGGAAAATGTGGAAAAAAATAAAAATGCATTTTTATTTTACACAAAGTTGTCAGTTTATAAGATATTTCCAACACATAGCATTTAGATAGCAAAAATAAAACCCCAAAATACATTCTGCTACTCCTCCTGAGTATTACGATACCACATGTGTGGGACTTTTTCACTGCCTGGCCACATACAGAGGCCCAACATGCAGGGAGCACCATCAGGTGTTCTAGGAGCAAAAATTACACATCTCATTTCTCAACTACCTATTACACTTTTGAAGGCCCTGGAGCACCAGGATAATGGAAAAACCCACAAAATGACCCCATTTTGGAAAGCTAACACCTCAACGTATAATCTATGAGGCATAATGAGTCTTTTGAACGGTTCATTTTTTTCCAGAAGTTTTTGGAAAATGTGGAAAAAAATGAAAACGTATTTTTTTTAGACAAAGTTGTCCGTTTATAAGATATCTCCAACACATAGCATTTAGATAGCAAAAATGACACCCCAAAATACATTCTGCTACTCCTCCTGAGTATGGTGATAGCACATGTGTCAGACTTCTACACAGCCTGACCACATACAGAGATCCAACATGCAACGAACACCGTCAGGTGTTCCAGGGACACATAGCATGCACATACCAAGAATTACACCCCAAAATACATTATGCTGAGCAAAGCGTAAACAAAAGATTACCTGTGGTTGTAGTAGCACAGTTGTACACAGGAAGATAGCACTGGTCCAGGCAGCCGGCAGGGACTTGGTCAGCAATGGCAAAAACAATTGTCCAGGCAGGGATACTGTCAAATATACAGTCCAGGGTTAGTGCAGGCAGAGATATTGACAGAAGTGCCAAAAATATTGGTCCTGGTAGTATTATTATACAAGATTTATATAGCGCCAACAGTTTATGCAGTGCTTTACAATGTATAAGGGGGACAATACAATTACAGTACAGTTCAATACAAAAGGTACAGGAGGGCCCTGCTCATAGAGCTTACATTCTAAAGGGAGGGGGTGGTGGTACAAAAGGTAATAGCTGCAAAGAATGATTTGATGGGGGTGGCTCAGGGACAGTTATGTGGGTGTGGGATAGGCAGGAACATGTGGTGTGGTCAGTGGAACAGGCAGGGACATAATGGCAGTAAGTCCTACAGGCAGCAGGCAGAAGTAGGGCCTCGTTCAGGACAGAATGGGGACAGGGTTAGAGGCTTCTCTCACCCAAATCTCTTTGAAGCCTCCAAGTCTCCAGACCCTAATCTGGGAATGAGAAAACAAAAAAATTGTTTTCTTCATCCAGAAAAACAATTCTGGAGCCCCTCACATATGTGATACCCCTGTGTTGAATCCCGCTAGTCCAGTTGCAGGGTACAAGATCAGTCCAAGAGGCAGGCAAATATCATGGTCAAACAGTCCAAGGTCAGTTCCAGATCAGGCAGAGGTATGTACAGAATCGTTAGGCAGAAGCATGGTCAAATAACAGTCCAGGGTCAGTTCCAGATCAGGCAGCGTTATGTTCAGAATCGTTAGGCAGAAGCATGGTCAAATAACAGTCCAGGGTCGGTTCAAGATCAGGCAGCGGTATGTACAGAATCGGCAGGCAGAAGCGTGGGTGTGAAGGTGTGTGAAGGCAGGAACTGAGGATTACGTTTACCATACTTCACTAATTTATTGAAGTATGGTAACGGCAAAAACATTCACCTATGCAGAGGCCTGGTTCGGAAGGACATTGGGCACAGTAATAAGATGTGTCTCTTCTGACTCCTGCTCTGGTACACACCTTACATTTTTTTTTACGTCGTTGGCCTGTTGGTCTGGGAGGGAGTCTATCTGGAAAGTTGCGTTCAGAGAGTCGACTAAGAACATCTGATCGGATGTTTTTTGGGGGGCCGTTTGGGAATATAAGGGCAGTGTAAATTTCCTCCTGGTAGCCAAGAAAGCATTTGGGGTTTTGGGTGGAGTTGCAGTAAATTACATATGAGTTGTATATGGCCAATTGAAAAAAATAAATTGCGACTTTCTTATACCAATGGTATGTCCATTTTGTGGCAAGGTATGGTTCCAACATTTGGTCATTGAAGTCGACTGCCCCATGAACAAATTATATTCATAAACGCATTTTGGTTTTTGGATGGGGCCATTTCTTCTAGGGATTTCTACGAAGGTATAATTGTGGATCGAAGACAACATGTAGACATCTCTTCTGTCCCTCCACTTCACTGCCAAAATCTCCTTGTTCCGCAGACTTGCCATTTCTCCTTTCCTCAACCTCTTATTGACAAGACTTTGAGGAAAGCCCTTCCGGTTCCTTTTTATGGTGCCACATGCTGGCGTCTTCTTCCGTTGAAGGTTGTGGAACAGGGGCAGAGATGTGTAGAAGTTGTCTACATACAGGTGGTATCCTTTCTCCAGTAGGGGGTATATCAGGTCCCAAACAATTTTCCCGCTTGATCCCAAGTAGTCCGGGCAATTAGGGGGTTGCAGCTGGGTGTACTTACCTTCGTACACTTTGAAGGCATACATGTACCCTGTGACTCGGTTGCTGGGAATAAATTGTTTTATTTTAATCCTGCCACTAAATTTAACAAGGGACTCATCTTCACATATGTGTTGGTTCCGGGTAAAAAGCTGGGGGAATACTTCAGAAAAATAATTTAGAAGTGGCCGAATTTTGAAAAGCCTGTCATAATTTGGGTCATTTAGTGGAGGGCACTGGGTGTTATCATTGAAATGAAGGAACCTCATTATCATTTGGTATCTGGTTCTGGGCATTACCTTGGAGACGATTGGCATGTGGTGGATGGGGTGGGTTGACCAATAGGAATTCAAGGTGTTTTTTTTGGTGAGTCCCATACAAAATATGAGGCCTAAAAAAACCTTCAACTCCTCCACCGTTAGGTCTCTACACTCGTAGGGACGGGCATAATAGGATTGGATTATTGGATTATTAAAACTAAATTGCTGTTCATAAAGGTTGCACTGGGCCACATTTGTTGATAGCATATCCTCTGTAAAAATTAAATCAAAAAAATTGATTGGGGAAAAATTTTCCGTGTCCACCTGGACTTCTGGCTGGGCAGTGAAAGGGGGAATGTTGGCTTTTCCTGAATTAGGAGAAAGCCACAAGGGGTTTTGAAGGGCTTAGGGAAGGCTGGCATGGGTCCTTGGCCTTTCTTGCCAAGGTATTGCGGTGCTGGTGGATGGCACTGCGGTGCTGGTGGAAGGCACTGTAGTGCTGGTGGAAGAAGGCACTGCGGTGCTGGTGGATGCCACTGCCTCCTCACTAGAGCTCCTTTGCTTGGTGGGCCGAATATCTTCCTCCTCTGAGTCACTCTGTGTTCCACTACTGAGGACTGGCTCATAATTTACGTCCGACTCAGAATCTGGAGTTTGAAATGGAATCCGAACAAGAGAGCCCCCCGTTGCTCTCGTTGGCCTGGGAAAGTATCTGGTATGCCTCCTCAACAGAAAAGCCTCTTTTGGACATGCTTGCTGGTGGTGATGCGACTACACAGGTGTGTGCTAAGCTTGCACTGATGGGCACTGATGAGGCGGTACTGATGAGCACACATGGGCACTGATGAGGTGGCACAGAAGGGCACTGATGAGGTGGCACAGAAGGGCACTGATGAGGTGGCATAGAGGGGCACTGATGAGGTGGAACAGATGTGCACTGATGAGGCAGCACAGATGTGCACTGATGAGGCGGCACTGATGAGGCTGCACAGATGTGCACTGATGAGGTGGCACAGATGGGCACTGATGAAGCTGCACAGATGGGCACTGATTGATTGCACAGATGTGCACTGAGGCGGAACAGATGGGCACCGATTGATTGCACAGATGTGCACTGATGAGGTGGCACAGATGTGCACTGATGAGGCGGTACAGATGGGCACTGATGAGGTGGCACAGATGGGCACTGATGAGGCGGCACAGATGGCCACTGATGAGGCGGCACAGATGTGTACTGATTGCACAGATGTGCACTGATGAGGCGGCACAGATGGGCACTGATTGGCACAGGTGGGCACCGATTAGGTGGCACAGGTGGGCACCGATTAGGAGGCACAGGTGGGCACCGATGAGGTGGCACAGGTGGGCACTGATTGCAGATGTGCACAGATGTCCGGACACTGATCACCAATGGCGCAGATGGGCACAGGTGGGCACAGGTGAGCACAGATTGGCAAAGTTGGGCGCAGGTGGGCACTGATTGGGCACTTTTATCACAGTAAAAAATGATTTTTCACTCACTGAAGGCACAGATTGCTGCAGCTATCCTCTCTCTCCTCACATGCGGTCTCTGTGTGAGGAGAGAGAGACAGCAATGAGAGGTGATCTCATATATTTACATTTGAGATCATCTCTCATTGGCACCGCCGATCGCGCTGCAAACGGCCGCTGTGATTGGCCGTTTACCATGATCTGTGACTGGCTGTGTCCAAGGGAGGGAATTTCCCCGATGCACTCTCATGAGCGCACACGGGGAACAAGGAAAGGGGAGGACGTCCCATGACGGCCTCCCGGAGATTGAGGTCCACGCTGTAGCCGTCATTCGGCTATGGCCCGGACCTCAAGTGGTTAAGGACTGTCAATGGGGTCTCCCTGTGTTATGATCAAGCAGAAAGTTTGTGTGAAATGTGTCAACTAGCAGCAGCATTTCTGTGTCCTGGTTGTGTCACTAGTTTATGAAGTCTACATAATAAATGGTGCAAGGACTTGCCATGGTGTGCAGCCATTTCTTTTTGGATTGACTTCACATAACTGTATAAAGTTAATGAGCAGAGTAACCCACAGGACCATCACAATCCAAAGAAAGACAATATATTAAATTGAAACTAGTCTTTCTTGTAGCATAAACAGTTTCATTATGCTAAATTATTTATTATGATTATTTTAATGTTTATGTTCTCACCTCTCCAAAAATGTACTAAAAAAAGGCTGAATTATAATTAAGGCGTACTTTTTATTCAAAAGCTGTTTTAATTCCTCGTTAATTCCTATGAATCAAATTTGCAGAACATAATTCTCTTTCCATTAAATTAGTTGTTTGTTTATAAACATATTGTGGTAGCAGATCTGCTTTTGCTTTTAACATACTGTCCTACTTAGTGTAGTTGCTAGTGTATAGAGAATTTGTGCTCAGTGCTTGAAGTCATAAAACGTAGAGGTGAATAACAAACAAGTTCTATTATTTCATGCATATGCATGACGTTCAGTAATCCCTGTACACTGAATTTCAATACTTTGTCATGCCCGCTGTGATTCAAACGAAGAGGAAAGAACAATGCATGTTTTCAGCATCATAAAACAATGCAGCAGGGAACCTGTTCAGAGCCATTCCAAGCTCTTTTGGTTTACTACATTTGCTCATTTAACAGATAGTTAGGAGCCACGTACAGCATGTTTTTACAATGAGGCTGTATGGTTTTCCTTAGAATTTGTTGATGGGAGAAAATGTGCCCCCTGCCCAAACATGCTATGGGGAAAATATAATGTGATGCTCTTGTACTAAAGTAGAACACTGACTGCTCCTGACAGATGGGGAAAGAAGTCAATATGATGTCTGAGGCAGTCCAGGCTTGGCACTGGAGAATAAATTACATGATTCGTTGAAAGCTTGGGCTTCACACAGACATACACAAAATTGGAAAGATAAAAGCTTGCGTTGGCTTCAGATGATATTTACAGCTTGATGGATTGACTAGCAGCCGAAATACAGTTGCACTGTATTGAATTATTGGCCTCTGTTTAGTTGTGTCTCTGTCGGGTTTGAATGTCCATTTAAGCATAAGTGAAATGGACTCCAGCCAATTTTATCTCTGTACTTAGTAAGATGAGAATCAATGGCAAGCAGCTTGCATACCAAAGATCTTAAGGAAAGTGGGAGATTTAACAAGAAGAATATTATTTGCTTATAAATTTTAATGTGTACAGTAAATATTAATGTGACCCAGCATGTGAATAATTTCTGAAGCAACTTGATTAAATTTTTTTTTTAATAAAAAAACAACATTAAGATGAACTCTTTTCTTGTGTGTTTTTGTCATCTCATATTCATAGGAAAACAACAATTTAAATTGCATTATTACATTTCAGTCTCAATATAATCAGTTTTCCTCTAGTACACAAGTTGTCTTTTTTTCTTTGAAAGAAAAAATTGTATATTTTCACAATGCACTTTATTTACGTTTTATAGTATTTTTGTGGTTGAATGGCAGCTTATTTGAAGGTCTGAGCCCTGCATAACCTCCCAAATAGCTGAGTATTTGTATAACCACAGAAAAGGAGAGGTGATTACTATTTCCTCTGTCTAGATGGATTTCACAAGGTGAGAGCTTAAGCTTCTGTTGGGGAAGTATTGTACTTTTTTTTACCTTTATGCAGCCTAATTAGGCTCAGTTACACATTTTGGTGCATACATCAGGTGGAAAGTACAAAATATATCTCAAGTGCAATTGTATACAGGTAACGTAGATAAAAATAGCATCACGCTTGTACTGTATGTATGTAGTCTACCATTTTTATTTAAAGGAATTTTGACTGGATTATTTAAAATCCTCCAGTACATCATAGCAAATGTTAGTTTTGTGTCTGTCTTCTTCTTAGCAAAAATGTATTTATTTAATTAGACATCAGGAATGCAAGCAAAGAGCATTACTGAGAGTCTCTGAGTAAAGGTGCCTATAAACATTAGATAATAGTCTCTTGATTGAACCTTTTTTGGTGCAAAATCTATTGGGCAGCTCAAAACAGCACCACAATGGGCCAACATCTGAGCACCAGTGTAACTAGGCAGATCCTGTGTAGGGCAAGAACTGGTAAAAAAGGCATTGAAACAGTCAAACTACGCTTCTGACTGTTCTGAAGATCCTACCCATTTCTAATGTTTATGGCCAGATTAACACTGAAAAGTACCATTCAGTTAAAATGAAACTTTAAGATGCAAGCAGGCTTGTAGCTTGTGTGCGGTACTAATCGACCGCTCCTTTTTCCAGTGGCACCCCAGAAGAGCCTTTCATTGCCCTTGCCTTGCATTGTTGTAACTGGGGTGGTGACCTAAGAACAGAAAGCAGCCAACACATCTCATCCATCAGGAACTCTTGAGAAAACTGCTAGTTTCTTAGACTCTGCTTACTCCAATGCTTCAGTTTTTCATCCATGATTTCCTCTAGTGCACCATTTTACCCCACTCACGTTTGTCAGTTATCTGGTAGTCTGAGAAATATAAACTCAGGGACCAGCTAATGAAGAGACAAGCAGAGGCTCCTGATTTGTATGCTGTGGTGAGGTTGCATCTCTGCTGGGATCTTCTGGCTTTGTTAGTCTCCTGCACTTTGCATGACCTGGCTACCACAGTCCAACCTTGCAAATTATTCTTGGAGAGCTACACTGGTGTAATCAACAAGTAACTGTTGTGTTAATGTATTTTTGTAGATTAGAATTAAAATAAACCTTTGTACTAGTAATAAAAATGTAAAAGAGACATACTGAAGAAAAAAGTGTGTACTTTCGATGATTTGTAAGCTGCATTCGTTCCCTAACAGACGATGAAAACCTGGCTCTTTTTTACTGTGCTCATTATGTCAAAGTCACAATAGTTTAACACCTTATGTACTAGCCTGTATATACTTCCTTTATTACCAGGCTATTTTCAAGGTGCTGTTATAGATTAATTGACAATTACTCAGTCATTAAAATTATGAAAAGGTGAATGTCCTTGCATTGCCCAGTCAGAGCCCAGACGTAAAACCCACTGAAAATCTGTGGAATGACTTGAAGATTTTTATAAAATCATAAATATGTGAATGTCCTTGCACAGGCCAGTCAGAGCCCAGACTTAAACCCCATTGAATATCTGTGGAATGACTTGAAGACTGCAGTCCACAAACGATCACCATCAAATTTAACTGAACTTGAGCAGTTCCTGCAAAGTAGAGCAGGCAAATATTGCAAAGTCTAGATGTGCAAAGTTAGTAGAGTCACAAGGGGGAGATTCTTTTTTCAACAATTCTGTTTGTGAATTTTTTAATTTATTTTTTGTGACATGTTGGTGTTATATCTTTCACTTGGATGTTATAAGTTGCACTGAGCAAATACAGCTGGATAAAACAAAAACTGTGTCTGTCTACATTTCATGCTGCAAAGTAACAAAATGTTATTATTCGGAGGGGTGATTCTTTTCTGTACCCACTGTAGAGGGAGGAGGTAAAGGGGTTAAGGTACAGATGACTGATAGGGGGAATATGGCGATGAGGGGGTTAATTTACAAAGTAGGTGTTAATATATAGATCACTATAGAGACAGGATGGAGATGCAAGGTATTTTATACTGTATGTTGTACATTCCACATTCTGTGGAGAGCAACCCATGAAGAGTAATACTAGGGAAAGATACACTTGAGACAATATATTTTGTTTTCAGGGGTTTTTGTTTTCATTTTGCAGAGCAGTATGCTTTGTTTCTTACTTAGTATGCTCCATTGTTTCCTTGTATTTTTTCCCGAATGATATTCAAGAGCTAACTTGTGTTTTTTCAACCAACCATGATTAAGAACTGGACACTGGTTTTATAGGCTTCATCTTGGTTTTCTAAAGCCTTTGTATATGCATCCATATGTTGCTCAGTGAAAAGTTGGAATGTGCTGCCTATTTCTTTATTATATCCAACATGTCTCCAAAAAGTCCAAAACAAATATCACCATTCTTAAAGAGTTACTATGATAAAATAAAATACAAATACATGTGATCTATTTAAAGAATGAAGTTTTTATTTTGCTTTGAGTCTCCTTATAACAGTCTTATTTTCTGCTTATCCTGTCAGTAGATCCATTATATTTTCCTTGTCAAAAGAAGTTTATTGAGTATACAATGTTATAAAGATACATAAAGTAAGTTTACAAGGATCTATATAGTAAGCTCATTGTTTTACAGTAGGGTTTATATAGGTAAATATCATGAAATTTCAAATATTAAACATTGGGTTCACGTAAACCTAAATTAAAGATATATATCATTTCCTTAGTTACTTTTGTAGGTATTTAAATGATTTATACCTACTATACATATTGTTTACAAGTAGAGTGTATATAGGTCAAATAAATTCTGATAATGAGCTTTAATCATAAGGTGGAGAAAAGGAAAGAGAAAGAAGAAAAAGGGTTGAAAGGTAGAGGTATGGTCCACAAGGTTGTCCCGCTCGTCAGTTTATTATTCTTTTTAGTTCTCTTTGAAGCCTTAGAATGGGTGTCTCTGTAAGTCATTTAATCTGTTACCATGGCAACAGGACATAGTCATTGAAGTTTAACAGGAACTGTTGTTTTATCCAAGGATGCCAAAGTTTTTCAAATTTTGGAATTTGATTTTGATCGATGGCTACCATCTTAGCATGGGACATTGTATTATTCATTCTGTGAATTGTTTCTGCTAGTACCAATGTAGGAGATTTCCATGCCTTGGCCACTGTTTGTTTTGCAGCCGTTATTAGTTGGATCATACGTTTGAATTGAGAGAGTGTTAACCATTCCGGTTTTAGATTAAGTAAAGTTAAATATGGATCTGGTTGTATTATTTTTTCAAATATTTTAGATGCAATCACGAAGACTTCCTTCCAGAAGGTTTGGATTACTGGGCACGTCCACCATATGTGTAAATATGTGCCTATTTCTGGGCATCCTCGAAAACAAAGAGCTGAGGTATTAGGTGAATATTTTGCCACTCTAGCGGGTACAAGGTACCAGTGAGTTAGGACTTTATAATTTGTCTCCAGTGCTAAGATGTTGGGTGAAGATGACTTAGATGTGAGCCATATGTTAGACCAGTCCGTGTCTTCTAAAGTTCGTCCCAGGTCCTCCTCCCACCTCTGAACGTAAGAGGGTCTATTAAGATTTGCTACTCCATATAATTGATTATAAAGTGATGAAATTGTACCTTTAGCAAATGGATCTTTTGTACAGATTGATTCAAAAATGGATAATTGGGATAATGGTGTATCCCCCTTTAGGAATGGTGTATAGAAATTTTTGATTTGGAGATATCTAAATATCTCAGAGTTTGGTAGATCATATTTTTCTCTAAGCGATGGGAATGAAAGGAATGATTTAGATGCTATGAAGTCATTTAGTGTCTGAATGCCTGATGTTGTCCAAGCTTTAAAAGAATTTGGGTAGATCCATGCCAGATAAAAGGCCGGATTTCTGATAAAAGAAAGGAGAGGATTGTGTGGAGATTGTAACTGATATGTGGTTTTTAGTTTATCCCAGAGAGATAAGAAGTGTTTAGTTATGGGATTATGAATTTTAAAGCGGTCTTTAGGATCAAGCCATAATAAATTTGATATTAATAGAGGGTCATTTTCTGAAGCCTCTATAAATACCCATAATGGGATTTCCTGTTTTGCATGGTATTTGGACAGACTGGCCAAATGTGCTGCTCTGTAGTAGTTAGTAAAATTAGGGTATCCCAGGCCTCCTTTATTTTTGGGAAGATGTAGTGTGTGTATAGGTATACGTGGTTTAGAAGAGCCCCATATAAACGAAGTTGCTCTTTTTTGTACTATTCTCAAAAAATAGGAAGGAATTGGAATAGGGAGGACTCTGAATAGATAAAGCAATTTGGGTAGAATAGTCATTTTGATTGCATTAATCTTCCCTATCCAGGATAAAGGAAGTTGCAACCATTGTTTTATTAGATTTGTGATCTGTCTTAATACAGGAGGATAATTGGTTGAGAATAAGTCAGAATGAGATGCTGTTAAATGAATTCCAAGATATGGGATTGATTTTTCTGCCCATGTGAATGGGAGTGCAGCCCTTGCCGGGATCAATTCCATGTTTGTGAGTGAAATATTAAGCACTAGGCATTTCTTAGGATTAATCATAAGGCCGGATAGGGCTGCAAATCCATCAAGAGCTGGTATTAAGTTAGGACCAGAGACCTGTGGTGAGGATAGAAAAAGTAATATATCGTCTGCAAATATACATAATTTGTGTGTAATACCTCCTACTTCAATGCCAGTTATAGTTTGGTTTGTTCTGATGTATTGGGCCATGGGTTCGAGTATAAGGGCAAATAATAAGGGAGATAATGGGCAACCCTGTCGGGTACCTCTTTCGATATTAAAGGCTTCAGATTTGTATCCAGCATATTTTATATAGGCTTTGGGTTTATTATATAATGCTTTGATCCATGTTAAAAAGTGGGGTCCAAAACCCCATTTTTGTAATGAATATTGCATATATTGCCAGGATACTGTGTCAAATGCCCTCTTAATATCGAAAGATAGAAAACATAAAGGGATTTTCCGTTTTTTAGCAATATGTGCCAATAACACTGCCCTGCATATATTATCGCCTGCCTGTCTATTTGGCATGAAGCCTACTTGATCTCTATGTATTAATTTTCCTATAATGCTATTGAGGCGTTTTGCTATTATTTTTGCTAATAATTTAATATCGAGGTTTAACAGAGAGATAGGCCGATAATTCACACAGGAAGTATCATCAGAAAGGGGTTTTGGGATCATACAAACAATTGCCATTAGTGTTTGCCGAAAAGAATGTCCATCTAGAAGTTTGTTAAAAGTTTCAGTGAGAATGGGAGAGTATTTCTGAGAATGTTTTATAGTATAAAGCCCAGTAGCCGTCTGGGCCTGGTCTTTTGTTAAGTTTTAGGTCTTTTATGGCGTTAGCAACTTCATCTATAGTTATAGGCTCATCCAAACTGCTTTTTTGATTCTGAGATAACTCAGGTAAGGTTATTTTTGAGAAGAAGGATTCAGCCTCTGTAGGATTAAATTCATTGTTTGTCTTGTATAAAGTTGCGAGATGTGAGTGAAATTTATGGACTATTTTAACTGGATTACAAGTGTAAACATTTTTTGATAATTTCAAATGTATTGGTTTGAAAGATTTGTTAGTTGAATTTAATGCCCGAGCCAGATATGTACCTGGCTTGTTTGTATTCATGTAGAAATTGTGTTTGGAGCGTTTGAGGGATTTATCAACGGACTCAGTGAGAAATAGATCGTATTCCAATCTAGATTTTTCCAGATGAGATTTTGTACTCTGAGATGGATTATCTTGAAATGATATGTAGGCTGCATTAAAATTGAGTTCTAGTTTTTTTGCTAGATTTTTGCGTTCCCGTTTAAATAGTGCCATTTGTCTTTGTATTGTACCACGCAAGACAGGCTTATGAGCTTCCCACAGTGTTATTGGGGAGATGTCTGTTGTATTATTAATTGATATGTATTCCTTTAGAGCTTGTTCAATGGCCATCTGATGTAGTGGGTGTTTGAGCATTATGTCCGGTAAGTACCAGGTTGGGTCATGCGCTTTTGGTATGGCTGAGGCTATAGTAGTGTATACTGCATTATGGTCAGACCACGGAATCTGAATTATATCTGATGCAATAATTTCTGGTATCATTCCTATTGTTAGAAAAATATGATCTATTCTGGTGAAGGTTTGATGAGGGTGCGAGAAATAAGTGAATTTCTTTTTCATTGGGTTACTTTCTCTCCACGAATCTACCAGATTGTATTTGGAAAGAAGTTGAGAAAAAGGTAATCTAGAGGTTATTTTGGATGGTGTAAAAGGTGATTTATCTAGAAATGGGAGGAGGACCTGGTTCGAATCCCCACACATTATCACTGTTCCTATTTTGTGTGTATTAATCACTTGTAATATATGTGAGAGGAATGGTGTAGGTTGTTTGTTAGGAGCGTAGTAGGAAATCACCGTGATTGCTGTATCCATTATATAACCCATGAGTATCAGGTATCTACCTTCTGGGTCTTTAATTTCTGATGATAAGGTGAATGGTGTGGATCGGTGAAATGCAATTAGAGTTCCCCTTTGCTTGGTACAGGCAGAAGCCGTGTAAATTTGTTGATAAAAAGGAGAAATATATTTTGGAGTAGAATCTTTGGTGAAGTGTGTTTCTTGGAGGCATACTATGTGAGCCTTCTTGTTATGGAAAGTACGGAAGGCTTTGGTCCTTTTTTGAGGGACATTTATTCCCTGAACATTCAGGGAAAGTATATTCAGTGGTGCCATGGCAACAGATCAAATAGTTTTGACTTACTTTTTGTTATGCAGAGCTGACTGCGCAGATCAACCTGTGTGGACTGAAGAGATGAATAGATAGAAAAGAAACCAGTGAATTCTGGAGTAAAGAGTAAACAAAAAACATATGAGATTAGATGATACATTGTATAAATTATTTTTTGCAAGTAATCACAATTTACCCATGAAAGAGAATAAATATCTCTCTCAGGGGAATAAGTGCCTTCGTCACACTCCCACATAATATGGTTGGGAGAATGAGGAGGGCTAATGGGGGTACACGGATCTTCCGCTTACAGGAGAGAAGTGCTATGTCAAAAGACATCAAAATGATGTTTCATTAATTGGAGTGCAGAATATAGTTTTTGTTGAAATTATTTATTCCAGGGTGGTTGTATATGGTTAGTCTTGCCCTAGGCTAAATAATTCAGTTAGAAAGGTACTGTTAATAACTTTGGTATTGATGAAGATAGTTTGAATTATTTTGGGATTTTAACCCTTTTAGAGTAAACAATTACATATTTTATTCATATATAACTGTTTAGATATGTTAACTCATAAAATTGAGGTTGTATTGCTTCAGATTAGAATAAACAAAAACATAATTCTAGGAACTAGTTAGGTAATACTATATTTGTTTTAAGAAAAGAAAGAAAAAGCTTCCATTACTTCTGGATTATTGAACATATTTGTCCTAAAAAGTAATAAATCTATTGTTATTACCTGATAATATATAACTGAACAAGAATTTCCTTATTTCACTTATATATTCTAAGGCTATATGAATCAGAAGTAATAAGAAATATAACTGGAATGTAACATGATCCCACACAGTGTGTGACTATCAGAATGCAGTTACATTCAGTTATAAATACAGGTTTTTCATAGAGAACCATCTCTTAGTATAATAAATGAGGAGATATCAGGAATTAGGATGTCAGTCCATTGAATCTTCTTGGTCCATGGATGATGTGGCATAACGGCCTCTTTTGTGAGAATGATGATTCCCATTTTGTTCTGAAATTTTCTGAGTGCTGCCTGAAGGTGAAGATGATGCCATTCTTCTGCGTGTGGGAGAGTTGCTGCTTGTGGGTTCTGTCAGATTTAATTTTAAAAGGGTTTGTTGTAGTTCATCTGCTGATCTGCTTCTGTAAATTGTACCTTGGTAGTTAAATCTGACTGAAAAGGGGAAGCCCCATTGATACATAATGTTGTGGCGTTGCAGTTCCATTAGTTGGGGTTTCATGGATCGTCTTTTAGTAATAGTAAGTTGGGATAGGTCAGCAAAAATTTGATAATTGTGTCCTTGAAAATTAAGTTCCTTTTTTTCTCTTGCAGCAATTAGTATTTGTTCTTTCGTTCTGTAATAATGACATTTTGTGATTATATCACGTGGGGGTCCAACTTTCTTTTTGGCTGTGAGGGCTCTGTGTACTCTGTCCAGTTCTAAACGTTCAATAGGGATATCTGGCTTTAGTTCTTGTAATAGAGCAGTAATAGTAGATTGCAGGTCTGTCACAGTTTCAGCTATTCCCCTTATGCGCAAGTTTGAACGTCTGGCTCTATTTTCGTAATCTTCGAGCTTAGTTTGAAGTATTAAATTCTCTTCTTTTAATTGTTCCAATTCTGTTATATTTACTTGGGTTGTAATTTCAATTTCATCCATTTTTATTTCTAAGGCTGTGGTGCGGTTTCCCAGCTCTCTTATTTCTTTGGTTAGGCTTTTTGTTATTTGGTCTGAGGTTTGTTTTAAAGCCTTATGAAGCATCTTTTCAAATTGTAATAATATTACTGGGGATGCTGAGGAGGCTTGTGGAGAAGTTTGTGAGAGGATTTGTTCTGTATCTGACTCAAATGGAGAGTCTTGCTGTGACATTTTCTGTCTGTGAGAGCGCCCTGATGCTGTATCTTGTGAGGTGACTGGAGCTGCTTTAGTTGCAGTGAGTGCCTGTGAGCTCTTTGTGAGGTGATTTTTATTTCTGCCACGGTTTCCTCCCAGTACCATATTTCCTGCCCAAACTTTCACAGTTTGTTCCCTGGGGCAAAAAGGTTCAAATGGATACCTTTTGAGCCTGCAGGCTCCGCTTTGTCCTTCTCTTCTCTCCTCAGCGGTACGGAGCTCTAACAATGCATGTCTGCTCCACTAGGCTCCGCCCATCTCCCCCCCGATCCATTATATTTTCACACACTGTAACAGGGCACATTGTTCAGCAAATGTTTTAGTTACAGGAGTTAGAACAAACCATTGAACACTAATTGCCAGCTTTCTCCTGGAAGTGATTTCAGCCATCCAAACATTTCCGAAGGCATCAAAATGGACCGCCCATCCCATGTGACTCCCTCACCATATAAACAGGTTTTCCTGTTCCACCTATAGGCCTGAGACCAGTATAGCAGGTGCCGCTGGACAGGGCGCTGGGAGCTCAGTGAATATCAGGGAGGGAACTATTGGTCCCCTATTTGATAGCAATAAAGTTATGTGCAAAAAAAGAATCAACAATTTGAAATACAAAAACATAACAAAAAAAAAAGAAAATATCTAAACCCCCACCTACAGTACACGTATTTACATATGAGAACTCATGCATTTGGTACAGCTACATATGAAAATGTAAGTAAGAGTAAGAGCAATCATTATTAATGTAATAATTTTGAACGACCACAACATACAGGGATATACAGGGTAATACTGACATATAATCACACACATTTTTTCAACCTCACCAACTATGTAACTATGTAACTATGTAATTTAATAATAATTTTATTTGAAAATGTTGCATACAATCCACAGAAAAGTTATACCTAATGTCAGGTATCAGCTGAGGCAAAATACAGCATATCAGCATACAGCATATAGTATAAGTATAACATAAGTATAATACAACATGAGGAAAGGATACAAAAAGTGCATATTTATACTTCATAACATAAACTAACAATGATGCATTACTGAAATTTGTGGTAAAAAAGAGGAAAGAACCTTAAGTGAGCAAAGTTTAGGGAGGGTACCCCTTTGATAAAACCGTTCCCTGCACAATGGCACCATATATGCTTTAAAGACCATTCCCCCAGGCTGGCTGCTTGTGATGCCACTGGCTGTTCCCCAGCCACCACACACTTGAGTAGATTTACTAAAGGAGTTAAAAATATTCACTTAAACAATTTTGTGTATATTCACTTAAAGCGGGGGTCCACCTAAACCGCCAAAAAAAAAATATTAAAAGCCAGCAGCTACAAATACTGCAGCTGCTGACTTTTAATACATGGCCACTTACCTGTCCCAGGGTCCAACGATGTCAGCAGGAATCAGGAAGTGAAGCGTTGCGGCTTCACTTCCCGGTTCCCTACTGCGCATGCGCGAGTCGCGCTGCACATCGTAACTGGTCCCCGCTATCTCCTGGGAGCTGTGTGTTTCCCAGGAGACAGCGTGGACTGACAGGAAGAGGCATAGACTCCCATGGGAGTCTATGCTGGAAGTGGGTGCAGATACCTGTCTTAGACAGGTATCTGCACCCCCCTCCCCCCTGAAAGGTGCCAAATGTGACACCGGAGGGGGGGGAGGGTTCCGAAAAGCGAAAGTTCCATTTTTGTGTGGAACTCCTCTTTAAATTATTTAATCATGTGAAAAGTATCTGTGCATGATTGGTTATTCAAAGGAACGGTAATTTGCTTTTCAAATGACTGAAAAAAGTGAATATTCAGACAATTTATTGAGTGAAGATTCTCTACTCCTTTTGTGAATCAACCTCCCTATATTCCTTTACATGACTCCAGAAATTAGGACTAGTAATCTGTTTAAAGTTAACTTCTTCAAGCCTGTACTAGATAAAGGGTAATCCCTCCATCCCGGGGTAGAGATGTGGGGTTGATTTACTAAAGGCAAATCAATTTTGCACTACAAGTGCACTTGGAAGTGCAGTCGCTTTAGTTTTGAGGGGAAGATCTGAAATGAAGGGAAGCTCTGCCGATATTATCAGCCAATCATGTACAAGCAAAAATGCTGTTTTCTATTTTCCTTTCTTGCCCCCCCCCCTCGGATCTACAGCGACTGCACTTCCAAGTGCACTTGCAGTGCAAAGTGGATTTGCATTTAGTAAATAAACCCCTTTATGGCAGAAAGCATGTGCAGGAGTTCTTTGCAACTACGGCTATAGAACTGCACGCCACTTCCCAGGTAATTATTTTTTAAATAGTTTTATTAATAAATTGTCCAGTGGCCAAACTATGACACAGTACCACTTTTTTACAGCCTTCTTTACTTTGAACCCTGAAAGGGTAACTTGTCCCAGCTTAATATGTGCTAATATGTTGGCAACAGCCAAGTTAACCTCCCTGGCGGTTTTCCCGAGTGTGGCTCGGGCTTAAAATTCAGTACCATTAGCGGTAACCCCGAGCCACACTCGGGATCGCATTGCAGGATCCTGGGGCGGCGTTACTTACCTTGTCCCCGGGATCCTGCGATGTCACCCGCAGTGTCCGAGGGCTCCGTCCTCCTCCGAAGCCTCTTGGTGCCAGGCTCCGTTCCCTGCGAGCGGCGCGACTCACGGGGGCGGAGCCTGGCGGCAAATTAAAAAAAAAGTAAAAATCATAACACATACAGTACTGTATGAAATGATTTCACATCCCTTTTGTCCCCAGTGCTTTGGCCCATGCCCTGCATGCAGTTTTACATGATATACACTGTTCTTTCTGCCTGGAAACTGGAGATTGTCCATAGCAACCAAAAAGTGTCCCTTTACGTCAAAAGTGGCTTTAAACCAGCTAGAAAACAGTGATAGTAAATTAGAACACTTGCAGAATTGAGCGATAGTGAATTGTGGGGAAATTTATTTTATTACTATTTTTTTTTATTTTTTTTATTATTTATTTTTATTTATTATATTATAATTTATGTTTTTGTGTTTCAAACTTTATCATACCCGGGATATCTACTAGACTCTGGTTTGGACAGATTTAAGTGTGTCATTGTTAAGATTTACAGACCTACAATATAAAACGCCAAATTTCCATGCAAAATAATTGTACCGCTTTCAGCACCTAAAATCCGAAATAATCATACTGCCAGGGAGGTTAAAAGTTAGCTATCAAGGCTGCCTCTAAAGTGGCCCAGATAACTTACTCTTTTATCACATTGACCTCACCAATGTGCCTACTTTTTGCCCCTCTTCCAGAGGTCCCAGCCCCAACCCAAAACAGCCCATACACTTTTCTGCACAATTCTATGGGCTATTGCACTAAACTGGCGCTCTCCTACAGTGCCTTAGAACCAGGTGCTCCAGAGAATGGAAACTATAAGATTAATGGAGCATGTGCATCACACCATCCTAAATACAATACATATCGTTGATTTCAAATAGGCAAGCTGGGAATCATATGGTTGCTAAATAGGTCACAGATAAGTACCCCACAATAATATCCCTAGTGGCACGAGATATAGGTTTTACACAGTTAAACGCATATCTCTTTTTCCTAATTTTCTTTTGATTATGGTTTGGTTTAATGGGAAGCATATTTGGCTTATCTTTAATTATTTTTATTACTTTGTTATAAGAACCAGGAAACAGAAACATGATTGCCCTAGGTACAGGTACCCTCTCTGAATCCATATGTTGGACTGTAGAATATCTCAAATGTACCAGCAGTACATTTTTCATGACCCAGGACTGAATTGTATTATATTATATAGTCTCTATAGATTATACTCATTGTATTATGTGCCTTGGTTATACTCATTTTTCCCTTTACATGTTATTCCCTGTTTATGGATATCTTTTGTTATGCTTTTAAACCCTCAATAAAAGTGCTTGTATTAAAAAAAAAAAGTTAGCTATCATGACTATTCAATCTGTTCTGACGAAGATGCTTAAAGAGATCTGCACCAATGTAGACCTACAGAATGTTTCTGAATGTCCTGCAGATGGAAGAGCAGAATATCTTACTTGAAGGACCCATGCATGCTTATGAAACACAAGCTCTCTTAAGCCTAGTACACTCGGGCCGAATATTGGGCGGCATCAGCCAGTTCAAAAGAAACCAGCTGACATTCGGCCCATGTGTATGGCAGCCAATTTGGCTTCTGTCGAAGGGGCATGACCGAAAAAGCTCTGCCAATCAGCACTCCCAGCCAATGGCTGGGAGTGCTGACTGGAGTGTTCAGTGGGGGGAGATTGCTGTACTAACATTGGATTGTTAGTACAGCGGCTCCTCTTGAGCTATTAATTTTTGTTTTCCATTCAGCCCGCTGGGTTGAACGAAAAAAGTCTACTAGTGTGTGCTAGCCTTTAGGCATCCACATCCTACTCCAGAGCCCAGGACCCCAAGAAGTGTATAAAATGTAGAGACTTTCAGTTAAGAGGTTTCCCCTTTAGATCTCACTTTATGTGATAGCATATGTGATAACATTGCAAAATAAAGTCTTTATGCAGGTTATATTACTTCTTTTACCCTTTCCTTAGTTGAACAACTCCTCTAATTATTCAACTGCAAAATAGCTACTTTCCTACTCAGAAACAATTAACACTGCTTCCTAACTTATCGCAGCCACACTTCAAGCATCCACAACAGTAAGTCACAAGTCTCATATTGATAATATTCTTACCTTCCTTTTACTTTTCAACAAACAATGATCCTTTTATTTATTTTTAGACCCCTTTCACATTGAGGCGCTCGAAAACTGCCCATAAAACATCGGGCCTTTTTGCGACATCAGCGGTGCGCTTTTTTTAACCGCTTGCAGACCAGCCACAGTTTATACTGTGGGAGGTCAGCTCTCCTGCACAAACTGGCGTACACGTTCATCGGTCCCTGCAGACTCAATGTCCGCCGGCCACCTGCGATCACGGTGAGGGGAGGCCTATGTAAATAAGGCAGATCTCCATTCTGTCAGGGGACAACTCTGAGATCTGCTGTTCCTAGTGGTCAGAAACAGTGATCTCTTTGTTGTCCCAGGCAGCCCAGCCCCCACACAATTAGAACACGCTGAGGGAACACAGTTAACCCCCTCATCAATGTAATAATGTCACTGGTGCCGCAATGTCGGAGTCCCGCTGAAAATCACAGATCGCCACCATTAACAGTAAAAACATTAAAAAAAGTCTATAAAAACTTTCCCCTATTTTATAAATGCTATAACTTTTGCGCAAACCAATCAATATACGCTTATTGTGATTTTTTTTACCAAAAATATGTAGCAGAATACATATTCGCCTAAACTGATGAATAAATTTTTTTTTTATATGTATTATAGCAGAAAGTAAAAAATATTGTTTTTTTTTTCAAAATTGTCGGTCTTTTTTTGTTTATAGCGCAAAAATAAAAACCACAGAGGTGATCAAACACCACCAAAAGAAAGCTCTATTTGTGGGAAAAAAAGGACATCAATTTTGTTTGGGGTACAGCATCGCATGTTGTCAGTTAAAGTGACTTTGTGCCGTATCGCAAAAAATGGGCTGGTCATTAAGGGGGTAAAACTTTCTGGGGCTGAAGTGGTTCATTAACCACTTCCCGCCTGCCCTATAGTAAAATGACGGCCGGGCGGTGGTTCAGTTATCCTCACTGGGCGTCATATGAAGGATAACTCCCAGCATGCGCCTGTAGGGGCATGCAGCGCTGCAATTGGTGGTACAGCGTGTCAGTCTGACACACCGCTACACAGATCTCAGTAAAGAGCCTCTGATGGAGGCTCTTTACCACGTGATCAGCCATGTCCAATCACGGCTGATCACAGTGTAAACAGGAAGAGCCATTTATCGGCTTTTCCTCACTCGCATCTGACAGACACGAGTAAAGAAGAGCTGATCGGCTGCTCTCCTGACAGGGGGAGTCTGCGCTGATTGTTTATCAGTGCAACCCCCCATGGATGCCCACACTGGACCACCAGGAATGGCACCAGGACCACCAGGGATGCCCACCACACATGGATGACCAGGTATGCCCTGGCCACCAGGGATACCACAAAGTGCCCAAATAATGACAATCAGTACCCACAAATGGTGCAAGTCAGTGCCCACTACTGATGCCTGCCAGATGTCTCCTCATCAGTGATGCCCAGCAGTGCCATCTATCGGTGTCCATCAGTGCCGCCCATCATTGTCCATCAGTGCCTATCTGTGCCCACTTATTAGTGACCATCAGTGCCCATCTGTGCCACCAATCAGTGCCAACCATAAGTACCCATCAGTGCCATCTATCAGTGCTCATCAGTGCTGCATATCAATGCCCATCAGTGCTGCATACCAGTGCCACCTATCATTTCCCATCAGTGCCGCCTATCAGTGCCCATCAGTGCAGCCTATCAGTGCCCATTATCAGTGCCCATCAGTGCCACCTTATCAGTGCCCATAATGTAGCCTCATCAGTGCCCATCGGTGAAGGAGAAAAGTTACTTATTTACAAAATTGTATAACAGAAAAAAGAAAAATTATTATTTTTTTCAAAATTGTCGGCCTTTTTTTACTTGCTGAGCAAAAAATAAAAATCCCAGCAGTGATCGAATACCACCAAAAGAAAGCTCTATTTGTGGGAACAAAATGATAAAAAATTTGTTTGGGTACAGTGTAGCATGACCGCACAATTTTCATTCAAATTACGACAGCGCTGAAAGCTAAAAATTGGCCTGGGCAGGAAGGGGGTAATTGCCTGGTATTGAAGTGGTTAAGGTCACGTGTCCCAAAAAAACAAAACATTGTGGTGCTTTTGAAGCACTTTTTGTGCGCTCTTTAGCTGCTTTTGAAGTGCTTTCCATTCATTTCAATGGAGAGGGGCATTTTTAGGCGCTTTTTTAAGCGCTCCAAAGATGCTGCTTGCAGGACTTTTTTCACCGCCCTGCCAGCGCACCGCCCCAGTGTAAAAGTATCCATTGAAATTAATGGGAAGCAGAAGGAGATTTTCAGGCACTATTTTTAGTGCAAAAGCACCTGAAAAGTGCCTCAGTGTGAAAGGGGTCTTAACGATCTTAATCATTGGGGTTCTGACAAGACCAGTGTAAAATTACTGCAGCCTTCAAATTTAAGTATTTCCAATGCAGAAGTTAGGTTAATTTCATGTAAAAAGCATGAAAATACACTAGTATAATTAAGTCTCCTTAATGTTACATCATAGGAAGCAGAATTATTTAAAAACTTGAATATATAAATCTGGATGTGGAACTAAACGTTTTAGCGTTTGCAATGGTATTCCCTCCCAGAATTCCTTGTTGGATAATGTTACATTTCTGCAGTTTCATCACTTGCTAGGTTCCCCAGAGCAGCCTTAATATGGGATCACAGAAATTGAGCATTTTGTATTCCAGAACATTGTAGTGCAATAGCAAATTGTGCACTGCACATTATTTTAGCTTTCTCTTTCCTGTACTAATAAATGCAGGACTGCATACCCAGTTTTATGAAGGTATTCCTTAGCTCACTGACCATTTTACTATTTTATAGCTTTATGTTGTGTAGAAAAGGGTGCATGTTCTCCCTGTGCCTGTGTGGGTTTCCTCTGGGTACTTTTGTTTTTCTCCTACACTCTAAAGACATGCTGGTAGGTTAGTTGGCTCCCTTCTGAATTGGCCTTAGTATGTGTATGTACGAATGTGAGTTAGGGACCTTAGATTGTAAGCTCCTTGATGGCAGGGACTGAATGTACAATATATGTTCAAAGCACTGAGAAATTGATGGCGCTACATAAGTACCTGTAATAAGATAAATAAAAAAATTAAAAAGGGACAGCTACATCACTATAACTTCAATAACTGGATGCAAATATTTTCACTCTTCTTCCTTATTATTTGAAAAATAGATGATGATAGAGAATACTAGAAAAATTAGTTAAAGAATTTGTTCAAATTAATGGGGCAAAAACCTAAGAGGCAACTGTACAGACATTCTGTATAATAGTATGTTCACATTCTTTTTACCAGTTTTACTGGAGGAGAGGACCATATTAAAGCAGTATTACATTCAAAAGCAATAATTTATTATATTGCAGCTTACTGATTCTTTGACATGATTGCTTCATTAGTTTTATTTTTTAGGCTTTCGTTCCCTTAGTGTTAGCTTGAGCTTAGCTTTAATTTGTAAGTGTATCTAAATCTGCATCTAACACCATCCTCCTCCCAGATTAGCAATGCTGCTGTCCAAAGGCACCCCTGTGCTCCTTCATTTAGAGTGGAGGCACTGTAATACAGGAAGTCTGTTACTGGACAGATCTAGCAGGTAAAAAAAAGGTAAAAAACGCAAAGAATAAAATGAATACAGCCAACACAACTAATGATTGGTCAGCTACAATATACTGTATTACATTTTTTGTTTTGGGTTTGGAAAACTTGGTTAAATATGTAAAAGGTTCAAATTATTATATCCTATTAGATTTTTAAACCATCTTCTTAAATCACTTCCAATAAAGAGCAAACATATTTCCTTCCTTACTGTACAAGATGAATTAATAAAGTCTTTCTCAATAAACACATTCTTTCAGCCCACAAGCTCAGGTTAAACATTGCAGGAGCTCACTTAAATGATTCGATTGCTATTTGTTTCCATGGTGACCGCAGCAATTCAAAACTTACCTTGGCTTGCACTGCTTTTAGAAATATTCTTGGCAGATAGTAAGTGGAGTACTTTCTAAATGTCAAGAAGTAGCAGTTAAACCTAAGTAGCCAATACACTTAAAGTACACCTGTGTCTTAGAAGATTTGGAAACTGCCATTTAGTGTGCGAGTATTCTGAGAATGTGGTATAACAATGTGGTATAACAGCTGGCATTACTAAAACATGTAACTGTGGAAAGTGGACTTGCAATATATTATCTTAAAAAACTACAATATTCTTTTCTTCTCAATGTATAGATATAATTTAAAAAAGGAGAAACATATATTATGAGTCATTTATTTGAATGACAGTTATGCCCCGTACACACGGTCGGATTTTCCGATGGACATTGTCCGATCGAAGCGTGTTGTCGGAAATTCCGACCGTGTGTGGGCGCCATCGGACATTTTCCATCGGATTTTCCGACATACAAAGTTGGACAGCAGGAGATAAAATTTTCCGAGAACAGAATCCGATCGTGTCAATTCCGACCGTGTGTGGCCTGTTCCGACGCACAAAGTGCCATGCATGCTCAGAAGAAATTCCGACACGGGACAGCTCATTCTGGTAAACTTAGCTTTCGCAATGGATACAGCACTTTCGTCATGCTGCAATGTAAAAAATGGTTTAATACAGCGCACTCTCTTCTTCTTTATAATGTGACAAGAATTAAGTAGTTTTGCTGCTCATATTCACACACACTTCTCACAAAGTTTTATTTGTGTTTTTTTAGTGGGATTCCCCGAATATATTGTTATTAGTTGTAACATCTGACAGTTTTATATTTTTTATGTTTTTTTTTTTGATTTTAAGCCTTTTTTTTTCTTTAATGTTTGGATTTTTTCCAAGGCTGATCTTTGTTCAATGTTATTTTTATTTTTACTCCAGAATATTTTTGGGTGTGTTTTGTGTGTCAGGTTAATCCAACACCATTGATATCTTTTATTATTTAATCTCAAGGAGATTGTTTGTTGTTGGTGACCCTTGTTCATTTCACATTTTATATTAGAAATGTACCTGAATCCTCACAAACAAACTGTCATTTTTGAAGTAAAACACATAGGAGAGTATAATTCAAAACAAAAATCCTTTATTAAGGGATCAGAACCAAACAAAGAGGAAGGCAACACTGGATCAACAGCAGAAATTAGTGAAGCCTGGGACCCCCACGGCAGACATCAATTCTTAAACATCAAAATTGGTGGCCTGAGGAGTCCATATGTAAGGGAGGGCAGTCTGGTCCGGGATTCACAGAGACTCGGATAGCAGCAGATGACATCTGTGTCCCCAGGCTGTGGTACCACAAGAGGCTGCATCTTTTGGCCGACCAGACTGGATCCAGGGCAATCACTCTCTGGTCTTCCTTTCACACTTCCTTCCGGGCTGTGGCTGTGCAGTTGGAGATGTGGCAGGAGGAGGAGTAGGACCTGGAGGAGGAGGAGGAGGAGGACTGGGAGGACCTGGAGGAGGACTGGGAGGACCTGGAGGAGAGGGAGGAGGAGGAGGAGGACCTGCAGGAGGAGGAGGAGGACCATCCCAAAGCTGTGTGTGAGGTGTAATTTGGCCCCTCATTCCTTTCTCCAGAGCCTCTGATATGAGGGCCTGACACATGGCTTTTTGGCCCTCCTCCATCCTCTGCATTTTATATGCTATGAATGCAGCAATGTTCTCCTGCCTGGTGTGTGGTGCTCCCAGGACCTCTGTAGCCCTCCAAAAGAATCTGATAGCCGCCTCCTCTAGGGCACTCGTCCTACTGCCACTTTCTGTTTTCAGGGGGGGTGGAGGGACCTTGATATCATCCAGCCGGCTCGGCCCGGCCACCTCCTGGCTGAGACTTCCCTGTGTATGAAAAAGGGACATGGTTTTAGTTTTGGCATCATCAATCACAATCCTAAATTAGTACTCCCAACTAACATCTAGGTAACATCATTGATTGGACAAGCAGAAATATTTAGAGGAATGCTATACCTGGCTCAATCTGGGCTCCTCCACATGCGGCCTGGAAGGCCCAGGTTGGGCGTCAGAAGCCTCAGCCGGGGGGGAAGGAAGCATGGAAGGAAGACTGGAGAGGGATGGCCTGGGTTCAGTCTGGCCTGCCAGAAAATGCAGCCTGTCGTAGTACAACATCCTGGGGACATAGATGTCATCTGCTGCTCCGGATCTCTGTGAATCCAGGACTTTATTGCGCTCCCTCAGATATGTGCTCCTCAGGCCACCAATGAAAATCTTTAAATAAGTGATGTCTGCCGTGGGGATCACCTGCTTCACAATTTCACACAATTGCTCCAGTGCTGCCTTCCTCTTTGCTTGGTTCTTGAAATGGGGGTGGGTAATCTCCCACAGACAGGGCAGCTCACTTAGCATATCAATGAATAGTGACATGAAGTCAGTATCTCTCATTAAGATATCCATGTTCACTGCAAGACACAACACAAGACAAAGCCTAATGTCAGACCAAACTCTCCTAATCTTGTTACAATATAGGCTTCAATCTAGAAGCAGTATAGGCCCAAGTTTGTCTCTTACCTTCGTTCTTACGATCGGCGCGTCCAATGCTCCTTCCTCCGCTCACAGATCGTACGTAATACGCACGCATGTTACGCTTTATACACACTGCGCATGCGTGTAACTCCGCCCACCCCTGACGTTCTTTCTAGTCTATTCCCCGCCCCTTTTCGTTCGGCGCAGTGGGGGAAGAGCATGATGGCAGAGTTACAACAGGTGCGTGATAATTCTAACAACGAGGAGGAGGAGGAGGAAAGCCCGGATCCAGGCACGTCCCGATCCAGAAGGAGACGTTTTAAGGCCACAAATATGTCGTTTGGGGAGATGTTGGAGATGGTAGACATCATGAAGAAGTCCGACTATGACGGAAAATATGGGCCTTACCCCAACCCCAACATCAGAAAGGCCAAAATCATTGGCAAAGTGGTCAGGAGTCTTGAGCGGAATTTCGGGGTACGAAGGTCTAAAGATCAGCTCAGGAAGCGGTGGTCGGACCTGAAGTTGAGAGAGCCAGAGCAGTACCGAAAGATCCGGAGAGTGCTGCAAAAAAGTAAGTAGTTGTGCTGTGTTCATATTCTTTCTGTCTTTATTCCGTTCGTTCTGCTCCATATGCTTTTAGTAATTGTAACGTTTAAAAAGGTCAACTTTAATGTTCATGGGCCCATTATTCGTTCGTATCAAACATTTTTCTTTCGGCCTCTAGAACACCATTGTTTAGGCCATATGCATTTTCCCACATTTTTTTTGGGCCTACTTGGATGCCAAATATTTGTTTGTGTAGATGGGTTTGTTACTAGAATGAAATGCCAACTAGATTGTGTGTAAGGAGAGGACACTGAGCAGCTGTTTTCACATCTGGACACTGGAGCACTAGTGTGGGACACAAGAACACCATTTTTATTAGGGGGGGCACACTGATGCTCCAGTGTATACTATAGGGGGGGTTACATGTGTGAAGCTTGTACCAAACAGGTAAAGTATTGCAGCTTGACAAAGGGCAATAAAAAATATACATCTTGGAACTCGGCTAAAATAGACAATTGTACCCCACTTACGAGCAATGTTTCCTATTTCTAGTTCTGTCATCAAATATCTGTGTGCTAATTATACCATTTTTGTTTTACATAGGGGAGAAAAGACTCGGACACCCCTCATTCCAGGAGACCAGAGCCCCCCCCCCTCTGGAAGAAGGGGAAATACCAACCCAAGAAGAAGAGCAGGAGGAAGAAGAAGATGTGGTGGAGATTGGCACCACAACAGGTGAGTGTCTGCGACCACAGGCTCAGGTAAAAGAGATGGATGTTGGCAGATTTTTGAGACCTGTTTTTTTTGTTCTTTATCTCTTTTTAGGTGATCGGGATCCAGAACGCTTTACATCTGAAAGTGCCCAGATACTGATCGGGGAGATCATGGGGTGTAATCTCCAATTGCAAAACATCCAGCAACAAATCAGTGATGTTATTAAAAAAAATAATAACATCATTGATGTTTTGGGGCGAATTTAAACCCCACAAAATCACCTGTTTTATCTTACTAAAATTTTTACAATGTTTAGAAAAGCCAAATTTGGAGGATGCACACAGTGTGCCAACATGTGCTATCTGCCATCACGGGAGATCAATGGACGCGTTTTGGGGGTGCAACCCCTTCCTCAATTATAAAGTAGCGTTGAGGAAGGGCTTGCTCCCCCAAAACACGTCCCTTGATCCCCCTGATGGCAGATAGCACATGTTGACATTCGTAAATTGGTGTGCATCTTCCAAATTTGGCTTTTCCAGGGGTGATTTCCCCCCATCTGAACGCTATATCAAACCCAGTTCCTAAATACTGATGTCTGATATAGCCTTCAGGTTTTACCTAATGTGAACTTTGTAAGTTCAAGTTTTTTGGCTTTCTTGTTGGTTTTACACAGGCCTGTTTTATCTGAAATGGATATTTCGATTTTTGATAATGCCCCCCCAAAAATTGTTATACAACAAACATGTTGTTTTGTTTTAAAAACCTTTGGTAAATGCACATGTGATTGTGCAGGTATAAAAAAGTGCCTTACTCAAGAATGTGTGGATTATTGTCTCAACACTACAACACTTTTGGGGTGATGTAATAGCTGTTTTATGCAAAAATGGGGGTTATTTCCTAAGGGCAAATACACTTTGCACTACAAGTGCAGGTTCAGTGCAGTTGCAAGTGCACTTGTAGTGAAATGTGTTTTTGCATTTAGGAAGTACCAGCCAACACTATTCTTTATAAGGTTACCCAATCACGACATTTTCTGCACTCAACACATTTCTGTCAGGGTCAGCTCAAACAAACACAAGCAGTAAATGTCCACCAAGAATAGCTTTTGGTTGTTTTCTATTTGAAAAAGGTGTCACAGATTGTCTGGCATATTGATAGCCCCCCTACCCGCAAAGAACTCCAGGTATCGTAACCGGACATCACGGGCACTCAGGGGAGGGCAAGCCAGGACGGCCGCTTTCAAGTGCCGTCATTGTTGATGTATTTGGTATTCCGGCCTCAGGCCCAACTGAGCCAGCATAGTTGGCTGAATGTTTTCTTAAAAAATTATGGAGAACACAGCACGCCAGTATAATATGGTTCAGTTTATACTCCGCCATATGGATGGGTGTCAGAAATAGTCGGAACCGGCTGGCCAGGATTCCAAATGTGTTCTCCACCACTCTTCGGGCTCTGGCCAGCCGGTAATTAAAAACCCTCTGTTCCGGGGTGAGGGTCCTCATCGGGAATGGCCGCATCAGGTGGTCCCCCAGCGCAAACGCTTCATCAGCAACGAACACAAATGGGAGACCTTCAACATTGTCCTCTGGAGGTGGCAAGTCCAAGCTGCCATTCTGGAGACGCCTGTAGAACTCCGTCTGGGCGATCACTCCACCATCGGACATCTGGCCATTCTTCCCCACGTCCACATACAAGAAGTCGTAATTAGCCGACACCACCGCCAACATCACTATACTATTAAACCCCTTGTAATTATAATAGTACGACCCCGAGTTGGATGGTGGGACGATGTGGACGTGTTTCCCATCAATTGCCCCTCCGCAGTTAGGAAAGTCCCACCGCTGGGCAAAGTGGGAGGCCACAGTCTGCCATTCCTGTGGCGTGGAAGGAAACTGTTGAGGAAAAAACAATAAACATTACTATTTTTTCACAGAAACATGGCAAGCAGAATAGACACAAACATTATGGGTCAACCTCCAGATAGCATTTATTAAGGGGAATTTTACAACAACAAAGTATAAGGTACACCTATCATATTCCCCCTCCCCCCCTCTCATGGGCCATTTCTAACATTATAGGGGGGGGGGACTCTTGGACAGGTAACCCTCTTCACTTCATTGAGAGATGAATGCCTAAATACAGGGTATTACTTGGAGCAGCCCCTCCTTAGTTACACTATTGGCAGCCCACTGGACAGGTAAGAAGTGTCATAATACAAAGATATAAATACACACTGTACACATTTGAGCACATTTGGACATTCTGCTATTACCTATCAAGATCATAATACGATACAAGAACTTTAAACAGTACCATTGGAAATTATACAGGTAGGCCCTTGCACTACATGCTTTGGGGAATTCATCCATAAATCTGACCAGTAAAGAGATGGGTATAGTGTGTATGGGTTTGGCAAAGTCAGCAGATAGATGATTGAGGATAGAGAATTGGGATCAGCTGACTTAGCAGTTGGGGGGGAGGGTTACAAAAAATTTGGGGACACCACAAAAAAAAAGCCTCTGGCCCTCTGCCTGAATTTAAATCAAAAATAACATTTCCAAACATTTTAGGGGGTGTTTGGGGTAAAGCACTACTATGGAGCTGATAAAATACATTGTTAAGTGACTACATGAGGTGAATATAGGGCAGGAGACACCATGCTGGAGAGGTTATTGAAGGGCAAATATGTATGAAGGACCTAAAATAATAATTACATAAAAATCCAGCATGCATGAGAACAAAGGGGACATTCACAGCATATTCCAATCATGGTAATTAGGGAATGAGGAAAGAAATACAATATATTAGCAAACATTCAATACAATAAAATGTGATATTAAAGGATAAAAATCTTACCTTCATATACTCCTTCTGCAGGACCTGGATGATGGCAGAACAGGTCTCTGGGATAATGATCCCCAGAGCCTGGGGGGAGATGCCTGTCGAGAACTTCAAGTCCTGTAGACTTCTCCCTGTGGCCAAATACCGCAAGGTAGCGACCAACCTCTGCTCCGGAGTGATGGCTTGCCTCATGCAGGTATCCTGCCTGCTAATATAGGGGGTCAGCGAAGCCAACAGACGGTGAAAAACGGGGTCCGTCATCCTGAGAAAGTTCCTGAAATCATCAGGATTGTTCTCACGGATCTCACGGAGGAAAGGCATATGAGAGAACTGGTCACGCTGAAGCAACCAATTCTTGGTCCATGAACTCCTCCCCACCCTGTTCATGGACTGGACTTGTGTCAAGGTCAGGACCCCAACACCAAGCCCCCGCACAGCACGAACTCTACGAGGAGTACGCATACGAAACATGGCTAGAAAACGGTCGGCTGCTCAGAACGAAGTAACAGAACGCACTGAAGAACAGCAAGGCCTGTGAAGAGCGACCTGAAAAACAGCAACGAGCAGGCAAGATCACACAGAAAACTCCGATACGAACTGACTGCACGCACTGAAGAGCAGATACAAACCCACAAACACAAACTGAACGTCAGAAAACGATCTGAAAGCCACGAGTCTGAAAAAGCGAGAATCGTCTCTCACCAAACTTTTACTAACACGAGATTAGCAAAAGGAGCCCAAAGGGTGCCGCGCTTGGTTCTGAACCGGCCTTTTCTAGTCTCGTCGTACGTGGTGTACGTCACCGCGTTGTTGGCGATCGGAAATTCCGACAACTTTGTGCGACCGTGTGTAGGCAAAACAAGTTTGAGCCAACATCCATCGGAAAAAATCCTAGGATTTTGTTGTCGGAATGTCCGAACAAAGTCCGACCGTGTGTACGGGGCATTATAGTTTCAGCACACCCACAGTGAACATAAGACACTAGTCATGCCTACATGTGCTGCAGAAAACACTGCTTTGGGTTCCAGTGGAGCAGGTTGCATAGTCTTATGCCTAGAATTACACTAATATGATAGTAAAACATATAATAAGTCAAGAAAGTCATGCTAAAAGGCACCAGCTCAAATCCCAAGCTATACTCTCCAATGCCTTGAAAACATAGGAGAATCAAAAATAAAGAAAAGTTATAAGGAATAGAAGAAAATCAACCAATATGTATTAGAAAAAGGTGGTCATTGTGCACCTCTCCTGAAAAAAACAACATGCTTATAGTAAATACTGGATATACAGTATATGTGTCTGCCAGGACTCAAAAACTTCAATCCTAGTTCTTTAAATAAACATGGTAAATATATATCTATAAGCATAGACAATGCTTATTCATTCCAGAACCATATAACCCTCAATATACTGTAACCCTTAATATACCCTGAGATGATGATTTGCATCTTTTATTTCAATGTTTTATCTGTGGATGATCATTGAGCTTTGTGTTCCATTGCAACATCAACCTTTCCAGCATTCCTAGTAGTAGCCCATATATTGGGGAGATTTCCCTCTTCTGACCTGTTTCTTGGACCATTTTTCAAAGTAGGTTAGGTGCAGGTTCTTAGATTGGAGTGGTCTAATTGTGTGTAGGAAATTATAAATTTGGTAAAACCTAAATAGTTCAATTTGAGGCATTTCCAGTGTATCTAACCAGTGTTTCAGTCTGAAAGGTCCTCTAAGGGTGAAATATTGGTCTTAAGGCCAAAAACATCCCCAAAATTAGTCAAAGAACAAAGAGAAAGGAGGGGGGAAGGGGAAGTGAGATATATTAAGAGATCATTTGCAAATAGGGCACATTGTATTCCTGGGTTCTACTATGGACTCTGTTGATATCAGGATTCACCCTGATTGCAATCTCTAGGGCTCAACTGCGATGGTGAAAATCAGGGGAGAAAGAAGGCAACTTTGTCTTGTCCCCTAGGAGATTTTAATTGGTTTGAGTGATGTCCTTGGATTTTCACTTTCACTTGTGCCTGGGAGTACAGGACATGAAGTGTTTGGAGAAATTTGGGCCCAAAACCCCATTCTTCAGACTATGAATAAGTACTACTATGACACAGAGTCAAATGCATTTTGTAAGTCTATAGAAAGCGGTAGGCCTTCTTCAGGTGACTCCTTCCTAGCTAGAATGAAGAAGGAATAACATCAACAGCTAACTAATCTGATCAGGACCTTGCCTGACAGGTATGAACGTGGTCCTTGTGGATGCAGTTTCTTATAAAAATGTAGTCTGTTTCTGTCAGAAATTTAAGGTCAGTAATCAAAAAATAAATTGATAATTTGCTTCCTCACAGGGGTCTTTCTGTTGTTTAGGGATAACAGTGATATAAGTTGTGTTCAAGTCAGAATCAAATAGTTTTCCTCTCTTAACAGCATTAAACAGTCAATCTAAGTAAGGAGCAAGGAGGTTACTGAACTTCTAATATACAATATGGCAGGAAAGCCGCCCACCCGGTCCAGGGGTCAAATTCAATTTAGTATGTTTAAAAGTGATTCTAATCTGCTGTGACTGGTCTGTCTAAGGAGCCCTTTTGTGTTTGGGTCAGAGTCAGCAAATCAAGACCCTCAAGGAAATTAATCCACTCTGGAGATGTAGGATTATATAGTGATGAGTAGAATTTTTAATATTCTTCCAGAACATTTTGTGAGTTCTGCAAATATATAAGAAGGCCAGTATGGTGGCCTAAATTTATGGGAGGAGCCCAGGGGGTATTTATGCAGCCCACTTGCCCATGCTCTTTGTCAGTTCCAGTGGGCGATACGTTATGTCACCAGGCCGATTCTTCAGCTCACTTTGTGTTCATGAGTCTGTTGTTCCCAAATACAGTGTGTTGCGGTTGCTTATTCATGTTTTTTCAATCAACTCTCGCTAAGTGTCGCAGGTAGGAGTCTTAACGTTGTTTAGTTCCCGCAGCAGAACTTATGAATCATTCGTACACGATTCTTCTCCCTGTTTTACCAAACCGATGTTATCTGTGGGCGTCATGCACTGCGCCACACCACACCTTTGTACTACTTTGCACACCGCCACAGTCTGATACAGACTAAGTTCTCAAACTAGACCAAGCAGCAGTAGCAGACTTAGCTATGTGGGGCGCGTTCCTCACCAGCTGGAATGGCATTTCAATGTTCATCCCGGCAGTGTCAGCTCAGTCACCACTGGTGGTCACCGATGCCGCAGCCTCCACAGGCTTTGTGGCCATTTTTGGCAGCCACTGGTTTGCCAAACCTTGGCCGCCAGAAATCCTCTTAAACCCTGGTTTCACCCAGTCTTCATCACTCTTCGAACTGTATCCCATCGTGGCAGATGCCCAGGTCTGGGGCCACACCTTGACAGGACAGACGCTGGTCTTCACCATGGACAATCAGGCTACGGCCGACGTGATCAATAAAGGCAGATCCAAGTCACTCCCCATCATGTCCTTCCTGCGCAGGCTCGTGCAGCTGTCACTCCATCACCAGTTTAATATTTTCTGCAAACATGTTCCAGGTAAATGCAATATCACAGATGATACGCTGTCCCATTTCAACTTTACTTTGTTTTTCCAGCAGGAGCCTGGAGCCGACCCAATGACTATTCCTGTCCCACCCTGGTCATTGCTGACGATGGACTAAAGTCGCACCTCGCCAATGCAACACAGCTCATTAACCACTCCTTGGCACACAACACACTGAAGGCCTATCGCACAGCTTGGAACACTTACCACAAGTTTTTGGCCTCTTGCCCGGGGCAGCAATAGGTGACGTTAGACATGTCCTCACCTTCATATCATATTGCTACACGCAGCTGGACTTTTCTTACAATACCATCAGGCTATACCTAACTGGCGTCCAGCATTTTCTGTCCTTACAGGACTCCAGTAAACCGTCAGTATTCACGGCCCATGCGGTCAGGTCCCTCCTATGGGGCATACAGAAGTGTGTTGCGGTTGCTTATTCGTGTTTTTTCAATCAAGTCTCGCTCGGTGACGCAGGTAGGAGTTGGTTACTTTGCATTGATATCATGTTCTTAACGTTGCTCCTCATTTGTTGTATACCCATCCTGTGTGTTTAGTTCCCGCAGCAGAACTTATGAATCATTCGTATACGATTCTTCTCCCTGTTTTACCAAACCAATGTTATCTGTGGGCGTCATGCACCGCGCCACACCACACCTTTCTAATACTTTGCACACCCGCCACAGTCTGATGCGATTTCAGTCGCACTGTGCTCTTTCGCAGTTAGGATTTGTTAACCTTGTTTTGTCATACCAGTTTGTGGCCATTCTTTGTGTCTCCCGTGCCATGTGTTTAGTTCTCTCAGTTGAATTTAAGAATCATTTGTAAACAGCTTGTTTTATCATCCATTTCACCAAATCAAAAGTTAATTTTAAGCGTCTTGTGCACAGCGCTACTCCACACTTTTCAATACGCTGCCCTCCCTCCACTGTTTCTAGGCGAACTCACTTGCACGGCTCTCTGTCGCAGGTAGGATTTGTTACTACACCTTTCTATGTCATGTTGATTCGTTACCATTCGTTGTGTCCCCCATGTCATTTGTAAGGTTCTGCTACGGAACTTATAGATATTTTATACAAATATTGTCCTTATCCCATATACTTGCCTGCTGAAGGTCACAATTTAGCCTCCACAGTCAATTTTTCTCTATCTTTTCTGTTCCCCCTGTCAAGGCCACCTTTGTGACAACCACCTGCCCCCTTTTCAACTATGCCTTCTGTAGCAAGGACACGTGCAGTCTCTGCAACTACGTCTTCTACAGCACACTTTCTCACATAACATTGAGGCCCTTGCAACCACGCATTATCGTCTCAACAACCCCATACTCATTGAGAACCTTGCAACCACACAATATCATCTCAGCAGCCTGACACTCATTGAGACCCCTTGCAATCACGCAATTTCATCTCAAACAACCTCATCCTTGCAATCACACAATATTGTCTCCAGTAAACATTCGGGGCACAAACCAACTTGAAAACACACCTCAGGGGCACATAATCAGCCATGCATACACGTAGTGACACCCAGTTGACCATTTATCTTCAGTGGCATGCCGGGCACTCATCATCCTCTCTGTCTTTTCCTTCAGGTCAGTCAAGTTCAGGTTTCCATCCTACACCAGGTTGGTCATTTTCTCCCCAGGTAAAAAAAATAAGATAAAAAAAATGTCTGAAAAAAAAGACAGGTGGGGGAGAACATACAGTTTGCATCTCACCAGGGCCAGTCACATGGCAGGGGTGGGTCACTTCATTTCATGTAAAGGAGTGTACATGTTATACTTATGTCACCCTCACCATAGGTTTCCGGTCTACCCAGTCTCGATCCGTGCCAGGAGTCAGGACCTTGCTACTAGGGCGCCAGTCAGGTGTGTAGTTCACAGGTTTTTCCCTTAAAACCAAGTTTCTGTGCCCCACTTCATTCTCTATCCAATGCTACATCTCTTCATAACACTTGCACCCCCTTATTGTCTTACAGTCGGAGCCATATCACAGGCCAGCAGTGATGACCTCACATCCGCCCCTCTGTCACCCCCCACAAACTCAGAGAGTGGCAGCGTGCAGTCCCTCCGCACATGGACCATTCCCAAGCTCATAGCTAAGCTAAGACGCAAGGGCATCTCCTACCCTGCTATGGCCAGGAAGGCAGAGCTCTTCAGGCTACTCTTTCTGCCGACAGCCACTGCAGGGCCCAGCGCCCATCAGGCGTCCCTGAAATCCATCTCTGGTGCCATCTCCCAGCTGTACTGCATGGTCTCCTCTCTGTCCACAACAGTTACTGATGTGCAGACCAGAGTGGCAGCTCTGGAGGTTCACCCTCCCTGACCCAGTCATTGTCATGGTGCTGGCATGCCCTCCTGCAGGTATGCCAGAGTCCACACCTACTGTCCTCCCTGCTCACCTCATCCCTGCCAGCCACAGGAGGGACATCTTGGAGGGTAAGGACATAAATCTAGTGTCTCTGCTGATTTTGGTGCACTATTTGGCCGACAACAGAGCATACACCTGGGGGGACATCTCGTGGTCATCGAATCGAAAGACCCCAGGCTTAGCCGCAAACTAACAGTCTCCAAATTTGTTTTGGTATTCCGAAAAGTTCATAGATGTGGACTGCTCAGCCGCCCCCAGCAGGAGGGAAGAGCTGGACCTATATCTCCACTCAGTCACGGACTTAGGATAAAAGTATGGAGGGCATGCTTTTTACGACTACCACCGATCATTTTTGGCCAAGGCAGCTGTCAGGCTCAGCTAGTTCCAGGTCAAATTATGCCAATCCACTACCCACATGGCGAATTGGTGCTCTGAAGCAGTCACAAGGCACCCCTTCTACCCCCCTTACTCCTCCGTCACCGGTCAGGGCTTGCCAGCCCCCGGTCAGCCGCGGGACTAGGATGGCCTATCCTTTCTCTAGGGGAAGCCCCCATTTGTAACAATTTCAATCACGGATGCTTCTATGGCTAGTGCAGGATACTCCATATTTGCACAGCATGCCATAAAGCTCACCCGAGGACCACCTGTCAACTGAAACAGGAGGAAAAATCCTGACTTGATATACAGTTGGTTGGGGCTCTACCTCTCTACACACCCCATCCCCTCACTGGCCATATTACTGGTGCATGGCTTCACAGCAGGGTTCCACACAGGCCTCATCACCTTACCCCTCACTACCCATGAGTGCAGGAACCTCCAGTCGGTGGCTATCGATGAACAAGCAATAGACTCTTTACTACAGACACTACTGGATAAAGGCTTCATCATCGGCCCCTTCCTACAGTCACCTTTCCCAGTCTGGAGAGTCAGCCCTATTGGGCTTGTCAAGGGCAAGTTCTCTATAAAACTGTGCTTATTGTATGACTTGTCTGCGCCTCATTCTTCTCACATCCCGAGCCTGAACTTCCTGATTCCTTCTGAGGAATTTTCCCTCAAGTATGCCTCAGTTGACCTAGCCATAGAAGCCATCATTAGGATAAGTCCCGGTGCCTGGCTATCCAAAGCAGACATCTCTGATGCATTCAAACTCCTCTCTATTGAACCGTCCCTCTGGCAGTGGCATTGTATTAAGTAGAGGGAGTCTTACTACTTTGTCACCAAGTTGACCTTCGGGTCCAAGAGCAGCCCGTGGCTGTTCAACATCTTCACTCAGGCCCTCACATGGATTCTGTCTCACCAGACCAGCTGTCACACGGTGATCCACTACCTCGATAACTTCCTGCTCATCGAGCAACCAGGCACACCCCCGGCAGTTCTAGACAAGTTAAGAATAGTGTTCAACAACCTCAACGTGCCCATAGCTAAGCACAAAGTGGAAGGCCCAGCACATTCTATCACCTTTCCAGGTGTCAATCTGGAGATGCGTGCCATGCAAGCTAGCCTGCTTCCTGACAAACTAGCCCATATCAGGACTACTATCCACGACTTCACCCTGTCACAAGGGTTCACCAGGAGGCAGTTGCAATCCTTACCAGGGATGCTGAACTTCGCAGTGAGGTATATTTGTCAAGGACGGTCCTTTATATCATGGCTTTTAGTCTTTCTAACACCAGTGAAAGATGCAGACTAAGTTCTCAAACTAGACCAAGCAGCAGTAGCAGACTTAGCTATGTGGGGCGCGTTCCTCACCAGCTGGAATGACATTTCAATGTTCATCCTGGCAGTGTCAGCTCAGTCACCACTGGTGGTCACCAATGCTGCAGCCTCCACCGGCTTTGTGGCCATTTTTGGCCGCCACTGGTTTGCCAAACCTTGGCCCCCAGAAATCCTCTTAAACCTTGGTTTCACCCAGTCTTCATCACTCTTCGAACTGTATCCCATCATGGGACACAACACACTGAAGGCCTATCGCACAGCTTGGAACACTTACCACAAGTTTTTGGCCTCTTGCCCCGGGGCAGCAATAGGTGACGTTAGACATGTCCTCGCCTTCATATCATATTGCTACACGCAGCTGGCCTGTCAGAAAAGGGTACTCACCAAGGCCGTGATGCTGAGAGCGGTAACCTCGTGCGACTAAGCGCACTCCACTCCTGGAGATGGTAGAGGGGGTGAAGGGCACAAAGAGGCACGAGTCACCCACAGGCTAGGCAGGTCTTGCGTGAAGGTCACCAGCAGGGAGACAGCTGTGCAGAACTGGAAGATGCTGAAGCTCAAGAAGGAGGATGAACAGCTGATCCGACAACAGGCTGGGGGTCAAACACCGTTGACTAGTGACAGTCTCTAGATAGGCAAAAACAGTCTAGTGCAAAGGACTGTTAGCAGGTCTGTCAGCAGGTTGATGACTTAGTACTGAAGATTGATAGCAAAAGTCCGTAGACAGGCCAAGGGTCAAATACAGGTGACTGGAAGCAAAGTCTGTGAGCAAGCCAGGGGTCGAGCACTGAAGACAATAGCAAAGTCCAGGAGCAGGCTGAGGGTCAATCACTGGAGACAGGAAGCAATATCCGTAGACAGGCCGAGGGTTAAACACAGTAAGCAAGTGGAGAAGTCCAAGAGGCAAGCCAAGGGTCAGATGCAGGTAGAGGTCAGAGCAGGTCAAGGTCAGTCCGGGTCACAACATGTAATCAAGTATCAGGATACAAAGCAGGAAACACACGGGGAGCTGAAAGACAAACCAGAAATCTGGTCATGGCACAGAGTGGCTTTTATAGGCCAGTGGGAGGCTCATGTTGTGCGCGCTATTGCATACGCGCGTACGGTGTTACGCTGAAGCATGCACGCGCATTAGCCATTTCGCTGAATTGCACACAAACATTAGACGTTTAGCCGAATTGTGCACGCGCTTTAGCCGTTTTGCTGTATTGTGCCCAGGGATGCTCCGGAGTGCCGCTCTACTGCGCATGTGTGAAGGAAGGCGGCGATATTGGCGAGACTGGTATTTGCCTCTTTCCTGACATGGCCCTTTCTCATAATACCATCAGGCTATACCTAGCTGGTGTCCAGCATTTTCTGTCCTTACAGGTCTCCAGTAAACCTATCCGCCTACCTATCACGAGTGCCATCTCATGTCTGAAACCCTTACTAATTCTCTGTTTGGGGCTTTGCCCAGCATAGTCATCCATCTACTTGGCCTTCTACATTTTTTGCGCCCTAGGGAATTGCACCACGGGCATAAATAAGAAAGGCCAGTATGGTGGCCTGAATTTATGGGAGGAGCCCGGGGGGTATTTAAGCAGCCCACTTGCCCATGCTCTTTGTTGGTTCCAGTGTGTGATACCCTCCCTCCCTTCCCTTTTTTAGGGCACTACTCAGCATATCCTTCTCCATAACTACCCATTACTTAACTTGGCTGGGTATGCCCCCTTTTCTTGGCATACCGACCAGACCACCAAGGCACACTTCAGGTCTATTTATGTTGTAAGTCTTGTTGCGTATTTATGTGATCCATATCTGTCGTGGTCATAAGGCCACCACCATAAATAATATATATATATTCTATGTTAAGTAACACCAAATTCAAAGGATTATAGGACCTAAATCTTTTGGGTGTAAACATTAAATTCATTTCATCTTATACTCTTTTTGGCTTTGGTAGTCAGTGCCAAATTTAAAGATAGTCTAGAGGACGATCATAGTCAAACTCTACACTTAAATCCAAGCAATATTGGAGTCACCAAAAAAAATTATAGTGCCCTCCATTTGCAGCAATAGGGTTTGAAACATCTGTTAAAAGAAAAATGTTTGGGAAGTGTGAGGCATGTAGTAAGAAATCAGCATGCCCCAATGTTCCCCTAAGTGACCTTTCAACATAAGGACAGCTCTTTGGGTATATGATTTCCTGAATTAAAGAGAAAGAAGTGCATTTGGCAAAGCATGTAGCTGCCCCTAAGGCATGCCATACATGGTGCAAATGTCCTTCCTGCAACCATAAGTTGCAGGAAAGGATTTTGCTCGATTCCTCCATCAACACAGACAGTGTTGATGGGGAAATCATTCCTGCTGAGCCACTGTCTTCTTCGCTGGGAGAAGACAGTGATTACTGCTATTGGCTATACCAATCGATCAACTTGGTACTGTTATGGAATTATTTCTGATTGGGACTCTAAAACAAAAGTTAACACTGCAGCTGCAGGAACAGATTCACAGGATGCAATGACTGTGTTTAAAATGTCCGTTCAGTGTCAAAATGTATTATTACATGTTATCTTATACATACATAAGAAAGGGGTGGTGTGAAATGTTATTAAAAACTAACAAATATAAATATGTTATTAAAAGCTAACAAATAGAAATATATTATTAAAGGCTAGTGAATAGAACAATTGCAAAAGTAAAACCTTGAAAGGGGAGGGGGAATAGGGACAGAGGCAGAGCTTCTAGTAGAAGAAGTATCTGTGTGTTAGGTGAAGGTTTCAGAACACATTTCAATAGTGAGAACAAAATGGAGTCTCTTGTGCTTAAATGAACAATACAGTGAATGTCCATGTCATTTCCCTCCTTTTGTTTATTTGACACCATTCTTCTCCGCCTTACATTCAGCCGATTGCTCGTAACTCCTGTTACACTGGCGGAGAGAGACGGCGTCCAGTTCAGCTCTCTCCTAGCTTTCTCACAATAATGGGTTCATCAGGGCTGGTGGACTATTTGTTGGTACAGCGGGTAGTCACACAGAGCCTGATGAGGAAGTAAATAACAAATATGAGCAATAGGAACATCACAATGTAAGCGCCTAGTTTCTGTAACCATGTTGCTATGCCATATAAAAAGTCACCAAAACCTCCTAAACCCTTAAATGGGTTCCATCCATCCTTAGCAATATCACTGGCCTTATTCTGTAGTTCTCTTATCTTAGCAAGATGCCCTTTAATAATGTCCTCATTATCAGAAATGTATATACAACAGTTAGTGTGAAATACCTTACACATCCCACCTTGAGCTGCAGTGAGATAATTCAGCGTTAATCTGTGCTCTAATACTACTTTTTTAAACTGAGCCATTTCTTCACTTAATAAACCTATATCAGTGGTAGTAAGGTTAATAATCTCATCTACAATTCTAGTGTAATTATTTATTCTTTTCATTGGTTCAATTCCCCATCCTGTACAGGAAGGGAACCATGACCATGCCATGTCACCTTCAGCGAACAGCTCTCTTTTGAACACTAAGGACGGTCTCACACTGGGGCGGTGGGTGCGTCGGCAGTAAAACGCTTCTATTTTTAGCGGCGCTTTAGCCACGCTATTCGGCCGTTTAACCAAAACAGAGGCTTTGCTGGCAGTATAGCTGCGCTGCCCCATTGATTTCAATGGGCAGGAGCGGTTTAGGAGTGGTGAATACACCGCTCCTTTACTGCTCCAAAGATGTTGCTTGCAGGAGTTATTTTCTGTCCTGCAAGCGCACCGCTCCAGTGTGAAAGCCCGAGGGCTAAAAAACTGGAAGCAATAACATGGAATCTCAGGTAACCGATATTTTCACATATTGAGAACTCTGAGCGATTTGTACTATAAAGGGTTCTATTTAGTTCTGGATCTGGGATATGAGAATATTGACCATAGTTTCCTCCATAAACTGTAATTTTTGCTCCAGTGCAATCTGACTTGCCCAGCCGTGTACATTTAGTGTTAAACGGGCATGTAATGTATAAACAAATCTGTGGAGTGTCTATTTGTTTTGAAACCATCAAAGTTACTGATCTGTGCTCATTAGCTGTGTATGAGCCATTTATTCTGGTCCTGTTTAGATCAGTGAATTTGAGAGGCATTGCTATCATGGGTATTGTTCCTGTTTGGGGATGTAAGTTACTAGCATTGCTTTGGGTTGCATACAGTTTTAACATTTGGATGAAAGGGTTATTTTTCCATGTCTCAGTTCTCACAAACAACAAAAAGAAAAGAAACATCATCATAATTTTTTCAAAGGATATCATCACTTCAGGATTTTCTTGCAGTGACTGGCGTAAATCCAGGTGGGCTTTCCTTCCAACTTGACAGCGGAACCGGTTGTCAAAAACACCAAATGTGGTCCATTAAATTTTGGTTCTAGCGGCTTTCTGACGTGTCGCTTGACCACTACCCAGTCACCTAGTTGGATTCTGTGAATACCTAAAACAGAATCTGGGTCAGGGATAGATTTATAAACACCTTCATGTATTTTATTCAATGTTCTTTGCAAAATCTGAACATATTCTAACAGACTAGAGTGAGAAGCCTGCACCTGTTGGTGAAAATATAGCCCTGTTTTGGGTGGCCCTACAAATAAAATCTCATACGGGGACAGCCCATGTGGTTGTTTAGGGGTAGTTTGTACAGAATATAGGGCTAATGGCAAAGCTTCCACCCATCCTTTTCCTGTATCTGCTTTAATTTTTGCACATCTGTTTTTTAAAATTCCATTAAGTCTCTCAACTTTACCACTACTTTGTGGATGATAACGTGTATGGAAAGCTTGTTGTATGTGAAGGGCTTCCATTACCTCTTTCATTACTTCCCCAGTAAAAAGGGTTCCTATGTCTCTCTCAATTGTTTCAGGAACTCCATATCTACAAACTATTTCATTCAAAATTTTCTTTGCTGTTGTTTTTGCATTTGCTTTAGCTACCGGCCAGCACTCAGGCCAACCTAAAAACATGTCAACACGCACTAGAGCGTACTCATAGGTGCCTATTCTGGCCATCTGAATGTAGTCTATTTGAATTCTTTGGAAAGGGAAATCTGGCTTAGGAGAATACTTTTGGGAAACATGGACAGGCCTCCCTGCATTGTACAGAGCAGAAGTGAGACATGAAGCACAAAACCTGGCTGCAAATGCCAGGTGCCATCCAATAGCAGTCAGTAAGTGCCACCATCATTTTCTTAGCAAGATGACTGATGCCATGTACCAGTTGTGCTCCTAGGTAGACACCACCTGTTGTCAGTGCTCCACAGGCCCTGCTGATTTTGGATAGCTTTACATTTGATCCACTTATCCTTCTCTTCATCAGGGGCCTGGTTCTGCAACTGAATTAAAGTTTCTACATCCCACTGCTCTTGATGAGGGGAATCTGTCCCTGCTACCTGGGCGACCCCTACAGTGGGTGTGACTCCAGATGCCATAAGGGCAGCATCCTTTGCCGCTTGGTCCGCTAAAGCATTTCCTCTGGCTGTCATGTAATTTCCCCTTGCATGTCCTTTTACCTTCAAGATGGCAACTTCTGCTGGTTTCTGAAAGGCCTCAAATAGCCACTCTGTGAGTTTTGCATGTTTCACTGGCTTCCTTGCACTAGTCAGGAAGTTCCGTGCTTTCCAAATAGGCCCAAAATTGTATGCTATTCTAAACGCATATCTGCTGTCAGTGTAAATGTTTCCCCTTTGATTCTCTAGAAGATGAATGCTTTGACTACAGCACACAACTCCGCTTCCTGTGCTGACATCTGGAGTATCAATGCTTCCTGATGTAAAATGGTGTCTGTAGTGGTTACAGCAAACCCTGTGTGTGGCTGACCATCATCAGTGTAAAATCTGGAACTATCTATGAATAAGTGTGTGTCACAATCTGATAAAGGCTCATCTTTTGCTGGTGTGACAGAGGCCCCTTCTACATCCATCAGAGCCATACAATCATGAGAAAAACTTTCAGGTTCTATATCAGTACCATTTGTTGCATCTTCCTCATCAATTATAGGAAGAAGAGTAGCCAGATTTAAAGTAACACACATCATTTGATTGTTAAATTCGATGGAGCAAAAAGAGCAGACTGGTACTTGTCAAATTTACTGGCAGACAAATGTCTGGTATTTACTTGATTCATGATTTCCTATACTGCATGTGGCACATACAGGATCAGAGAAGAATCTAGTACAAGCTCCATTACTTTGTCTAGCAGCAAAATGCAGGCTGCTATGGCTTGAATACAACTGGGGGAGCATTTGATAACAGGATCTAATGAGGCTGATACATACATCACAGGCCTCTGTTTGTCTCCATGTAGCTGGGTGAGTACACCTGCAGCAAATCCATTGACTTCATGACAGAACAATGAAAAAGTCTTAGTACAGTCAGGAAGTCCAATGGCGGGAGCTTCAGACACAATTTTAATAAGCTCCTTCATCTGCAATTCATTGTCACATGTGAGTTTGAAAGGGTTTCTAGTGGTAGCCCCATAAGTTCTGATGCATTTGGAATCCAGTCCCTACAATATCCCACTAACCCCAGGAAGGCACGTAGTTGCCGTACATTTCTTGGCTTTTCAAAGTTTTGTAGAGTTTTAACTCGATCTGGGGTTAGGTGAAGGATTCCATGTGAAATGCAGTGACCCAGGAAGATCACTTTCTCTTGGTAGTTTTGTAGCTTATCTTTGCTAACTTTGTTGTTACTGTTATAGAGAAAGATGAGAAGGATTACTGTTTTTCTGCTACAGATGTCCTTTGTATAAGAACAAATAAGCAAATCGTCTATGTACTGAAGCAAAACCGTGTTTGGGTGTGAGGGGGACCATTGGTCCAATACTTGCTTTAATGCAGTATTATATTCAGAGGGGCTATTCACACAGCCTTGGGGCAATCTTGTCCATGCTAACTTTTGGGCAATATGGGTAAATGAAAAAAGGTGCCAGCAATCTGGGTGCAGGGGCACCGAAAATAAAGCATTGCGAGATCAACTAGAAAAGCTACAATTTCTGGGGAAATTGTGAAAAGTGTTCTTGCCTCTACAACTGGAGTGGGCGGAGTAACTGGGTGGGGTGGAGTGGCTTGAGTAATGATTTTTTTTCTTCAAAAATGATTTTTTTTTCTTCAAAAATGATTTTTTTTTTCAAAAATAATTTTTTTTTTCGAAATTATTTTTTTTTTAAGTAATTTTTTTTTCAAAAATATTTTTTTTTTTTTCAAAAATAATTTTTTTTTCCAAAAATAATTTTTTTTTTTCAAAAATAATTTTTTTTTCAAAAATAATTTTTTTTTTCAAAAATATTTTTTTTTTTTCAAAAATAATTTTTTTTTCAAAAATAATTTTTTTTTTCAAAAATATATATTTTTTTTTTCAAAAATATATATTTTTTTTTCATGGGGCGGTCATAACGTTTCAGCTGATCATGGGGTTGTCAGCTTTTGTCACCTCCCGCTCTAGTTTTGAACATTTCACCATTCATTCCTATGGGACCAATTTCACCGCAAAAACTACGATATTTCGTGAACCATTCGGCGAAACATTCCACAAAGTAATAGCACACCAATTAAATGACATTGAGGCCGGATTCACACTGGTATTTTTCAGCTTTTCACAAAGTTCCACAAGGTAATAGGACACCAATTAAATGACATTGAACATTTCGCAATTCATTCCTATGGGACCAATATTGCCGCAAAAAACTACGATATTTCGTGGACCATTCGGCGAAATATTCCACAAAGTAATAACACACCAATCGGGAACAATCCGCTCGTTTCGGTATATTACTTGTCTCTGTAGTTTAAAAACTGTGGGAGGAGTCTACAAGCATTATCAAGTCTAGCAGATGAAGTCACATGCATTTAGGGTGTCTCAGCATCTTTCGTTTACAACCACTGTTTCCTAGCAACGCTCATGCCCTGTTTATGCTTCCCAAATACTACTTCATCAAAACTGCCCCATCAGAATTACCCCATCAAAACTGCCCCATCATATTCCTCTATTATAAATCAGTACATGGTGTGTCTGTCCCCTCCCCCGGGCTCTGTAATCAGAGCTGAGATGCTCCAGCCACCTCCCCCCCTGTGTATAACAGAAGCTTTGGTAACCATGGCAACAAAACAAACACTAACAGTACACTCTGATTAATGGCTAAAATTTCCTGAAATGACCTCTAAACAAATGGCCGTATTTTAAAAACTATACATCCTACAGTGAAGATCTTTATATTGTGAGAATCACAAGACCCAGACCTAGATTTTGATGTATAGTATGTCTCTGAAATATTAAAAATGGAGGCACAGTCGCAGTTTAGAAATTGCCCTTAAAATTTGAAGGGGCTAGAGTGTAGTTTCAATGAATGTCAATGGACGGCGTGAGTTGCAAACAAATGGTCATATTGTGAAAACTATCAGGACTATGGCTTAGCCGTGGACATGTTTAGTGGCAGCAGGGATAGCTGAACGTTTTGATATAAGATTTATGTAGGTGGGCTTGAAAATGAGGGAGTGGCGGCAGTTTAGAAATCATGTTCTGATTTTCCAGCTTTTGTCATCTCCCACTCTAGTTTCCCCATTCATTCCTATGGGACCAATTTCGCTGCAAAAACGACGATATTTCGTGAACCATTCGGCGAAACGTTCCACAAAGTAATAGCACACCATTCGGGAACAATCCGCACGTTTCGGTATATTATTTGTCTATGTAGTGTAAAAACTGTGGGAGGAGTTAGGGTGGTAAATTTGGCTATAATAATAATAAGAACTAGAAAAGGTACAATTTCTGGGGAAATTGTGAAAAGTGTTCTTGCCTCTACAACTGGAGTGGGCGGAGTAACTGGGTGGGGTGGAGTGGCTTGAGTAACTGTGAAAAGTGTTAAAAAGCTTAATATTTTAAAAAGTATAAATAGTAGTAAAAAAGTTCCATCATTCGCTGAAAGAGCTGAACATTTTTTTCAAAAGTAATTTTTTTTTTCAAAAATGAATTTTTTTTAATCAAAAATGATTTTTTTTTCTTCAAAAATGATTTTTTTTTCAAAAGTAATTTTTTTTTTCAAAGGTAATTTTTTTTTTCAAAAATGAATTTTTTTATTTCAAAAATAATTTTTTTTTCGAAATTATTATTTTTTTTTCAAAAATAATTTTTTTTTTTCAAAAATATTTTTTTTTTTCAAATATATTTTTTTTTCAAAAATAATTTTTTTTTTAAAAGAAATTTTTTTTTCAAAAATATTTTTTTTTTTCAAAAATAATTTTTTTTTTCAAAAATATTTTTTTTTTCAAAAATATTTTTTTTTTTTTTTCAAAAATGATTTTTTTTTTTCAAAAATGATTTTTTTACTTTTTTCAAAAATATTTTTTTTTTTTCAAAAATATTTTTTTTTTTACATGGGGCGGTCATAGTGTTTTGGCTGATCATGGGGTGGTCATAATGTTTTGGCTGATCATGGGGTTGTCAGCTTTTGTCACCTCCCACTCTAGTTTTGAACATTTCGCCATTCATTCCTATGGGACCAATTTCGCCGCAAAAACGTCATTTCGTGGACCATTCGGCAAAACATTCCACAAAGTAATAACACACCAATCGGGAACAATCCGCTCGTTTCGGTATATTACTTGTCTCTGTAGTGTAAAAACTGTGGGAGGAGTCTACAAGCATTATCAAGTCTAGCAGATGAAGTCACATGCATTTGGAGTGTCTCAGCATCTTGTGTTTACAACCACTGTTTCCTAGCAACGCTCATGCCCTGTTTATGCTTCCCAAATACTGCTTCATCAAAACTGCCCCATCAGAATTACCCCATCAAAACTGCCCCATCATATTCCTCTATTATAAATCAGTACATGGTGTGTCTGTCCCCTCCCCCGGGCTCTGTAATCAGCTGAGATGCTCCAGCCACCTTCCCCCTGTGTATAACAGAAGCTTTGGTAACCATGGCAACAAAACAAACACTAACAGTACACTCTGATTAATGGCTAAAATTTCCTGAAATGACCTCTAAACAAATGGCCGTATTTTAAAAACTATACATCCTACAGCGAAGATCTTTATATTGTGAGAATCACAAGACCCAGACCTAGATTTTGATGTATAGTATGTCTCTGAAATATTAAAAATGAAGGCACAGTCGCAGTTTAGAAATTGCCCTTCAAATTTGGAGGGGCTAGAGTGTAGTTTCAATGAATGTCAATGGACGGCGTGAGTTACAAACAAATGGTCATATTGTGAAAACTATCAGGACTATGGCTTAGCCGTGGACATGATTAGTGGCAGCAGGGATAGCTGAACGTTTTGATATAAGATTTGTGTAGGTGGGCTTGAAAATGAGGGAGTGGTGGCAGTTTAGAAATCATGTTCTGATTTTCCAGCTTTTGTCATCTCCCACTCTAGTTTCCCCATTCATTTCTATGGGACCAATTTCGCCGCAAAAACGACGATATTTCGTGAACCATTTGGCGAAACGTTCCACAAAGTAATAGCACACCATTCGGGAACAATCCGCACGTTTCGGTATATTACTTGTCTATGTAGTGTAAAAACTGTGGGAGGAGTTAGGGTGGTAAATTTGGCTATAATAATAAGAATAATATATATGTGAGATAACAGTAAGTGGTCTTGCTATGCAAGAACACTTAACTAGAAAAGGTACAATTTCTGGGGAAATTGTGAAAGTGTTCTTGCCTCTACAACTGGAGTGGGCGGAGTAACTGGGTGGGGTGGAGTGGCTTGAGTAACTGTGAAAAGTGTTAAAAAGCTTAATATTTTAAAAAGTATAAATAGTAGTAAAAAAGTTCCATCATTCGCTGAAAGAGCTGAACATTTTTTTCAAAAGTAATTTTTTTTTTCAAAAATGAATTTTTTTTAATCAAAAATGATTTTTTTTTCTTCAAAAATGAATTTTTTTTTTCAAAAGTAATTTTTTTTTTCAAAGGTAATTTTTTTTTTCAAAAATGAATTTTTTTATTTCAAAAATAATTTTTTTTTCGAAATTATTATTTTTTTTAAAGTAATTTTTTTTTCAAAAATAATTTTTTTTTTTCAAAAATATTTTTTTTTTCAAATATAATTTTTTTTTAAAAGAAATTTTTTTTTCAAAAATATTTTTTTTTTCAAAAATAATTTTTTTTTTTTCAAAAATATTTTTTTTTTCAAAAATATTTTTTTTTTTTTTAAAAAATGATTTTTTTTTTTTCAAAAATTATTTTTTTACTTTTTTCAAAAATTTTTTTTTTTTTTCAAAAATATTTTTTTTTTTACATGGGGCGGTCATAATGTTTTGGCTGATCATGGGGTGGTCATAATGTTTTGGCTGATCATGGGGTTGTCAGCTTTTGTCACTTCCCACTCTAGTTTTGAACATTTCGCCATTCATTCCTATGGGACCAATTTCACCGCAAAAACGTCATTTCGTGGACCATTCGGCAAAACATTCCACAAAGTAATAACACACCAATCGGGAACAATCCGGTTGTTTCGGTATATTATTTGTCTCTGTAGTGTAAAAACTGTGGGAGGAGTCTACAAGCATTATCAAGTCTAGCAGATGAAGTCACATGCATTTGGGGTGTCTCAGCATCTTGTGTTTACAACCACTGTTTCCTAGCAACGCTCATGCCCTGTTTATGCTTCCCAAATACTACTTCATCAAAACTGCCCCATCAGAATTACCCCATCAAAACTGCCCCATCATATTCCTCTATTATAAATCAGTACATGGTGTGTCTGTCCCCTCCCCCGGGCTCTATAATCAGAGCTGAGATGCTCCAGCCACCTCCCCCCCTGTGTATAACAGAAGCTTTGGTAACCATGGCAACAAAACAAACACTAACAGTACACTCTGATTAATGGCTAAAATTTCCTGAAATGACCTCTAAACAAATGGCTGTATTTTAAAAACTATACATCCTACAGTGAAGATCTTTATATTGTGAGAATCACAAGACCCAGACCTAGATTTTGATGTATAGTATGTCTCTGAAATATTAAAAATGAAGGCACAGTTGCAGTTTAGAAATTGCCCTTCAAATTTGGAGGGGGCTAGAGTGTAGTTTCAATGAATGTCAATGGACGGCGTGAGTTGCAAACAAATGGTCATATTGTGAAAACTATCAAGACTATGGCTTAGCCATGGACATGTTTAGTGGCAGCAGGGATAGCTGAACGTTTTGATATAAGATTTGTGTAGGTGGGCTTGAAAATGAGTGAGTGGCGGCAGTTTAGAAATCATGTTCTGATTTTCCAGCTTTTGTTATCTCCCACTCTAGTTTCCCCATTCATTCCTATGGGACCAATTTCACCGCAAAAACAACGATATTTCGTGAACCATTTGGCGAAACGTTCCACAAAGTAATAGCACACCATTCGGGAACAATCCGCACGTTTCGGTATATTACTTGTCTATGTAGTGTAAAAACTGTGGGAGGAGTTAGGGTGGTAAATTTGGCTATAATAATAAGAACTAGAAAAGGTACAATTTCTGGGGAAATTGTGAAAGTGTTCTTGCCTCTATAACTGGAGTGGGCAGAGTAACTGGGTGGGGTGGAGTGGCTTGAGTAACTGTGAAAAGTGTTAAAAAGCTTAATATTTTAAAAAGTATAAATAGTAGTAAAAAAGTTCCATCATTCGCTGAAAGAGCTGAACATTTTTTTCAAAAGTAATTTTTTTTTTCAAAAATGATTTTTTTTTAATCAAAAATGATTTTTTTCTCTTCAAAAATGATTTTTTTTTTCAAAAGTAATTTTTTTTTTCAAAAATGCATTTTTTTATTTCAAAAATATTTTTTTTTTCGAAATTATTATTTTTTTTAAAGTAATTTTTTTTTCAAAAATAATTTTTTTTTTTCAAAAATATTTTTTTTTTTCAAATATATTTTTTTTTCAAAAATAATTTTTTTTTAAAAGAAATTTTTTTTTCAAAAATATTTTTTTTTTCAAAAATATTTTTTTTTTTTTTCAAAAATGATTTTTTTTTTTCAAAAATTATTTTTTTACTTTTTTCAAAAATATTTTTTTTTTTCAAAAATATTTTTTTTTTTACATGGGGCGGTCATAATGTTTTGGCTGATCATGGGGTGGTCATAATGTTTTGGCTGATCATGGGGCGGTCATAATGTTTTGGCTGATCATGGGGCGGTCATAATGTTTTGGCTGATCATGGGGCGGTCATAATGTTTTGGCTGATCATGGGGCGGTCATAATGTTTTGGCTGATCATGGGGTTGTCAGCTTTTGTCACTTCCCACTCTAGTTTTGAACATTTCGCCATTCATTCCTATGGGACCAATTTCGCCGCAAAAACGTCATTTCGTGGACCATTCGGCAAAACATTCCACAAAGTAATAACACACCAATCGGGAACAATCCGCACGTTTCGGTATATTACTTGTCTCTGTAGTGTAAAAACTGTGGGAGGAGTCTACAAGCATTATCAAGTCTAGCAGATGAAGTCACATGCATTTGGGGTGTCTCAGCATCTTGTGTTTACAACCACTGTTTCCTAGCAACGCTCATGCCCTGTTTATGCTTCCCAAATACTACTTCATCAAAACTGCCCCATCAGAATTACCCCATCAAAACTGCCCCATCATATTCCTCTATTATAAATCAGTACATGGTGTGTCTGTCCCCTCCCCCGGGCTCTGTAATCAGCTGAGATGCTCCAGCCACCTCCCCCCCTGTGTATAACAGAAGCTTTGGTAACCATGGCAACAAAACAAACACTAACAGTACACTCTGATTAATGGCTAAAATTTCCTGAAATGACCTCTAAACAAATGGCCGTATTTTAAAAACTATACATCCTACAGTGAAGATCTTTATATTGTGAGAATCACAAGACCCAGACCTAGATTTTGATGTATAGTATGTCTCTGAAATATTAAAATTGAAGGCACGGTCGCAGTTTAGAAATTGCCCTTCAAATTTGGAGGGGGCTAGAGTGTAGTTTCAATGAATGTCAATGGACGGCGTGAGTTGCAAACAAATGGTCATATTGTGAAAACTATCAGGACTATGGCTTAGCCGTGGACATGTTTAGTGGCAGCAGGGATAGCTGAACGTTTTGATATAAGATTTGTGTAGGTGGGCTTGAAAATGAGGGAGTGGCGGCAGTTTAGAAATCATGTTCTGATTTTCCAGCTTTTGTCATCTCCCACTCTAGTTTCCCCATTCATTCCTATGGGACCAATTTCGACGCAAAAACGACGATATTTCGTGAACCATTTGGCGAAACGTTCCACAAAGTAATAGCACACCATTCGGGAACAATCCGCACGTTTCGGTATATTACTTGTCTATGTAGTGTAAAAACTGTGGGAGGAGTTAGGGTGGTAAATTTGGCTATAATAATAAGAATAATATATATGTGAGATAACAGTAAGTGGTCTTGCTATGCAAGAACACTTAATAATATATATGTGAGATAACAGTAAGTGGTCTTGCTATGCAAGAACACTTAATAATATATATGTGAGATAACAATAAGTGGTCTTGCTATGCAAGAACACTTAACTAGAAAAGGTACAATTTCTGGGGAAATTGTGAAAGTGTTCTTGCCTCTACAACTGGAGTGGGCGGAGTAACTGGGTGGGGTGGAGTGGCTTGAGTAACTGTGAAAAGTGTTAAAAAGCTTAATATTTTAAAAAGTATAAATAGTAGTAAAAAAGTTCCATCATTCGCTGAAAGAGCTGAACATTTTTTTCAAAAGTAATTTTTTTTTCAAAAATGAATTTTTATTATTCAAAAATGAATTTTTTTTCTTCAAAAATGAATTTTTTTTTCTTCAAAAATGAATTTTTTTTTCAAAAGTAATTTTTTTTTTCAAAGGTAATTTTTTTTTTCAAAAATGAATTTTTTTATTTAAAAAATAATTTTTTTTTTCGAAATTATTTTTTTTTTAAAGTAATTTTTTTTTCAAAAATAATTTTTTTTTTCAAAAATATTTTTTTTTTCAAATATATTTTTTTTTTCAAAAATAATTTTTTTTTTAAAAGTAATTTTTTGTCAAAAATATTTTTTTTTTCAAAAATAATTTTTTTTTTTCAAAAATAATTTTTTTTTTCAAAAATATTTTTTTTTTTCAAAAATGATTTTTTTTATTTTTTTCAAAAATTATTTTTTTATTTTTTTCAAAAATTATTTTTTTTTTCAAAAATATTTTTTTTTTTACATGGGGCGGTCATAATGTTTTGGCTGATCATGGGGTGGTCATAATGTTTTGGCTGATCATGGGGTTGTCAGCTTTTGTCACCTCCCACTCTAGTTTTGAACATTTCGCCATTCATTCCTATGGGACCAATTTCGCCGCAAAAACGTCATTTCGTGGACCATTCGGCGAAACATTCCACAAAGTAATAACACACCAATCGGGAACAATCCGCTCGTTTCGGTATATTACTTGTCTCTGTAGTGTAAAAACTGTGGGAGGAGTCTACAAGCATTATCAAGTCTAGCAGATGAAGTCACATGCATTTGGGGTGTCTCAGCATCTTGTGTTTACAACCACTGTTTCCTAGCAACGTTCATGCCCTGTTTATGCTTCCCAAATACTACTTCATCAAAACTGCCCCATCAGAATTACCCCATCAAAACTGCCCCATCATATTCCTCTATTATAAATCAGTACATGGTGTGTCTGTCCCCTCCCCCGGGCTCTGTAATCAGAGCTGAGATGCTCCAGCCACCTCCCCCCTGTGTATAACAGAAGCTTTGGTAACCATGGCAACAAAACAAACACAGTACACGCTGATTAATGGCTAAAATTTCCTGAAATGACCTCTAAACAAATGGCCGTATTTTAAAAACTATACATCCTACAGCGAAGATCTTTATATTGTGAGAATCACAAGACCCAGACCTAGATTTTGATGTATAGTATGTCTCTGAAATATTAAAAATGAAGGCACGGTCGCAGTTTAGAAATTGCCCTTCAAATTTGAAGGGGCTAGAGTGTAGTTTCAATGAATGTCAATGGACGGCGTGAGTTGCAAACAAATGGTCATATTGTGAAAACTATCAGGACTATGGCTTAGCCGTGGACATGTTTAGTGGCAGCAGGGATAGCTGAACATTTTGATATAAGATTTGTGTAGGTGGGCTTGAAAATGAGGGAGTGGCGGCAGTTTAGAAATCATGTTCTGATTTTCCAGCTTTTGCCATCTCCCACTCTAGTTTCCCCATTCATTCCTATGGGACCAATTTCGCCGCAAAAACTACGATATTTCGTGAACCATTCGGCGAAATGTTCCACAAAGTAATAGCACACCATTCGGGAACAATCCGCACGTTTTGGTATATTACTTGTCTATGTAGTGTAAAAACTGTGGGAGGAGTTAGGGTGGTAAATTTGGCTATAATAATAATAAGAACTAGAAAAGGTACAATTTCTGGGGAAATTGTGAAAAGTGTTCTTGCCTCTACATCTGGAGTGAGCGGAGTAACTGGGGGGAGTGCCTGGAGTAACTGTTGTGTGGTTGGAGTAACTGTGGAAAGGTTGAACTGGGCAGATGGGCAGAGTAACTGTGTGGAGTGTTTGTAGTGAGTAAAGATAGTAAACATTACACTAACCAATTGATTGATCAAATTTAAAAAGTGCACAAGTGCTAATGATGTAGAAGGTAGAAATATCGGTAAATGACTTTGTCGGACACAGACTTAAGGGTTACCAGGATTTATTCCGCCCCAGCCAAAGCATAGCACCTGACGGACTCGCGTCCCAAAATCACGTGTGTCAAAAACAGTTTACACAGTGTACATATAATTTCAATATATTGCATCACAAGCGAACTGGCGGTATATTTCCGTTATACATTAACATTAACATTAACATTTTGAACAGTCAACTTTTTGAACTTTTTGGATACAAGGCAATTCATTAAAGCATATACTTTAAACCCTTACAAATTTTCAGTTTCTCTGCAGTTTTGCTCCTTGCTGTTTCTTTGTCTTACTAATCAGCAAGCAGGCTATAGCACAGGAAGGAGAGGGTGAGTGTGATGAGGACAGTGTGATAGGGCGAGCTGACGTGCTGCATCTACTGTCTGTAGGACGGGTGATCGTTTTAGCCAGCCGGCTTCTTATGCTTATTTGAATCTGCTACACTGTAAGTGTTATTTTAATTCTTTTAATAAACCTCAAAACCAGGATTACGCTATGTTGTTTCCCTCTCTTTTCCCGGGGTACCCCTAAATGAGAACAACCCCCCAGCTAGGAGTCTTTTATTAATCTCCATGATAAGAGTGATTTCCTGTGACTTGGTGGACTAGTGGTATCATCACCCTTTGGCTGTATGAAGTGGCATGTCGTTTCCTAGAAGCCCATCCAATGAAAGGCCCTGACCGGGTTAAGGTCGCAAGCCCCCTTGTGCTTGCCGTTTGGTAAGCGCGCATTTTATTTTCAGCTACCACCGTGGTGCGGTGAAAGAATTTTTTCTATTTTACATTTCCTGCTTTAAAAAAATGGGGTCTGAGCCTATGTATTTTCACAACATTTATTTGGACTTTATTCACTGTGTTAGGACTGTCCAGTGAACACTTATTGATTTAGGTTTCAAGAACTGTGTTAGTTATTTAATTTGGGTTCTAACCAATTAGTCCTATTCAACACTGGTACTAGTATTTACTCCTATTTACAGCGCTGCTATATTTGTTATATTGTTGTATTAGTGTGTGTATCTCACATAGAGTGGCTGCTTTTGTTATTATGTCGTTTTTTGTAATTTTTTTTCACTAAGTTATTTTCATCACTATTTTGGTTATCCCCTATTTGGTCATTCACAATATTTCACGAACAGGTACCCTTTTTGGGTGCACTACAGCGCGGTATTCCTCTTACTATATGATGAGGACAGATGTCTGTGATGGATGGGGGGGAGTAAGTAAGTGAGTTCAGTGTCTAACAAGTACACCGAACATGAAATATAGAGAATGATGTTTAGCTAATTGTAAATGGTCCCACATAACTATGGCCACGTAAACTGACCCTCATTGCCACTTTATCTGTTTGATGACCACTGTCTCACAACCACTGTTTCCTGGCAACACTCATGCCCTGTTTATGCAGGCTCTAAGCGTGTTCACAACCACTGCTCAAAACACAATACACAGGATAATGGTAGCTGTAATAACTGTGCAGTACTCCTGACTGGAGACACTGCTGCACCCTGGAGATGTAAATGTGATCCAACAGTGTGTTTTTTTCTGTGGTGGCTGCCCAGACCAGTTGAGTATATCCTCTTGAGTGAAGAAGGTCAGATATTGGCTTCTTTTCTCTGCACAGAAAATCTTCATTGAAATCTCCACAGAGTATTATAGGTTGGCAATCCATTATTTCCAAAGATTCCAAGAGGCCCAGCAGGTTAGTAAGGAATTGGCCAATACTGTAATCCGGTGGCCTGTAAACGACAGCGATCAAAGCTTGTACAGGGGACTCCAGTTTGACAACCAAGAACTCCAAGTCAGTCACATTGTGATGATACTGCTTTTCATAGGCCTTGAAATGGTTTCTGACATACAAGGCGACACCTCCGCCACTTTTACTTGCAATGTCAGGAAGGTTTGTGTACGAGAGGTGTCTGTTGCGTTTGAACAGGTTGTAGCCCTCCAGCTGGAGACTTTCAGCAACAGAAGAGCCTGAGAGATGAGTTTCAGTGAAACATAAAACATCTCCAAGTGTCAACTCATGGTGAGATTTGATATCTTCAATGTGAGCTGGTAATCCTTCCGTGTTGTGATGGATAATTGTTAATGTTTGCTGTTTGTCTGTTGTCTGTAGAAACTTTAAGAGGGGCATAACACTTTCCAGTGATGCATTCTTCATTGAATCCAGGGAAGCTGTGATTTCAGGATCAGCAAAGATCTTCTTCTCATCAAAGTCGGTTATGTACAGTCCTTGTAGTGTAGTCGTTCTACTCAGAGCAACATAGGCCATTCCCGGTTGGAAGACCCGTTTCAATGAGACCACTGCCGACTGTATCGACATCCCCTGACACTTATGAATCGTACATCCAAAAGCCAACTTCAGGGGGAACTGCCTGCGAACAACTCCTTTCTGTCTCAGGTTTTCCTCTACCCTTTCTATGTACACCAAGTTGTCAGCATCACAAGACGACTTGTTACGGTATCTCTGTCCTGCATTTGGATTGTCCAGCACAAGCCCAAGCTTGTTTACCGTAGTAGCACCATTCTCAGTCTGGATGATTATTCTTGCAATCTTGCCAAATGTCCCGTTAACAAGCCCGTCTTCTACATCAATGTTTCTTGTGACCATGATACGGGCACCTTCAGCTGCTTGCAGTGTGTCAATCAGATTGTCTTTGTGTCCTTTGAAAGGTTGGTGTTGCCTCAGCATCACTCCTGTCTTAGGGTCTTTTCTGTAATCGTCGGCATCTATGTTGGTGACGTTTGAATGGAGAACAGACACAGTTGCAGCATTATGTTTGTGAACCTCTTTGTTGGTGGCAAATATGTGTAGCACGTCATTAGGGCAGTGGGTGGGATCTGTAAAAGCCTGAGCAAGCAGAGCTTTGTCATCATTGCTTAAGGTGCCAGTCTTCTGCTTGACTCTGATTCTATTCAAAAGCTCAGCAAATGAAATGTCTTCCTTCTGTCGCATGATCTCTGTCAGCGTGATCATCTGAAAGTTGTCTTTCCAGACGTCATTGGTATTTTCCTCAAACACGCAGAGTGGCTTACTTTTTCCCAGCGGGGGGACCTGGTAAAAGTCTCCTACTGCTAGTACTGACATACCACCAAAAGGTTTCTTACTGCCTTTGATTTGCTGTAATCTCCAGTTGATGTAGGCAAACAGGGGCTTTGAAATCATTGACACCTCGTCAATAACAATGATCTCCGCATTTGACAGCTGTGCCCTCACTTCATCTATTAGATTTCCAAGTCCTTGGTAGGGTGGCTTCAAGCTTCTTGGCAACTTCAGCAGAGAATGCAATGTGTTGCCTGAAATGTTGAAAGCTGCTGTTCCTGTAAATGCAGTTAGTAAAACGCTGGGCATGGATATGTCTGCTTCCTCACGTAGTCTGGTAAGTTTACAGAGTATCTTTGTCGCCTCAGCATAGATGCACTTTATCAGGTGTGATTTGCCTGTCCCTGCACCACCAGTGACAAAGTAATAGAATGGGTCAGGATTTAGGCCACGCACACGGTTAGTGCACCAGTCACAAACTGAGTAGAATGTCTGAGCTTGTGTCCGGTTAAGGTTTCTGTACATTTTCCGAAGGAAATCAGGGCACATTTGTGGGGCTTTCACAGTAAGCGCAATTCCACCTGTTTGTTTGTGACGTGTATACTCCGGAACATCATCTTGTTCATTCTCATGAAGTGGCTCCCCTTCTTTGCGTTCCTCTACACATTCCAACCTATCCAACTCAGCTTCTGGGGCAAAGGTGTTCCAAGCAAGGTGTTCGAACTTCTTTTGGTTGCTGGTAACAATTGCAGACACTGCTTGGATTGCTTCTTCTCCTGGTAAGCTCACACAGGCGCCTTTGTAAAAATCCTGGTGTGTTGGGAACCTTACAGTTTTCAGTGATGACTCTGAACGGTGGGGGAGGTACAGTTTAAGCAGTCTGCCGTAGTAGTTCTCAGGGTCCTTCTTCTCTGAGAAGCGTGCGTACCTGATGATTGCAGGCTTCCCTCTCGTGCGTTTTTGAATCATTCCCATTTCATTCAATAGGCTGACACGCTTGCTGTCTTCCTTTTGCTTGCCATCTTCCTTCTGCTTGCCATAGACAACCCTGTAATGGGATGCAAAGTCTGCCAGACACATGGACTCAAACTCTGGTGTTTCAGGTCTGGCTCTGTATTTGTCGACAAAACTCGTCATCCACACATTAAGAGAATCGGCTGGTTTGTTCTGCAATGCACTGAGCGGGAGACTCATTTTCAGTGCGTTGTCACCAGTTGGCAGAAAAACAACCTCACGTGAGCAAGACTTCATTTTCAGGCTGCACGTACGGGCCACAGACTCCTGGGCGCTGACCTCTCTGTGTTTTGAATAAGCCTGAAGAACCTCTTTCATTTCTTCTCGTTCTGTCGCTGTTTCTGGGCTCATTTCTTTGACTATTGTTTTGAGATAGTCACTCAGCTCCCGTTCTGGCTTGGATATGTAGGACAACATGTACATGATGCAACCATACTCATCAAGAATGTACTGGATGTCCATGTTGGCGTTCCAGGCCATCAGCAAATGTGGATTATAGTTGTTCACCCAGCAGTCCTTGACATCACGCTTCATTAGAATCACGCTTGAGGAGGTCAATGCCTGAATATAGGAGTTGTACTGATTCAAAGTCATATCACACTGTGCCAGTAGCTGTGACATGTCTTCAAGCTGCACTTTTGGGTTATTAAGCAAATCCCAGACTGGTTTCAGTTTGTTTTTGGCTGCTTGTGGTTTCATTGCACAATCTCCTTGTTCTTCTGGCATCGGGTAAGTTATCCTCGTTTTTCTAATAGGTGGCTTTGGAAATCCAAATCTGCATACTCTGTTACCTTTCTTGCATGATTTTGAATGAGATCTGCTGTGCATTTGAAGTTCTGTTACAAATCTGTGAAGTAAGGCCTGTTTGGCTTCATCAGGCAGCTGGCATGAGATGTTATGATCTATAAAGGCACACACCTTGTCATCACTGTCTTGTCCAAATATAGGAGCTCCTGCTACCCAACAGAGACAATGTATATGAGGGCTCCCTCTCGCCTGAAATTCAACCCGGTAAAAGTAATCGATAACTTCACCAATTGGCTGTGCAGGACCCAACAGCAGCTCTCGCATCAGAGCATCAACCCGTTTGTCAAACATGCGCATGGTGGTCACTGGGTTGCCTCGAAGAATGTCACACTTTTCAGCCCAGTCTAGCCCCGCAAAATTCACCTTTTGACCTTGTTGTGCCTTTATTGCCGTTATTACCTCTGGCCATCTGAATTCTGCAGCAGAGAAGGTAAGAAAAAATGTTGGCTTACCCAATTGTCTGACCATGGCTAGCAAATTCTTCAGATTTTTATCCCAGTAAGCTGGACTCCCTCTCAGTGGTTGCATGAACCTTGTGGCATCTCGGTTTCGCACCAACCTCTCAACCTCACACTTGTCCTGTAGCAGCTTGTTGGATATTTTCCGTCCATCCCTGGTATTGGGTTTTCCTTTCCTTAACTGGATGGACATGCTGCTTTTGGCCATGTGTGTTTCTGTGACAAACTGCGCAAAGAAGAGGTAGCTTGTGTCTCTTGCAAAACGAGTATCAACACAAAAAAGCCTTGCATTGAAATACATGCTCGGGGACAGTTTGACTTGTCTTGCCTGGTCCAATGTATTCTGTCCAGTAGGGAACTGAACAGGGAAAGCCATTGCCTCAAGCCTAGGAACTTTAAAGAAGCTGACAGGTGTGTTTCCTTGTGCAGGTGCAATGCTGAATATTCCATCACCGTGTGTCAGTGCTTCCTCTCCAAGGTCAGATGGCTGCAAACAACTGTCTAGGCCAATTCCAGGTCTTAGTGTATCCTTCTCATCCTCTGCATTGGGAGGTTGTTGGTCATGGCCTTCCTGTTGCTCAGAAGCAGCCGGTAAACATGCAGACTGTACCTCTGATGGATCACAATTTTCGATGCGTTCAAGTATCTCCATCATTTCAGTTTCGTCACAACTGTCGAGTTCCATCCCATCATCATTATCATCATCATCAGCGATTGTCTCATCCACTCTAATTGAAATGTCACTGTAGTCGGGGTGTGTGTCAATGAGTTTTGACAGACCTGCTACTACATTTCCCATGTTGACATAATGAAACAGCTGGTGGCCTTTGTAAGTCAGACGTCTTTTCAGCTTGACTCTGTGTAACTGGGATTTGCTGTGCGATCTTGGTAGAGTATTGACCGTGGTTTCCACCTCGGATGGCACACACACTACAGCGCCATGTATAGCTGCCTGTCGACCTTTGGGAAGTGTGATGATCTTGGCAAATGGCAGTATTTTGGCCAAAAGTTGTCTTTCCAGCACATTCAAATCGCAGAGCTCTGGGGGAATGGGCGCCAGCTCCATGTTGTTAGCTACAGCGATGGATGATTTGTGTCCTGCTTTTAAATGTAAATCACAGTTGTGACAAATCCATTCTTTGGTCCTTTCATCTGGTACGGTGCATTGTTCAGGTCCTTGACAGTGATTGTTGCACACATGGACATATTTCCCTGTCAAACAGGCAGCAACAATGTGTAGATTCTTCTTGTAATTGCTGTGAATGCAATGTTTCACTTGGTTAGGGAAAAGGGTGCGATGACACATCGTGCACACAAATGTTGGCCCAGCTTTAATGCATTCATGGAAAGTGGATATAGCTGTCTGCATTAGGCTGTTGTCCACTGGTTGACTGCATTCCCGCATGACACGAGTCCATCGTCTGTATTTCATTCTTATTTTGAAGGCACATTGCATCTTATGGGTTATGCGAAAATCTGCTTGAGTTTGACGCTTCATTTTCATGTAACTCATGCAATGTTGCAAGTGAAGTTTTCTGAAAGCAGGATCATTATGATATTTTCTGGTGATGTATTGCTTCTGCTTCAACTTGAAATCGACATTTGTGGCATATTTTCTGGTGATGTATTGCTTCTTCTTCAAGTTGTAATCTGCATTTGTCGCATATTTTCTGGTGGTGTACTGCTTCTGTTTCAAGTTGAAATCTGCATTTGTCGCATATTTTCTGGTGATGTATTGCTTCTGCTTCAAGTTGAAATTGGCATCTGTTGCATATTTGCGAATGATATATTGCTTCTGCTTCAACTTAAAATCAGCATCTGCTCTGTATCGGCTGGTGATGTATGTCCTTTTCTTATTGGTGACAGACATCTTTGTAGCCTTGAAATCACGCCTTCTTTCATTTCTGTGTCTTGTCTTCAGTTTTTGTCGTCTCTGTGCATTTAATTTGGACAATGCCTTACTGTCCTTCCATATGCCCTGTGAGGATTTCGCATCAACTGACCGTGGAGAATGCTTGCTGGCTGGGAATCCAGTGTGTGTTACATCTTTGGTCATCTGTGTCACTTTGTTCTCCACATGCTTTGCATTATGTGGTTTGTCAGATTGCACCAGTGGGGACAGCAAACCATCTGACAGACGTCTTGCACGATGAAATGAGACTGGCATGAAGTCATACTGCAGTCCATCAATAGGGCCTCTGGTGTCTGTAAGGAGCAATTCATACAACTTATAAATCCTTGCCCCCATATCACTCAAATGTGTAAAAGTGATCATAACAGCTTTTCCTTTTCCAGTGGCAGGAAGTCCATCCTTATTTCGACTATGAGAATCAAACAGTCCATATCTCCCAGACTTGTCTCTGAACAATGCAATGCAATATGGCACTACTATAAAAAGTGCATGTGTAACATCTGCATTGAGGCACTGAAGTCTTGTGGAGAGGTCAACAAACCAACCTTGGTTGTCACCGTCTACCGTGTCTCTCATACATCCCGATAACACTGGAGATTTAACAACGTTATACTCATATTTGTCAGTGTTGACTCTGAGGGGCACTTCTTCCATTGTCAAGTGTTGATGCTGATAGACATTTCTTTGTTTTAGCTGTTTTATTGTTGAGCCATACAAGCTGTTGCCCTTCTTCAGTATTTGATCAAGATCACCCTTTCTCACATCATCAAGCTCACTGTGGTATGCCAAAAATGTCAGAGCCATGCATGTACACTGTTTGTTCCTTAACCTTCCATAGCCATGATGACCCTGATGAAATGATGCCTGCACAGAAATCTCACTTGGTACACATGGTTCTTGCATGCCATGGTTTTCAGAAGTGCCCATCACACTGTCACTGTGCTCTTGAACTTGACACTGAGTTGAACATGAAAATGACACCACAGGTTCACTATGTACCTCCTGGGCACATTCACTGTCACAAACCTCCATATCCACTATGCTGCTGTGGGGCTCCGGATCCAGTTTAGTCCAGCGTATCTTTGCAGCTTTAGATCTCTTTCCTTTAGATGGCATGATGATATTTGTGGAAGGAGCTATAATTCTCCTCAGAGCTTTGTTCGAAGAGCTATAATTCCCCTCAGAGTTGTGTTGGAGGAGGAGCTATAATTCGCCTCAGAGCTGTGTGGGAGGAGCTATAACTCCCCTCTGAGCTGTGTGGGAGAGCAATAATGCTATAATTCCCCTCAGAGCTGTGTGGGAGGAGATACAATTCCCCTTAGTGTTGTGTGGGAGGAGCTATAATTCCCCTTAGAGCTGTGTGGGAGAAGCTATATTTCCCCTCAGAGCTGTGTGGGAGAAGCTACATTTCCCATCAGAGTTGTGTGGGAGAAGCTATAATTCCCCTCACAGCGGTGTGGAAGAAACTATAATTCCTCTCAGAGTTGTGTGGGAGGAGCTCTAATTCTCCTCAGCTGTGTGGGAGGAGCTATAATGCTAAGCTGTAATTCCCCTCAGAGCTGTGTAGGAGGAGCTATAATTCCCCTCACAGCGGTGTGGGAGAAACTATAATTCCCCTCAGAGTTGTGTGGGAGGAGCTATAATGCTAAGCTATAATGCTATAATTCCCCTTTGAGCTGTGTGGGAGGAGCTATAATTCCCCTCAAAGCTGTATTGGAGGAGCTATAACTTCCCTCCAAGCTGTGTGGGAGGAGCTATAATGCTATAATTGTCCTTAGAGCTGTGTGAGAGGAGCTATAATTCCCCTCAGAGCTTTGTGATTTTTTTTTTTCAAAAATGATTTTGTTTTTTTGTTTTTTCAAAAATGATTTTGTTTTTTTGTTTTTTCAAAAATGATTTTTTTAAATGATTTTTTTTTTCAAAAATGAAATTTTTTTTTTCAAAAATGAAATTTTTTTTTTCAAAAATGAAATTTTTTTTTTCAAAAATGAATTTTGTTTTTTTCAAAAATGATTTTTTTTTTAATTTTTTTTTTTCAAAAGTAATTTTTTTTTCAAAAATATATTTTTTTTTCAAAAATATTTTTTTTTTCAAAAATATTTTTTTTTTCAAAAATTAATTTTTATTTTTTTCAAAAATATATTTTTTTTTACATGGGGCGGTCATAATGTTTTGGCTGATCATGGGGTGGTCATAATGTTTTGGCTGATCATGGGGTTGTCAGCTTTTGTCACCTCCCACTCTAGTTTTGAACATTTCGCCATTCATTCCTATGGGACCAATTTTGCCGCAAAAATGACGATATTTCGTGGACCATTCGGCGAAACGTTCCACAAAGTAATAGCACACCAATCGGGAAAAATCCGCACGTTTCGGTATATTACTTGTCTCTGTAGTGTGGAAAATGTGGGAGGAGTCTACAAGCATTATCAAGTCTAGCAGATGAAGTCACATGCATTTGGGGTGTCTCAACATCTTGTGTTTACAACCACTGTTTCCTAGCAACATTTCCTTTTGAACATTTTGCCATTCATTCCTATGGGACCAATTTCGCCGCAAAAACGACGATATTTCGTGGACCATTCGGCGAAACGTTCCACAAAGTGATAGCACACCAATCGGGAACAATCCGCACGTTTCGGTATATTACTTGTCTCTGTAGTGTAAAAACTGTGGGAGGAGTCTACAAGCATTATCAAGTCTAGCAGATGAAGTCACATGCATTTGGGGTGTCTCAGCATCTTGTGTTTACAACCACTGTTTCCTAGCAACGCTCATGCCCTGTTTATGCTTCCCAAATACTACTTCATCAAAACTGCCCCATCAGAATTACCCCATCAAAACTGCCCCATCATATTCCTCTATTATAAATCAGTAAATGGTGTGTCTGTCCCCTCCCCCGGGCTCTGTAATCAGCTGAGATGCTCCAGCCACCTTCCCCCCCTGTGTATAACAGAAGCTTTGGTAACCATGGCAACAAAACAAACACTAACAGTACACTCTGATTAATGGCTAAAATTTCCTGAAATGACCTCTAAACAAATGGCCGTATTTTAAAAACTATACATCCTACAGCGAAGATCTTTATATTGTGAGAATCACAAGACCCAGACCTAGATTTTGATGTATAGTATGTCTGTGAAATATTAAAAATGAAGGCACGGTCGCAGTTTAGAAATTGCCCTTCAAATTTGGAGGGGGCTAGAGTGTAGTTTCAATGAATGTCAATGGACGGCGTGAGTTACAAACAAATGGTCATATTGTGAAAACTATCAGGACTATGGCTTAGCCGTGGACATGTTTAGTGGCAGCAGGGATAGCTGAACGTTTTGATATAAGATTTGTGTAGGTGGGCTTGAAAATGAGGGAGTGGCGGCAGTTTAGAAATCATGTTCTGATTTTCCAGCTTTTGTCATCTCCCACTCTAGTTTCCCCATTCATTCCTATGGGACCAATTTCGCCGCAAAAATGACGATATTTTGTGAACCATTCGGCGAAACGTTCCACAAAGTAATAGCACACCATTCGGGAACAATCCGCACGTTTCGGTATATTACTTGTCTATGTAGTGTAAAAACTGTGGGAGGAGTTAGGGTGGTAAATTTGGCTATAATAATAAGAATAACATATATGTGAGATAACAGTAAGTGGTCTTGCTATGCAAGAACACTTAATAATATATATGTGAGATAACAATAAGTGGTCTTGCTATGCAAGAACACTTAATAATATATATGTGAGATAACAATAAGTGGTCTTGCTATGCAAGAACACTTAATAACTGTAAAGCAGGTGCTGAAGGTAGGTATTCCACTTAGTAAAGTGCGGGGGTTGGGCACTATCTGTGTATCTGCCTCAATTATATTGTTAATGGCTCTCAAATCATGCACCATGCGGTATGTCACCTGCCCACCCTTCTTGTCTGGCTTCTTTGCAATTGGGAACAGGGGTGTATTGACTTGGGACTAGGGATGAGCTTCGAGTTCGAGTCGAACTCATGTTCGACTCGAACATTGGCTGTTCGCAAGTTCACCGAACAGCGAACAATTTGGGGTGTTCGCGGCAAATTCGAATGCCGCGGAACACCCTTTAAAAGTCTATGGGAGAAATCAAAAGTGCTAATTTTAAAGGCTAATATGCAAGTTATTGTCATAAAAAGTGTTTGGGGACCTGGGTCCTGCCCCAGGGGACATGGATCAATGCAAAAAAAAGTTTTAAAAACGGCCGTTTTTTCAGGAGCAGTGATTTTAATAATGCTTAAAGTCAATCAATAAAAGTGTAATATCCCTTTAAATTTCGTACCTGGGGGGTGTCTATAGTGTGCCTGTAAAGGGGCGCATGTTTCCTGTGTTTAGAACAGTCTGACAGCAAAATGACATTTTGAAGGAAAAAACTCATTTAAAACTACTCGCGGCTATTGCATTGCCGACAATACACATAGAAGTTAATTGATAAAAACGGCATGGGAATTCCCCAAAGGGGAACCCCGAACCAAAATTAAAAAAAAAAAATGACGTGGGAGTCCCCCTAAATTCCATACCAGGCCCTTCAGGTCTGGTATGGATATTAAGGGGAACCCCGGCCAAAATTTAAAAAAAAAAATGACGTGGGGTTCCCCCTAAATTCCATACCAGACCCTTCAGGTCTGGTATGGATTTTAAGGGGAACCCCGCGCCAAAAAAAAAAAAAAAAACGGCGTGGGGTCCCCCCAAAAATCCATACCAGACCCTTATCCGAGCACGCAACCTGGCAGGCCGCAGGAAAAGAGGGGGGGACGAGAGTGCGGCCCCCCCTCCCTCCTGAACCGTACCAGGCCACATGCCCTCAACATTGGGAGGGTGCTTATCAAATGTAAACTGCTTGTTAGCTAGTGTGTGGTGTTTGGAGATTCACACCATAATATTAGTGAATACTTACATACCATTGCAAGCATTTGAAGAGTTAATACAATAATATCAGCCACATTAAAGTGTATTGGCTACTTGACATTCACTGTATGCTGCTTTGGCTAATTGGCTAACAGTAATTCTCCTTTTCTCCACCAATAGTAATCTTTTAGGAATCTTCTGTGGGATTTGAACCCATGAGTCTTTCAATACCTGAATTTTTGAAGGTAGAGGTGCTAACTGCTAGCCTATTGGGCTGAGCACAATCACATATACAAAATACTTTTACTAGTGTTTGATGGTTTATATACCATACAATAATGTTTATCAAATGTAAACTGCTTGTTAGCTAGTGTATGGTGTTTTGGAGATTCACAACATAATATTAGTGAAGACTTATTTATTTTTATTTAAGGTACTTCTATAGTGCCGTCAATTTACGCAGTGCTTTACATATACATTGTACACTCACATGGGCCCCTACCCTAAAGGAGCTTACAATCTAAGGTCCCCAACTCACATTCATATACTAGTGCCAATTTAGACAGAAGCCAATTAACCTACCAGCATGTCTTTGGAGTGTGGGAGGAAACCGAAGTACCCGGAGGAAACCCACGCAGGCACAGGGAGAACATGCAAACTCCAGGCAGGTAGTCTTGTGGTGTGGTTGGGAATACGAACCAGCGACCCTTTTTACTGCTAGGTAGGGATGAGCCGAACACCCCCCTGTTCGGTTCGCACCAGAACATGCGAACAGGAAAAAAGTTTGTTCAAGCACGCGAACACCGTTAAAGTCTATGAGGGTCATTTACTATAGCGCCAGGAAGTACTGGGCACTATAGCAAATAATAGCTCCCATTTTAGCCAAATAAAATTTCAACAGGCGAATGTGCGAAGGAAAAATTAGCGCTATTAGTGAGAAACACATGTTAGTAAATTCTAAGCTGGCGCTAATTAGCGCTTCCGCGTATATGCAAATGCCAATTCCTACCAAGTTGTTATATAGTACTGCACTGTAACCATGATCCATGTATGTGAAAGAAACATTTTTATGTGAGATGTGCTCTACCTTGTGTGCATCTATTGATGTATGTTGCAATTAGTATTCCTAGTTTTTTCCTTCTTTTGCTAACTAATGCAGTTATGAATGATTATTACATAGTAATGTCTGCTATTCTGTAAAGTTACATGTATTAAACATTTAGGTTACCTATTTGTTGTATGTTGTTTTTTATTTTTTAATTTAGGCGACTATAAAGCGGTAATTATTTATATTCATTCTTTAATCATACTACACTATTATGCAGGTCTCGTACTTAGCACAATGGCTTAGTGGTCTGCTCAGATGTCTCCACAGCACTCACGGTACAAGTTCAAATACCAGCCAACCTACCATCGCCCAGCTGTGTTTATATTTTCAGTGCACAAGGGAATTAAAATAAACAAACAAAAAAATGTAATCTGCCCATTAGTTAGTGTGGGGTGTTTGGAAATTCACACCATAATAGTAATGAATATTTACATATCATTGCATGCATTTGAAGAGTTAATATAATAGAATCAGCCAAATTTAAAGTGCATTGGCTAATTGGCTTTCACCTTTTTTCAGCATATGCTGCTTTGGCTAATAGTCATTTGCTTTTTTTTACGAATTCAATCTTTTAGTATTTCTCTGTGGGATTTGAACCCATGAGTTCTTCAAGGTAGAAGTGCTAACCGCTAGCCTATTGGGTGTAGCACAATCATACATAGAAAATACATTCACTAGTGTTTGATATTTCTTCTCCCCGAGCTGTCTCTCCTGCTGCCACCATCTTCTCCTGCTGATGTGTTCTTCAGCGCAGCCGGTTACCTCACCCACACCAAATCTAACTATGACATCCACCCCCGCATTGATTAAGTACGAGTACATATCCTACACTTACCCGGCCAATGAGCAGCACCTCCTCTTTGCTAAAGAGACCTCGCCATGTCCACATAGATGGAGATCCTGACCAGCACAGGAACTTCCGGGTGCATACAATGACTAATTTCCAGGTCAGAAGGTGAAACCACGTTTTTGATTGCAGTTGCGAATATTTGTTTAAATTGTATAATGGGGTATGGCGCTCCCTTTAGGGTATAGGGTAGTAGAGTAGTAGGGGGGGGTTTTATTGTGTGATTCCTTGTGACTAGTTATTTACTCCAACTGTACCCCTAATGGTGGTACAGAATACCATCAACCCTATAAAGTGCAGATGATCGCGGTGGAGAGGAGTTTGTGGCCGTGATATCCTATGCTGTTTGCCCCTTTTGGGGTTGCGGGATTCGGTGAGAGGGGACCCGTGAGGGGGAGTACAATAAGTCACCATTATCATCTGAAAGCACCTCAGTCACAGTTCCTTTGGAAATTATTTTGAACATTGGATGAAGATTTTGATTACCATATGGACTATAATTATTTAATATTTATTATTATTACTAATTGCTTTGCACACACTTGCACTAATCTGAGTAAAAATGCACTTAGAAGTTCATGTGATATAAGGGAAAATCAATGATCTAGTACACTTAGGACTATTATCACTGGTTATATTATTTATTAATTAATTTGGTTTAAGGTGTATGTATGGTTTTTGTGAATAAGTCACTAATATTTATGCTGGCTTGTTGGTGAAGATCTATCATATAATTAGGGGTTCAGCATATAACCCTGCCCCTGCTTTCAGGGTGGTCACATGTATGATTCATGAATATTGGAAATGTTTAGTTTCTTTATTTATTTATTTTTTCTAATGTGGTCACATGTATGAGTTATGAAAGTGCTTCATTGAAGAGTGCACTGCTGCACATTAGGTTTTTTGCACTTTATAGGGTTGATGGTATTCTGTACCACCATTAGGGGTACAGTTGGAGTAAATAACTAGTTACAAGGAATCACACAATAAAACCCCCCCTACTACTCTACTACCCTATACCCTAAAGGGAGCGCCATACCCCATTATACAATTTAAACACTTTGCGGAGTCTCCTTAAGGAAGCTTCTTTAGGGGGGTGCATACCTTATATTCTGTCCTAAGCGCAGCTGTTTCAGATACACTTAAAAGTTGTGAATATTTGATCTCAACCATGATTAGTATTTTTTATTTTCAGATATGCAAATCTATATTTCTACATATATTGAAGGTAAACTTAAGGGAGTTTGATAAGAAATGGTGTCCCTGGGTTAGCAGCAGGTGCATTACAAAGACAAAAGGCCCAGTTTGAGCCCTGGTTCACACTGACAGAGGGAGGAAATCGTTCAGCTGAACTCCCACAATTTCATTCCTGCATGTCAGTCCCGACTGTGAAGGGCAACATCAGAGATAGGGATGAGCCGAACACCCCCCTGTTCGGTTCGCACCAGAACATGCGAACAGGAAAAAAGTTTGTTCGAACACTCGAACACCGTTAAAGTCTATGGGACACGAACATGAATAATCAAAAGTGCTAATTTTAAAGGCTAATATGCAAGTTATTGTCATAAAAAGTGTTTGGGGACCTGGGTCCTGCCCCAGGGGACATGGATCAATGCAAAAAAAAGTTTTAAAAACGGCCGTTTTTTCAGGAGCAGTGATTTTAATAATGCTTAAAGTCAAACAATAAAAGTGTAATATCCCTTTAAATTTCGTACCTGGGGGATGTCTATAGTATGCCTGTAAAGGGGCGCATGTTTCCTGTGTTTAGAACAGTCTGACAGCAAAATGACATTTTGAAGGAAAAAACTCATTTAAAACTACCCGCGGCTATTGCATTGCCGACAATACACATAGAAGTTCATTGATAAAAACGGAATGGGAATTCCCCAAAGGGGAACCCCGAACCAAAATTAAAAAAAAAAAATGACGTGGGAGTCCCCCTAAATTCCATACCAGGCCCTTCAGGTCTGGTATGGATTTTAAGGGGAACCCTGCGCCAAAAAAAAAACGGCGTGGGGTCCCCCCAAAAATCCATACCAGACCCTTATCCGAGCACGCAACCTGGCAGGCCGCAGGAAAAGAGGGGGGGACGAGAGTGCGGCCCCCCCCTCCTGAACCATACCAGGCCACATGCCCTCAACATTGGGAGGGTGCTTTGGGGTAGCCCCCCAAAACACCTTGTCCCCATGTTGATGAGGACAAGGGCCTCATCCCCATAACCCTGGCCGGTGGTTGTGGGGGTCTGCGGGCGGGGGGCTTATCGGAATCTGGAAGCCCCCTTTAACAAGGGGACCCCCAGATCCCGGCCCCCCCTCTGTGTGAAATGGTAAGGGGGTACAAAAGTACCCCTACCATTTCACTAAAAAACTGTCAAAAATGACAAGAGACAGTTTTTGACAATTCCTTTATTTAAATATTTCTTCTTTCTTCTATCTTCCTTCATCTTCTGGTTCTTCCTCCGGCGTTCTCGTCCAGCATCTCCTCCGCGGCGTCTTCTATCTTCTTCTCCTCGGGCCGCTCCGCACCCATGGCATGGGGGGAGGCTTCTCCTCTTCTCCTCTTCTCCTCTTCTCCTCTTCTCCTCTTCTCCTCTTCTTCTCCTCTTCTCCTCTTCTTCTCCTCTTCTCCTCTTCTTCTCCTCCTCTTCTCCTCTTCTCCTCCTCTTCTCCTCCTCTTCTCCTCTTCTCCTCTTCTCCTCCTCTTCTCCTCTTCTCCTCCTCTTCTCCTCTTCTCCTCTTCTCCTCTTCTCCTCTTCTCCTCTTCTCCTCCTCTTCTCCTCTTCTCCTCCTCTTCTCCTCTTCTCCTCTTCTCCTCCTCTTCTCCTCTTCTCCTCCTCTCCTCCTCTCCTCCTCCTCTCCTCCTCCTCTCCTCCTCTTCTCCTCCTCTTCTCCTCCTCTTCTCCTCCTCTTCTCCTCCTCTTCTCCTCTTCTCCTCTTCTCCTCCTCCTCTTCTCCTCTTCTCCTCTTCTCCTCTTCTCCTCTTCTCCTCCTCTTCTCCTCTTCTCCTCGCCGCTCCGCATCCATGCTGGCATGGAGGGAGGCTCCCGCTGTGTGACGGCGCTCCTCGTCTGACAGTTCTTAAATAACGGGGGGCGGGGCCACCCAGTGACCCCGCCCCCCTCTGACGCACGGGACATGACGGGACTTCCCTGTGGCATTCCCCGTGACGTCACAGGGAAGTCCCGTCAAGTCACCGTGCATCAGAGGGGGGCCCCGCCCCCCGTTATTTAAGAACTGTCAGACGAGGAGCGCCGTCACACAGCGGGAGCCTCCCTCCATGCCAGCATGGATCCGGAGCGGCCCGGAGAAGAAAATGAAGAAGAGAAGAAAAGAAGAAGAGAAGAAGATGAAGAAGAAGAGAAGAGCGGGAGCCTCCCCCCATGTCATGGGTGCGGAGCGGCCCGAGGAGAAGAAGATAGAAGACGCCGCGGAGGAGATGCTGGATGAGAACGCCGGAGGAAGAACCAGAAAGAGCCAGAAGAACCAGAAGAACCAGAAGATGAAGGAAGATAGAAGAAAGAAGAAGTATTTAAATAAAGGAATTGTCAAAAACTGTCTCTTGTCATTTTTAAAATTTTTGACAGTTTTTTAGTGAAATGGTAGGGGTACTTTTGTACCCCCTTACCATTTCACACAGGGGGGGGCCGGGATCTGGGGGGTCCCCTTGTTAAAGGGGGCTTCCAGATTCCGATAAGCCCCCCACCCGCAGACCCCCACAACCACCGGCCAGGGTTGTGGGGATGAGGCCCTTGTCCTCATCAACATGGGGACAAGGTGTTTTGGGGGGCTACCCCAAAGCACCCTCCCAATGTTGAGGGCATGTGGCCTGGTACGGTTCAGGAGGGGGGGGGGCCGCACTCTCGTCCCCCCCTCTTTTCCTGTGGCCTGCCAGGTTGCGTGCTCGGATAAGGGTCTGGTATGGATTTTTGGGGGGATCCCACGCCGTTTTTTGTTTTTTTTTTGGCGCGGGGTTCCCCTTAAAATCCATACCAGACCTGAAGGGTCTGGTATGGAATTTAGGGGGAACCCCACGTCATTTTTTTTTTTTTTTTTTGGCCGGGGTTCCCCTTAATATCCATATCAGACCTGAAGGGCCTAGTATGGAATTTAGGGGGACTCCCACGTCATTTTTTTTTTTTAAATTTTGGTTCGGGGTTCCCCTTTGGGGAATTCCCATGCCGTTTTTATCAATGAACTTCTATGTGTATTGTCGGCAATGCAATAGCCGCGGGTAGTTTTAAATGAGTTTTTTCCTTCAAAATGTCATTTTGCTGTCAGACTGTTCTAAACACGGGAAACATGCGCCCCTTTACAGGCATACTATAGACACCCCCCAGGTACGAAATTTAAAGGGATATTACACTTTTATTGTTTGACTTTAAGTATTATTAAAATCACTGCTCCTGAAAAAACGGCCGTTTTTAAAACTTTTTTTTGCATTGATCCATGTTCCCTGGGGCAGGACCCGGGTCCCCAAACACTTTTTATGACAATAACTTGCATATTAGCCTTTAAAATAAGCACTTTTGATCTCTCCCATAGACTTTTAAAGGGTGTTCTGCGGCATTCGAATTTGCCGCGAACACCCCAAATTGTTCGCTGTTCGGCGAACTTGCGAACAGCCAATGTTCGAGTCGAACATGAGTTCGACTCGAACTCGAAGCTCATCCCTAATCAGAGACATCGGTGCAGGTTTCTGCACCAATATCAATACAAATCGCACCAATTAGAACAGTGCAATTGCCACAGATTTGACATGTCAAATCACACCAATGTGAACCAGAGCTGACACATACAACATTGCCTATCCACCAGCTGAATTCATTACCTGCAATTCTCCACAGCTGTTATATATAAAGATTCCACCTTTATCATTAACTTGCAGTTGTGCAGAAGCCTAGGTTTACACTGGAGCGATTTGAGAGATCAAATCGCATGACTATTGGCAATGGCACTGTTCCAATCGATGCAACTTTTTTGTGGCGCTGCACCAATTTGCTAAACTAGTTCCTGCACTACTTTTGCCGATTTCAGGTGCGACTTCAATAGACATTTGTGTATGAAGCCACCTGAAATCACGCTGACCTTGCTACTTTGAAATCGTGCTACTTCAAGTGAAGTAGCGCAATTTCAAAGTAGCATCAATGTGAACCAGGGCAAAGAGATTTGTTTTTTGGTGCACAAATACATATTGAAATAAAATATAAGAGATATTGCACTTTCCCAAAACCACCACCCACAAAAACTAAAGACAAAGAAAAGTAGAAGAAAAAACAAAAAAACACCACAACAAAAAGCTCAATAATGTACTTTTATTTTACCAGCAGAAAAAAATAAATTTACATTCATTTACTAGCTTCAAAAAAATGTGGACAGGATATATGGTGCTACATTTAGCAATGGAATTTTAGGGGCCCTGCTCATAGGAGCTTACAATCTAAAATTAGACAAAACCTTAGAGTGGACACAGCTTTAATTTCAGTGTATAGCGGGCAACACATCACATTATTATCCGCAAAATTATAGAAACATACTTAATAGTCATTCTTACAAAGCATTCCCACATAATATTACAAAAGACTTATTCAAAACACCCACCACCAGCCCACAATCCACACATACATATATTGGTGACCATGTTCTGGAAGCTGCATTTCAGTGTACACGATTAAACAACAAGATCAAAAAGAATAGGTCAGCAGATGCTTCCAAATGATGTTTGCATGATCAGACAGGAACAATACACGCATAACATTGACAGCATGGCCACATAAACCCACTTTTGATTGAAAAAATGCACAAGAATTTCATCAAATCTCCCAATTTAATTCCGTCTCCCATCACAATTTTTTTTTTTGTCAATTCAGTAAATGGACAACAACACACATACTGTCAGTACTTAGTGACTGTATCCTTCACATCATATGACAAAACAAATTAATAATACAGAGCACATTTTAATAATCATGCAAATATATCAAAAGTCATTCCACTTATCCCTCTTCCAATATCTCCCAGCTTCTTCCTCCCCCATCCCTTTCACATCAAAAAGATAAACAATATACATCCTAGCCAAAAATATCCTCGCCACATCTTCTACAGAAATTAACTTCTTCCTTCCTACCCATATATTCCTAACATCCCACATTACTTCCTTATAGACAACAGAAAAGCACCACGCCTTCCTGGCTGCATTTTTCTCCAATCTCCACAAGCCCAGAACCACCATTTCCTCCCTTACAAAAACCACCCCCACCACCTCCCTCAGGAAGCTCTTCAACTTTCCCAGCACTTCTTTAGCGAAGACACAGTTCCAAAACAAGTGGAACACATCCTCCACTCCCCCACAGCCCTCCCTTGGACACAACTCCGATCTTACCAAATCCCTACTTTTCAGAAAACTCATGGTCGTCAGACACCCCATAAAGGTCATCCAGGATATGTCCCTTTGGCGGTTAGTCACTCCTCTTATGCTCATACTCTTCCAGATTTGCACACTTTCCTTCTCTCTTAAGTACTGTATCCCATTAGGAAAAATCTCCCCAGCAATCCAAGCTTTAAGTTTCTTTTTATCACCAACCTCCCTCCCCAGACCCCCCAACCTCCATCCTTCCCAGATCTTGGTTAGGACCAAAAAATACTGAGGAATGACCCATGCCTGTGGCTTTCCCAGGGCCCGCCTGTAGAGTCCCCATCTTGTAAACAATCTTCCTCCAAGGTACTGCATCATCTCCTTCCCGATTCCGTTACCTCTTAGGGTCCTTATCAACGTCACCCAGTAATGCAGCATCAAAAATTCCCCGATCTTTGGAAGTCCGAAGCCACCTTTGGCCCTTGGTTTAGTAATCTTCTCCCTTGCACACTTCTCCATCCTCCCTCCCCAAAAGAACAAGAACAGTAGCCTCGTCATCTTCCTCACCCAATCATCAGGAGGCGGGAATATAACAGAGACAGACAACATAATCGGAAGGATCACCGACTTGGTGATCAGAACTTTCCCGGTGCAGGACAATTCACGCATCCGCCACATAAACAACTTTTCCTCCACTCGCTCAGTCACCTTCTGAAAACTGCGACTTCCCCTCAACTCCCTGTCAAAACACACACCCAGCATCCTCTCCACCTTCTGACTGCGTCCCTCATTCACCTCCACCTCGCGGCCCACACTACACACCTGACACTTACTCCAATTCACACTCATCCCAGACACACTGCAGAACAGACTCACCTGCAATCTTCCACGCTGCACATCAGCCACTCCACCAGCCACCAACACAATATCATCCATGTACCCCAACACTTTCACACTCCTTCCACCACTGCCAGGCACAAACACACCCTTGAATGCCTTGTCCTTCTTCACTGCACTCAGTAATGGCTCCATCACGCAGATGAACATCAAAGGCGATAGGGGGCACCCCTGCCTAACACCAGACATCACAGGGATACTCCCCCCTAGGGTACCGTTGACCAAAACCTGACTTGAGACACCTTTGTATAGTCCTCTGATAACCTTCATCAGCTGGTCCGGAAACCCTAGGGCCTCCAGAATCTGAAACAGAAACTGATGGGAGACTGTCGTAGGCCTTTTTTAAGGTCGATCGACTCTAGAAGGCATGGCAAGTTGTTAGATTGCGCGTAGTATACGACATCCCTCAGTAACGATAGATTGTCGGAAATTCGGCGACCAGCTGCTCCCCAATCACTTCACCAATCACAAGCTTGACTCGATCGGCAATCAATCTTGCCACAATCTTGTAGTCAACGTTCAACAGTGTAATTGCCGGCCAATTCCAAATGTCTCTCTTGTCGCCCTTTTTATAGATGAGGGTATTCACCCCCTCCCTTAAGGACTTTGGCATCTCCCCCACTTCAAACACCAGCATCACCAACTCACACACCTCATTCTTCATCACCTCCCACGCTTTACAAAAGAACTCAACAGTCAACCCATCCTTCCCAGGTGTCTTATTCCGGTTCATCCCATCTATCACTCGCCTCACTTCCTCCTCAGACACAACCACACACATACCAAACCTGTCTTCCTCAGACAATCTTGCATCCACTTTCTCGCAATACTCTCGCATCTCCTCAGCACTTACTCCACGTCCGCCTGCAAACAAATCCGTATAAAACTCACTCACCGCCTCCATCACCTTCTCAACATTCACTTTCTGTCCCTGCACCATCACCGATTTCATCACATTGCGTCCCCTCAAGAGTTTCTTGAAGAAGAACCGCGAACATGTCTCCCCTTCCTCCATGTCCTTCACTTTAGCTTGGAAGATTAGCTTCTTCCCTCTCATCACCCAAGCTTTCTTTATCTCCTCCCGAAGCTTTCCAATCTCCTCTTCTAACTCCCAGCCTCCCTGCCTTAATTTAAGCAGGAGTCTCAACCTATGGTGGAGAGCCCTCCCTTCTTGTTTCTCTTTCCTTGCCTTCTTTACACCTGCTTGAAGAAAGAAGAGCTTGATTCGCTCCTTCAGCCAGTCCCACCACTCGAAAAAGGATTCAAAATCCCCCTCCCTTCCCAACCACACTTTATATTGCAGAGCAAACTTATCAAAAATCCCTTGGTCTTCCAATAACAGATTATTTAATTTCCAGATTCCTCTCCCAGTCTTGACATCTTGATCAAAAATAAACTTTCCCACCAAAACCTGGTGGTCGGAGAAAGACACCTCCCATTGCTTCCACTCTGCGACCTTCAGTGCCCTGGAACCTAAAATAAAGTCAATTCGGGATTTCACACTTCCCTTATCTGAAAAAAAGGTTGCTGGGGCTTTACCATTTCCATAGTAGCAAATCACTCCATCCTGCAAACAAAAATCCTGCAAAATTGCATTAAAAGCTGTGCTGGTGACATCGGTCTGGCTTTCACCTTGGCCTACTCTATCTTCAGCAGTCCTAATAAGATTAAAGTCTCCAGCAACAATGGTCTTTCCTCTCCCCACAAGGTGGAGCCTCAAAATTTCCAACAAATCCATCCTGGCATTTTTTCGCACTGGTGCATAAACACATACCAACTTAAAGGATTCTTCCAGGTAGGTAAACATTACACTCAGAACTCTTCCCATCACCACTTCCTCCCATGATTCAACTTTAATTTCTGGGTTTTTAAAGAGCACCCCCACCCCTTCACTTCTATTTTCCGCAGCACAAGACCAAATCGCTGGTCCTGCAGACCAGTCCCCATGGCCTGGAGCATACCACAAACCACACTCTTGCAAACACAAGACATCACACTCAATCTTAGCCAACTCAGACAAAACAGCTGCACGACGATAGACAGATCCAATCGAACGCACATTCACACTACATATAGACAAAGCCATGAGAAGGATCAAAAAAATTCTGCAGAACACACTAAACCCCTCCATCAGGAAGCTGTTTTCCACTTCTGTTCCCTGTACCTTTTACAAGAGCATCAACTGATTCATTCTCCAAATATTGCATGGCAGGAGAACCTACCAAGCCCAATGGTGATGTTGCTCCACTTGAATCATCTGACACTTGTGAATCCATACTTAAACTTGGCAGTACACACCCACCACCACCTGGGCTCAAACCCAGAGACAAGTCCCATTTAGGCTTCTTTCTCTGTGCCTCACTCTCCTGCTCCACCTCAGGCCCTGGTCTTTGAGTAGCCATTAAAAGGTCTTTTGATCCTGACCCCTCCTTCCTCCTCACCTCCATATCCTCAGCCCACTCACCAAGCTCCTCATCTACATATTGGCTCTCCTGTTCTGCCTCCACCTGTTTTATCAAAGCGATCAGTTCTTCACACACTCCACTCACCTCCCTCCCCCCCTTCATGCCTTCATCCGCCACAGCTTCTTCCGCCTCACCAACTGCATCTCATTATCCCCCTCTATCAGATTAATATTCACTCCACTTTTACCCATACTCCCTTGCAGTTCCTGTCCGACACCTTCCTTGGAGCTACTACCGGGGTTTTCAGCGTCTGGGGGGGGTCGGCGCCTTTCCACCTTCCGTGCCGGCCACCTGCTCACCCCTGTCATCCGCCCGCTCAGTCTCCTGCTCCTCCGGTTCTCAGCTCACATTCTGCCCTGTAAACCGCCATCTCTGCACAGCCTCCGCATATGAGAACATCTTCCTCCCCACTATCTTCAGACAGTTTCTGACCATATGCTCCCCTGAACCACACAGATCACATTTCTTTTCCTTGCACTCCGCTGCATTGTGTCCCGGCTTCAAGCACACTCTACAGCATAGCTTAGAAGGGCAGTCCTCACGAATATGTCCATACTGAAAGCACCCCCTGCAGTAACGGGGTTGCCCAGAATAGAAAACAGTACACAGCTCCCCAGCAATGGTAAATGCCGGGGGAGGGCGACACACTCCACAAAAACCTGATGCGTCCCTCTTCATGCGTACTTTAAAATGCAGTTTACCTCTATACATGCCATACTGGTTATAAAGCTTGTCTCCTCGATCAGCCCCCACACAATACCGCAACAAAAATTGTCTCACCGATTCCAGCTCCAAAAAAAGGATCATAACAATGTACAGTCATGGTCTTCAATCCAGAATCAAACAATAAACTGACGTCCATCTTCTTAGTTAGCAAATTTCCTCCCAGATCCGCCTTCACCCAATTCTCATATGCAGCTTGGCAGGTATCTTCAGTATGAAAAACATCGTATTGACCTCTGACCACAAAATCTTGGAGAGCAAATATATAACTGACCTGAAAATTCAGCAACTTCTGTAAAACATCCACAGCGATCGTCTTCAGACCCACTTCACCACGATATTCAGGCTTTACCTGGATTCTCGTAGAATTTCGCAAACGCATCGGACCTCGCGACATGGCAACGTCCTTTTTTTGGCCTCTCGTTTATCCGGGGGGGCCCCCCGAGGAGGGGTCCCCAGAACACCCCCAACTCAAAACCTAGGCAAATATGACACCTGATCTTAAGTTAGGAAGCCTAGCAGCACCCCATAAGGAAGATTTTAGCCCTCCTCCCCACAAATCACAGGCAAAAAACCTGACCTTCTCAGGCCAAACGAACCCCCCTACTGCAGGCCTTTATATAAGAGAGGTTGTATTGTTAGCACACTGACACACCCAATAGAAGTACACGCCCACCAGTGTCTTTCAATCTGTCTCTTCATGTATGTCCAAAGTGATTGCACCTGATGAGCAGGAACACATAATACTATTTACAACTGTGTTAGCCTTGGCTATGTGCATCAAATCTCCAACTACAGGCCAAAGATCAAAGTCCATTTGCATCCACATAAACAAAGCAACTGTTTTCTAAGCATATGTACCCGTGCAGTGTAAACCCTAAAATTTGAAATGTCCAAGTCCCTGAGCATGATTAGTGCTAATAAACATCAGTCCCTGGCTGCAATGAGGTTCCAATATAAAGTCCAAAATTAACTTTCTTACATTAGAACCTATTTCGACAGGAGACAAATAATATGCCAGCATGTCTTTGGATTGTGGTGAGAAACCCACACAGGGAGAACATATAAACTTTAACACAAGCATTAGCATGTTGGGGAATTGAACCAACATCCCAGGTGCTGCTAGACAAAACTGCTACCCACTTAGCCACCAGGCAACCTCACACATGTTTTCTGCATCTCTGTGGTGTGAACCAGTCCTAAGTCCATAGCCATGCTCAGTTTTACAAGCAATATACAATATATTGGCCTAAGTATTGGGATGCCTGCCTTTAAATGCACATGAACTGTAATGGCATCCCAGTATTAGTATTGGGTTCAAAACTCATTTGGCCCACCCTTTGCAGCTATAACAGCTTCAACTCTTCTTGTCCACAAGGTTTAGGAGTGTGTCTATGGGAATGTTTGACCATTCTTCCAAGTGCATTTGTGAGGTCTGGCACTGATGTTGGATGAGAAGGCCTGACCTACAGTCTCCTCTCTAATTCATCCTCAAGGTGTTCTGTTGTGTTGAGGTCAGGACTCTGTGCAGGCCATCAAGTTCCTCCACCCCAAAATCACTCATCCATGTCTTTATGGACCTTGCTTTGTACACTGGTCCAAATGATTTGGTGGAGGGGGATTATGGTGCGGGGTTGTTTTTCAGGGGTTGGGCTTGGCCTCTTAGTTCCAGTTAAGGGAACTCTTAAGACGTCAGCATACCAAGACATTTTGGACAATTTCATGCTCCCAACTTTGTGGGAACAGTTTGGGGATGGTCCCTTCCTGTTCCAATATGACTGCACACCAGTGTACAAAGCAAGGTCCATAAAGACATGGATGAGCAAGTTTGGGGTGGAGAAACTTGACTGGCACTGCTCCTGCAACATTTAACATTGACATCTATGGGAAATTTTGGTAAGCATGACATTGCACTGCTCCCAAACCATAAGTGACAGGGATAGGAAACTTGGGAAGCACCGAGAGGGGACCCAGAACTATGAGGATATCATTGAGCAGAGTGGTGAGGGTGCAGTTCCGGTGTCAGGCAGGAATATGGTGCAGGCTCTGTCACAGGATGAGTTCCAGCGGATGCAGGAAAGGGGAGCCCCAAGGGGTATCCTCGTAATCCTGGGTCCCCTCTTGGTGCTCCCCAAGTTTCCTGTCCCTGTCACTTATGGTTCGGGAGCAGTGCCATGTCAAGCTGACCAAGATTTCCCATAGACGCCAATGTTAAATGTTGCGGGTGCAGTGCTGTGTCAAGCTGACTAAGATTTCATTTGTTACCTCCTGGGACTGATGACACACATGTCCCAAGAGCCATTGCAAAGCTGGAAATTACATACATCACCGCAGCCACTAAAGGAGAAAGTGAAATTAGATATAGGCATAAATCAGGCAAGTGAACAGAAAAGGGCCATTTTTTTCTTATTTTTTTAAATGACAAAATATTTTTTTTTATTGCATTTTAGTGCAAATATGAGATCTGAGGTCTTTTTGACCCCAGATCTCATATATAAGAGGTCCTGTCATGCTTTTTTTCTATTACAAGGGATGTTTACAACCCTTGTAATAGGAATAAAAGTGACACAATTTAAAAAAAAAACAGTGTAAAAATAAAAAACAAAAGGTAAAATAAATAAGAATAAAATTTTTTTTTTAAACGCGCCCCATCCCGACAAGCTTGCGTGCAGAAGCGAACACATATGTGAGTAGCGCCCGCATATGAAAACGGTGTTCAAAAAACACATGTGAGGTATCGCCACGATCGGTAGAGCATGCATCATTCCACGAGCGGGCACAATTTTGAAGCATGACATGTTGGGTATCAATTTACTTGGCGTAACATTATCTTTCACAATATAATAAAACTGGGCTAACTTTACTGTTGTCTTGTTTTTGAATTCAAAAAAGTGTATTTTTTCCAAAAAAAGTGCGCTTGTAAGACCGCTGCACAAATACGGTGTGACAGAAAGTATTACAACGACCGCCATTTTATTCTCTAGGGTGTTAGAAAAAAAATGTATAATGTTTGGGGGTTCTAAGTAATTTTCTAGTAAAAAAAAACTGTTTTTAACTTGTAAACAGCAAATTTCAGAAAGAGATTACGTGGTTAAGGATGCACATTAGTGCTGCATAGTGAGGAGTAGGGATGAGCCCGATGTTCGAGTCAGCATATCCATTTTCATCAGATCTCACCTGATCCGATCCGCCAGTGACGGACCTGGACGTACGGCCATCTGTCTGCTTTTAGTGGATCGGACATGGTCGGATGTCAGCGGACATGTCTTCACTGACATCTGACGCTCCATAGACTAACATGGAGCGCCCGTTCAGGTCCGCCGTCAAAACTGACAGGTGGACTTGAACGGTCCGATCGTGTGAAAGGGGCCTTATAGACCCCAGTTTTTTCAAAAAAGAGTACCTGTCACTACCTATTGCTATCATAGGGGATATTTACATTCCCTGAGATAACAATAAAAATGATTTAAAAAAATGAAAGGAATAGTTTTAAAATAAAAAAAAAAAAAGCACCCCTGTCCCCCCCTGCTCTCGCGCAAAGGTCTGGCGTCAAATGTAAACAGCAATTGCACTATGCATGTGAGGTATCACTGTGAAGGTCAGATCGAGGGCAGTAATTTTAGCAGTAGACCTCCTCTGTAAATCTAAAGTAGTAACCTGTAAAGGCTTTTAAAGGCTTTTAAAAATGTATTCAGTTTGTCGCCACTGCACGTTTGTGCACAATTTTAAAGCATGTCATGTTTGGTATCCATGTACTCGGCCTAAGATCATCTTTTTTATTTCATCAAACATTTGGGCAATATAGTGTGTTTTAGTGCATTAAAATAAAAAAAACGTGTTTTTTTCCCAAAAAAATGCGTTTGAAAAATCGCTGCGCAAATACTGTGTGAAAAAAAAAATTAAAAACCCACCATTTTAATCTGTAGGGCATTTGCTTTGAAAAAATATATAATGTTTGGGGTTCAAAGTAATTTTCTTGCAAAAAAAAATATTTTTTCATGTAAACAAAAAGTGTCAGAAAGGGCTTTGTCTTCAAGTGGTTAGAGGAGTGGGTGATGCGTGACATAAGATTCTAAATGTTGTGCATAAACTGCCAGGACAGTTCAAAACCCCCCAAATGACCCCATTTTGGAAAGTAGACACCCCAAGCTATTTGCTGAGAGGCATGTCGAGTCCATGGAATATTTTATATTGTGACACAAGTTATGGGAACAAGACAATTTTTTTTTTCTTTTTTGAACAAAGTTGTCACTAAATGATATATTGCTCCAACATGCCATGGGAATATGTGAAATTACACCCCAAGATACATTCTGTTGCTTCTCCTGAGTACGGGGATACCACATGTGTGAGACATTTTGTGAGCCTAGCCGCGTACGGGACCCCGAAAACCAAGCACCGCCTTCAGGCTTTCTAAAGGCGTACATTTTTTATTTCACTCTTCACTGCCTATCACAGTTTCGGAGGCCATGGAATGCCCAGGTGGCACAAACCCCCCAAGTGACCCAATTTTGGAAAGTAGACACCCCAAGGAAATTGCTGAGAGGCATGTTGAGCCCATTGAATATTAATTTTTTTGTCCCAAGTGATTGAATAATGACAAAAAAAAAAAAAAATTTACAAAAAGTTGTTACTAAATGATATATTGCTCACACAGGCCATTTTAGCACCTCAAGAAATGACATAGGCAGTCATAAACTAAAAGCTGTGTAAATTCCAGAAAATGTATCCTAGTTTGTAGACACTATAACTTTTGCGCAAACCAATAAATATACGCTTATTGACATTTTTTTTACCAAAGACATGTGGCCGAATACATTTTGGCCTAAATGTATGACTAAAATTGAGTTTATTGGATTTTTTTATAATAAAAAGTAGAAAATATCATTTTTTTTTAAATTTTCGGTCTTTTTCCGTTTATAGCGCAAAAAATAAAAACCCCAGAGGTGATCAAATACCATCAAAAGAAACCTCTATTTGTGGGAAGAAAAGGACGCAAATTTTGTTTGGGTACAGCATTGCATGACCGAGCAATTAGCAGTTAAAGCGACGCAGTGCCAAATTGTAAAAAGTGCTCTGGTCAGGAAGGGGGTAAATCCTTCCGGGGCTGAAGTGGTTAAACACGGAAAAAATGCACCACTTTACAGGCATACTATAGACACCCCCCAGGCACGATATTTAAAGGAATATTTCATTTTTATTGTTTCACTTTAAGCATTAACTGCTTGCCGACCAGCACACGCAGATGTACGTCGGCAGAATGGCACTGGTGGGCAAAAGGGCATACAGGTACGTCCCCTTTATGAAGCGGTCTCGCAGGCCCGCCCCGATCTCCGTGACCGCGGCTCCCGCGGCTCCCGTGGACTTGATGTCCACCAGGTGCCCGCGATCTTGTCACAGAGAGGAAGAATGGGGAGATGCTTTTGTAAACAAAGCATTTCCCTGTTCTGCCTAGTGACAGGACAGTGATCACAGCTCTCTGTCATTGAGAGCAGTGATCACTGTCCTGTGTGTTGAAGCCCAGCCCCCTCACAGTAAGAATCACTCCCTAGGACACACTTAACCCCTTCACTGCCCCCTAGTGGTTAACCCCCTCACTGCCAGTGTCATTTACACAGTAATCAATGCATTTTTATAGCACTGATCACTGTATAAATGACAATAGTCCCAAAATAGTGTCAAAAATGTCCGATGTGTCTGCCATAATGTGGCAGTCCTGATAAAAATCTCAGATCGCCGCCATTACTAATAAAAAAAATGAATAATAAAAATGCCTATGCTTATTGCGATTTTTTTTTTACCAAAAATATGTAGAGGAATACATATCAGCCTAAACTGAGGAAAAAAACATTTATTATATTTTTGTGGGATATTTATTATAGCAAAAAGTAAAAAATATAGCTTTTTTTTCAAAATTGACGCTCTTTTTTTGTTTATAGCGGAAAAAATAAAACCCGCAGAGGCGATCAAATACCACCAAAAGAAAGCTCTATATCAATTTTGTTTGGGTGCAGCGTTGCACATCTGTGCAAATGTCAGTTAAAGCGACGCAGTGCCGAATCACAAAAAATGGCCCGGTCATTCAGCAGCCAAATCTTCCGGGGCTGAAATGGTTAAAAAAAAATCACTGCTCCCGAAAAAACAGCTGTTTTTAAAAAAAATGTTTGCATTGATACATGTCCCCTGGGGCAGGACCCAGGTCCCCAAACACTTTTTATGACAATAACTTGCATATAAGCCTTTAAAATGAGCACTTTTTATTTTTCATATTTGTGTCCCATAGACTTTAACGGTGTTCGTGTGTTCTTCCGAATTTTTTGCCGGTTTAGTATGTTCTGGTACGAACCGAACCAGGGGGTGTTCGGCTCATCCCTAGCGAGGAGTGAAAAATGTGGGTGGAACTCTGCTTTATAGCCTAAATGTGCATGGACACATGGGCTTAAATGCAGGGGAATTTAGATGCAGGGAAAAAAAAAAGGCCAGACGTCCCTAGGAGCAGCTGTAAAAACGTCCAGTGTGCATGAGGTCTTAAACTTTTTTTTTATATGTGTACTTTCTCATTAAAGGGCTTAGGATCTCCTAAAAAAACATACCAGGAAATATAAAAAGAGGGACAGTTTGGGGTTAAAAGAAAACTGTAAACCCGTTTTAATTTTGAATACCCAATCATGTGTGACAAAAATAAAAATTGACATTGATTGACATGATCATTTACTTTGTTAGTTGAACAACCTCTACTTCTTTAGTAATTCAGCCACATTTTCAGAGGTCTCAGCAAGCATAGATCCCTGTTTGAATCAATATAGAAACCTTGGGGGGAATAGTGATAGGTTTAGCTAGAAATGGCTCATTGTGTACAACTTTATTAGACATTCTGACATGTACATAGAGATAATGGGATTGAGATGGCCCCATTGAATTTAAAGAATATAGATTAAGCACCAATATAATTGTTTTTGGAGATGCAGGTTGTTGGTATTCTAAACAGTTACAGAAACCTCAGTAAAATATTTATTTTATAACAGATGATTATCTGAATCATGAGGGTGATGAGAAAGTGCAACTAGTAAGAAAATAATCATTTATAAGAGGAACTGGCCAATAATTTCTACAATCCCCTACATCTTTTTTCTGCTTAAGGAGACATGCAAGCCACAATTTTTATTGGTTATTTTGATGAGCTTTCCATAAATTGTGTTTTTTTTTGGAAGATGTCTTCTGGACAACCAAGATAAAAAAAAAAAATTGTGCCATCTGATGGCTAATTAGGGTATTTATAAAGGGGGATTCATATGGGCACCATTGATAAGGTTTCTTTCAAGGACCGAATATTGCAAGTTGTACCTGAATTAATCTGATCTAGCAAAGGAGATAGTGTTAAATGCATGAACATTTCCTTAGCATATGGTAGTTAAAGGCTTAGTATCTTAGGGCTAAGTTATATTCCCTCTAGTGGTAATGAACCTTTAGAACCACGTACAGCTCCTATTTTTTAGGCCCACGGCCCTGGATGTAAAGAAAATGTTTAATGTGAAATTGCCAGTCTTAAAGCTGGCAACAGCCAAATCAAACTCAAAGTAATAAACATATCCTCCTTCAGTTTGTTCCAAGAGGAGGTACAAGTCTACAGCTAGAGATTACGGTAACTTTTTGTGCAGTCTAACAAATAGATTGTTTTGAAAAAATTAAAGATGTTCATCTCTTTACTAGATGTCTCAAGTTAAAAATGTTATATGAAAAAGATTATGCTCAATCTAAATCAAGATCCCTGGATAATCAGATATGTAAGGATCTTACCATACAAGACATGCTTATTGAATGAGCTCATGGAGCTGTGGAAAGAGAGTAACCCTGAGGATTCCAATGAGGTGTGAACATATAATTTAACACAATCAGAAAATTTGGGAATCGGTAGTAACTGATTACAATATTTTTCCACCTCCCTAACTTTATAAACCGAAGTTGTGCTCTTTCCCAGTATTGCAAAATAATCCTGACATTTGGGCATTTACCCAACAGGTGTCTAAAGAAACTAAAAATACCTGCTGGAGATATCCTAAAACATCTCATTTAACTTTTTCTCAGCAGCAGGCTTTGTAGAACAATAAAGAGATTGTTATAAGACCTTCAGACAAAGGTGGGAATATTGCAGTAAAAAATTGCAATCAGTATGAGCAGATGGTCTTTGATTTATTAAACCGGTCAACCACCATAAGGATAACTGTGTTGCCCTGGAAGTTAGGTAACTCCACAATTAAATCCATAGACAGGTGGTTCCAGGGCCTCTTTCCATTGGGTATGGGTTGTAGGAGGACCACTGTAATGTGTCGTGGAGTCTTACTCTGAGCACACACGAAATAGGCAGCTACAAAGACAGTTACATCAGCATGTAGACTAGGCCACCAGAATTGTTGGGAAATGGCCCAAAAGAGTTGATCCTTCCCAGGGTGACCAGCAGCTTTGGGAGAATGGTAAGTCTGGAGCACTGCAGTACGGAGACTCTCTGGGACAAAGAAGCGGTCACAAGGTTTCCCAGGAGGAGCACGGACCTGAGCAGCAAGAATTTTGTCACCCAAAAGAGAAGTGAGACTGGTGCGAACGGTAGCCAGAATACGATCATGTCGGGTCACCTTGAGGCTAGGTGACAGATGCACACCGTTGGGATCAGGAGTGCACCGCAAGGTAGCGGACCCTACAGCTGACTGCTGCGGATGGGAGTCAGGGTGGTAAGGAAGGCAGGGCCGCTGGAATGCCAACACGGATCCCACCAGGGTTAGAGCGTAAGATTCCCTAGGGCATGGAGTCTAAGAGCCAGCAGGTGTTCACCAGAGCCTCTAGTGGTGAGGATGGACTGGGTTGCAACTGGCTCCAGGTCGCAACCCCCCAGGGTCCCCCAGCTCACACCCACAGTAGGCAACAGGAGGATAGGAATAGTAAGGTCCGGCCACAAGCAGACAAGGAGAACAGAGTTCACACCAAGGTTCAGGATCACAGGCAAACAGGGATAGTCGGGGACACGCCAAAGGTCAGGGTCACAAGCAGACAGGGAAAGTCGAGAACAGGCCAAAGTCGGTAACTGGAATCAGACGTTGGAAACACAGCAAGTACACACAAAAGCTAACATGGTATAGCAAGTACACACAAAAGCTAATGGTTGGTCAGCACTGCTGGCTTGCAGTGCACAGGTTAATATAGGGTTGCCTGATAGGGCCTGGGGTGGGGCCATGCTTAGAGGAGAGGTTATAAAACCAGCCAGGTGTGAGTGGCTGGCCTCTTAGTCTGAACACATGAGGAGAAGGTAAGCTGACAGAGAAAGATTACTGCATAACCATGACAGTACCCCCCTCTTATGAGGCCTCCCCCGCCTGGGCCCTGGCTTAAAGGGAAACTCCAGATGAAACTTCCTCAACAGACGTGGCGCAAAGATCTCAGATGCAGTGATCCAAGACCTCTCCTCAGAACTAAACCCTTCCCAATGTATGAGGTACTGAAGAATGCCTCTATGGCACCGGGAATCCAGAACTTGACTAACCTCATACTTAAGATTATCCTCAGAGACCGATACCGAGGTAGGGAGAGGACGAGAGGGCTTATTGAGGGCTAAAGGCTTCTTAGGAATGGGTAAAGGCAAAAGAAGACCATCAGGTGTCTGAGCAGGGTCCCCCAGACCCTTAAAGATGATCTGGACATCCAGCATAGGATTATCAGACTGGGCAGAAGTCAGTGGATCCCTGAGACCAGGTTGGTTAGAAAGTGATGTGTCACAGAAGTCAAGCTGGATAGCTTCACTGGGCATAGGCTGAACTGGTGCAGAGGCCGACTGAACAGCATTGCCAGGCGCAGCGACCACCAGAATCGCATCACAGGGCATAGCGACTGTGGAACTGGTGGATGAGTCAGCCTGGGTGTGCGTCCAAGGGGGTCCAGGAACAGGCAAAGTTAAATGACCATGCAAACTGGAGTGAATGATCGGCTCAAGTTCACGGGTGGGCTTCTCATCCAGAGTGCCACATGACCCAGAGAGTGCCTCAGCCAGACTATTGCAGGAGACATTCCAGAAATCGCTATATGCAGCAGGAAGAGCAGAAGATACTGGGATGGTGGCAACAAGAAGTTTCTCTTTTGGGGTAACCTTGAGTAGGCAGGAAGAGGAACAGGAGGAACCCCAAGCCAGGATCCGTCCAGCAGTCCAGTCAATGTGTGGAGAATGGAACCGTAACCAAGGAAGACCTAATATGATAGGAGATGAAGCCTTAGGTAAGACAAGGAAGGATATCCACTCCTGGTGGAGTGCCCCTACCGACATCTTAACAGGGAGGGTCTGGAAGCGGATAGGACCCCCTGGGAGAACAGTGCCATCAATCGCCAAGACCACCAATGGCGTTGAAAGGGGCAAAAGGGTAAGTCTCATGGAAGATGCAGTTTCCCAATCCATGAAATTGCAAGCGGCTCCGGAATCCAGATGTGCCGAAACCGAACGAGAGGAAGCGCCGACATGAAGGAACACAGAAAGAAGAAGACGAGAAGGTGAAGGTGATATTTCAAGGTCTAATACTCCACCTTCCAGATGTATTAGCCCCGATCATTTTTCCAGACGAAGAGAACAAGTGTCACAAAAATGACCTTTGGCTCCACAATAGAGGCACAGGCCCAGAGTTCTAGCGCGTTCTTCAGGAGACAACTTTGTCCAGCCCAACTGCATAGGTTTCTCAGTGGGCAGGGGGTGCTCCTCGGATTGAAGAGAAGGGACTGGGAGCTCAGGCTGCCTAAGGAACGGAGAGTGCTGGCTTTTTTCCAGGGCCATCTCCTGAAAGCGAATATCGATCTGGTTACACAAGGTGATGACACCGTCCAGATCAGCAGGAGGGGATGTGCCTGCTAATTCATCCTTCACTCTATCAGAGAGGCCATGTAAAAAGGTTGCAACTAGGGCCTCATTATTCCAGCTCAATTTAGCTGTGAGGATACGGAACTGAAGAGCATACTGTCCCACAGTAGTGGACTCTTGACGGAGACGTAAAAGAGCGCTAGCCGCTGAGGAGACATGACCCGGTTCCTCGAAGATATTCCAAAAAAGTTTCAAGAAATCAGACAGGCTAGAAACTACTGGCTCATTCAGTTCCCACATTCCCACAGAGGGGCAGCCCAAGCTAGCACCTCGCTGGACAGGAGGGATATAATATAGGCTACTTTCACCCGATCGGACAGGAAGTTTTGGGGCTGAAGTTCAAAATGAATTGTGCACTGGCTATTGAACCCCCTGCAAGCCTTGGAGTCCCCAGAGAAATGAGCCGGAGCTGGCAGTTGTAATGAATGTGTGGCTGCGACTTGTGCGATAGGTGCAGCAGATCAGCAGCAGCAGCGGTTGAGGTTGTTGAACTGGGGGCCCTAATGAGGCCTGAACCTGTTCAAAACGGGATGCCAAATCCTGAAGGAATAGCATCACTTGGGTCTGATGTGATTCCTGGGTCTCAAGTCTGTGAACTAAGCCCTGCAACGGATCATCTGTGGGTAGCGGCACATCAGCCGGGTCCATGGCTGATCAAACTGTCAGGTCACCTTGAGGCTAGGTGACAGATGCACACCGTTGGGATTAGGAGTGCACCGCAAGGTAGTGGACCCTACGTCTGACTGCTGTGGATGGGAGTCTGGGTGGTAAGGAAGGCGGGGCCGCTGGAACGCCAACACGTATCCCATGGGGTTAGAGCGTAAGATTTCCTGTGGTGCAGAGTCTAAGAGCCAGCAGGTGTTCACCAGAGCCTCTAGTGGTGAGGATGGACTGGGCTGCAACTGGCTCCAGGTCGCGACCACCAGGGTCCCCCAGCTCACCCCCACAGTAGGCAACAGGAGGATAGGAATAGTAAGGGAATAAGCCAAGGTCGAGGCCACAAGCAGACAAGGACAACAGAGTTCACGCCAAGGTTCAGGGTCACAGGCAAACAGGGATAGTCGGGGACACGCCAAAGTCGGTAACTGGAATCAGACGTAGGAAACACAGCAAGTACACACAAAAGCTAACACACAATGGTTGATCAGCACTGCTGGCTTGCAGTGCACAGGATTATATAGGGTTCCCTGGTAGGGCCTGGCATGAGGCCATGCTTAGAGGAGAGGTTATAAAACCAGCCAGGTGTGAGTGGCTGGCCTCTTAGTCTGAACACATGAAGAGAAGGTAAGCTGACAGAGAAACATTACTGCATAACCATGACAGATCAGGAGGAAATAACTTGGAATTAGATTATCTCATGGCGAAGAGCCCCTATGGCCATGAACAATGGAACCATCTCATGAGTCACATGGGCAGGCTGTAGAGGTCTCTCATCAAGAGGCTCAAAGGGCAGGTGGAGTGTCATGCAGCTGCAGCGGAATCGAGTGCTTCGATACAAAAGGCAGCATCAATGAACAGGCCTGCAGCCCCAGAGTCGATTAGAGCCTGTATCTCGACAGATGACTCAGCCTAAGAAAGGGTAACTGAAACCAGGGGCTTATCCTTCTGGATAACTGGGGAAGAAACAACGCCACCTAAGGTCTGTCCGTGACAGGACCTCAGGGTTCAGGTGTTCCCCGGTACCGGTAAGACAAGACTTCAAATAGTGACCTGCCTGGCCATTATAAAGGCACAATCTTTCCCTCCTCCTAAAGCCTCTCTCATCCGCAGAGAGACGCGTGAAACCCAAGTGCAAGCGTTCTCCTTCACTGACCGACTCGGTATCAGGAGGCATGGGAGGTGAGGGAGGCATGGGTGGGACTGCAAAGCTCAGAGACAAATGTACAGGAGGCTTGCGCAAGCGCTCCTTGAAAGAGAGCCTTTCTCTGATTCTGGAGTCAATGAGGATGGCAAACGTGATCAACTTCTCCAGCTCAGTGAGTATATCTCGGGCTGCTATCTCATCCTTGATGGTATCCGAGAGACCATGAAAAAAAGCAGCCACAAGGGCCTCACTGTTCCATGCAACCTAGGTGCCAGAGTACGGAAATCAATGGCGTAGTTGGCAACAGTTCTTGTACTCTGTTCGATGGACATGAGGCACTTGGCAGCAGAACCAGAGCATGCGGGAAAGTCAAATACCCTTTTAAACGAAGCCACAAACTCAGGGTAGCTCAAGACAACAGGTTTTTGCATCTCCCATAGAGGGTTTGCCCAGGCATAGGCTCTCTCAGAAAGTAAAGGTATCACAAAACCTACTTTGCTTCTGTCCGTGGGAAACGTTGGGGGCAGCATCTCAAAGTGTATCTCAACCTAGTTGAGAAACCCTCTGCATTGGACTGGATCACTCCCAAATCACTGGGGAAGGGGAGTGGAACCATACATACCTCTTATAGAGGTAATACTCGAGGTGGGTGCCTGCACAGAGACTGGAGCAGCAGCAAGGTCGGCCTGAAACATAGGGTGTACTGGGGCGGCCACAGTGGAAGATTCCAGGTAAGCAGTGCGGCTCAGGAGTGTTTGTAATGCCATGGCAAACTGATCCATGCGGGGATCCAGTTCATCCAATCTGGAAAAAATATTACCAAAAAATGGATTGACTGCATCTTCTGTATTCATGGCCTTCACCTACTGTCAGAATCCATATAATCAGGCCGAGACAGAATTACAGTTGAATCACGCTTGTTTAATAATAAAAATAAAAAGAACAAACTTAGTCAAAACATAGCCAAAGTTCAGTAACCGGAACGGATAGTCAGCCAAGCCAGAAGTCAGGGATCAATGTAGTGGAACAGCAAGCAGGATCTGGAGCCAGAAGGGATGTCAGCAAAGCAAGTCTTGAACAGGATTGCAGTTTCTGTGATGTGACCAAGGCGAAGGCAGAGCTCCTCTGGACTGGACAGCTTAAGTAGGCAGGACTGACGAGCAGGATATCATCCACAGCTGAGTAACTGTGGAGAGATAGGAGCTGGCAATTAGCCGACAGCTGAGCGGCCAGTTCAGAGAAGGAAGGGCTGAGCCCAGCCCTGACAACTAGTACTTCTGTATGCATTTCTTGTTTAGTATTAGGCCTCATGCACACTGGACATTTTTTCAATAGCTCCTCCAACCTACACACCATTGCCACCTTCTCATATCTGTTTTGACACTGCACCCCCTTCTCACACTTGTGCTGACACTGCCCATCCTTCTTACACCTGTTCTAGCACTGTAACCCCTTCTCTCATCTGTTCCAAAACTGCACCACCCTCTCACACCTAACACTGCACCCACCCCCCCCCACTTCCTTTCACCCCCACACACTGTACAATGTCTATCTTGGGACATAATCCCAGCTCTGATCCTTATACATGGTGATCCTGGCTCTGATCCTCACATGCGAGAATCTCAAACAATCATGTCATAGAAAGTGAGCTTGGGACCAAAGTGGAGATAAACATTGAGAGTCTCCTCTAGGTAAGGTTGTAGGTTTAGGTTCAGCCCCAGCATCAAAAATAGTTCCTCTCTCTCTTTGAAAGTAAAAATGTATACATTTTAACTGTTGGAGTTTCCTCTAGGTAAGGTTGTAGGTTTAGGTTCAGCCCCAGCATCAAAATAGTTCCTCTCTCTCTTTGAAAGTAAAAATGTAAACATTTTAACTGTTGGAGTCTCCTCTAGGTAAGGTTGTAGGTTTAGGTTCAGCCCCAGCTCCAAAATAGTTCCTCTCTCTCTTTGAAAGTAAAAATGTATACATTTTAACTGTTGAAATATAGTCTGTCTACTGGGTGCTGCTTACTGGCTTTATTATCTCTGAGGCAAATTGGATAGTGAGAGATGTGTAGCATTTATGTTTCTAGAGGACTGGCAATTTTCTGTGTCATTTGGCAGGTAAGAGCCTGTACATAAATACTCTCATTAGCTTTGGTAGGTCTCAAAACTATGGCTGCAATCAATGGGTATATCATAATCAACCAATTTCTAAACCCCAGTGTACAGACTGTCTGTGAATGGTTTTAGCTTTGTAAAGTGATAATAAGCATTGAAGTTATAGGTTTAGTTTTAGCCCCAGCTTCAAAAGTAGCTCTTCTGCCACTTTAAAATAAAAAATCTACACAGTTTTGCTTTCAGAAGTCAGTATTTCATGAAGTTTATGGGGTAAAGACTGCATTACAAGAATAGGTGGGCACATTGGATATTGGTGACTACTGGGTGCTGCTTGCCTAGTATATTATCTCATTGTTCAAAAGGCAATATGGATAGTGAAATTTGTGTAATGTTTCTGTCTCTAGAGGGCTGACAATTTCCTGTGGCTCTTTACAGCTAATGGTCTGGTTATACTCACCCTCATTAGCTGTAGTAGGTATCAAAGCAATCTTGGATCCCTGTAAGTGGAAGGAGGGCCTCTCTGTTTCTGCAATTTTGAAAGCAAAGATTTACATCCATTTGCTGGATGCTCTTTAAAAAATGCCCCGATGAATGTTTGTAGCTATACTGCTGGAGTAGCGCAGAGCAAGTATAGACAACATACAAAATCTTGACTGTGTGTATGTTCTCCTTTTTGTATTTCTTTCTGCCAGTTAAACAAGGAAAGAAGACCGTATTAAACTGAGTGAACTGTTAAAAGAAAAGAAAAAAACATAGTGGAAACAAATTGGACTAAACCTACATTAAACTATCCTGAATTATCTTTAAGTTTATGTTTTGGTGTGAGTACTGTGTATTTTTTTATTATTAAACAGCAATAATTTATTCAGAATCAACACAAACTTTTAATTCTTCTGGTAAGTTAAATACACTTTATGTCTAGGAAAGTCTGAAAGTAGTTAAAATGTAGCTTGAAGGAGCCCTCTGAGATATTGAAAGTAAGGTTTGGGGTAGTTGAGAAAACAGGAACAGCAGTTAACGGCTGCAAAGCCTAAGGGCTTTGCAATGTGATATTATGAGCTGAGTTGAAGATGAAATGATTTTTCTCCACAGCCAACATTTAAGATTCAGGGCAGGTAAAGCACAACCAGTAAAAATCCTTGTTTATTAACCCTTCTAACCTACAAGTAACAGAAAAAAACAGACCCGAATAGTTTTAGGCATTGCTTACATTTCCAGTATTTATTATAATCCTACACTGTGTATTATTATTCAATTGTTTATTTATTCAACCTCTTTGACTTAACTTTAAAATATTTTATCTAAATCATTCTTTGTGTGCAAAAACATTAAAAAAAATATTATTTATGTAAGAAGAGTTTGGCTGTCTGTCAGCACAATCCTACTGCATAGATCTGACGAGTGCTATTGCCGAGTACTATAGCTCCATAGCTGCATAGTGAAGAAACAACTACCCATTCTTCTGACTTCTCAATAAGTGCCAGGTAAGATGAGTTCTATGCATTGTTATATTGTGGATATTTATATTCCTTAAAAAATAAATTCACTTAAATGTTTGTGGCTGGTCATTGGAAAACAGGTTCTTATAACTTTTCAATATCTTGATATCCCACTTTGGTTCCTGGATCAGTATATGCCATGTTTAAAAGATCTTGGCTCAAAATAGTGTATATGTGTATATATATATATATATATATAGATATATACTATATCTATATCTATATCTATCTCTATATCTATCTATCTCTATATATATATATATATATATACACACACACAATGCTGTGAAAAAGTATTTGCCCCTTTCTAATTTTTTATTTTTTTGCATATTTTTCACACTTAAATGACTCAGATCATCAAACAAGTTTTATTATTACACAAAAATAACCAGAGTAAATACAAAATGCATTTTTTAAATGATGGTTTCATCTATTAAGGTAAAAAAGCTGTCCAAACCTGCCTGGCTTTATGTGAAAAAGTAATTGCCCCTTAAACCTAATAACTGGTTGTGCCACCCTTGGCAGCAACAACTGCAAACAAGCGTTTGTGATAACTGGAAATGAGTCTTTCACATTGCTGTGGGGCAATTTTGTCCCACTCTTCTTTGCAAAATTGTTTTAATCCTGCCACACTGGAGGGTTTTCCAGCATGAACGGCCTGTGTAAGGTCATGATACAGCATCTCAATTGGATTTAGGTCTGGGTTTTGATTAGGCCACTCTAGAACCTATATTTTGCTTTGTTTGAACCATTTGGAGGATGACTTGCTGTTGTGTTTCGGATCATTGTCCTGCTGCATAAACCAAGTGCACTTGAGCTTGAGGTCACAAACTGATGGCCGGACACTCTCCTTTATGATTTTCTGGTAGAGCTCAGAATTCATGGTTCCATCAATTATGGTAAGTCGTCCAGGTCCTGAAGCGGTAAAGCAGCCCTAGACCATCACGCTATCACAACCATGTCTGACTGTTGGTATGATGCTCTTGTTATGAAATGCTGTATTTGTTTTATGTCAGATATAACGGTATGCACACCTTCCAAAAAGTGACATTCAGTCCACAGAATGTTTGCCTAAAAGTAATATGTTTTTGGTAGATGTGAGATGAGTCTTTGTGTTCTTTTTGGTCAGCAGTGGCTTAGGCCTTGGAACTTTGCCATGGATGCCATTTTTGCCCAGTCTCTTTCTTATTGCTAAATCATGAACACTGATCTTATCTGAGGCAAGTGAGGCCTGCAGTTCTTTAGATGTTGTTCTGGGTTCTTTTATGACCTCCTGGAGGAGTTGTCATCATGCTCTTGGAGTAATTTTTGTAGGCTGGCCACTCCTGGGAAGGTTCACCACTGTCCCAAGTTATCTCCATTTGTGGATAATGGCTCTCCCCATGGTTCACTGGAGTTCCAAAGCCTTAGAAATGACTTTGAAACCCTTCCTAGACCGATACATGAACATTAATTTTTTAGATTGTGGTATGATGTGTGGCTTTTTGTGATCTGTTAGCGTGCATTACTTTGTCAGACAGCTTCTATTTACATGATTTCTTGATTCAACAGGTCTGGCAGGTCTGGCAGGTTTGGCAGTAATCAGGCAAGTGAAATTTAACACAGCTTTCCAAAAAATTGTGGCTAATCACAGTTCATTCATGATTCAGCATGGGAGGGGGCAATTACTTTTTCACATAGGGCCAGGCAGGTTTGAACAGCTTAATAAATAACAAAATAACCTTAATAAATGAAATAATCATTTAAAAACTGCATCTTGGATTTACTCGGTTTATTTTTGTGTAATATTACAATTTGTTTGATGATCGGAATCAAGTGTGAGAAATATGCAAAAAAATAAAAAATCAGGAAGGGGTAAATACTTTTTCACAGAACTATATATTTATAGATATGTAGACCTAGATTTAGAGAGAGGGAGGGGGGGGGGGGTGTACCTGAGTAATAAAACTATTAATATTACTTTTGGAAAACTAACGCATCAGTATCTGGTTCAATGAATGACATTGGAATTCTCCATTAATTCTCAATGTGCTCAACAGATATTTTGGTTCTTAATTTTGCCCTTCGTGTGCTTCATCCTTTATAAGCTCACAAATATAGGTGCTGCCAAAAATGGTTATATAGTGCTGAGTAGGGATGAGCCGAACACCCCCCTGTTCGGTTCGCACCAGAACATGCGAACAGGAAAAAAGTTTGCTCGAACACGCGAACACCGTTAAAGTCTATAGGACACGAACATGAATAATCAAAAGTGCTAATTTTAAAGGCTTATATGCAAGTTATTGTCATAAAAAGTGTTTGGGGACCCGGGTCCTGCCCCAGGGGACATGGATCAATGCAAAAAAAGTTTTAAAAACGGCCGTTTTTTCAGGAGCAGTGATTTTAATAATGCTTAAAGTCAAATAATAAAAGTGTAATATCCCTTTAAATTTCGTACCTGGGGGGTGTCTATAGTATGCCTGTAAAGGGGCGCATGTTTCCCGTGTTTAGAACAGTCTGACAGCAAAATGACATTTGGAAGGAAAAAACCCATTTAAAACTACCAGCGGCTATTGCATTGCCGACAATACACATAGAAGTTCATTGATAAAAACGGCATGGGAATTCCCCACAGGGAAACCCCGAACCAAAATAAAAAAAAAAAAAAAATGACGTGGGAGTCCCCCTAAATTCCATACCAGGCCCTTCAGGTCTGGTATGGATTTTAAGGGGGACCCCGCGCCAAAAAAAACGGCCGTGGGGTCCCCCCAAAAATCCATACCAGACCCTTATCTGAGCACGCAACCTGGCAGGCCGCAGGAAAAGAGGGGGGGACGAGAGAGTGCCCCCCTCCTGAACCGTACCAGGCCACATGCCCTCAACATTGTAGCCCCCCAAAACACCTTGTCCCCATGTTGATGAGGACAAGGGCCTCATCCCCACAACCCTGGCCAGTGGTTGTGGGGGTCTGCGTGCGGGGGGCTTATCGGAATCTGGAAGCCCCCTTTAACAAGGGGATCCCCAGATCCCGGCCCTCCCCCCTGTGTGAAATGGTAAGGGGGTACAAAAGTACCCCTACCATTTCACTAAAAAAAGTGTCAAAAACGTTAAAAATGACAAGAGACAGTCTTTGACAATTCCTTTATTTAAATGCTTCTTCTTTCTTCTATCTTCCTTCATCTTCTTCTTCTGGTTCTTCTGGAAGAGCAGGAGCCTCCCCCCATGCCAAGGGTGCGGAGCGGCCAGAGGAGAAGAAGATAGAAGACGCCGCGGAGGAGATGCTGGACGAGAACGCCGAGAACGCCGGAGGAAGAACCAGAAGAGCCAGAAGAACCAGAAGAACCAGAAGATGAAGGAAGATAGAAGAAAGAAGAAGTATTTAAATAAAGGAATTGTCAAAAACTGTCTCTTGTCATTTTTAACATTTTTGACAGTTTTTTAGTGAAATGGTAGGGGTAAGTACCCCCTTACCATTTCACACGGGGGGGGCCGGGATCTGGGGGTCCCCTTGTTAAAGGGGGCTTCCAGATTCCGATAAGCCCCCCGCCCGCAGACCCCAACAACCACCGGCCAGGGTTGTGGGGATGAGGCCCTTGTCCTCATCAACATGGGGACAAGGTGTTTTGGGGGGCTACCCCAAAGCACCCTCCCAATGTTGAGGGCATGTGGCCTGGTATGGTTCAGGAGGGGGGCGCACTCTCGTCCCCCCCTCTTTTCCTGCGGCCTGCCAGGTTGCGTGCTCGGATAAGGGTCTGGTATGGATTTTTGGGGGGACCCCATGCCGTTTTTTTTTTTTTTTTTGGGCGCGGGGTTCCCCTTAAAACCCATACCAGACCTGAAGGGTCTGGTATGGAATTTAGGGGGACTCCCACGTCATTTTTTTTTTTAATTTTGGTTCGGGGTTTCCCTGTGGGGAACTCCCATGCCGTTTTTATCAATGAACTTCTATGTGTATTGTCGGCAATGCAATAGCCGCGGGTAGTTTTAAATGGGTTTTTTCCTTCCAAATGTCATTTTGCTGTCAGACTGTTCTAAACACGGGAAACATGTGCCCCTTTACAGGCATACTATAGACACCCCCCAGGTACAAAATTTAAAGGGATATTACACTTTTATTGTTTGACTTTAAGCATTATTAAAATCACTGCTCCTGAAAAAACGGCCGTTTTTAAAACTTTTTTTTGCATTGATCCATGTCCCCTGGGGCAGGACCCGGGTCCCCAAACACTTTTTATGACAATAACTTGCATATAAGCCTTTAAAATTAGCACTTTTGATTTCTCCCATAGACTTTTAAAGGGTGTTCTGCGGCATTCGAATTTGCCGCGAACACCCCAAATTGTTCGCAGTTCGGCGAACTTGCGAACAGCTAATGTTCGACTCGAAGCTCATCCCTAGTGCTGAGGTACTCTCAACACCATTTCCTATTATGAACGTAACTAGGCAATGGTGCCCTTTCTCAGCCATTATATTTAATCTGTTAATGAAACCCTTGACAACATGTATACATTCCCACACTGGTATATTAGGCTTTCAAACCAAAGCCAGGGAACATAAAATCAGCCTTTTACTGTTGATGTGATCCTGATGTTGACTAATCCTTGTCAGTCCCTGACTGTGGTATATTATGCCCTAAAATTATTCAGCACTATTTCATATTATAAGGTTAACACCTTTATATCTTTTATCTAATGCCCTGTACACACGGTCGGATTTTCAGACGAAAAAAGTGCGATCGGATTGTGTTGTCGGAAATTCCAATCGTGTGTGGGCTCCATCAAACTTTTTCCGTCGGAAAATTTCGACACACAAAGTTTGAGAGCAGGCTATAAAATTTTCCGACAACAAAATCCGATTGTTTAAATTCCGATCGTGTGTACACAAATCCGACGCACAAAGTGCCACGCATGCTCAGAATAAGTTAAGAGCTATTGGCTACTGCCCCGTTTATAGTCCCGACGTACGTGTTTTACGTCACCGTGTTCAGAACGATTGGATTTCCCGACAACTTTGTGCGACCGTGTGTATGCAAGACAAGTTTGAGCCAACATCCGTCGGAAAAAATCCATGGATTTTGTTGTGGGAATGTCCGTTCAATGTCCGATCATGTGTACAGGGCATTAGATTTAGGAGTAGATAGACACACCAAACTTTTACTGCAATCTAGATATGCCTCTCTGCCAATTCCCTTATCCACCTACTGAATGTGTATACCAGGTCATTCAATCCAATCCTGGGTGGATAAAGGCATTTGCCATATTAACAATCTCTAAGTCCAGGGTGATTTCGAATCATTCATGACTTTTCAGAGGGAGTTCCTACTGCCTAACACAGAATATTATACATATTTTCAGCTCTCTCAATTTTCTAGACTTAAAGGCTAAGCTCACTTTTTTTTGTTAAATTCCAGCTCCCCTATGTACCAATATACCATTAATGTACTTCTGTTGCAGAAAAAAAAAAAAGCTTTTTTTGATTTTCAGAACAAGGCCTTACCTTACCCCTTGTTGTATTTCTTAGAAAGCTTCAGAGACTTCCTGGTATATAGATTTAGGACAGAGAAACCTGTAGGACACAGAAAGGAGTTTACCAGCTGATCTCATTAGCACACACCTTTCACCCATCAACTATGTTTCCACAGCATCCCTAGCATCTCTCCACATGTGAATTTGCCTGGCTTGTCAATGTAGGCTGCCACAGCTGCTATGTTTCCTATGTCCGCATGGTAAGCTCCCTGGGGCTGAATGCGACCCACGGGCCACAGGTTGGATACCTCTGATGCAGTGCAAGGGCATGCCTAATTGGATACAGTGTGATTGGATAGAAAGTGTCTCCTCCTATCCCATAGTTTTGGTAAATCTAAAGGAGATTGTACAGAGATTGTACAATCAGATTGTATAGTGTATGGCCACCTTTATGCACCTAAAGTTAAACTAGTTTCATTAATTGTTAATGGGGCATAAAACACAAATGCAAATACACATTTTACCACATGAAAAAAAGGTGACAAATGCAGAAAAGAGCACAGTAAAAATCATGCAGCTTTCTCTATGCCAAAATGTCCCATGAGCTACTTTGCCATGTGTAGAACTGCCCAGTGAAATCAAGAGGCTGCCCTATGCGTGTCACAGTAAAAAAATTGCCAAAAATGTGCACTCCCACTATGCTAGGTGTGAACAGGGCCTGAAAGTGAAAATGGTGTGTTTACACAAGAACAATAAGGCTCCATTCACATCTGTGTGTTTCCAAACGCATGGCAAACCACATAGAAAATGAATGCTTTGCCGCGTGTTTCAGAAACACGCGGCAAATGCACCAAAAAGCATTGTAAAAAACACACCATGCTCCGCTCTAAAAAAAATTCTGGGGCAATTGTTGAGCACAGGGCAGCCCATTCAAATGAATTTGCTGCCTTATGCATGATAAGCGGAAACACTTTTTAGGCAAATTTTTCATACTCTTGCAGAAGTGACATCATTTGAGATACCATTCTCTCTAGGCAGGGCATTACCGAACCTTGAAATTAATACAATTCCATATTGGCTTCATATATATATTATGGCAGCGAGACTGACAATTAGGAATTGCAAAACAATTATGTTTCCTGGTTTTTGCCATGCTCTCAAACTGGTTCACACACACATTGCTCCTAGGAACTTTTGTGGACCTCTAACATAGGGACTTATGCAGCTGCTGCTAAAAAATAGCATCCGTGGGTAAATTAGTACTCTTCTAAACATGGATCTTGCAATTCTCAATCTGGCATGCATTATTGATGACTCAGCATCAGCAATAAGGATCCTTTAGAAAGTCAATATTAGTTATTAAGACTGATTTGTGCAGCTTGCTAGAAGATATAAATTGGGATAAAATCTTAGGAACAAAGAACACGGAGGAGAGATGGGTTCACTTTGAGAGCATATTAAATAAGGGCATTAGCTAGTGAATCCCATTGGGTAATAAATTTAAAAGAGCGAACAAAAGTCCTGGATGGTTTAACGCCAATGTAAAAATGCATATAAAAGCAAAAGAGAAGGCCTTCAAAAAATACAAGGTTGAGGGATCATCATCAGCATTCAAACATTATAAAGAATACACCAAGAAATGTATGGGTGCAATTAGGGCGGCTAAGATAGAACATGAAAGAAACATAGCAGAGGAGAGCAAAAAAAATACCAATAAATTCTTTAAGTATGTAAACAGTAAAAAAGGGAGGACAGACCACATTGGTCCCATAAAGAATGAGGAAGGAAATCTGGTTACAAAGGATGGGGAGATGGCGAAGGTACTGAATTTATTCTTCTCTTCAGTCTTCAAGAGGAAATCGGGGGTTTCAGTAACCAAAACTGCAGTGTTTTTCCTCGTGACACATCACGGGAAGCACCCTCATGGCTAACTTAGGACAGAATTAGAATTAGACTTGGGAAACTTAACATTAATAAATCACCGGGACCAGTTGGCTTGCACCCGAGGGTACTTAGGGAACTCAGTCAAGTAATTGCCAAACCATTGTTCCTAATTTTTACTGACAGCCTACTGACTGGAATGGTACCAGTGGATTGGAGAAAAGCCAATGTAGCACCAATATTTAAAAAGGGCCCAAAATACTTCCCTGGGAATTACAGACCAGTTAGCCTAACATCAATAGAATGCAAGCTCTTGGAGGGGATTTATATAAGAGTTTAGTAATGAAAACGGTATCATTAGCAGTAATCAGCATGGATTCATGAAGAATCGTTCTTGTCAAACCAATCTATTAACCTTCTATGAGGAGGTGAGTTGCCATCTAGATGAAGGAAGGCCCGTAGACGTGATGTATCTGGATTTTGCAAAAGCATTTGACACAGTTCCCGTTAAACGTTTACTGTACAAAATTAGGTCCATTGGCATGGACCATAGGGTGAGTACATGGATTGAAAACTGGCTACAAGGGCGAGTTCAGAGGGTGGTGATAAATGGGGAATACTCAAAATGGTCAGGGGTGGGTAGTGGGGTCCCACAGGGTTCTGTGCTGGGACCAATCCTATTTAATTTGTTCATAAACGACCTGGAGGATGGGGTAAACAGTTCAATCTCTGTATTTGTGGACAATGCTAAGCAGGGCAATAACTGCTCTGCAGGATGTGGAAATCTTGCAAGAAGATCTGAAAAAATTAATGGGGTGGGCAACTACATGGAAAATTAGGTTTAATGAAAAATATAAAATAATGCATTTGGGTGTCAAAAATATGAATGCAATCTATACACTAGGGGGAGAACCTCTGGAGGAATCTAGGATGGAAAAGGACCTGAGGGTCCTAGTAGATGATAGGCTCAGCAATGGCATGCAATGCCAAGCTTCTGCTAACAAAGCAAACAGAATTTTGACATGTAATAAAAAAGGGATTAACTCCAGGGATAAAGTGATAATTCTCCCACTCTACAAGACTCTGGTCCAGCTGCACCTGGAGTATGCTGTCCAGTTCTTGGCACCAGTCCTCAGGAAGGATGTACTGGAAATGGAGCGAGTACAGAGAAGGGCAACAAAGCTAATAAAGGGTCTGGAGGAGATTAGTTATGAAGAAAGGTTGCAAGCACTGAACTTATTCTTTCTGGAGAAGAGACGCTTAAGAGGGGATATGCTTTTAATTTACAAATACCATACTGGTGACCCCACAATAGGGATAAAACTTTTTTGTGGAAGGGAGTTTAACAAGACACGTGGCCACGCATTAAAAGAAGAAAAGAGGTTTAACCTTAAACTACGTAGAGGGTTCTTTACTGTAAGAGCGGCAAGGATGTGGAATTCCCTTCCACAGGCGGTGGTCTCAGTTGGTAGCAACGATAGTTTCAGAAAACTATTAGATAAGCACCTGAATGACCACAACATACAGGGATATACAATGTAATACTGACATAATCCCACACATAGGTTGGACTTGAATGACTTGTCTTTTTCAACCTCACCTAACTATGTAACTATGTAACTATGTGCTAATCTTTTTGATTATTCTTTGGTATCAGACTCTTATCTGTTTACATGCTCTTTTTTTAGAGATATTTAGTTCCTTTAAGCTTACATTCTGTTGCTTTTCCCTGGACCTGATTTTGAAAGTAAATTTCTTCTGGGCCCACTACACAGTTTGGATTTGTTAATATCAGGCATGTACTGAGCTACATATGGTGCCACAATATTGTTGCTAGCTTACCAAATTGTACAGTAGGCACATTCCCAGTTTGAATTGTCTTTTTTCAACAAGACCAAACAGGAAGTTGGTCCATCTCTGGGCTGGTCATTAGACTACAAGGTTTTAAATAACCAGCATAGCTTTCAAGCACATCATGTTAAAAAAAAGGCATAGCAATCCTCTAGAAGGGGGCAAGCGATTGGTGAGACTTAATTATAACAATAAAAATACTTGTAATGTAATATTGGTGCTGCGCTGTTAGAGTGTTTAAGGTGTGCTCAGTGTGATCAATAAATGGGTATGCCACAAACAATATTAATAAAAAACAATTATTCAAATGCTAATATACAGCAGAAATAAGTATTCAAAACCTGGTGTAAATCTCCCAAAAATGATATACATCCAAACATGCAAATAAGCAACTAAATTAAAAATGAAATATTGCATAAATGTGTAATCACACAGCAGTTGTGACTAATAGGCTGATCAGTGCCTACAGGTATGCATGAATAATCAAACACAAATGTAAACAAATATGTGCAACTTGAATTTATCCACCAATATATTGTGACTGGTGTGTAATCAACCTAAATACACAAAATTGTGAACTGTACGAGTCCATACAGTTCATCATTGGATCAGTCCCCTGATGAAGTCACGTGGGTGCGATGTAACGCAAAGGGAAGTGAGCGGAGGTATAAAGGAAGTGAAGCCCGCGGTATTAAGAGTTTGGTACTCGTAGATTACATGCACAGTCAATTTTTTTAAAAAGTGAGTAAATAAGCTGTTTTTTTAACCTAATAAACCCTTGATAACGATATTACACTATGGGGAGTCTCTTTTATATATACATCTAATATGGATGGCATTGAGAGGAATTTCCAGGACCACCATAAAGGAGACACACCCACCATATAGGTCCACAAGCCAGGCAGACCACTAAAGGACCCCTAGAGGTGGGCAGAGACATACAGTCCATCAGATTGAGATACCATTATATGCTGTTACCTTACAGCAGTAAGTAGAGAGGCTATAGAGCACTTAGGTGTCACAACACTGAAAAGAAAAGACACCATTCAGCATTCACTTATCCTAAACGGTGAAGGGATACACCCCTCATCTAAAGCAGGGGTAGGCAACCTCGGCCCTCCAGCTGTGGTGAAACTACAAGTCCCAAAAGACATTGCAAGACCCTAACAATCACAGGCATGACTCCTAGAGGCAGAGGCATGATGGGATTTGTAGTTTCACCACAGCTGGGGTGCCGAAGTTGCCTACCCCTGACCTAAAGCATCACAGCAGATTGCACTGGTTCTTTTATATGGATTCATACAGTTCACAATTGGTGGATGAATTCAAGTTGCACATGTTTGTTTACATTTGTGCTTGATTATTCATGCATAGGTACTCATCAGCCTATTAGTCACAATTGCTGTACAATTACACATTTATGAAATATTTTATTTTTAATTTATTTGCTTATTTGCACATGTTTGGATGTATATACTTTTTAGGGAGATTTACGCAAGGTTTTGAATATTTATTTCTGCTATATTCAACAATCAAAGACAATATGCTAAAACTTAAAGTCTCTTTCGATATTGCAGCAGTGCTCTAATGCCCCGTACACATGGTCGGATTTTTCGACGGAAAATGTGTGAAGGGACCTTGTTGTCGCAAATTCCGACCGTGTGTAGGCTCCATCACACATTTTCCATCAGATTTTCTAACACACAAAGTTTGAGAGCAGACTATAAAATTTTCCGACAACAAAATCCGTTGTCGGAATTTCCCATCGTGTGTACACAAATCTGACGCACAAAGTGCCACGCATGCTCAGAATAAATAAAGAGATGAAAGCTATTGGCTACTGCACCATTTATAGTCCCAACGTACGTGTTTTACATCACCGCGTTCAGAATGATCGGATTTTCCAACAACTTTGTGTGACCGTGTGTATGCAAGACAAGTTTGAGCCAACATCCATCTGAAAAAATCCTAGGATTTTGTTGTCGGAAAGTCTGATCAATGTCTGACCGTGTGTACGGGGCATAACTGTTCAAAAAAGATCAGATTTAATATATATAGTTCATGCATAGGATGATAAGGGCAGCGGAGAAGATTTGGATGTCACTTTCACTGCGTTCCGTGTGGGGTACTTCCACCATATAATAACACCACGTAAGGGATGACTTCTCCTATGGGGATGCACTCACCAGAAATACAGTTACAATGAGCCTTGGTTTGTAAAAAGATCACGTTTCTGACGCATTTCGTCACTTCCAGACTTCGTCTGAGGGCGTGATATACTGCGTTGGGGGCTGCTACTTAAAGAAATGACATAGCTTGCGACCAATCAGAAGGTACGATGGCGTAATGCGGCCATTGAGCTGCGCTGTGTAAGTCAATTCATTGTCTCCAATGGATGAGCATTACCACACACACTCCCGATCATTTTAATGTTTAAACATCATTCGGATTTGGTGCATACGCTATCTTTATAAAATAGAAATGTGAAAATACAAATCTATGCATTAAATCAATTATGAATAAGAACAGAGAATATGAGCTGAGTGGAAAAAAAAATCATCAAACCACTGCTGGGCAATAATCTTATATGATGCACCTATACATAACTTTAAATCAGCGTAAGATGTACAATAAAGTTACCAAAAATTCATACCTCTATAGTCATACATGCTCCTAAACGAAAAATGGCTAGTTTATATTTACTACTAAATATGAATATTTAAATATTATACAAACCTAAATAATCTGCATAAATACATAGGTGTGCAGCGAAGGGATTTAAAAAGTGCACGCCTAATATCTTGTATAAATATTTAAATAGATAAATGTATATAATGTATATCTGCAAACTAAAGGGGGATCAGCCCTAAAATGATTAAAATTAAAATCCAATAATGTGTTGATGAAATATATAAAATAAATAAGCACAGTAGCTAAAAACCAGATGAAAATATGCATGTGATATATACATAAAATTAGTATAAATAAACAAATATACAATTACCCTAAACGCATGATGGACCTCTACAAATCCACATATGTATATGTGTCTAGATAAAGACAATATAGGGGTATGTTATAGATGTTCTAAAAGTGCTTGAACTAATGGAAAAGATTACGTGTCACTAATAAACAGTTAATGTCTATTTCCACATTAAGGCCTTTGGGTGTTAAAACATCTACCGAATGTATCCATTGGGTCTCGCGTTTTGATAATTCACGAATGTGGTTCACATCCCTCCAATGTGGTTGGAGGTGCTCTACCCCCCCCAAAACTCTAGTCCAGACAGGTTCATATTGTGCTTGAGCTTAAAATGAAGCGACACATTGTGATCCTTATACCCTATTTTAATATTATGGATATGTTACGCAATCCTTACACTCAGCATCCTTTTAGTGCGGCCTATGTAAAGTAGGCCGCAAGGGCATTTTAGGGCGTAGACAACATAGGTGCTATTGCACATAATGAACTGATTGATTTTAAAAATCTTATTATTGGTGGGTGAGATTAAATTGTCAACTGCCCTGAGAGGCCTGGATACCTCCTTACATGCCTTACATCTTCTACAGGCGAAAAAGCCATTGTGACCCCAGAATGATAAAGGTCACTTTGGAGGGTCAATCACTTTTTTGACAATCCTTTCTCCAAAACTTGTGGTTTTCTTATATATGAACTGTGGTATAGGAGGCAATACAGCAGTCAATTTTTTATCCATCAATAGCACATGCCAATGTTTTTTAAAAATGGCTTCTACTTCCCTATATTGTGCATGAAATTCAGATAGAAATCCCCATTCCTTATTAAGATTTCTTCTAATGATCACATTCTCTGGATTCGTTGTCATTGATGTTGAGTTTGTATATAAATTCCTCTAATGATGTAGAAGGGCCGGCCCAGATAAAGAAGAGGTCGTCAATGAAACGTTTATAGAACAGGAGTTCCAATCGCTGTTCTTTGAAGATAACTTTGTCCTCCCACTCGGCCATGAATAAATTCGCAATACTGGGTGCAAATTTTGCGCCCATTGCTACACCTCTTTGCTGTGTGTAGAAGGTGCCATTATATCAAAAATAATTGTGGCTGAGGCAAAAGTCCAATGCGTTCCTAAGGAATATCTTCTGGTTGTGGAGCAGATCATCCCTTTTGCTCAAAGCCTAGTTCAGTGCAAGTAGAACATCATCATGCTGAATTATGGAATATAAGGATGATACATCGGCCGTAACTAAAAGCGCCTGTTGTTTTCCTGTCAGATCCAGTTTGGAGAAGATTTAAGAAGTTTTTTGTGTCTCTTAAATATGATCTAGTGTTCACCATGATTTTTTGCAGGAACTGGTCCAAGTAGTGGAACTTCGGTTTCCTCTCACACTCCAAAGACATGCTGGTAGGTTAATTGGATCCTGTATAAATTGTCCCTAGTATGTATGAATGTGAGTTAGGGACCTTAGATTGTAAGCTCCTTGAGGGTAGGGACTGATGTGAATGTACAATGTATATGTAAAGCACTGCGTAAATTGACGGCGCTATATAAGTACCTGAAATAAATAATAAATAAATAATAAATAAATAATATAAAGTATTGCCCCATTCTGGAGGACACTGAGCCTATACTATTAACAATAGGTCTTACTGGTGGATTTTTGGGATCTTTGTGGATGTTGGGTAGGGTGTACAAAGTTGTGATCTGACTACTGGAAGGTAATAAGAATTTTCTCTCTTTACCTGAAAGAACTCCTGTACGTGATCCCAGATCCACCAATACCTCCAATTGATTCCTGTAAGATTGGGTGGGGTCCTTATTCAGTGGTCTATAGGTTGCTTCATCAAATAACATGTCCATAATTTGGGCATGGTAAAATTCTTTAGAGAGTACCACCACTCCTCCTCCCTTATCGGCCGGTCTTATAATTATATCTTTCCTTTCTCAAGCATAGTGATACCTTCACTGATATGCCTAGCACTGACTTCTTTTCTGGGTTTAAGTTGCTCCAAATCACACAACACTAGTCCTTTGAAAACATCTACTTGGTGATTGGGGTTATTAGGGGCGTCCCCCTAGACCTCCCCCCTCCCCATTTGATTGGGGTAGAGAAAAGGGCTGGAGAAGCAATTTGTGTAATTTCATCATTGTGCTCATTATCATATATATAAGGCGACGGAGCTGGAATATTATTCATTACCGGCAATATGGATATGGGCTTCTCCGTAATGTTTTTGTTAACTGGTGACGGTTGTTGCCAGGAATACATTAAATTAGCTTTAAAATCATCTAAATCCCTGTGATATTTTTTGAGTTTCTTATTCTGTGTGTCCCTATCCACCTTTTCTAAACTTTTCTTGACCCTATTATTGAAATCAATGATTTGTTGGGTGTCCTTAATTGGGTCTAATTGTTGTAAATCATTGATACCTAATTTTATGTTGGCCATTTTACGTTTTTTTCTTTGGATAATTAGTTCTTGTAATTTAAAGTTTACCCCATTAAAGAAATAAACCCATTCTTGTAAGGAGCCCTGATCGTCAAGGCTGTCCTGCAGGGCAATATCCCACCTCAGGCTCCTGATGATGACTTTTTCTTTAATATATTGCTCTAGTGTGCAAATGTCCCACCAGGTTCTAACCTGTTTTTCTAGAGTATAACCCAGTGCTGACATTGCTCCATTGTAATTGACGTGCGTGGCGGCTGGTCCGTGATTAGTGAATAGAGCATCAACATCAATGTGTCTACTATTTAATCACCCCAGGGCGTCCATGGCAGCAGAGAATAAAAAGAACTAAAAGTGACCCACCTAATAAAACACCGCTCTGCACCTTAGGCTATAAAATTCCTGTGATAATCTAAAATATTTTCTAATTATATATCTATATATAGATAGATAGATATATCTATCTATATATAGATATATCTATAGATCTATATAGATATATCTATATATATCTATATCTATATAGATCTATAGATAGATCTATATATATATATAAATAAAATATATCATAAAAGCAGCTGCTTAGAAACCACGTCAACAATCAAAGGCAATATGCTAAAACTTAAAGTCTCTTTCGATATTGCAGCAGTGCTCTAACTGTTCAAAAAAGATCATATTTAATATATACAGTTCATGCATAGGATCATAAGGGCAGCGGAGAAGATTTGGATGTCACTTTCACTGCGTTCCGTGTACTTCCACCATATAATAACACCACTTGAGGGATGACTTCCCCTATAGGGATACACTCACCAGAAATACAGTTACAATGAGCCCTGGTTTGTAAAAAGCTTCTCCACCGCTCCAACTCAAACGTTCACCAGGTGTCAGTCACGCTATTTGGCGCTCAGATTGAACCATAGGGGAGAAATGGAATCCACATAGTGTGATATTGTTTAAAACATAAAAACCTTTATTTCAAAAAAATCCCCCTTAACCATATATGCGTACCACCGACACAATCAGATCCAGATGCAATACAGAGACCCACAACCTCAAGCCTACCGCAGGGATCAACCTTGGAAGGAACAACATTTACGATGGGAAAAAGATCACCCACCATATCCGCAATCAAAAAAAGAAAATACCGAAGGTGTAGGGCTGGACAACGAACCCAAAAAAAAGAAGGGAGTCAGAATAGGAGGAATTTTTAACCTCATCCAGATGAAATTGACACAGGAAGAAATGAATGTACTCAATTTAGGTCTTAAATGCGATGTAAGAAAATCAATTAATAAATTTAATGTCTTCATAGATGTCCACAAATACATAAGAAAGCTCAATATAAAGAAATATTTTCTTGGGTGTAATACCTGCACCACAACCAGAGCAAACAGAATTGGAGGAGTGGTAGATAGTGGACTAAGAAATAAATCTCTATTTAACCCCCCTAATAACCCCAATCACCAAGTAGAAGTTTTCAAAGGTGTTGCGTGATTTGGAGCAACTTAAACCCAGAAAAGAGGAGGTCAGTGCTAGGCATATCAGTGAAGGTATCACTATGCTTGAGAAACGGAAAGATATAATTATAAGACCGTCCGATAAGGGAGGAGGAGTGGTGGTACTCTCTAAAGAATTTTACCATGCCCAAATTATGGACATGTTATCTGATGAAGCAACCTATAGACCACTGGATAAGGACACCACCCAATCTTACAGGAATCATTTGGAGGTATTGGTGGATCTGGGATCACGTACAGGAGTTCTTTCAGGTAAAGAGAGAAAATTCTTTTTACCTTCCAGTAGTCAGATCCCAACTTTGTACACCCTACCCAACATCCACAAAGATCCCAAAAATCCACCAGTAAGACCTATTGTTAATAGTATACGCTCAGTGTCCTCCAGAATGGGGCAATAGTTGGACCAGTTCCTGCAAAAAAGCATGGTGAACACTAGATCATATTTAAGAGACACAAAAAACTTCTTAAATCTTCTCCAAACTGTGGATCTGACAGGAAAACAACAGGCGCTTTTAGTTATGGCCGATGTATCATCCTTATATTCCATAATTCAGCACGATGATGCTCTACTTGCCCTGAACTAGGCTTTGAGCAAAAGGAATGATCTGCCCCACAACTAGAAGATATTCCTTAGGAACGCATTGGACTTTTGCCTCAGCCACAATTATTTTTGGTATAATGACACCTTCTACACACAGGAAAGAGGAGCAGCAATGGGCGCAAAATTTGTGCCCAGTATTGCGAATTTATTCATGGCCGAGTGGGAGGACAAAGTCATCTTCAAAGAACAGCGATTGGAACTCCTGTTCTATAAATGTTTCATTGACGACCTCTTCTTTATGTGGGCCGGCCCTTCTACATCAGAGGAATTTATATACAAACTCAACATCAATGACAACATCATAAAATTGACCTCAGAGTGGCACAAAGATTAGATCAATTTCTTGGATGCAAATATTTATCAAGTAAATGATAGACTAGAAACCAAGGTCTATTTTTAAAAAACAGATAGAAAGAGCTATCTACCGATCTCCAGTGGTCATCATCCCCTGTGGCTCAGGAACATCCCGAAAGGGCAAATTATGAGGGTCAAAAGGAATTGCTCTGAAAATGAAAATTTTATAGCCCAATCTCAAATTTTAATGGAAAGATTCGAAGCCAGGGGATACAACCCAGAAGCATGTAGAAGATGTAAGGCATGTAAGGAGGTATGCAGGCCCCTCAGGGCAGTTGACAATTTCATCTCACTCATCTCACCCACCAATAATATTTTTAAAATCAATCAGTTCATTACGTGCAATAGCACCTATGTCGTCTATGCCCTAAAATGCCCTTGCGGCCTACTTTACCTAGGCCACACTAAAAGGATGCTGCGTGTAAGGACTGCGGAACATATCCATAATATTAAAATAGTGTATAAGGATCACAATGTGTCACTTCATTTTAAGCTCAAGCACAATATGAACCTGTCTGGACTAGAGTTTTGGGGGGGGTAGAGCACCTCCAACCACATTGGAGGGGTGTGAACCACATTCGTGCATTATCAAAATGCAAGACCCAATGGATACATTTGGTAGACGTTTTAACACCCAAAGGCCTTAATGTGGAAATAGACATCAATTGTTTTATTAGTGACACGTAATCTTTTCCATTTAGTTCAAGCACTTTTAGGACATCTATAACATACCCCTATATTGTCTTTATCTAGACACATATACATATGCAGATTTGTAGAGGTCCATTATGCTTATTAGGGTACAAAATGAGGTAGTACAGAGTATTACCAGGGAGGCGGACTTTTTAGGCTAAGAAATAGTGGAGAAGATATAGCAGTATAAAAAAAATATAAATTTATTGAAAAATACAAATATCTAAAAAACAATGACAATTGTAACATATAGCATCTATGATTATTGTGCAGTGAGCCCTTGTATGTCTACGCATTTCACCGTTAGGCTTCCTCAGGACACGGCCAAGGTTCACAAATGAGACAGAGTACCCGGAGGAAACCCACGCAGGCACAGGGAGAACATGCAAACTCCAGGCAGGTAGTGTTGTGGTGTGGTTGGGAATCGAACCAGCGACCCTTTTTACTGCTAGGTAGGGATGAGCCGAACACCCCCCTGTTCAGTTCATACCAGAACGTGTGAACAGGAAAAAAGTTTGTTCGAGCACGTGAACACCATTAAAGTCTATGGGGGTCATTTACTATAGCGCCAGGAAGTACTGGGCACTATGGCAAATAATAGCTCCCATTTTAGCCAAATAAAATTTCAACAGGCGAATGTGTGAATGAAAAATAAGCGCTATTAGTGAGAAACACATGTTAGTAAATTCTAAGCTGGCGCTAATTAGCGCTTCCGCGTATATGCAAATGCCAATTCCTACCAAGTTGTGCATCTATTGATGTATGTTGCAATTAGTATTCCTAGTTTTTTTCCTTCTTTTGCTAACTAATGCAGTTATGAATGATTATTACATAGTAATGTCTGCTATTCTGTAAAGTTACATGTATTAAATATTTAGGTTACCTATTTGTTGTATGTTGTTTTTTAATTTAGGTGACTATAAAGCGGTAATTATTTATATTCATTCTTTAACCATACTACACTATTATGCAGGTCTTGTACTTAGCACAATGGCTTAATAGTCTGCTCAGATGTCTCCACAGCACTCATGGTGCAAGTTCAAATACCAGCCAACCTACCATCCCCCAGCTGTGTTTATTTTTTCAGTGCACAATCGAATTAAAATAAACAAACAAAAAAATGTAATCTGCCCATTAGTTAGTGTGTGGTGTTTGGAATTTCGCACCATAATAGTATTGAATACTTACATATCATTGCATGCATTTGAAGAGTTAATATAATAGAATCAGCCAAATTTAAAGTGCATTGGCTAATTGGCATTCACCTATTTTCAGCATATGCTGCTTTGGCTAATTGTCATTTGCCTTTTTTTCACCAATTCAATCTTTTAGCATTTCTCTGTGGGATTTGAACCCATGAGTTCTTCAAGGTAGTGAAGAACTGGTAGTGCTGACCGCTAGCCTATTGGGTGTAGCACAGTCATACGTAGAAAATACATTCACTAGTGTTTGGTGTTTCTTCTCCCCAAGCTGTCTCTCCTGCTGCCACTATCTTCTCCCGCTGATGTGTTCTTCAGAGCAGCCAGTTACCCACTACTAAAAAGAAAAGCCGCTCTTCTTGTGGCGGTCTTCTGTGGCCATGCGATAATGTCACCCGGAGAGTCCGCTCCATGGCTATGTAAGAGACGCCACACAGCAGGTGACAACACAGCAGAGGAAGACCGCCATGGAAGAAGAGCAGCTTTTTTTTTTATAAGCGGGTAACCAGCAGTGCGGAAGAACACAGCAGATGGAGAAGATGGCGGCAGCAGGAGAGACGGCTCTGGGAGAATACAGCTCGGGGAGAAGATGGAGGAGGGAGAGACAGCGTCTGGAGAAGATGGCTCAGGGAAGAAGACAGCTCAGAGCTATTTTACAATAAAGGACTTGTCAAAAACCGGCTATTGATTTTTTTTACATTTCACTGCTTTTTTTGGTGAATGGGTAGGGGTAAAATGTACCCCATACCTATTCACAGAGGGGGCAGGATCTGGGAGCCCCCTTTTTAAAGGGGGCTTCCAGATTCTGATAAACCCCCTGCCTGCAGACCGACAACCACTGACCACGGTTGTCGGGAAGAGGCCCTTGTCCCCATCAACATGGGGAAAAGGTGCTTTGGGGCATGTGGCCTGGTAAGGTTCAGAAGGGGAGGGTGCTCACTCGTCCCCCCCGATCCTGACCTCCAGGCTGCATGATCGGATAAGGGTCTGGTATGGATTTTGGGGGGCCCCACATCAAATTTATTTTACATTTTGGTGTGGGGTTCTCCTTAAAGTCCATACTGAAGGGCCTGGTATGTACTGGGGGGACCCTACGACATTTTTTTCCTTGAATTTTGGAATTCCATTACATAATATTATTGAATAAGTACATACCATTGCATGCATTTGAAGAGTTAAAATATGGAATAAAGCAAGCTGATGTGCTTTGGCTAATTATGCTTCTGAGTACAATGCACACTTCCAGGAGGTGATGCTGTCAGTGGGATTTGAATTCATGGCTTGAACTTTTGGGGGAAGCAGGGTATACCGCTATGCTACAGAGCTTAGCACTTACCTACAGAGAAAATACATTTACTAATGTTTGATTCTATACAATAATATTTTGCATTTCAGGCATTAATATTATAGTAACAACCATGCTCATGCCGATGTGGCATTGGCTAATAGGCATTCGCCTCTTTTCAGCATATGCTGCTGAGTACAATGCAAGCTTTCAGTAGGTGATACCATCTGTGTGATTTTCAGCCATTTGAGCACAATTATATTGAGAACATACGTTTACTAGTGTTTGATGGTGGGACTACTTTATATTCTAGGTATAAAATAGTACTCAGCACAGTGACTTAGGCACCTTTCACACTTGTGCGACCTGAAAGTTGCGAGATTTTAATGCGACTTTAAGCAATGCCTGTGTAATCTTGAGGTCTTTGGACGCAGGAGTCGCAGGGAAAGGCACACAACTTTCCCACGATTTTGCATCAGCAATTTTGCCGCAATTCCAGGAAATGCCTGTGTAAACTTGAGGTCTGCGGACCTCAACTCGCATCAAAGTCAGATCAAAGTAGTACAGGGACTACGTTGAAGTCAGTGTTACTTGAAGTCGCACAGATATGAATGGTACACATTGAAAATCATGGGGTATGACTTGTCATGTGACTCTGATGTCCAAAGTTGTGACTCAGCCCGACTTTGTCAGCGATTTCAGAGACATCAGTGCACTTTCCTGCACAGATGTCTAGTGAAATCACATAGGTAATTAGGTCACGCTTTTGCTAATAGGTGTCCCTTATACCCATCTGAAAAAGTTGGGAGGTAAGAAATCGCCCCCTGAAGTCGCCCAAAGTAGTGCAGGAACTACTTTTGGGAAACATTGTGGCGTCGCACCAATTCGGACAGTTCCATTGCCATCAATAGGCGCCGATTTGGCCTACAATTTGACATGTCAATTCAGACCTATGTGAACATGGGTGAAGTTGTAGATATTAGAGCTGCACGGTTCTGGCCAAAATGAGAATCACAATTTTTTTGCTTAGAATAAAAAGATCATGATTCTCACGATGTAAAATCTTTCACATTATCCCACAATAAATTGGGCTAACTTTTCTTTTTTTTTTTTTTTAATTTATTAAAGTAATTTTTTCCAAAAAAAAATTGCATTTGAAAGGCGCAAATACAGTGTGACATAAAAAATTGTACCAACCACCATTTTATTCTCTAGGGTCTCTACTAAAAAAATATATATAATGTTGGGGGGTTTTAAGTAATTTTCTAGCAAAAAAAAAAGATTTTAACCTGAAACCAACAAATGTCAGAAAAAGGTTTAGTGTGTAAGTGGTTAAACTTTCCTCACTTACACAGAAGTCTATTTCATTGACAAATTGTTACAAGGTTTCTTGTTAGGTTAACTGATAAAGAATGTTCTAATTCTTGGCAGACTTCCCGGTTTTTCTATTACTTTCTTTTGACAGCTGTGGCTTCAGAAGAGCAGAGAGAGTTCTTTGCATAGCAAGAATTGTGAAACGCTTTTTTCAAGATCGCAAAGGGGAAAAAATCACGATGACGATTAATCGTGCAGCTCTAATAAATATGCATGGAAATCAAGGGGGACAACTTTTCATGTGACTCTGAGGTCCAAAGCTCCATGAAAAGTCACCCAAGTGTGAAAGTAACCTAATGCGATTAATTGATAACACCTTTGACTAAGGCCCCATTTGCACTTGTGCGAACTTAAAATTGCACCGCTTTGTCATGACTTGAAGCAATGTCTGTGTAATCTTGTGGTGTATGAACCTCAAATTGCATCAAAGTCAAACCAAGGTAGTGCAGGGATGAATTTGCTACACTTTCAGGATGCACAAGTGACAATAGGGCCAAATTCAAAGGTGTTATCCTTGAATCTCATTCACACTGCTGCAACCTGAAAGTCACACTATTTTGCTGCCACTTTGCCACTGCAACTTGGCCCCAACTTCTGGGAATGCTGGTGTAATATTGTACCCGATATACCTCAAGTCACACCAAAGTAGTACTGCAGACCAGTCCCCATGGCCTGGAGCATACCACAAACCACACTCTTGCAAACACAAGACATCACTCAATCTTAGCCAACTCAGACAAAACAGCTGCACGACAATAGACAGATCCAATCGAACGCACATTCACACTACATATAGACAAAGCCATGAGAAGGATCAAAGAAATCCTGCAGAACACACTAAACCCCTTCATCAGGAAGCTGTTTTCCACTTCTGTTCCCTATACCTTTTACAAGAGGATCAACTGATTCACTCTCCAAATATTGCATGGCAGGAGAACCTACCAAGCCCAATGGTGATGTTGCTCCACTTGAATCATCTGACACTTGTGAATCCATACTTAAACTTGGCAGTACACACCCACCACCACCTGGGCTCGAACCCAGAGACAAACCCCATTTAGTCTTCTTTCTCTGTGCCTCACTCTCCTGCTCCACCTCAGGCCCTGGTCTTTGAGTAGCCATTAAAAGGTCTTTTGATCCTGATCCCTCCTTCCTCCTCACCTCCATATCCTCAGCCCACTCACCAAGCTCCTCATCTACATATTGGCTCTCCTGTTCTGCCTCCACCTGTTTTATCAAAGCGATCAGTTCTTCACACACTCCACTCACCTCCCTCCCCCCTCCATGCCTTCATCCGCCACAGCTTCTTCCGCCTCACCAACCTGCATCTCATTATCCCCCTCTGTCAGATTTATATTCACTCCACTTTTACCCATACTCCCTTGCAGTTCCTGTACCGACACCTTCCTTGGAGCTACTACTGGGGTTTTCAGCGTCTGGGGGGGTCGGCGCCTTTCCACCTTCCGTGCCGGCCACTTGCTCACACCCGTCATCCGCCCGCTCAGTCTCCTGCTCCTCCGGTTCTCGGCTCACATTCTGCCCTGTAAACCGCCATCTCTGCACAGCCTCTGCATATGAGAACATCTTCCTCCCCACTATTTTCGGACAGTTTCTGACCATATGCTCCCCTGAACCACACAGATCACATTTCTTTTCCTTGCACTCCGCTGCATTGTGTCCCGGCTTCAAGCACACGCTACAGCAAAGCTTAGAAGGGCAGTCCTCACGAATATGTCCATACTGAAAGCACCCCCTGCAGTAACGGGGTTGCCCAGAATAGAAAACAGTACACCGCTCCCCAGCAATGGTAAATGCCGAGGGAGGGTGACACACTCCACAAAAACCTGATGCGTCCCTCTTCATGCGTACTTTAAAGCGCAGTTTACCTCTATACAGAAAAAGAAAAGGGTTCCCCTGAGTTGGATTTTTCCGGCACTTGCAAAGGTAATATATGTAAAATAGGAAGATACGCGTATATATGTATAATAGATAAAATAGTATTTCTGTTTATTCAAAACGTTCTAGTATTAAAAACAATGCATACATTGGCAAACAACAACAACATGTACATTAAACATATTACAAAACGGTTGTAATATCTATTTCAGTTGGTAAGTGACAGGTGATGTTTAAATAGTGGAATTCTTTTCAAGCCCAACGCGTTTCGAGTACATTCTATTTCAGTCCTTCTTCAGGGGCCAAATTGAAAAGAAAGATTCATCTAAATTAATTGAAAAACATATATTTGATCAATTGCCATATAAATCTATATGTCAATAACCAATTATAGGTAAAATGATCCGTAGATCACTTACCTGTTATGTTACCGTTGATGTTTATGCAGAAAAAGACATTGGTAATTACAACCAGGAATGGGAAATGCTTGCAAGAAGGATGGCGTTTGATTTGATGTTCATGAATAGGAAAGCTGTTCTCTGGGTACTTGTATCTCATATATAACACTTCCCCAATGAGAGGGGGAAGAGATGAAGGGGAGGGAAAGTTTCTGGAGTTCTTTTTGGATTTAGTTTTTATGATGTATATATAGGGGTTCACCTACCCCGGCCTCCCCCGGATGCGTGCGGGCCACAGCGGTATACTGGAGCGAAGAGGAACCGTCCTATAGATAAAAGTTTATATGGTTTAAATGAGTGACATATTCTTATTTCATAGAACGAACAGCAATAAACTTTTTTCTTAATATATGTCCATTAGATGCTGATAGCTAATGCGCCAAGTCAGCTTGTAGGTTTGTGTGTAGTGAACACTACCTATATGTAATTCAAAATAGGAGAGAGAATGTGTTGTTAATTAAAATGGTAATTAATGGACATACTTTGCCTACAGAGTATACTAGCATGTGTAGTATGGAGCTCTTAATTAATCATTGTAAATAGAAAATATAAGAGTAATGTTTGATATGCACTATGTGCTCCCCTTAAAAACTCCTGTGGTTTATGTTGAAGCATACTAGCAGTAATAGCATTGTATGGTCATGGTGTTTAAAATTGTATAATGGGGGGTGTGCGATAACAGACAGAAACTAATAAATAAAGAAAGAATATTATGCACATATGCACATGCAACCGTGCATGTGTACACAAATTTACACACAATTAGGTGTGTGCATATATAAAAGATACTGGATATTTATATAAATAACTTTAGTATTATGTTTTAAGTTTATAATACTTATGGAAAGATAATAATAGACAATGTAAGATCTACAACATGCAAGCATGTAGAGCAAAAGAAAGAGATCAGTATACTGAGTGGTTAAAGAGGAGAGTTCTAATACCTGTTCTTAGAGAGTAGACATGTTAAGCCAGCCACGCATCCCAGCATCCGGCAAGCAAGACGCCTTAGTTGGGAATGAGTGGGGCCAGTTTATATGTGTGGCGAGTTCCAATCAGCTGGCGCAATGATCGCGCTCAGCTGACTGGTAATTCTCGCCAGCTGGACGGCCTGAGAAGCTCCCTGAGACGGGGATGCGCGGCGCCGCCCCTACCGCGCATGCGCGAGCGCAATTACGTTGGAGCGGCGTCACGCACACCCCTCCCACCGGCACGGAAAGCCTCACCGGCGGACTGCGCATGTCCGCCGGAGTGGCAATATGGAGGTGAAGGGCATAGATGTTGTGTTGCCTTGGTAACCTCCTGTAATGCCGCCCAGCTAAAGGTGCTGGGCGGCCTTTCCGTGCCGGGTAACCGCTATTGGCGGACACATCCAAAGGGGGTGGGCCGGGAAATAGACAAACATATTGTTTGAGGATTATTGACCCTAAACAAGGGTGGAAAATCGCAGAGACATATATTTATACGTTTTTGTATACTTACAAATACTCTAAGTGAATAGTTAATTATAGATGGGAGAGACCAGGTAACCGCTATTGGCGAACGCATACCAAAAGGGGGTGGGCTGGGAGAGAGGCAAACACGTTGGAATTATTAACCCTAAAGATGGGTAAAGAATCGCAGAGACACAGAATTAGAGATTATTGTATACTTACAAATACTTTTAGTGGGTAGTTACTTGTAAGTGGAAGAAAAAGAGTTAATTGTTTTGTATAACTGCCCTAAAAAACTAAGAGTGACATAAATAGTACAGACTGTTACAAATGTCACAAAGGATCTTGATCAACAAAATAGATAACAGTACTGATCTGGCTTCAACATTTGTATTCCCATAGATTATAATTATGTTTAAATGCATATATTGCATCATATCAAAATAAGTTCATAGCAATTTACATCATAGACATGTATCTATTAAGGTTAGTGATTGTAGGACGAATGGGTGATATCTCATTGCCAATTCATATGTGCCCGAGGAATCACTTCATTCGTTATATCAATGTAACCAAACCAACACAGGGAGTTTAACAGACCAAGGATATTGTAAAGTTGATACTATTGGGCTATCTGTACATCTGCACACACGGCTCTCTTCTATTCAAGATGGATGAGATGAGTCCACCATAGTGTGGAGTTGCGTATAAGGCCGTCATGTCTTAAATTTAAGAATAAAATTCAAAAAACAAGTACTTAGTCTTACATTGACAATAGTATGATGAGGGAAAGGGTGGGGCTGACCTTATTACAAACATAATGATTCATAATACAGGGGTGATATGTGCAAAGGACAGATAGCCCGAAAGTTTACAATATAGACATAAAACACAGTATTATTTCACAGTATCTAAGCATGGTTGAAGGTGTAGAGGAGGACACAGATCACAGGTAGGGCGTATTACCTAAATGTAAATAACGAATCTGTCAACTTGGTCTATTAATGTTTCATTTCTCCATTCCACCGGAGTTGAAGCCCTCGAGGAATGGTTTAAAACACATGGCATCGTTAAGGCCTGGGGGCAGGGTAGCCTTCAGCGAATAAATCCATTTTAATTCCTTCTGGAGTAAGGTTTTATTCCAGTCACCCCCCCTAGAGCTAGGGTGCACCCGGTCCAGAATTAGAAATTTAATTTTAGGGAATTTTCCCCCATGTATCAGGGCAACATGACGACCCAAGGGGAGATCAGGATCAGAAGTTTGCATTGACACAATATGTCTGTATGCTCTTTTCCAGAACTCCATTTTAGTTTTGCCTATATAAAAGCAACCGCAGTCGCACTGGAGAAGATAAACGACTCCAGTGGTTCTGCAGTTTGCGAAATGCTTTGGAAATAGTTTTTTGCCATTAGGAAGAATGGGGTTCTTTTGTGTCCACATATATCCACAATATCGGCATGAGCCACATATGAATGTTCCTCTGTACTTACAATGTGTTTTAGTTAATTCATTTTTGAATTCACTGCTCACCATCTTGTCACCAATGGATGTTGCTCTCCTAAACGTAAATTGGGGTTTGTTGGGTATCAGATGGCCTAGGGAAGGATCGAAAGTTAGTAAGTGCCAGTATTTTTCGACTATTTTTCTAATTTGGCGGTGTTGTTGGTTATACGTTGTTATAATACGTAGTGAGTTGGTATTTTTAGGTTTAGAGGTCTGGAAAAGTGTACTTCTAGGTTTATCCAATACTCTCTTAAAGGATTTTTTGAGGGACCTATGTGTATATCCTCGTGCCAATAGTCTGTCTCTTAAAATGGCGGCTTCCCTTATGAATGTATCATTATCTGTGCAATTGCGTTTGATTCTAAGATACTGTGAATAAGGTATCGAATCAATAAGAGGTTGGGGGTGAAAACTCGCTGCGTGTAATATGGTATTTCCAGAGGTGGTTTTCCTGAATAGTTTACTAGACAGTCCACCTCGCTCATTTTTATAGATTTCTAGATCTAAGAAGGTTATCCGATTTGTATCGGAAGACATAGTAAATGTCAGGTTAAAGTCGTTTTTGTTCATTCTTAGTACGCACTGCTCGAGTACATCCAAGGGACCGTTCCAGATGATCAAAATGTCGTCTATATATCGATACCAACCCGCAATGTGGTTGGTATATTGGGAAAGATTGTCGTCCGACAAAAAAGTTTTCTCCCACTCCCCCAGGTACAGGTTGGCATACGACGGGGCACAACATGTCCCCATCGCAACCCCCTGCACCTGGAGGTAGTGGGAGCCATCAAAAGAAAAAACATTGTGGGTAAGGGTATACTCGAGCAGCGCGATAATGAAATCATTATAGGCAGGATCTAAGTTGCGATTCTGTTGGAGTATGTGTCTGATTGCCGCTAGTCCCCGGTCATGTGGAATGGAACTGTAGAGTGTCTCTACATCAATTGTGACTAGAAGTGACTGATCTGGTATATATAGTTGATCCAAAATTTGTAGAAGATGGCTTGTATCTCTAATGTAGGATGTCAATGAAATTACGAATGGTCTTAAGTGTTCATCGACCAGTTTGCTAGCATTATCGCTGATCGATCCAATGCCTGAGATAATAGGCCTCCCTGGAGGGTCTATTAGGTTTTTATGTACTTTTGGGAGTGTATAAAATGTCGGAGTTCTGGGAAAATTGTTCCTTATAAAGGTCCAAGTTGATTTGGTGATGGTATTGTTCAAAAATGCCGAATCCACTAACGTGTAAAATACTGGTTATAAAGCTTCTCTCCTCGATCAGCCCCCACAATACCGCAACAAAAATTGTCTCACCAATTCCGGCTTCAAAAAAGGATTATAACAATGTACAGTCATGGTCTTCAATCCAGGATCAAACAATAAACTGACATCCATCTTCTTAGTTAGCAAATTTCCTCCCAGATCCGCCTTCACCAAATTCTCATATGCAGCTTGGGGGGTATCCTCAGTATTAAAAGAAACATCGTATTGACCACTGACCACAAAATCTTGGAGAGCAAATATATCACTGACCTGTAAATTCAGCAACTTCTGTAAAACATCCACAGCGATCGTCTTCAGACCCACTTCACCACGATATTCAGGCTTTACCTGGATTCTCATAGAATTTCGCAAACGCATCGGACCTCACGACATGGCGACGTCCTTTTTTGGTTCTGCCTTTCTTTGGCCTCTCATTTATCCGGGGGTCCCCCCCGAACACCCCCAACTCAAAACCCAGGCAAATATGACACCTGATCTTAAGTTAGGAAGCCGAGCAGCACTCCATAAGGAAGATTTTAGCCCTCCTCCCCACAAATCACAAGCAAAAAACCTGACCTTCTCAGGCCAAACGAACCCCCCTACTGCAGGCCTTTATATAAGAGAGGATGTATTGTTAGCACACTGACACACCCAATAGAAGTACACGCCCACCAGTATCTTTTAATCTGTCTCTTCATGTATGTCTAAAGTGATTGCACCTGATGGACAGGAATACATAATACTATTTGCAACTGTGTTAGCCTTGGTTATGTGCATCAAATCTCCAACTACAGGCCAAAGATCAAAGTCCATTTGCATCCACATAAAAAAAGCAACAGTTTTCTAAGCATATGTACCCATGCAGTGTAAACCCTAAAATTTGAAATGTCCAAGTCCCTGGGCATGATTAGTGCTAATAAACATTAACATCAGTCCCTGGCTGCAATGAGCTTCCAATATAAAGTCCAAAATTAACTTTCTTACATTAGAACCTATTTCGACAGGAGACAAATAATATGCCAGCATGTCTCTGGATTGTGGTGAGAAACCCACACAGGGAGAACATATAAACTTCAACACAAGCATTAGCATGTTGGGGAATTAGAACCAACATCCCAGGTGCTGCTAGACAGAACTGCTACCCACTTAGCCACCAGGCAGCCCCACACACGTTCTCTGCATCTCTGTGGTGTGAACCAGCCCTAAGTCCATAGCCACGCTCAGTGTCACAAGCAATATACCATTTATTGGGTTAAGTATTGGGATGCCTGCCTTTAAATGCACATGAACTGTAATGGCATCCCAGTATTAGTATTGGGTTCAAAAATCATTTGGCCCACCCTTTGCAGCTATAACAGCTTCAACTCTTCTTGTCCACAAGGTTTAGGAGTGTGTCTATGGGAATGTTTAACCAAGTGCATTTGTGAGGTCAGGCACTGATGTTGGACGAGAAGGCCTGACCTACAGTCTCCTCTCTAATTCATCCCCAAGGTGTTCTGTTGTGTTGAGGTCAGGACTCTGTGCAGACCAGTCAAGTTCCTCCACCCCAAAATCACTCATCCATGTCTTTATGGACCTTGCTTTGTACACTGGTCCAAATGATTTGGTGGCGTGGGGATTATGATGTGGGGTTGTTTTTCAGGGGTTGGGCATGGCCTCTTAGTTCCAGTTAAGGGAACTCTTAAGGCGTCAGCATAACAAGACATTTTGGACAAATTCATGCTCCCAACTTTGTGGGAACAGTTTGGGGAAAGCCCCTTCCTGTTCCAACATGACTGCACACCAGTACACAAAGCAAGGTCCATAAAGACATGAATGAGCAAGTTTGGGGTGGAGAAACTTGACTGGCCTGCACAGAGTCCTGGCCTCAACCCGATAGAACACCCTTTGGCTGAATTAGAGTAGAGACTGCGAGCCAGGCCTTCTCATCCAACGTCAGTGCCTGGCCTCACAAATGCACTTCTGGAAGAATGATCAAACATTCCCATAGGCACACTAAACCTTGTGGACAGCCTTCCCAGAAGCTGTTCTAGCTGCAAAGGGTGGGACAAATCTAAATTTAACCCTACGGACTAAGACTGGGCTGCCATTAAAGTTCATGTGTGTGTAAAGGCAGGCGTCCCAATACTTTTGGCTAAATAGTGTATCTGGAAAAGACAACGGTGGTGGAACCCTCCTACACTTAGACAAAGTTACAGGACCTGGGAGGTGAGACAACTTCTCTACATGAAGTAACATGGTTGGGATTTGAACCCAGACCCTCAGAGATACTAAGCAGAAGTTCTAACATCTAAACCACAGAACTGCCACATGTGAGAACCTCCTACACATAACTACACATAAATACACATAAAAACACATAAATACTGCATTTCTATGGACATACGGGTGATGGAATTACATTACTCAAGAGTTATTCTTCTTGATTTATTCTGTGATATTTGGTGTTTTTTGGTGGGTGAGAGTAGAATATTACCCTCAAATTTTTGGGAATTACATTTTGATTTCTGATGTTGGTACACATATCACATTTTTTGGGCTCAAATTATGAATATTTGGAAATAATAAAAAGCACAAAAAATTGTGATTCATTTTAAATTTACATCAGCAATGATATTGTTTGTGGATTATAAAGACACCTGTGTGAGTTTGGGGTAAAGATTGTTGTGAGATGAAGAGTAACAAGTGAAAGTGACAGAGAAAATATATTTTACCAAAACATCAAAACATTCCACATTGTAGCATTCTTAAAATCAAAATATTTTAAGTAGAAGCAACAATGTTGCAAAGGAAAATTTATTTCACAGAAAGATACATTTCATCTCAACATTAAAAGGTTTTTTTTGTGAAAGTTAGAATTGTTCCATTAGAATCAATGACTGAAACTTCATTTGGACTAAAATAGAGCAGATTTTAACTTCTAAAAAATGTTCTCTAATTAGCTCTCATTTTGGTATTTACTATAGCTCCAGGTAAAAAAGACACTTGAGTTAAAATGAGAGCTATTTTCAGGTCTGAGCATGCTCATTTGTGCTGGCACCTAGTTGTCCAAAACGGGGAATTTTTCACTTTTCAGACTTTTAAAGATATTTCAGCGTATAAATGACTTTTGCACACAGTTTAAAAGCAGATTATCTTTAAATAATATACCGCATATTTCAGTACCATTTAGGCAATTATATCATGCTCTAAACATTATTTCCATGTGCAATTCTCTAGGTTTTAGCAGAGTAATGCCCCGTACACACGGTCAGACATTGATCGGACATTCTGACAACAAAATCCTAGGATTTTTTCCGACGGATGTTGGCTCAAACTTGTTTTGCGTACACACGGTTGCACAAAGTTGTCGGAATTTCCGATTGCCAACAATGCGGTGACGTCAACCACGTACGACGAGACTAGAAAAGGACAGTTCAGAACCAAGCGCGGCACCCTTTGGGCTCCTTTTGCTAATCTCGTGTTAGTAAAAGTTTGGTGAGAGATGATTCGTGCTTTTTCAGACTCGTGGCTTTCAGATCGTTTTCTGCGGTTCAGTTTGTGCTTGTGGGTTTGTATCTACTCTTCAGTGCGTGCAGTCAGTTCGTATTGGGGTTTTCTGTGCGATCTTGTCTGCTTGTTGCTGTTTTTCAGGTCGCTCTTCACAGGCCTTGCTGTTCTTCAGTGCATTCTGTTACTTCGTTCTGAGCAGCCGACCATTTTCTAGCCATGTTGCGTATACGTACTCCTCGTAGAGTTCGTACTGTGCGGGGGCTTGGTGTTGGGGTCCTGACCTTGACACAAGTCCAGTCCATGAACAGGGTGGGGAGGAGTTCATGGACCAAGAATTGGTTGCTTCAGCGTGACCAGTTCTCTCATATGCCTTTGCTCCATGAGATCCGTGAGAATAATCCTGATGATTTCAGGAACTTTCTCAGGATGACGGACCCCGTATTTCACCGTTTGTTGGCTTCGCTCACCCCCTATATCAGCAGGCAGGATACCTGCATGAGGCAAGCCATCATTCCGGAGCAGAGGCTCGTCGCCACCCTGCGGTACTTGGCGACAGGGAGAAGCCTGCAGGACTTGAAGTTCTCGACAGGCATCTCCTCCCAGGCTCTGGGGATCATTATCCCAGAGACCTGTTCTGCCATCATGCAGGTCCCGCAGAAGGAGTATATGAAGGTAAGATTTTTATCCTTTAATATCATTTTATCGTATGGAATGTTTGCTAATATATTGTATTTATTTTCTCATTCCCTAATTACCATGATTGTAATATGCTGTGAATGTCCCCTTTGTTCTCATTCATGCTGGAATTTTATGTAAATTTTTTGTCCTTCATACATATTTGCCGTCACTTACCTCCCCAGCATGCTCTCCTGGCCCTATATTCACCTCATGTAGTCACTTAACAATGTATTTTATCAGCTCCATAGTAGTGCTTTACCCCAAACACCCCCTAAAATGTTTTGAAATGTGATTGGTGCTTTAAATTCAGGCAGAGTGCCAGAGGCTTGTTTTTGTGGTGTCCCCAAATCATTTTGAACCCTCCCTCCCCCCCAACTGCTAAGTCAGCTGATCCCAATTCTCTATCTATCCTCAATCCTCTATCTGCTGACTTTGCCAAACCCATACACACTATACCCATCTCTTTTGTGCTCAGATTTATTGTTGAATTCCCCAAAGCATGTAGTGCAAGGGCCTGCCTGTATACTTTCAAATGGTACTGTTTAAAGTTTTTGTATTATATTATTATCTTGATAGGTAATAGCAGAATGTGCTCAAATGTGTACAGTGTGTATTTATATCTTTGTATTATGACACTTCTTACCTGTCCAGTGGTCTGCCAATAGTGTACCTAAGGAGGGGCTGTTCCAAGTAATACCCATTATTTAGGCATTCATCTCTCAATGAAGTGGAGAGGGTTACCTGTCCAAGATTCCCCCCCTCTAATGTTAGAAATGGCCCATGAGAGGGGGGGAGGAGGAATCTGATAGGTGTACCTTATACTTTGGTGTTTAAAAATTCACTTTAATAAATGTTATCTTGATGTTGGCCAAGAATGTTTGTGTCTAATCTGCTTTCCATGTTTTAATGTGCAAAAATACTAATTTTTTTGTTTCCTCCATAGTTTCCTTCCACGCCACAGGAATGGCAGTTTGTGGCTTCCCACTTTGCCCAGCGGTGGGACTTTCCTAACTGCGGAGGGGCAATTGATGGGAAACACATCCACATCATCCCACCACCCAACTCGGGGTCGTACTATTATAATTACAAGGGGTTCAATAGTATTGTGATGTTGGCAGTGTTGTCGGCTAATTACAACTTCCTGTATGTGGACGTGGGGAAGAATGGCCGGATGTCCGATGGTGGAGTCATCGCCCAGACAGAGTTTTACAGGCATCTCCAGAATGGCAGCTTGGACTTGCCACCTCCAGAAGAGAATGTGGAAGGACTCCCATTCGTCTTTGTGGCGGATGAAGCATTTGCGCTGGGGGACCATCTTATGTGGCCATTCCTGATGAGGACCCTCACCCCAGAACAGAGGGTTTTTAATTACTGGCTGGCCAGAGCCAGAAGAGTGGTGGAGAACACATTTGGAATCATGGCCAGCTGGTTCCGCCTATTTCTTACACCCATCCATATGGCGGAGTATAAACTGAATCATATAATCCTGGTGTGCTGTGTTCTACATAACTTTTTACGGCAACATTCTGCCAACTATGCTGGCTCAGTTGGGCCTGAGGCAAGAATTATAAATGAAACAACCCTGACGGCGCTTGAAAGTGGCTGTCCTGGCTTGCCCTCCCTGAGTGCCCATGATGTCCGACTAAGATACCTTGAGTTCTTTGTGGGTAGGGGGGCCATCAATATGCCAGACAATTTGTGAAACCTTGATCAAATAAAAAAAATTAAGCAAATCTTAGGTGACATTTACTGCTTGTGTTTGTTTTAGCTGACCCTGACCGAAATGTCCTGAAAATGGCGTGATTGTGTAACCTTATACAAAGCACTGTTGGGTGTTATTTACTAAAGGCAAATACACTTTGCACTACAAGTGCACTTGAAAATGCACTGAAACTGCACTTGTGGTGCAAAGTGGATTTGCCCTTAGGAAATAACACCCATTGTCACAGACACACCACAAAAGTATTGTAGCGTTGAGACAATAATCCACAAATTCTTGATTAACAATCTTTTTAATACCTGCACAATCACATGTGCATTTAGAAAAGGTTTTTAAAACAAACCAACATGTTTGCTGTATAACAATTTTTGGGGTGGCATTATCAAAAATAGAAATGTCCATATAAGATAAAACAGGCATGTTTCAAAACAACAAGAAAGACACAAATCTTGAACTTACAACGTTCACATATGGTAAAACTTGAAGGCAATATCAGACATGAGTTTTTAACAACTGTGTTTGATATTGCGTTCAGATGGGGTGAAGTCACCCCAGGAAAAGCCACATTTTGAAGATGCAATCAAATTGCCGAATGTCAACATGTGCTAACTGCCATCACGGGGGATCAAGGGACGTGTTTTGGGGGAGCAACCCCTTCCTCTCAGCAACTTTATTATTGAGGAAGGGGTTGCACCCCCAAAACGCGTCCATTGATCTCCCGTGATGGCAGATAGCACATGTTGACACACTGGGGGTCATTTACTATAACTCCAGGAAGTACTGGGCACTATGGCAAATAATAGCGCCCATTTTAGCCAAATGGAAACAAAACCGGCGAATTTGCGCATAAAAATTAGCGATATAAGCGGGAAACAACCGTTTGTAAATTCTAAATTGCCGCTAATTAGCACTTCCGCGTATATACAAATGCCAATTCTTATCAAATTGTTATATAGCACTGTACTGTAGTCATGATCCATGTATGTGAAAGAAACATTTTTATCAGAGATGTGCTCTAGTTCCCGTGCATCTATTGATTTATATTGCAATTAGTATTCCTAGTTTTTTTTTTCCTTCTTTTGCTAACAAATGCAGTTCTGAATGATTATTACATAGTAATGTCTGCTATTCTGTAAAGTTACATGTATTAATCATTTAGGTTACCTATTTGTTGTATGTTGTTTTTTTCATGTTTTTGATTTATTATTTATTAATTTAGTTGACGATAAAGCAGTAATTATTTATGTTCATTCTTTAATAATACTACACTATTATGCAGGTCTTGTACTTAGCACAATGGCTTAGTGGTCTGCTTGGATATATCCACACCACTCATGGTATGAGTTTAAACAACAGCCAAACTACCATCCACCAGCTGTGTTTATTTTTTCAGTGCACAAGTGAATTAAAATAAACAAACAAAGAAATGTAAACTTCCCTTTAGCTAGTGTGTGGTGTTTGGAATGTCATAATATAATTGAATACTTACACACCATTGCATGCATTTAAATAGTTAATACAATAAAATCATTCACATTAAAGTGCATTGGCTATTTGGCAATCACCTACTTTCAGTATGTATGTATGTATATATATATATATATATATATATATATATATATATATATATATATATATGTATATTTGTGTTGCTTTGGCTAATTGGCTAACTGGCATTCTCCTTTTCCCACCAATGCAATCTCTTAGGATTTTTCTGTGGGATTTGAACCCATGAGTCTTTCAATACCTGAATGTAGGTAGAGGTGCTAACTGCTAGCCTATTGGGCTGAGCACAATTATATATACAAAATACTTTTACTAGTGTTTGATGGTTTATATACCAAACAATAAAGTTTATCAAATGTAAACTGCTTGTTAGCTAGTGTATGGTGTTTTGGAGATTCACACCATAATATTAGTGAAGGCTTATTTATTTTTATTTAAGGTACTTCTATAGTGCTGTCAATTTACGCAGTGCTTTACATATACATTATACACTCACATGGGCCCCTACCCTCAAGGAGCTTACAATCTAAGGTCCCTAACTCACATTCATATTCTAGGGCCAATTTAGACAGAAGCCAATTAACCTACCAGCATGTCTTTGGAGTGTGGGAGGAAACCCACGCAGGCACAGGGAGAACATGCAAACTCCAGGCAGGTAGTCTTGTGGTGTGGTTGGGAATACGAACCAGTGACCCTTTTTACTGCTAGGTAGGGATGAGCCAAACACCCCCCTGTTCGGTTCGCACCAGAACATGTGAACAGGAAAAAAGTTTGTTCGAGCACGCGAACACCGTTAAAGTCTATGGGGGTCATTTATTATAGCGCCAGGAAGTACTGGGCACTATGGCAAATAATAGCTCCCATTTTAGCCAAATAAAATTTCAACAGGCGAATGTGCGAAGGAAAAATTAGCACTATTAGTGAGAAACGCGTTAGTAAATTCTAAGCTGGCGCTAATTAGCGCTTCCGCGTATATGCAAATGCCAATTCCTACCAAGTTGTTATATAGTACTGCACTGTAACCATGATCCATGTATGTGAAAGAAACATTTTTATGTGAGATGTGCTCTACCTCGTGTACATCTATTGATGAATGTTGCAATTAGTATTCCTAGTTTTTTCCTTCTTTTGCTAACTAATGCAGTTATGAATGATTATTACATAGTAATGTCTGCTATTCTGTAAAGTTACATGTATTAAACATTTAGGTTACCTATTTGTTGTATGTTGTTTTTTATTTTTTAATTTAGGTGACTATAAAGTGGTAATTATTTATATTCATTATTTAATCATACTACACTATTATGCAGGTTTCATACTTAGCACAATGGCTTAGTAGTCTGCTCAGATGTCTCCACAGCACTCACGGTACAAGTTTAAATACCAGCCAACCTACCATCCCCCAGCTGTGTTTATTTTTTCAGTGCACAAGCGAATTAAAATAAACAAACAAAAAAATGTAATCTGCGCATTAGTTAGTGTGTGGGGTTTGGAATTTCACACCATAATAGTATTGAATACTTAGATATCATTGCATGCATTTGAAGAGTTAATATAATATAATCAGACAAATTTAAAGTGCATTGGCTAATTGGCATTCACCTATTTTCAGCATATGCTGCTTTGGCTAATTGGCATTTGCTTTTTTTTCACCAATTCAATCTTTTAGTATTTCTCTGTGGGATTTGAACCCATGAGTTCTTCAAGGTAGAAGTGCTGACCGCTAGCCTATTGGGTGTAGCACAGTCATACATAGAAAATACATAGAAAATACATAGAAAATACATTCACTAGTGTTTGATGTTTCTTCTCCCCGAGCTGTCTCTCCTGCTGCCACCATCTTCTCCCGCTGATGTGTTCTTCAGCGCAGCCGGTTACCCACTAATAAAAAAAAAGCCGCTCTTCTTGTGGCGGTCTTCTGTGGCCATCCGATAATGTCACCCGGAGAGTCCGCTCCATGGCTATGTAAGAGACGTCACACAGTGGGTGACAACACAGCGGAGGAAGACCACCATGGAAGAAGAGCAGCTTTTTTTTTATTAGCGGGTAACCAGCGGTGCGGAAGAACACAGCAGATGGAGAAGATGGCGGCGGCAGGAGAGACGGCTCTGGGAGAATACAGCTCGGGGAGAAGATGGAGGAGGGAGAGACAGCGTCTGGAGAAGATGGCTCAGGGAAGAAGACAGCTCGGAGCTATTTTACAATAAAGTACTTGTCAAAAACTGGCTATTGATTTTTTTTACATTTCACTGCTTTTTTTGGTGAATGGGTAGGGGTAAAATGTACCCCATACCTATTCACATAGGGGACAGGATCTGGGAGCCCCCTTGTTAAAGGGGGCTTCAAGATTCTGATAAACCCCCTGCCTGCAGACCGACAACCACCGACCAGGGTTGTCGGGTAGAGGCCCTTGTCCCCATCAACATGGGGAAAAGGTGCTTTGGGGCATGTGGCCTGGTAAGGTTCAGAAGGGGAGGGTGCTCACTCGTCCCCCCCGATCCTGACCTCCAGGCTGCATGCTCAGATAAGGGTCTGGTATGGATTTTGGGGGGCCCCACATCAAATTTATTTTACATTTTGGTGTGGGGTTCCCCTTAAAGTCCATACCAAAGGGCCTGGTATGTACTGGGGGGACCCTACAACATTTTTTTCCTTGAATTTTGGAATTCCATACTATAATATTATTGAATAAGTACATACCATTGCATGCATTTGAAGAGTTAAAATATGGAATAAAGCAAGCTGATGTGCTTTGGCTAATTATGCTTCTGAGTACAATGCACACTTCCAGGAGGTGATGCTGTCAGTGGGATTTGAATTCATGGCTTGAACTTTTGGGGGCAGCAGGGTATACCGCTATGCTACAGAGCTGAGCACTTACCTACAGAGAAAATACATTTACTAATGTTTGATTCTATACAATAATGTTTTGCATTTCAGGCATTAATATTATAGTAACAACCATGCTCATGCCGTTTTGGCATTGGCTTTTCAGCATATGCTGCTGAGTACAATGCAAGCTTTCAGTAGGTGATACCATCTGTGTGATTTTCAGCCCTTTGAGCACAATTATATTGAGAACATACGTTTACTAGTGTTTGATGGTAGGACTACTTTATATTCTAGGTATAAAATTGTACTTAGCACAGTGACTTAGGCACCTTTCACATTTGTGCGACCTGAAAGTTGCGGGATTTTAATGCGACTTTAAGCAATGCCTGTGTAATCTTGAGGTCTATGGACGCAGGAGTCGCAGGGAAAGACATGCAACTTTCCCACGATTTTGCATCAGCAATTTTGCCGCAATTCCAGGGAATGCCTGTGTAAACTTGAGGTCTATGGACCTCAACTCGCATCAAAGTCAGACCAAAGTAGTACAGGGACTACATTGAAGTCAGTGTTACTTGAAGTCACACAGATATGAATGGTACACATTGAAAATCATGGGGTATGACTTGTCATGCGACTCTGATGTCCAAAGTTGCACAAGTGTGTCCCTTATACCCATCTCAAAAAGTTGGGAGGCAAGAAATCGCCCCCTGAAGTCGCCCAAAGTAGTGCAGGAACTACTTTTGGGAATCGTTGTGGCATCGCACCAATTCGGACAGTTCCATTGCCATCAATATGCGCTGATTTGGCCTACAATTTGACATGTCAATTCAGACCTATGTGAACATGGGTGAAGTTGCATAGATATTAGAGCTGCACGGTTCTGGCCAAAATGAGAATCACAATTTTTTTGCTTAGAATAAAAAGATCACGATTCCCACAAAGTAAAATCTTTCACATTATCTGACAAAAAATTGGGCTAACTTTTCTTTTTTTTTTTTTTTAATTCATTAAAGTAATTTTTTCCAAAAAAAATTGCATTTGAAAGGCGCAAATACAATGTGACATAAAATATTGTAACAACCACCCTTTTATTCTCTAGGGTCTCTACTAAAAAAATATATATAATGTTGGGGGGTTTTAAGTAATTTTCTAGCAAAAAAAAAATGATTTTAACCTGAAACCAACAAATGTCAGAAAAATGTTTAGTGTTTAAGTGGTTAAACTTTCCTCACTTACACAGAAGTCTATTTCATTGACAAATTGTTACAAGGTTTCTAGTTAAGTTCACTGATAAAGAATGTTCTAATTCTTGGCAGACTTCCCGGTTTTTCTATTCCTTTCTTTTGATGGCTGTGGCTTCAGAAGAGCAGAGAGAGTTCTTTGCATAACAAGAATCGTGAAACGCTTTTTTCAAGATCATAAAGGGGAAAAAATCACGATGACGATTAATCGTGCAACTCTAATAAATATGCATGGAAATCAAGGGGGACAACTTTTCATGTGACTCTGAGGTCCAAAGCTCCATGAAAAGTCACCCAAGTGTGAAAGTAACCTAATGCGATTAATTGATAACACCTTTGACTAAGGCCCCATTTGCACTTGTGCGACCTTAAAATTGCACAGCTTTGTCATGACTTGAAGCAATGTCTGTGTAATCTTGTGGTGTGTGGACCTCAAATCGCATCAAAATCAAACCAAGGTAGTGCAGGGACGAATTTGCTACACTTTCAGGATGCACAAGTGACAATAGGGCCAAATTCAAAGGTGTTATCCTTGAATCTCATTCACACTGCTGTGACCTGAAAGTCACACTATTTTGCTGCCACTTTGCCGCTGCAACTTGGCCCCAACTTCTGGGAATGCCAGTGTGATATTGTACCCGATATACCTCAAGTCACACGAAAGTCACACCAAAGTAGTACAGGGACTACTTTGAAGTTGGTTCAACTTAAAGTAGCACAGATATGAATGGTTTTCATTGAGAATCATGGGGTACAACTTGTCATGCAACTCAGAGGTCCAAATTTGCTGGAAAATTTGCCCAGCTGTGAAACAAGTCATATATATTTTAATAAAAGGAGCTCTCATTTATACATTCATAGTCCTTACTGATCTACATCAGCAGAACAAATGCAGGAAGTGATGTGTGCACATGGGACGGAAGAAAATGTGTGGGGATGCCAAACAAATCAATGAACCCCACACACACCAAATCTAACTATGACATCCACCCCCGCATTGATTAAGTACAAGTACATATCCTACACTTACCCAGCCAACTAGCAGCACCTCCTCTTTGCTAAAGAGACCTCGCCATGTCCACCTAGATGGAGATCCTGACCAGCACAGGGACTTCCGGGTGCATACAATGACTAATTTCCAGGTCAGAAGGTGAAACCACGCTTTTGATTGCAGCTGCGAATATTTGATCTCACCCATGATTAGTATTTTTTTATTTTCAGATCTGCAAATCTGTATTTCTACATATATTTGAAGGTAAACTTAAGGGAGTTTGATAAGAAATGGTGTCCCTGGCTTAGCAGCAGGTGAATTACAAAGACAAAAGGCCCAGTTTGAGCCCTGGTTCACACTGACAGAGGGAGGAAATCGTTCAGCTGAACTCCCACAATTTCATTCCTGCATGTCAGTCCCGACTGTGGGGGGCAACATCAGTGCAGGTTTCTGCACCAATATCAATACAAATCGCACCAATTAGAACAGTGCAATTGCCAGATTTGACATGTCAAATCACACCAATGTGAACCAGAGCTGACACATTCAAACACTGCCTATCTACCAGCTGAATTCATTACCTGCAATTCTCCACAGCTGTTATATATAAAGATTCCACCTTTATCACTTACTTGCAGTTGTGCAGAAGCCTAGGTTTACATTGGAGTGATTGGACATGCGATTTGAGAGATCAAATCGCATGACTATTGGCAATGGCACTGTTCCAATCGATGCAACATTTTTTTTTGTGGCGCCGCACCAATTTGCTAAAGTAGTTCCTGCACTACTTTTGCCGATTTCAGGTGCGACTTCCATAGACATCTGTGTATGAAGCCACCTGCAACCACGCTGACCTTGCTACTTTGAAATCGTGCTACTTCAAGTGAAGTAGCACAATTTCAAAGTAGCATCAATGTGAACCAGGGCAAAGAGATTAGTTTTTTGGTGCACAAATACATATTGAAATAAAATGAGATATTGCACTTTCCCAAAACCACCACCCACAAAAACTAAAGAGAAAGAAGAGTAGAAGAAAAAAAAAAAAAAAAAACACCACACAACAAAAGCTCAATAATGTACTTTTATTTTACCAGCAGAAAAAAAATAAATTTACATTCATTTACTAGCTTCAAAATAATTTGGGCAGGATATATGGTGCTACATTTAGCAATGGAATTTTAGGGGCCCTGCTTATAGGAGCTTACAATCTAAAATTAGACAAAACCTTAGAGTGGACACTGCTTTAATTTCAGTGTATAGCGGGCAACACATCACATTATTATCTGCAAGATTATAGAAACGTAATTAACAGTCATTCTTACAAAGCATTCCCACATATTACAAAAGACTTATTCAAAACACCCACCACCAGCCCACATACCACACATACATACATTGGTGACCATGTTCTGCTGGAAGCTGCATTTCGGTGTACACAATTAAACAACGAGATCAAAAAGATTAGGTCAGCAAATGCTTCCAAATGATATTTGCATGATCAGACAGAAACAATACATGCACAACATTGACAGCATGGCCACATAAACCCACTTTTGATTGAAAAAATGCACAAGAACTTCAGCAAATCTCCCAATTACATTCCTTCTCCCACCACAAATCACAGCAAAAAAACCTGACCTTCTCAGGCCAAACAAACCCCCCTACTGCAGGCCTTTATATAAGAGAGGTTGTATTGTTAGCACACTGACACACCCAATAGAAGTACACGCCCACCAGTATCTTTCAATCTATCTCTTCATGTATGTCTAAAGTGATTGCACCTGATGAGCAGGAATACATAATACTATTTGCAACTGTGTTAGCCTTGGCTATGTGCATCAAATCTCCAACTACAGGACAAAGATCAAAGTCCATTTGCATTCACATAAACAAAGCAACAGTTTTCTAGGCATATGTACCAGTGCAGTGTAAACCCTAAAATTTGAAATGTCCAAGTCCCTGAGCATGATTAGTGCTAATAAACATTAACATCAGTCCCTGGCTGCAATGAGCTTCCAATATAAAGTCCAAAATTAACTTTCTTACATTAGAACCTATTTCGACAGGAGAAAAATAATATGCCAGCATGTCTTTGGATTGTGATGAGAAACCCACACAGGGAGAACATATAAACTTTAACACAAGTATTAGCATGTTGGGGAATTGAACCAACATCCCAGGTGCTGCTATACAGAACTGCCACCCACTTAGCCACCAGGCAGCCCCACACACGTTCTCTGCATCTCTGTGGTGTGAACCAGTCCTAAGTCCATAGCGATGCTCAGTGTCACAAGCAATATACAATATATTGGCCTAAGTATTGGGATGCCTGCCTTTAAATGCACATGAACTGTAATGGCATCCCAGTATTAGTATTGGGTTCAAAACTCATTTGCCCCACCCTTTTCAGCTATAACAGCTTCAACTCTTCTTGTCCACAAGGTTTAGGAGTGTGTCTATGGGAATGTTTGACCATTCTTCCAAGTGCATTTGTGAGGTCAGGCACTGATGGTGGATGAGAAGGCCTGACCTACAGTCTCCTCTCTAATTCATCCCCAAGGTGTTCTGTTGTGTTGAGGTCAGGACTCTGTGCAGGCCAGTCAAGTTCCTCCACCCCAAAATCACTCATCCATGTCTTTATGGGCCTTGCTTTGTACACTGGTCCAAATGATTTGGTGGAGGGGGATTATGGTGCAGGGTTGTTTTTCAGGGGCTGGGCTTGGCCTCTTAGTTCCAGTTAAGGGAACTCTTAAGGCATCAGCATACCAAGACATTTTGGACAATTTCATGCTCCCAACTTTGTGGTAACTGTTTGGGGATGGTTCCTTCCTGTTCCAACATGACTGCACACCACTGTACAAAGCAAGGTCCATAAAGACATGAATGAGCAAGTTTGGGGTGGAGAAACTTGACTGGCCTGCACAGAGTCCTGGCCACAACCCGATAGAACACCCTTTGGCTGAATTAGAGTAGAGACTGCGAGCCAGGCCTTCTCATCCAACATTAGTGCCTGGCCTCACAAATGCACTTCTGGAAGAATGATCAAACATTCCCATAGACACACTAAACCTTGTGGACAGCCTTCCCAGAAGCTGTTCTAGCTGCAAAGGGTGGGACATATCAAATTTTAACCCTATGGACTAAAACGGGGCTGCCATTAACGTTCATGTGTGTGTAAAGGCAGGCATCCCAATACTTTTGGCTAAATAGTGCATCTGGAAAAGACTTAAAATGGTGGTGGAACCCTCCTACACATAACTACTACATTTAGACATAGTTATAGGATCTGGGAGATGAGACAAGTTCTCTACATGAAGTAACATGGTTGGGATTTGAACCAAGACCCTCAGAGATACTAAGCAGAAGTTCTAACATCTAAACCACAGAACTGCCACGTGTGAGACTCTCCTACACATAACTACACATAAATACACATAAAAACACATAAATACTGCATTTCTATGGACATACAGGTGATGGAATTACATTACTCAAGAGTTATTCTTCTTGATTTATTCTGTGATATTTGGTGTTTTTTTTGTGGGTAAGAGTAGAATATTACCCTCAAATTTTTGGGAATTACATTTAGATTTCTGATGTTGGTACACATATCACATTTTTTGGGCTCAAATTATGAATATTTGGAAATAATAAAAAGCACAAAAAATTGTGAGTCATTTTAAATTTGCATCAGCAATGGTATTGTTTGTGGATTATAAAGACACCTGTGTGAGTTTGGGGTAAAGATTGTTGTGAGATGAAGAGTAACAAGTGAAAGTGACAGAGAAAAATATATTTGACCAAAACATCAAAACATTCCACACTGTAGCATTCTTAAAATCAAAATATTTTAAGTAGAAGCAACAATGTTGCAAAGGAAAATTTATTTCACAGAAAGATACATTTTATCTCAACATTAAAAGGTTTTTTTTTGTGAAAGTTAGAATTGTTCCATTAGAATCAATGACTGAAACTTCATTTGGACTAAAATAGAGCAGATTTTAACTCCCAAAAAGTGTTCTCTAATTAGCTTTCATTTTGGTATTTACTATAGCTCCAGGTAAAAAAGACACTTGAGTTAAAATGAGAGTTATTTTCAGGTCTGAGCATGCTCAGTTGTGTTGGCACCTAGTTGTCCAAAACGGGGAATTTTTCACTTTTCAGACTTTTAAAGATATTTCAGCGTAGAAATCACTTTTTCACACAGTTTAAAAGCAGATTATCTTTAAATAATATACCGCATATTTCAGTACCATTTAGGCAATGATATCATGCTCTAAACATTATTTCCATGTGCAATTCTCTAGGTTTTAGCAGAGTAAGGGTTTGGGCACTATTTAGTTTCAGGGAGCTATAGTAAATTCGATTTTGGGAGAATTTTCTCACCAGCGCTATAGTGAATACCGTTTTAAATTGCCACAAATTAGCGCTAATTCACGGCAATTTGCTCAAATTAGCACCGTGGTGCTATAGTAAATGACCCCCACTGTGTGCATCCTCAAAATTTGGCTTTTCTAAAAATCTCTAATACATTTTTAACATTGTAGCACACAAAAAAACACAGGGATTTGGAGGGATTTTAAACTCTCCCCAAAACATCAATGAAGTTATTATTTTTTTGAATAACATCATTGATGTTTTTCTTGATGTTTTCCAAAGCTAAATTACACCCCATGATCTCCCCAATCAGGATCTGTGCACTTTCCGAGGTGAAATGCCCTGGATCCACAACATCACGATCACCTAAAAAGAGAGAAAACCACAAAAAAACAGGTATTATAAATATGCCGGCATCCATCTCTTACCTGAGCCTGTGGTCGCAGACACTCACCTGTTGTGGTGCCAATTTCCACCATGTCTTCTTCCTCCTCCTGCTCTGCTTGGGTTGGGGGTATTTCCCCTTCTTCCTGAGGTGGGGGGGGTCTCTGGTCTCCTTGGATGAGGGGTGTCCTCCGAGTCTTTTCTCCCCTATGTAAAACAAAAATGGTATAATTAGCACACAGATATTTGATGGCCGAAATATAAAGATGAAACATTGCTTGGAAGTGGTGTACAATTGTCTATTTTTGCAGAGTTCCAAGATGTAGAATTTTTATTGTCCGTTGTCAAGCTTCAAGACTTTACCTGTCTTGTACAAGCTTCACAGATGGAGACATCCCTATAGTATACACTGGAGCACCTGTGTGAGCCCCCTAATAAAAAGGGTGTTCTTGTGTCCCACACTAGTGCTCCAGCGTCCAGATATGAAAACAGCTGCTGAGTGTCCTCTCCTTACACAGAATCTAGTTTGCATTTCATTCTTGTAACAAACCCATCTACACAACCAAATATTTTTCATACAAGTAGGCCCTAAAAAATGTGGGCAAATGCATATGGCCCAAACAATGGTGTTTTATAGGCCGAAAGAAAAATGTTTGATACGAACGAATAATGTGCCCATGAACATGAAAGTTGCCATTTTAAACTGTACAACACTTAAGAAAAGCACATGGAGCAGCACGAATGTAATAAAGACAAAAAGAATAGGAACACGGCACAACTACTTACTTTTTTGCAGCACTCTCCGGATCTTTCTGTACTGCTCGGGCTCTCTTAATTTCAGGTCCGACCACCGCTTCCTGAGCTGATCTTTCGATCGTCATACCCTGAAATTCCGGTGCAGACTTTTGACCACTTTCGCCATGATTTTGGCCTTTCTGATATTGGGGTTGGGATAAGGTCCATACTTTCCATCATAGTTGGCCTTCTTCAGGATGTCCACCATCTCCAACATCTCCCCAAAGGACATATTTGATGCCTTAAATCGTCTCCTTCTGGATCGGGATGTTTCTGGATCCGGGCTTTCCTCCTCCTCCTCCTCCTCGTTGCTATAATTAGCACGTACCTGCTCTGACTCCGCCATGTGCTCTTCACCCACTGCACCGAACAAAAAGGGGCAGGGAATAGATTAGAAAGAATGTCAGGGGTGGGCGGAGTTACACGCATGCTCAGTGTGTATAAAGCGTAACACGCGTGCGTAGTACGTATGATCTGTGAGCGGAGGAAGGAGTATCGGAGGCGCCGATCGTGGTAACGAAGGTAAGAGCCAAACTTGGGCCTATACTGCTTCTAGATTGAGGCCTATATTGTAACTAGATTAGGAGAGTTTTGCCTGACATTAGGGTTTGTCTTGTGTTGTGTCTTGCAGTGAAAATGGATATCTTGAAAGATACCGACTTTATGGCAATCTTCATAGATATGTTCAGGGAGCTGCCTTGTCTTTGGGAGATAAACCACCCACATTATAAGAACCAAACAAAGAGGAAGGCAGCACTGGATCAATTGCTAGAATTTGTGAATACGGTGATCCCCACGGCAGACATGACCTATTTGAAGATCCTAATTGGTGGCCTGAGGAGCACTTATCTAAGGGAGCACAAGAAGGTCCAGGATTCCCAGAGATCCGGAGCAGCAGATGACATCTATGTCCCCAGGATGTGATACTATGACAGGCTGCATTTTCTGGCAGGCCAGACTGAACCCAGGTCGTCACTCTCCAGTCTTCCTTCCCCCCCAGCTGAGGCTTCTGATGCCCAACTTGGGCATTCCAGGCAGCAACATGTGGAGGAGCCCAGCTTGAGCCAGGTATAGCATTCCTCTAAATAGTTCAGGTTGTCCAATCAATGATGTTAACTAGATGTTAGTTTGGAGTACTAATTTTTGATTGTGATTGATGATGCAGAAACTAAAACCATGTCTCTTTTTCATACACAGTCTCAGCCAGGAGGTGACTGGGCCAAGCAGGCTGCCTGATATCCAGGTTCCTCCCCTGCACCCGCAAAGAGAAAGTGGCAGGAAGAGGAGTACCCTGGAGGAGGCTGCCATAGGCCTCTTTTGGAAGGCTGCAGAGGCCCTGACAGCCCCCCACACTGTGGAGGAGGACTTTGCTGGCATAATTGCCTGTAAAATGCAGCGGATGGAGGAGGGCCAACAATTCATGTGTGAGTCATTAATTTTGGAAGCTCTCAATAAGGGGTTGAGGGGCCAAATAACATCTGCTACCCACATTTGTGACCTCACACATGGTCCTCCTCCTCCTCCACCAGGTCCTTCTACTTCTCCTCCTCCTCCTCCTCCTCCAGGTCCTACTAATCCTCCTCCTCCTCCAGGTCCTACTCCTCCTCCTGCCACATCTCCAACAGCAGAGCCACAGCCAGGAAGGAAGCGTGGAAAGAAGACCAGAAAGTGATGACCTGGGTTCAGTCTGGTCTGGCAAAAGATGCAGCCTCTTGTGGTACCACAGCCTGGGGACACAGATGTCATCTGCTGCTTTCCGGATCTCTGGGACTTCTGGACCAGACTGCACTCGCTTACATATGCTCTCCTCAGGCCACCAATTTTGATGTTAAAGAATTGATGTCTGCCCTGGGGGTCCAAGGCTTCGCCAATTTCTGCTCCAGCATTGCCTCCCTCTTTGTTTGGTTCTGAGCCCTTAATAAAGGATTTTTGGTTCAATTATACTCTCCTATGTGTGTTTTCCTTCAAAAAAGACAGTTTGTGAGGATTCAGGTACATTTCTAAAGTACAATGTGAAATTAACAAGGGACACCAACACCAAACAATCTCCTTGAGATGAAATAATATAAGATATCAATGGTGTTGTGGTAACTTGACACACAAAACACACACAAAAATATTCTGCAGTAAAACTAAAACTAAAATAAAACAAAGATCAGCCTTGGAAAAAATACAAACCTAAAAAAAAAGAAAAAAATCTGCCTTTAAAAAAAAAAAAAAAAAAAACACAAAAATATTTTTGTCAGATGTGACAAATCAAAATATATTAAGGGAATCCCAATAAATAATAAAGAAAGAAGTTTGTGAGAAGTCTGTGTGAATATGAGCAGCAAAACTACTTCATTCTTCTCACATTATAAAGAAGAAGAGAGTGCACTGTATTAAATCGTTTTTAACATTGCACCGTGACGAAAGTGTTGTATCCAATGCGAACGCTAAGTTTACCAGACTGAGCTGTTCTGTCTCGGAATTTCTTCTGAGCATGCGTGGCACTTTGTGCGTCGGAACAGGCCACACACGGTCGGAATTGACGCGATCGGATTTTGTTGCTGGAAAATTTTATAGCCTGCTCTCAAACTTTGTGTGTCGGAAAATCCGATGGAAAATGTCCGATGGAGCCCACACACGGTCGGAATTTCCGACAACACGCTCTGATCGGACATCTTCCATCGTAAAATCCAACCGTGTGTACGGGGCATAAGGGTTTGGGCTCTAGTTTCAGGGAGCTATAGTAAATTCGATTTTGGGAGTATTTTCTCACCAGCGCTATATTGAATACTGTTTTAGTAATTGCCGCAAATTAGCGCTAATTTGCGGCAATTTGCGCGAATTAGCGCCGTGGCGCTATAGTAAATGACCCCCATAGTTCTGTGTGCGTTACTGCCAGTTTAACGTCATGTCGTTTTATGTGCGTTACTGCCAGTTTGTTGCCAAACAGTTCTGTGTGCATCACTGTATGTTTGGTGCATTATATTGCAGTATATTATAGTGTATCCATGGAGTGTGTCTGTGTAGTGAGTACTCAAATTAAAGTGCACCAAACACCTCTTTACATTGATTAAAGTGCATCTACATACTTCTTCTTTACATTTGCTTATAAGCACCGCCCCCTCCCTCCCAATAAAGGAGAGGCAGACATTCCCTTGGCACTGTAAAGGGACCAGCAACAAATTTGCCCACAGGCAAAGGTGGACATGGTGGTCAGTCCTCAGGCAAGGCATCATTTCCTCTGTTTAGTGAGATTGCCCTGCTATCCAGCCACAACATGCAGAGGAGGTGGTGGACTGGCTTAATAAACCTTCCCCATCCTCCCCATCCTCTGTCACACAAGCAGAGACAAGTTTGCAGTCCCATGGGGACATCCCTATGGCTTTCCCGTAGCGTCAGAAGGGGCGGGGTCACTCAGTTATGCAACCGGGTGGCCCCGCCCTCTCTGAAACTATGGGGAAGTCATAGGGATGTCCCTGTGCATCAGACGAGGGGGGTCACCCGGCAATGTCATTGTGTGGCCCTGCCCTCAGTTATAAAAGAGCTGTCACCTGAGAGGCCGGTCATTACAGTGGGTGCCTCCCATGGAGGCAGAATGTGGACGGAGTGCGGCTTTTTTTTTTCTTTTTTGGTCCATCAGAGCGAGAGAAGAAGAAGACTTTGTGGGGCAGCTTTATTTTTTTAATAAAGGACTTGTCCCAAAGCATGTATTGTTTTTTTTTTTTACCATCTTCACACATTTTTTGTGAAATGATAGGGGTATATTTGTACCCCGTTACCATCTCACACAGAGGGGGCGGGATTTGGGGGTCCCCTTGTTAAAGGGAGCTTCCAGATTCCGATAAGCCCCCTGCCCGCTGACCCCCACAACCAACCGGCAAGGGTTGTGGGGATGAGGCCCTTCTCTCCATCAACATGGGGACAAGGTGCTTTGGGGGCTACTCCAAAGCACCCTCCAAATGTTGAAGGCATGTGGCCTGATACGGTTCAGGAGGGGGTGCCCTCTTGTCCCCCCTCTTTTCCTGCGACCTGCCAGGTTGCGTGCTCGGATAAGGGTCTGGTATGGATTTTTGGGGGGACCCCATGCCATTTTAAAAAAAAAATTTGGTGCAGGATTCCCCTTAAAATCCATACCAGACCTGAAGGGTCTGGTATGGATTTTGAGGGGGACCCCCATGCCATTTTTTTTTAAATTTTGGTGTGGGATTCCCCTTAATATCCATACCTTCAGGTCTGGTATGGATTTTGAGGGGGACCCCCCACGCATTTTTTTTTTTTAATTCTGGTTCAGGGTTCCCCTGTGGGGGAATCCCATGCCGTTTTTATCAAAAAAATTCTATGTGTATTGCCAACCGACAATTCATTACAGCCACGAGTACTTTTAAATTACTTCTTTTCCTTTAGAAATGTAATTTTGCTCTCGGACTGTTCTAAACACGGTAAACATGCGCCACTTTACAGGCATACTGTAGACACCCCCCAGGTACGAAATTTAAAGGAATATTACACTTTTATTGTTTCACTTTAAGCTTTATTAAAATCACTGCTCCCGAAAAAACGGCCATTTTAAAACCTTTTTTTTGCATTGATACATGTCCACTGGGGCAGGACCCAGGTCCCCAAACACTTTTTATGAGAATACCATGCATATAAGCCTTTAAAATGAGCACTTTTGATTTCTCCTATAGACTTTTAAAGGGTGTTCCACGGCTTTCGAATTTGCCGCGAACACCCCAAATTGTTCTCTATTCAGCGAACTTACGTTCGACTTGAACATCAGGCCCCTATTGCTGAGCAAGATAAAGGCAGCTTGCAGAGAAAATGTCATTTATTTTGGCTTTACAAATGCAATTATTGCTGCATCAGATTCTAGACATGGTCACTGCTCATTTAAAAATGACGTTTTTCACAAACTTATTTTTTTAGAAGAGGCCCTTGTCCTCATCAACATGGGGACAAGGTGCTTTGTGGTGGGGAGTCCCCGCAGGGCGCCCCCTCCCCCAAAGCACCCACCCCCCATGTTGAGATCATGCAGCCTGGTATGGTTCAGGAGGGGGGGCGCTCGCTCGTCCCCACCCCCTTTCCTGACTGGCCGGGCTGCATGCTCGGATCGGGGTCTGGTATGGACTTTGGGGGGACCCCATGCCGTTTTTTCAAGGTAGGGGGTTCCCCTTAAAATCCATACCAGACCTAAGGGCCTGGTATGCCCCGCACTCACCCCAATATGAAAATTTGTTTTTCCTATTGCAGCGAGCGCGAGATGCAATACCCTTCCCTTGCGTCGTATCTGGTCCGTCGTATCTGGTCCGTCGGACCAGCATACAGACGAACGGGCTTTCTGTCAGGAACTGAGTCCAGCGGACTTATGATGGAAAGATTTGAAACATGCTTCATTTCTAGGTCCGGCGAACTTTTGGGAAAAAAGTCCGTGGGAGCCTACACACGATCGGATTGTGCAGCGGACTCTGGTCCGCTGGACCAAGTATGCCGGAAAGTCCGCTCATGTGTACGTGGCAACAAAGTATTTGCAGTCACCCCTGCCAACAGAGAGGAAATTCCTGCTGTGCCTGCTGTAGTTTCATCCCGTGGCCACCAGAGGGAGTGGGCTAGTGAGAGTGCAGTACAAGAAAGTCAACATACTCAAGTGAACATGGCAAGACCTGTTACACTGATGGGTAAGACTTTTGCTGTTGAAGTCATGGGAAAGATTGAAGTGGAAGTGATCCCAGAGTGGAGATCCACTGTTGGTGCAGAAAAGGACTTGCCTCATTGCAGTGCCCTGTTCAGTGGGGAGGCAAGTGTCAAAATTGAATGTGTTGATGTTAAACTTACTGAGGTATGATCATACTGGTATTGAGTTAACTAATGCTAATAATGTGATGCTTAATGAGGTAGGGGTGATCACTAAGCAGGATATGCTATTCCCCTTAGCAACAGTATATAAGGCTGCAGAGGTGTCCCTAGAAACCTCAAGGGAGCTCTGTGTGTTGGAGCCAGAGGTTGCCTGGGACAACTGGTTCCACTGATGGATAAGAGGGTACTTGACCTTGGTTTTAACTGGTTTCTGACCGGCGCACGCCGATGTACGTCGGCAGAATGGCACGGCTGGGCAAATGGGCATACCTGTACGTCCATTTGAATTCCCCGCCATGCCATTGCGCGCGCGCGCTAGCCGGGAGCTCCGTGTGTCGGGTCACGGGTCCCGCGGACTCGATCGCCGTGGGGATACCCGCGATCGCCTCATGGAGAGGACAAATGGGGAGATGCTGATGTAAACAGCATCTCCCCGTTCTGCCTAGTGAAGAGTGTCACTCGATCTCTGCTCCCTGTCATTGGGAGCAGAGATCAGTGATGTCACACACCAGCCCATCCCCCTGACATGTAGAAATCACTCCCCTAGGAGACACTTAACCCCTCCCCACCCCCTAGTGGTTAACCCCTTCACTGCCAGTGTCATTTACACAATAATCAATGCATTTTTAATCGCTCTGATCGCTGTATAAATGACAATGGTCCCAAAAATGTGTCAAAAATGTCCAACATGTCTGCCATAACGTCGCAGTCACAATAAAAATCGCTGATCGCCGCCAGTACTAGTAAAAAAAAAAAATTTTAATAAAAATGCTATAAAACTATCCCCTATTTATTAAACGCTATAACTTTTGTGCAAACTAATCAATCAACGCTTATTGCGATTTTTTTTTTTTTCCAAAAATATGTACGATCAGCCTAAACTGAAGAAAAAAAAGGTTTTTTTATATATTTTTGGGGGATATTTATTATAGCAAAATATAAAAAATAATGCGTTTTTTTCAAAATTGTCGCTCTTATATTGTTTATAGCGCAAAAAATAAAAATCGCAGAGGCGATCAAATACCACCAAAAGAAAGCTCTATTTGTGGGAAAAAAAGGATGTCAATTTTGTTTGGGAGCAACATTGCACGACCGCGCAATTGTCAGTTAAAGCGACGCAGTGCCGAATCGCAAAAAACGCTCTGGTCAGGAAGGGGGTAAAATCTTCCGGGGCTGAAGTGGTTAACGTGTCAAATGGTAAAACTAAAATCTCTGAAATTACTTGTGTCAATAATGGGTTACTGCAGTCTGTCACTGCTGACAGCAAAAATCTTAGCAAATTTAATGAAGAGCCACCCGAGCAAGGTGGTGAACTTATGGTATTGCAGCCTGCTATGTTTAAAAATGTTTTGGCACAGGTTAGTATAAACAAATGTGATATGTGCAATGTGTCTGCTGTGGAGCCACTCTGTCCTGTGTCTCCTTTGGCAGTTGGAGCGGTACTGCGTAGTACCTCTGATGGGAGCACAGAGAAAATAGACTGGGACAGATGGGCGACAAGTCTGTTGGTTTTATTGAAAGAAGGCTCAGTGTGTAACAGTGGAGCGGTCTCAATTTCTGCTGTGCTAAATGGAGGGACTGCAGAGCAGCTTTTGGACAAGGGCTCGCTTGCTGCTGTTGCAGAGGATATTCCTCCGGAGATGGAAGGGCCAAGAGAGATTGAGCACATAGCAGAGGTTGTGCCCACAACCCATAAAGGAGTAATTGGTGTGGTATACCAAACTAATGTTATCCATAGAAAAGACCTGGAACAGATCATTGACACTGAGCTTGAGAGTTTTGTGGTGACTCCTGCACCTGGCTACGCTCTAGGAGAGCACCAGATTATTGCGTTGGATACCTCCAGCAGGGAGGAAGCCCCTTTAAGAAGCACCACCTCTAAGGCATCAGTAAATGAGTCTTTCCACATCCCAAGGAGCATTAAGGACCCCAGGAAGGTCTTGAGTATAGAACCACAGTGCCTTTTTATGACAGATATGCTGATAGAAATGTTAGAATGTTGGAGTAAACAGCGGTGTATATCCTGCTGTCCTCTCCTGCGTTTGGAGAACTTGTACCATGGGGTATGCATAAATGGAGCTGGATATTACAGGCTGTACTATCGCAAGCCTGTAATGCAATCATTATTATGGAAAATTGTTTCACAGTGTGCTGGATTGCGTCATACAGAGGTTGTGTATGAGAGGCACTCTGGAGTACTGTTGGACAGGACAGAAATCTGGGCGGAAGTGCCAGAGGGCACAAGTACATGTGATGTGTTTGGGGCCATCAATCCAAAGGCGAAATTGGATAGTGAGGATCAGGTATCAGGACAGTCGCTGGAGGAGCGTCATGTGGCAGTGAAGTTGGTGGTTAGTGACGTTGCCATGGTAGACAACCACTCCACTTTGTGCGATTCTCATCCAGACACTGCATTGCAGAACACCGGTGAAAAGAGTTCTGATAAACGTAGCGATACTTCAGACAATGAGGAAAAGTGCAACACACTGGTAAATGTTTTGGTTACCATGGGTAACAACAAAAATAAGGGAAGACCTGATGGTCAAGGTGACATGGTTGCTCTTAATCTTAAAAAATACAGGAAGATGAATGGTATGACAGACACAGAAGAGCGAATAGGTGCAGTAGAATTGGGCCCCCTACAGGTTCAGGGGTGTAATTCTGGGAAGGATTTCCAGAGGTCCAGGAACCTCCCTAGTTGCAAGAGTTAAAGGTCTGAGGACACTGGCCCAAAGCTTAACCACTTGACGACCGCCTCACGCCGATATACGTCGGCAGAATGGCACGGGCAGGCAGAATCACGTGTATGTATACGTGATCTGCCTCCCGCGGGCGGGGGGTCCGATCGGACCCCCCGGTGCCCGAGGCGGTCGCCTTGTGACTGGGAACGATGAGAGGTGAGGGGGAGACCATCCGTTCGTGGCCCCCCCCTCGCGATCGCTCCCAACCAATGAGAATCTTCCTTTGCTGCTGTATGCTAAACAGCAGCAAAGGAAATGATGTCATCTCTCCTCGGCTCTATATTTTCCATTCCGGCGCCGGGGAGAGAAGACATCACTGTGAGTGTAAAACACACACAGTAGAACATGCCAGGCACACATTACACCCCCGATCGCCCCCCGATCGCTCCCCAATCACCCCTCCCCCCTGTCACACTGACACCAAGCAGTTTTTTTTTTTTTTCTGATTACTGCATGGTGTCAGTTTGTGACAGTTAGTGTGGTAGGGCAGTTATTGTTAGCCCCTTTAGGTCTAGGATACCCCCCTTACCCCCCTAATAAAGTTTTAACCCCTTAATCACCCCCCGTCGCCAGTGTCACTAAGCGATCATTTTTCTGATTGCTGTATTGGTGTCGCTGGTGACGCTAGTTAGGGAGGTAAATATTTAGGTTTGCCGTCAGTGTTTTATAGCGACAGGGACCCCCATATACTACCTAATAAAGGTTTTAACCCCTTGATTGCCCCCTAGTTAACCCTTTCACCACTGATCACCGTATAACTGTTACGGGTGATGCTGGTTAGTTAGTTTATCTTTTATAGTGTCAGGGCACCCGTCGTTTATTACCGAATAAAGGTTTAGCCCCCTGATCACCCGGCGGTGATATGCGTCGCCCCAGGCAGCGTCAGATTAGCGCCAGTACCGCTAACACCCACGCACGCAGCATACGCCTCCCTTAGTGGTATAGTATCTGAACAGATCAATATCTGATCCGATCAGATCTATACTAGCGTCCCCAGCAGTTTAGGGTTCCCAAAAACACAGTGTTAGCGGGATCAGCCCAGATACCTGCTAGCACCTGCGTTTTGCCCCTCCGCCCAGCCCACTCAAGTGCACTATCGATCGATCACTGTCACTTACAAAACACTAAACGCTTAACTGCAGCGTTCGCAGAGTCAGGCCTGATCCCTGCGATCGCTAACAGTTTTTTTGGTAGCATTTTGGTGAACTGGGAAGCACCAGCCCCAGGCAGCATCAGGTAAGCCCCAGTATCACTAACACCCACGCACGCACCGTACACCTCCCTTAGTGGTATAGTATCTGAATGGATCAATATCTGATCCGATCAGATTTATACTAGCGTCCCCAGCAGTTTAGGGTTCCCAAAAACGCAGTGTTAGCGGGATCAGCCAAGATACCTGCTAGCACCTGCATTTTTGCCCCTCCGCCCGGCCCAGCCCACCCAAGTGCAGTATCGATCGATCACTGTCACTTACAAAACTCTAAACGCATAACTGCAGCGTTTGCAGAGTCAGTCCTGATCCCTGCGATCGCTAACAGTTTTTTTGGTAGCGTTTTGGTGAACTGGCAAGCACCAGCGGCCTAGTACACCCCGGTCATAGTCAAACCAGCACTGCAGTAACACTTGGTGATGTGGCGAGTCCCATAAGTGCAGTTCAAGCTGGTGAGGTGGCAAGCACAAGTAGTGTCCCGCTGCCACCAAGAAGAAGACAAACAGGCCCGTCGTGCCCATAATGCCCTTCCTGCTGCATTCGCCAATCCTAATTGGGAACCCACCGCTTCTGCAGCACCCGTACTTCCCCCATTCACATCCCCAACCAAATGCAGTCGGCTGCATGAGAGGCATTTTTATGTCCTCCCAAGTACCCCTACCCAACGAACCCCCCCAAAAAAGATGTCATGTCTGCAGCAAGCGCGGATATAGGTGTGACACCCGCTATTACTGTCCCTCCTGTCCTGACAATCCTGGTCTTTGCATTGGTGAATGTTTTGAACGCTACCATTCACTAGTTGAGTATTAGCGTAGGGTACAGCATTGCACAGACTAGGCAAACTTTCACAGGGTCTCCCAAGATGCCATCGCATTTTGAGAGACCAGAACCTGGAACCGGTTACAGTTATAAAAGTTAGTTACAAAAAAAGTGTAAAAAAAAAAAAACACAAACAAAAATATAAAACAAAAAAAAAATAGTTGTTGTTTTATTGTTCTCTCTCTCTCTCTCTCTCTCTATTCTCTCTATTGTTCTGCTCTTTTCTACTGTATTCTATTCTGCAATGTTTTATTGTTATTATGTTTTATCATGTTTGCTTTACAGGTATGCAATTTTTTATACTTTACCATTTACTGTGCTTTATTGTTAACCATTTTTTTGTCTTCAGGTACGCCATTCACGACTTTGAGTGGTTATACCAGAATGATGCCTGCAGGTTTAGGTATCATCTTGGTATCATTCTTTTCAGCCAGCGGTCGGCTTTCATGTAAAAGCAATCCTAGCGGCTAATTAGCCTCTAGACTGCTTTTATAAGCAGTGGGAGGGAATGCCCCCCCCTCCACCACCGTCTTCCGTGTTTTTCTCTGGCTCTCCTGTCTCAACAGGGAACCTGATAATGCAGCCCGTGATTCAGCCAGCTGACCATAGAGCTGATCAGAGACCAGAGTGGCTCCAAACATCTCTATGGCCTAAGAAACTGGAAGCTACGAGCATTTTATGACTTAGATTTCGCCAGATGTAAACAGCACCATTGGGAAATTGGGGAAGCATTTTATCACACCGATCTTGGTGTGGTCAGATGCTTTGAGGTCAGAGGAGAAATCTAAAGTCTAATAGACCCCAATTTTTTCAAAAAAGAGTACCTGTCTCTACCTATTGCTATCATAGGGGATATTTACATTCCCTGAGATAACAATAAAAATGATTTTTTAAAAAAATGAAAGGAACAGTTTAAAAATAAGATAAAAAAGCAAAAAAAAGAAAGAAAAAAAAAGCAAAAAAAAGCAAAAAAAAAAAAGCACCCCTGTCCCCCCCTGCTCTCGCGCTAAGGCGAACGCAAGCGTCGGTCTGGCGTCAAATGTAAACAGCAATTGCACCATTCATGTGAGGTATCACCGCGAAGGTCAGATTGAGGGCAGTAATTTTAGCAGTAGACCTCCTCTGTAAATCTAAAGTGGTAACCTGTAAAGGCTTTTAAAGGCTTTTAAAAATGTATTTATTTTGTTGCCACTGCATGTTTGTGTGCAATTTTAAAGCATGTCATGTTTGGTATCCATGTACTCGGCCTAAGATCATCTTTTTTATTTCATCAAACATTTGGGCAATACAGTGTGTTTTAGTGCATTAAAATTTAAAAAAGTGTGTTTTTTCCCCAAAAAATGCATTTGAAAAATCGCTGCACAAATACTGTGTGAAAAAAAAAAATGAAACACCCACCATTTTAATCTGTAGGGCATTTGCTTTAAAAAAATATATAATGTTTGGGGGTTCAAAGTAATTTTCTTGCAAAAAAAAATATTTTTTTCATGTAAACAAAAAGTGTCAGAAAGGGCTTTGTCTTCAAGTGGTTAGAGTGGGTGATGTATGGGGATACCACATGTGTGAGACTTTTTTGGAGCCTAGCCTCGTACAGGACCCCGAAAACCAAGCACCGCCTTCAGGCTTTATAAAGGCGTAAATTTTTGATTTCGCTCTTCACTGCCTATCACAGTTTCGGAGGCCATGGAATGCCCAGGTGGCACAAACCCCCCCCCCCCCCCAAATGACCCTATTTTGGAAAGTAGACACTCCAAGCTATTTGCTGAGAGGTATAGTGAGTATTTTGCAGACCTCACTTTTTGTCACAAAGTTTTGAGAATTGAAAAAAGGAAAAAAAAAATGTTCTTGTCTTTCTTCATTTTCAAAAACAAATGAGAGCTGCAAAATACTCACCATGCCTCTCAGCAAATAGCTTGGGGTGTCTACTTTCCAAAATGGGGTCATTTGGGGGGGGGGTTTGTGCCATCTGGGCCTTTTTTTGGCCTTCAAAACTGTGATAGGTAGTGAGGAGTAAAATCAAAAATTTACGCCCTTAGAAACCCTGAAGGCAGTGATTGGTTTTTGGGGCCCCGTACGCGGCTAGGTTCCCAAAAAGTCCCACACATGTGGTATTCCCATACTCAGGAGAAGCAGCTGAATATATTTTGGGGTGCAATTCCACATATGCCCATGGCCTGTGTGAGCAATATATCATTTAGTGTCAACTTTTTGGAATTTTTTTTTGTCATTCAATCACTTGGGACAAAAAAATTAATATTCAATGGGCTCAACATTCCTCTCAGCAATTTCCTTGGGGTGTCTACTTTCCAAAATGGGGTCATTTGTGGGGGTTTGTACTGCCCTGCCATTTTAGCAACTCAAGAAATGACATAGGCAGTCATAAATTAAAGGCTGTGTAAATTCCAGAAAATGTACCCTAGTTTGTAGGCGCTATAACTTTTGCGCAAACCAATAAATATACACTTATTGACATTTTTTTTACTAAAGACATGTGGCCGAATACATTTTGGCCTAAATGTATGACTAAAATTGAGTTTATTGGATTTTTTTTATAACAAACAGTAGAAAATATCATTTTTTTTCAAAATTTTCCATTTATAGCACAAAAAATAAAAACCCCAGAGGTGATCAAATACCATCAAAAGAAAGCTCTATTTGTGGGAAGAAAAGGACGCAAATTTCGTTTGGGTACAGCATTGCATGACCGCGCAATTAGCAGTTAAAGCGACGCAGTGCTAAATTGGAAAAAGTCCTCTGGTCTTTAGGCAGCCAAATGGTCCGGAGCTGAAGTGGTTAACAAGGTGTTATTAAAAGGTGTTTAAAAATGTGACCACTTCCGAAGTAAAGAGAAAAAAATGTGACCACTTCCGAAGTAAAGAGAAAAAGTTCACAAATTCACAAATAAAAGTGCCCACACTTATGGCTAAAAAGGTGTTTAAAAATGTGACCACTTCCGAAGTAAAGAGAAAAAGTTTGAGAAACAATATCGAAGTCCTTGGTAAGTCCCTTAGTGTTAAAGTGTTTGAAGGTGTGGCCCCAAGGAAAATGGGCAGATGGCGTTTTTGGAAGCGCACCCATAAAGTCACTGGGGTATCTTTGTAGTACCCAAGTCAGTGTAGCAGGGGGACATAGGGAAAGTCACCTGATAAGACTGGGTTTGGCCCTTGTTGGTGGTAACTGGCACAGAGGTGCCATTTTAAAGTGGTTTGGCCGGTGTGTTACGCCCCCTCCGGGGTCGAAACAGGGGGGAGGATATGTGGCAGAGCGTTGCCCTGCCAGGACCTGGAGCTCAGGGATTTCTGAGAGATCTGGGTGAGATGAAATCCCTAGTCCTGGGTCATGATTTTGAGAACAGCCAGCAAACTGATTGGTCAGGCGTGTGCTGGGCTTTTAGTAGTAACCTGACCATGGTTCTGGTCTCCACCCCTGGCAGATAAGAAGTCTGAGTACCAGGAGTCAGGAGGGCTCCACGTGGGAGCCAGAGCAGCAAGAGGCTGCTAGCTATATGTACCAAGGTGGTTGGTTGGTGAAACAGTCTGTACGGGATAGACAAGGGCCTGGAGTGTAAGGTCAGAGCTGCAGTGCTGCAAGTAAGGGCCATCTAGGCTGAATGTCATTTTTTGTTGATGGGGAAAAAGGAATGCTGAAAGCCCCTGTGAGGGAAACCTATGTTGTTTGCTGAACTTCCTTTTAATAAAAATGGGCAAACAAAGCCCTTAAAAAGAAGAACCAGCGAGTGTCGGTGTCCTTAAAGCTCTAAAATTGACGCTACTCCTTTACTATATATATATATATATATATATATAATATATATATATATATATATACTCTCTATCTCTCTGCGATTCAGTTAGCTGCAGTGTAATATATAAATGGCCATCTGCAGCCTTGCACACTGTCCATCTGCAGCCTTGCCCATAATTGCTGCATGATTTGTTTTTAGATTTAGCGCCGCCGAGATACATAGATGTCGTGTGTATTCGGCTCCTCTCGGCTCTTCCCCACTGTCTCTGAGGGGAAGAAGAGCGCTGCCGACATAGACCAAGCTGAGCCAAGTGTACTGTTTACTCGGCTACTCGGCTCCACTCGCAGTCACGCCCCGTCCCGCCCCTTGGCCCGACTAACATGATGGACACAACACTGGTCCAATGGCAGGACGTAAAGTCTAGGAGGTGGGACTGGGTGTGACTGCAAGCGGAGCCAAGTGGAGCCGAGCCTAGCTGAGTACACAGTACACTCGGCTTGGATCGGTCAATGTCGGCAGCGCTCCTCTTGCCCTGACAGACAGCGGGGATTGGCATATAACACACACCCACGACTTCCCCCTGATTTTAAGGGGTAAAAGTCCATGTTATACGCCGATAAATACGGTATATATATCCACTGTATCCAGTTTAGCTAGATCTGACAGCAGTCTGTTCCTGGTGTACTGTTTCTAATATACTTCAGTGTCTCTCTCTCTCTCTCTCTCTCTCTCTCTCTCTCTCTCTCTCTCCCTCCCCCTCCCTCTCCCCCTCCCCCTCCCTCTCCCTCTCCCTCTCCCTCTCTCTCTCCCTCTCTCCCTCTCTCCCTCTCCCCTCTCCCCTCTCCCCTCTCCCCTCTCTCCTCTCTCCTCTCCCCTCTCCCCTCTCTCTCTCTCTCTCTCTCTCTCTCCCCTCTCCCCTCTCCCCTCTCCCCTCTCTCTCTCTCTCCCCTCTCCCCTCTCTCTCTCTCTCTCCCCTCTCCCCTCTCTCTCTCTCTCCCCTCTCCCCTCTCCCTTCCCTCTCTCCCCTCTCCCTTCCCTCTCTCCTCTCTCCCTTCCCTCTCTCCCCTCTCCCTTCCCTCTCTCCTCTCTCCCTTCCCTCTCTCCTCTCTCCCTTCCCTCTCTCCCCTCTCCCTTCCCTCTCTCCTCTCTCCCTTCCCTCTCTCCCTCTCTCTCCCATAGTTGCTACTACTTTTCTCGTGGTGTTGCAAAACAAAATCCCCATCATGTCTGGAAGGCCACCAAGGAGAGGCAGATGCTCACAGGCCCCTAAAAGAGAGCAAGCAGGCTCTGTGTCTACAGTCCACAGTGCTGGTCATGGACAGGGTGTATCTTCTGCAGATGGCTGTGGGGCATGCTTGTCCTTTTTTTCTGCTGCTGGGACAGGGGCAGAGAAATTTGGCCTTTGGTGGTGGTGCCTCAACATTGTAACCCCTCACAGATACTCTTTTGGGTGCAGGAATGGGCCCTGTTGTGAAATATTAGATCAGAAATTGTAATTACATGCCCCTGTTAAACAGGGACAGAAAAATTGGGCTTTAGGCAGTGGTGGTGCCCTAAACTAAAAATATTGTTGGAAGCTAGCATCATCAAGATTGAGGAAGAATAGGATAGTCACTCAGCATAGGCAGTCTTCAAGGGATCCCACATCCATAGAAAAAAATGCTTGATAGCTGCTGCTGATCCAAGACTGATTAATTTTTATGAATGTGAGCCTATCAAGGGAGTCTGTGGACAGGCCCACTCTATGATCCGTTACAAATCCTCCAGCAGCACTGAATGTGTGTTCAGAAAGAACGCTGGATGCAGGACAGGCCAGTAGATCAATTGCATATTGAGCAAGTTCTGGCCAGTGGTCCATCCTCAACACCCAGTAACCCAGTTGATGCTCTGTTGGAAAGGTCTCCAAGTCTGCTCTTGCCCCTAGATATTCCTGCACCATGTAATGCAGACGTATGCTATCTGGATAAAGGGGGCCTTGAGAGGAAAGGAAGTCCTCCTCTTACTCCCGCTGTTCTGCCTCAAGTGCCCTGTCTGTGATTCCATGGAGCGTGTGCTCCAGCTGGAAGACTAGAGGGACAGTATCACTGATGCATGCATTGTCGCTCACCATCCTTGTGCCTCCTCAAATGGTGACAGGACAGTGCATGCATGCTTGATCAGTAGCCACTGGCATGGCAAAAAGAAGCCAAGCTCCCCTGACCCTGTCCTGGTGCCATACTCACACAGGTACTCATTGATGGCCCTCTGCTGCATGTACAGTTGCTGCAGCATTGCCAACATTGACATCCACCTGGTGGACATGTCACAAATGAGGCGGTTGGTGGGCAGGTTGCATTCCCTTTAAATGCCAGCCAGCCGAGCACTGGCATTGTATGACCGTTGGAAATGACCACAGACTTTTCTGGCCTGCCTCAGGAGATCTTGTAAGCCTGGGTACCTGCTCAAGAACTGCTGCACCACCAAATTCAGTATGCGTGCCAAACATGAAACATGGGTCAAGTGTCCCTGTCGGAGGGCGGAGAGAAGGTTGGTTCCATTGTCGCATACAACCATTCCTGGCTGAAGCTGGCATGGCGTCAACCACCTCTGAGCCTGCCCCTGCAGAGCTGACAGAATCTCTGCCCCAGTGTGGCTCCTGTCCCCTAAGCAGTGGTTTAACCTTAAACTATGTAGAGGGTTCTTTACTGTAAGAGTGGCAAGAATGTGGAATTCCAAGAATCTATTAGATAAGCACCTGAATGACCGCAACATATATACAATGTAATACTGACATATAATCACACACATAGGTTGGACTTAATGGAGTTGTCTTTTTTCAACCTCACCTACTATGTAACTATGTAACTCATGCACAAATCTGCAGAACAGGCCATAGGGGAAGAAGAAGAGGAGGGGTGGAGGAGAGAGCTGTGGCAGAATCACCACTAGCATTTTAGAGGCGTGGTGGCGGAACAAACTCCAACAATACTGAACCCTGTCCTGCATTCTCCCCAGCTGCCAGCAGAGTTACCCAGTGCGCCATGAAGGAAAGATAACATCCCTGCCCATGCCTGCTAGACCATGAGTCTGCGGTAATATACACCTTACTGCTGACCGCCCTGTCCAAGACAAAAACATTGCCTTCAACATGCCGGTAGAGAGCTGGAATGGCCTTCCATGAAAAGAAATGGCGTTTTGAAACCTGCAACTGAGGTACAGCACATTCCACAAATTCACGAAAGGGGGCAGAGTCTGCCAGCTGAAAAGGCAGTAGTTGCAGTGCTAGCAATTTGTCCAAGCTGGCATTCAAGCTAGCATTCAGACTGTGAGTATGTGGATGGCTGGGACCGAATTTCTTTTTACGGTTTAGCAACTGGGGTAGGGAAATTTGCCTGCTAAAATCAGATGGTGCTGTACTGCTAGCAGTTTGGCTGCAAGTACTTGGGACACCTATTGCTATACCTTCATTCCTCTCAGTGCAGGTTTTCGAGAGGACTGGAGTAGGGTTGGAGATCCCAGATGAGGAGCAAGGAGAAGTCCGCCTTTTTCTTTGATGTGGGTCTTTCAAGTGCTGTTGCCAATGAATATTTTAAATAGGAATATATTTAATTTAGCTTTTATCTATGTAGGGCGGAACATATAATCTTCACAGAAATCTCTGGTAGACCAGACAAGTCGGTGCCTAGGCTTGTTTATACAAACAATGGGATCCAAACCTCATTGTTTTACACATACTCACTTCAAAGAATCCCATGCTGGGATATGCAATGAAGGAAGGTCAACCCATAATCAATACTTAACTTCCCAGGAAAATCCAAGTTAAGCTCCTGCTCAGAATAGTCACAAGGATTTGCATTAAAGGGGGCTGACTTATGCAAGTATAGGGATTGGAGATGTAGCCAGTCCTTAATCAGGAATAGGGAACCTCACCAATCAGAGCCACGCTATGCCAACCAATGAGGCATCAGCATGTAATGATATACACAGACTAGATGGGAGGGAAACACACGCTTTTATGGGAGAGCAACCATCAGAATGGATGGAACCTTGATGCAAAGGGTAATTATGGGAAAGGTCTGCATTTTACTTGTAACTAAATATGTTTGCAGATTAATGTTTTCAGGAATATACTCTATATTCCTTCATGTAATTCTCTTATTTTAACCTAATATTTTCTTCCTTGGTGTAGACAATAGATAGATGGTTGTGTATTAGATAGACTTTCACCTACTCACCACTAAATATTGTTATTGTGTTAAAGCTTTCACTCATGGTCAAAGATCTCTCATTTAACCCAAATCATATCTGAGAGATATTAAATCTCAAATATAGTATACAGGAAAAAGACTGCATGGGAGGTCATCATATATCTGGTCAAGCATGTGGTGCCCAAGCGGCTGCTGTTGTGGCTACACTTGATCCGCTTCAGACATAGGTTGCAAACATAGATTTGCAAACATAGGTTGTCCAAAAAGGCCCACACCAAAGAACTTTTCAAAATCAGCGGGGAGTCGGCAGGGCCCTGCACCTGCGGAGCTCTGCGGTGTGATGCAGTAGGGTGGCTGCCCTTAAGCTGTCCCTAGAGGACGTCCTGCCTCTTTGGAGTTGTGCCTTCTCTATTCTATCAAGCACCCAAGTAGAGTCAGTGACCTCACCATCCCCTCCCTCCTCGTCACTGGAGCAAACTTGGCAGTATGCTGCAGCTAGGGGAACATGACTTCCAGTTTCTTGTCCTTCTTGGGCACCCCCTCTCTCTAGGCTCAAATTACTCCCTTCCTCAACCTGGGAACCAACATCGGAGCCTTCAAATCGCTGTGCATCCTCTATCAGCATGTACCCGACACTGTGGCCGAATAGTTCGGGGGACTCCTCTTTGCATGATGGTTGGGCTACGGAGGGAGTGACTGTGGACAAGGAGCCAGTGGAATAGGCCGCTTTGGCAGCGACATAGGAAGGAAAACGACTCTGAGCCTGGGTGACAGAGGATGAGGAGGATGAGGACAGCTTTGTTATCCACTCCACCAATTCTTCTGCATGTTCTGGCTCAATAACATGGCCAGCAGCAGAAAAAAAGAACAAGTGTGCCCCACGGCAACCGGCAGAGGATGCACCATGTCCATGACCAGCACTGTTGACTGTAGACACAGAGCCTGCTTGCCCTCTTTTAGTGGCCTGTGAGCGTCTGCCTCTCCTTGGTGGCCTTCTGGGCATGATGTATATTTTGTTTTGCAACACCGCACTACAATGTATTGTGTACTGTGTACACCACCAGAAAAGTAGTAGCAACTGCACTACGGCTGCACTGTATTATAATTACAATTTTTGACCTAATTTTTCACAGCAGGGCCCATTCCTGCGCTCAACAAGAGTATCTGTGAGGTTTTACAGTGTTGTTCTCTCCTGTGAAAGTTAATATGGGAAAAGGGTGTCTCCACTGATGCTTTATCACCAATCCTTGTTTCCCTAATAACCCAAAATTTTCAAAATCCAATTGTAATTGGGACAGAAAGTGAGGTGAAATTTTCTGTACAGGGGCACAGACAGCAAAAAAAGTTACAGGGGTGATAACCCTGCCATATATTATCCAAAAAGCTTAAAAATAGATTTTTGGGCTGGAGCTACACTTAAAAAATGTACCTGTTCCAAATTACAAACAAATTCAACTTAAGAACAAACCTACAGCCCCTATCTTGTTTGTAACCTGGGGACTGCCTTTAAACTGCTATTCAGAGTATATAGGGCCTGGGGGCCCCAAAAGGGCCCGGTAATGGGCTGGAGGGGGCGCAACATTACATTACAGCTGCAAACAGTTTTAAATGACTTTTTTTTCCTTTAGAAATGTAATTTTGTGCAGGGACTGTTCTAAATACGGAAAAAATGTGGCACTTTACAGGCATACTAGACACCCCCCAGGCATGATATTTAAAGCAATATTACACTTTTATTGTTTCACTTTAAGCATTAGTAAAATCGCTGCTCCCGAAAAACAGCAGTTTTAAAACTTTTTTTTTTTTGCATTGATACATGTCCCCTGGGGCAGGACCCGGGTCCCCAAACACTTTTTATGACAATAACTTGCATATTAGCCTTTAAAATGAGCACTTTTGATTTTTCACATTCGAGTCCCATAGACTTTAACAGGGTTCGCATGTTCACACAAATTTTTGGTCTGTTCGCATGTTCTGCTGCGAACCGAACCGAGGGGTGTTCGGCTCATCCCTTCTTGCCATAAGGCAAAAGTGATAACTGTCAGAAACCATAAGTAAAAAGAACAAACTTAGTCAAAATATAGCCAAAGTTCAGTAACGGATAGTCAGCCAAGCCAGAAGTCAGGGATCAATGTAGTGGAACAGCAAGCAGGATCTGGAGCCAGAAGGAATGTCAGCAAAGCAAGTCTTGAACAGTATCACAGTTTCTGTGATTTTGACCAAGGAGAAGGCAGAGATCCTCTGGACTGTACGGCTTAAGTAGGCAGGACTGACAAGCAGAATATCATTAACAGCTGAGTAACTGTGGCAAGATAGGAGCTGGCAATTAGCCGACAGCTGAGCTCAGAGAAGGAAAGGCTGAGCCCAGCCCTGACAGTACCCCCTCCTCAACTACCCCCCCTCGGAGGACCACCAGGCTTGAGGGGAAAACATCTATGGAAATTAGGGTTGTCCCGATAACGATACTAGTATCGGTATCGGCACCGATACCGAGCATTTGCCCAAGTACTTGTACTTGGGCAAATGATCCCGATGCTTCCCCGATACCTGGAAGTCAGCTGTGATCAGCGCATGGGGGAGTTACAAGATTCTCCCCCCGCGGCTTTCAGCAGCTTTAGTGACATACAGCGGTGATTGGTCACCGCTGTATGTCACTGCATCCTCCTCCATGCCCCCTCCTTTCCTCTGTCCCCCTCCGCTGTCCCCCTCTGTTCCTCTCTCCTTCCCTGTGTCTCTCCGCTGTCCCCTTCGTTCCTTTCTCCTTTTCTGCCCCCCTCCGCTGTCCCCTCCATTCTGCTGTGTCTCTCCGCTGTCCCCCTCCGTTCCTCTCTCCTTCCCTGTGTCTCTCCGCTGTCCCCCTCCATTCCTCTCTCCTTCCCTGTGTCTCTCCGCTGTCCCCCTCCGTTCCTCTCTCCTTCCCTGTGTCTCTCCGCTGCCCCCCTCCATTCCTCTCTCCTTCCCTGTGTCTCTCCACTGTCCCCTCCGTTCTGCTGTGTCTCTCCGCTGTCCCCTCCATTCCTCTCTCCTTCCCTGTGTCTCTCCGCTGTCCCCTCTGTTCTGCTGCGTCTCTCCGCTGTCCCCCTCCGTTCCTCTCTCCTTCCCTTTGTCTCTTCGCTGTCCCCCTGCGTTCCTCTCTCCTTCCCTGTGTCTCTCTGCTGTCCCCCTCCGTTCCTCTCTCCTTCCCTGTGTCTCTCCGCTGTCCCCCTCCGTTCCTCTTTCCTTCTCTGTGTCTCTCCGCTGTCCCCCTCCGTTCCTCTCTCCTTCCCTGTGTCTCTCCGCTGTCCCCTCCGTTCCCCTCTCCTTCTCTGTCCCCCTCCGTTCTGCTGTCTCTCTCCGCTGTGTGAATGGAGAGAGTCAGTTGACTGTGTCCATTCACATAACTGAAACATTGTAATCTCCTGTGATTACGATGTGTCAGTTTATGAATGGGGAGGAGCCGCTGTCTTCTCTCCATTCATTCTCAGTGCAGCTGAGGCTGCAGAGAAAGGGACTGGGGAATCTCTATCCTCCGTCTCTTTGTCTGTCTCAAGGGGGAGATATCAGAGGTCTGTTAAGACCCCTGATATCTCACCAAAGCCCCCCAACAGGGCTGATTAAAAAAAAAACAAAAAAAAATATAACGAATAAAAAAAATATTATTGTAAAAAATAAAAATTGTAAAAAACAAAAACAAAACACACACACACACACACACACACACACACACACACACATACACCGTTCACCCCCTCCCCCCCCCCCAAAAAAAAAGAAAACACTGTTAAAAAAAAAAAAACACTGTCAGGTGACATTAAAAAAAAAGTATCGGTAATCGGTATCGGCGAGTACTTGAAAAAAAGTATCGGTACTTGTACTCGGTCCTAAAAAAGTGGTATCGGGACAACCCTAATGGAAATCATGGAGGAGGACAGGGGCATCTACATCCGAGGATGAGACCCAAAAGCATTCCTCTGGACGTACCCTTTCCAATGCACCAGGTACTGTATGTGCCCACGGAACCTACGGGAGTCAACAATGGACTGTACTTCATACTCCTCATGGTTATTAACCTGTACAGGGTGAGGACGTGGCACTGAGGTGGTAAAGCGGTTGCAGACCAACGGTTTTAATAGGGCGACATGAAATACATTTGAAATACGCATATTAGAAGGAAGGTCTAATGCATAAGCCACTGGGTTAATCCTGTGAAGAATACGGAAAGGCCCAATAAACCAAGAAGCGAACTTCAGTGAGGGAACACGAAATCGGAGGTTGTGAGATGACAGCCAGACCCTGTCCCCAACCTGGTAGGAAGGCGCAGGCGTCTGCGGTCAACGTGGAGTCTGTACCTATCATTAGCATGTCGCAAAGCCTCCAGGACTTGTACCCAAGTGGAACAAAGACCACAGAAATGCTCCTCTAATGCAGGAATACTCTGTGGAACAAACGAGTCAGGCAACATGGAAGGTTGGAAACCATAATTCTCCATAAATGGGACAATCGGGAAGCAGAATTCAAGGCACTGTTGTGAGCAAACTCTTCCCATGGTAATAGGTTTGACCAGTTGTTATGATGATCAGAAATATAGCAGTATAGGAATTGCTCCAAGGACTGATTGGCTTATTCTGCGGCCCCATTAGACTGTGGGTGATACAGAGGAGAAAGCAAGCTGAATTCCTTACAAGTGGGCAACTTCTTAAGTGTAATACTATGACACATCTTTGAGAACCAGTCAACCACCATAAGGATAACTGTGTTGCCCTGGGAGTTTGGTAACTCCACAATTAAATCCATAGACAGGTGGGTCCAGGGCCTCTCTATTGGGTATGGGTTGTAGTAGGCCCACTGGAAGGTTTCATGGAGTCTTACTCTGAGCACACACGGAGCAGGCAGCTATGAAGGCAGTTACATTACCATGTAGACTAGACCACCAGAATTGCTGGGAAATGGCCCAAAAGAGTTGATTCTTACCAGGGTGGCAAGCAGCATTGGGAGAATGGTAAGTATGGAGTATGGCAGTACGGAGACTCTCTGGGACAAAGCATTGGTCACAAGGTTTCTCAGGAGGAGCATGGACCTGAGCAGCAAGAATTTTGTCACCCAAAGGAGAAGTGAGACTGGTGCGAACCGTAGCCAGAATACGATCAGGAGGAATCACAGGAACCAGAACCGACTCCAACTTACTGGGTAAGAATGAGACAATGTAATTGAAACTTGACAAGAAAAGAGTCCATCGCGCCCTTCTGGGAGAGAGGCGTTTAGCCTTAGACAAGAATGTGAGATTCTTATGGTCAGTAAGAATGAGAAATGGCACAGTGGTACCTTTTGAGATCATGTCTACATTCTTTCAGGGCTAAAATGATTGCCAACAGTTCTGTCACCAGTCTCGTAATTGCACTCCACAGGTGACAATTTCAAGGATGCATAGCGCTCTGAGGTAGGATGTTGAGACAGAAGGGCACCAACACCAGTCTCAGAAGCATCAACCTCAAAGATAAAAAGTAACGTAGGATCAGGATGTGCCAACACAGGAGCAGAAACAGGCAGCCTTGAGACTCTCAAAGGCCTTAATGGACTCCGGAGACCAACTCTGTGGGTAATGCCGCATACACATGGTCGGAATTTCCAACAGAAAAAGTCCGATGGGAGCTTTTCATTGTATATTCTGACCGTGTGTATTCCCCATCTGACTTTTTCCCTCAAATTCAGACGGACTTAGATAGAGAACATGTTCTATATTTTTCCGATGGAAAAAATTCCTATCTGAAAAACCACTCGTCTGTATGCTGTTCCGACGCTCCAAAAACCGCGCATGCTCTGAAACAAGTATGAGACGGAAGCGCTCGGTATGGTAAAACTAGCATTCGTAATGGAGATAGCACATTCCTCACGCTGCAAATGCTGTGATCTTTTAATGTAGCGCTTTCTTTTGTGCTTTATAATGCTAGAATAATGAAGTTGTTTTGCTGCTGATATTCACACAGAGTTCTCACAAACGTATTTCTTTATTATTTCTCATGATCTCATGAATAATCTTTTATTTTTTTTAAAGCCAGATCTCCAGAATAATGTTTAGAATTATTTTTTATAGTCATATTTTTTTTTTTTTATTTCATCAAGATCTTTTTTTGGATTATTGAAAAATTATTTTCTAGTGATCTCCATATATAATTTTTTTTGTGTGTGTCAAGTTACCACAATAACATTATTATCTTGTATTTGTTAACCTCAAGGAGGTTGGTGTCCCTTGCTAATTTGACATTGTCTTTTTGAAATGTACCTGCTGATCACAAACTGTCCTTTTTGTAGAAAAAAACATAGGCAAGTATTTTCAGAAAATAAAATATCCATTTATTCTGAGTAACAAAATAAAGAGGAAGGCAACGCTGGAGAAACTTTTGCGATTTGCGAAGCCTTTTGGCCCCCAGGACAGACCTCAAGTCTGTGGAAAATAAAATTGTTAGCTTGAGGAGTCCATATAATTTGGAGCCCAATCTGGTCCAGGATTCCCAGAGATCAGGACCAGCAGCAGATGATATCTATGCCCCTAGGCTGTGGTACTACACCAGCCTGCGTCTTCTGTCAGACCAGACTGAAGCCAGGTCATCACTTTCTTCTCTTCACTGCAGCCTTCCCTCCATGCTTCCCTGCACCCTTCCCTGCAGCCTTCCTTGGAGGCTGTGGCTCTGGTGGTGGACTTGTGGGAGGAGGAGGAGGATGGGCGAGCTCACATACATGGCTGTTCTCAGTCAGCTGGCCCCTCAACCCCTTTTGAAGGGCCTGAGCAAAAATTCCCTCACAGAGGAGGCATTGGCCCTCCTCCAATTTCTGCAATCTAGTGGCTAGATAGCAGTCATAGGCCAGTCAGCGTCAGGGGGGCTTCTGAGGACATCACTTGCTTCCCTAATGAGGCCCAGTGCTGCCTCCTCTGTGATCGTCCCCTTCCTGGGCCTTTTTGTTGTAAGGCAGAGGGGAGCCTCCTGTGATTGAGTGAGGCCACTGGGCCCGCCCACCTACTGGTTGACACTGGGCCCGCCCACCTCCTGGCTGACACTGGGCACGGCCTCCTCCTGCCTGCCACTTTCCAGACCCTGTGATTGGGTGAGGCCACTGGGCCTGCCCACCTCCTGGCTGACACTGGGCCCGCCCACCTTCTGGCTGACACTGGGCCCGCCCACCTCCTGGCTGACACTGGGCACGGCTTCCTCCTGCCTGCCACTTTCCAGACCCTCCTCCTGGCTGAGCTCATCCTGTGTATAAAAAAGGGACATAGTTTTAGTTTTTGGTTCATCAATCACACACAATTTTCAGCTCATGACTTGCAAATTGAATGTTAATTGTGACCCCAGCATTTTTCATTCTTGTCCCAAACATTTTTGGCCACTACTGTCTATTGATATGTAAATCACTTTTTTTAAATCATTAATTTGTTATCAATTATAACATCTAGTTAACATCATTAATATTAGGACAATAAATATGTATAAAAATAATATACCTGACTCCAGCTGAGCGCATCCATTTCTTCCAGGATGGAAGGCCCAGGTTGTTCCTCCTAAGCCTTTGCTGGGGTGGAGGGAAGGCTGCAGGGAAGGGTAGAAAGTGATTCCCTGGCTTCTAGCCGGTCGAGAAACTGCAGTTTGTTGAAGTACCACAGCCTGGGTACATACACTTGCGCTGCTGCTGCTGCTCCTGATCTGAGTGATTTCTGGATCTTAATTTGCTCCTTCTTATACATGTTCCTCAAGATCCCAATTTTCTTTTCCAAGAACACGATGGTTGCATCTGGGACCTAAGTCTTCACAAACTCCAGAAGTTTCTCCAGCGTTGACCTCCTAGCTTGTTTATTATAATATAAGGTGTTTCACCTCCCACAAATTCCTCATCTCCCTGTACCGGTCTATGAAACTGGCCATGAATTCTGGGTCCTTAAAGTGATTCATATTTGCTGTAAGACAATACACAAAACAAAAACACTAATGTCAGCCTAAACTCTCATAATCTTATCCCAATATAGGCCTCAATTTTGAAGCAGTATAGGCCACTGATGGCCCAAGTTAAAGTTTTACCTTCGTTTAGGACGCTCACCACTTCTGTACCTCCTTACTCCGCACACAGATCATACGTACGACACACGCGTGTTAGCTTGATATACACAGCGCATGTGTGAAACTCTGCCCACGTTGCCCGCCCCTGACGTTCTTTCTAGTCTATTCTCCGCCCCTTCTCTTTCAGCGCGTAGTAGGCGCGACATGGCGGAGACACAGCAGGTGAGTGTTAATTCCAGTAATGAGGAGGAGGAGGAAAGCCCGGAGTCAGAAATGTCACAATCCCGGAGGAGAAGATTTATGTCCTCAAATATGTCCTTTGCAGAGATGGTGGACATCTTGAGGAGGACCGACTGTGATGGGAAGTATGGACCATACACCAACCCTAATGTGAGAAAGGCCGAGATCATGGCTAAAGTTGTTAAGTCTGCACAGGAATTTTAGGGTAAGACGATCCATGGAGCAATTGAGGAAACGCTGGTCAGACCTGAAACTGAGGAAGCAGGATCAGTACAGAAGGATCAAGAAAGTGCTTCTAAAAAGTAATTATTTCTCCTGTTATTTACTGTAGGACATTTTAAAATGGCAAGTTTCAGGTTAGTGGGCACAGTTCTCGGTCGTAGTAAACATCGTTTGCTCATTAAATATGATGTTTTGGGCAGATACAGGTTAAATACATAAAATAATGCTTATTTGTATAAAAATAAGTTTTGAACATTGCTGTTTATATGTGTTTGTAACTAGAATGAAATGCAAGCTTGATTCAGTGTAAAGGAGAGGACACTCAGCAGCTGTTTACACATCTGGACTCAGGAGCAGTAGTGTGGGACACCAGAAGAAACTTTTTAGGGTGTCCCACACAGGTGCTCCAGTGGATACTTTGTGTGTCTCCATGTGTGAAAACTGTCAAAAAAAGTAAGTATTCCAGCTTTGGTAAGGTTAAAAATCATGTCTTTGGCTTGGAACTCTGCCAGAACAGACAATTGTACCCCACTTCCAAGCAATGTTTCATATTCCTATTTCTGGACTCAAATATCTGTGTGCTAAGTATACCTTTTGTTTCATTCTCATAGGGGAGCACAGACTCAGAGGACACCACTGAGAGGATACCAGGAACCCCACACCTCAGAAGGGGAACTCAGCACAACACAACACCCCGAGGATCTGGAGGAAGGAGAGGTGGAGGAAGTGGGCAAAATTGTCACCACAACAGGTCAGTGTCTGACACCCCAGCTTCAGGTAAAATATGTATGCCTGCATATTTATAATACGTGTTTTTACTAAAATTTTTAGGTGATGTGCTGGTTGTGGAAGAGCAAGCTCAACATTTCACAAGTGCAAGTGCACAAATCCTAATCCAGGACATCATGGTGTGGAATCGTGAAATAGACATCATAAATAGGGATGAGCCGAACACCCCCCGGTTCGGTTCACACCAAAACTTTGCACGAACGTTAGAACCCCATTGTCTATGGGACTCGAACGTTCAAAATCAAAAGTGCTCATTTTAAAGGGTAATTTGCATGGTATTGTCCTAAAAAGGGTTTGGGGACCCAGGTCCTACCCCAGGGGACATGTATCAATGCAAAAAAGTTTTAAAAACGTCAGTTTTTTCGGGAGCAGTGATTTTATTAATGCTTAAAGTGAAACAATAAAAGTGTAATATTTCTTTAAATTTCGTACCTGGGGGTGTCTATAGTATGCCTGTAAAGGGGCGCATGTTTCCTGTGTTTAGAACAGTCTGACAGCAAAATGACATTTCAAAGGAAAAAAGTCATTTAAAACTACCCGTGGCTATTAATGAATTGCCCGTCGGACAATACACATAAAAGTTAATTGATAAAAACTGCATGGGATTTCCCCACAGGGGAACCCCGTACCAAAATTGAAAAAAACTGGCGTGGGGTCCCCCTAAATTCCATACCAGGCCCTTCAGGTCTGGTATGGATATTAAGGGGAACCCCGTGCCAAAATTTAAAACAAAAATGGCTTGGGGGTCCCCCTCAAAATTCATACCAGACCCTTTAGGTCTGGTATGGATTTTAAGGGGAAACCCATGCCAATTTTTTTTTTTTTTTTAAATACCAGACCCTTATCCGAGCATACAACCTGGCAGGCAGCAGGAAAAGAGGGGGGATGAGAGAGCACCCCCTCTCCTGAACCGTACCAGGCCACATGCCCTCAACATTGGGAGGGTGCTTTGGGGTCCCCCCAAAGCACCTTGTCCTCATGTTGATGGGGACAAGGGCCTCATCCCCACAACCCTTGACTGGTGGTTGTGGGGGTCTGTGGGTGGGGGGGCTTATCGGAATCTGGAAGCTTCACCACTTCAGCCCCGGAAGAATTTACCCCCTTTCTGACCAGTGCGTTTTTTGTGATTCGGCACTGCGTCGCTTTAACTGACAATTGCGTGGTCTTGCGACGTGGCTCCCAAATAAAATTGACGTCCTTTTTTTCCCACAAAGAGAGCTTTCTTTTGGTGGTATTTGATCACCTCTGCGGGTTTTTATTTTTTGCGCTATAAACAAAAAAATAGCGACAATTTTGAAAAAAACACATTATTTTTTACTTTTTGCTATAATAAATATCCCCAGAAAATATAAAAAAAAAACATTTTTTTTCCTCCGTTTAGGCCGATATGTATTCTTCTACATATTTTTGGTAAAAAAAAAAAAAAAAAAGCAATAAGCATTTATTGATTGGTTTGCGCAAAAGTTATAGCGTTTACAAAATAGGGGATAGTTTTATGGCATTTTTATTATTAACTTTTTTTTTTTTACTAGTAATGATGGCGATCAGCGATTTTGATTATGACTGCGACATTATGGCGGACACATCGTACATTTGTGACACATTTTTGGGACCATTGTCATTTATACAGCAATCAGTGCTATACAAATGCACTGATTCCTGTGTAAATGACACTGGCAGTGAAGGGGTTAACCACTAGCGGGCTAGGGAGGGGTTAAGTATGATCTAGGGAGTGTTACTAACTGTGGGGGGGCGTGGCTACAAGTGACACGTCACTGATCTCTGCTCCCGATCACAGGGAGCAGAGATCAGTGACACTGTCACTAAGCAGAACTGGGAGATGCTTGTTTACATTAGCATCTCCCCGTTCGTCCTCTCCATGAGGCGATCACGGGTATCCCCGTGGCGATCGAGTCCATGGGACCCGTGACTCGACCAGCGTGCGCTTGCGCTTCCGCTTGTTCCCCTTAAAATCCATAACACCCTGAAGGGTCTGGTATGAATTTTGAGGGGGACCCCCACACCATTTTTTTTTTAATTTTGGCACGGGGTTCCCCTTAATATCTATACCAGACCTGAAGGGCCTGGTATGGAATTTAAGGGGACCCCCACACCATTTTTTTTTTTCAAATTTTGGTTCGGGGTTCCCCTGTAGGGAAATCCCATGCCATTTTTATCAATGAACTTTTATGTGTATTGTCAGACCGGCAATTCATTAATAGCCGCGAGTAGTTTTAAATGACTTTTTTTCCCTTTGAAATGTCATTTTCCTGTCAGACTGTTCTAAACACGAGAAACAGGCGCCCCTTTACAGGCATACTATAGACAACCCCCAGGTACGAAATTTAAAGGAATATTGCACTTTTTTTCACTTTAACCACTTGCCGACCACCGCACGACGATGTACGTCCACATTTTGAAGGGGTATATCGTTGTTATGGCAGCAGCTAGCTGACATAACCCCAGTATCTCTGTTTTCATGCGGTGGCCGACTTTCAGATAAAAGTGGTCCCTGTGGTGGATTCGCCGCGAGATCACCTTTATCGGTGGCGGGAGAGGGCCCGCCCTCTCGCCGTGATCTGGTGCCCTCCGCCGCTTACTGGAGCCATCGGTAGCGGCGGAGGCGATCGCATCCATCTCCGTCCTGTGCCTGAAGACGAGTGAGGCTAAGATGGTGCCCACGCATCTCCATGACACTGCTGGGCGAAAGCGATGTCAAAACGTCACTTCTGTCCACGCCTCTTAAAGGCACATTTTTTTCAAATGTAATTTTTTTAAATGACTTTTTTTTTTTTAATTGCATTTTTTAATTGAATTTTAGTGTAAATATGAGATCTAAGGTCTTTTTGACCTTAGATCTCATATTTAAGAGGTCCTGTCATGCATTTTTCTATTACAAGGGATGTTTACATTCCTTGTAATAGGAATAAAAGTGACACAATTTTTTTTAAACAGTGTAAAAATAAATAAAATAATGTAAAAAAAATAAATAATAAAAATTTAAAAAACATTTTTTAACCCCCCCCCCCGTCCTGACGAACTCGCGCGCAGAAGCGAACGCATACTCGAGTAGCACCGCATATTAAAACGGTGGTCAAACCACACATGTGAGGTATCGCCGTGACCGGTAGAGTGAGAGCAATAATTCTAGACCTCCTCTGTACCGCAAAATATGCAACCTGTAGAATTTTTTAAACATCGCCTATGGAGATTTTTGAGGGTAAAAGTTTGACACCATTCCACAAGCGGGCACAATTTTGAAGCGTGACATGTTGGGTATCAATTTACTTGGCGTAACATTATATTTCACAATATTAAAAAAAATTGGGCTAACTTTACTGTTTTATTTTTTTATTCCAAAAAGTCAATTTTTTCCAAAAAAAAGTGCGCTTTTAAGACCACTGCGCAAATACGGTGCAAAAAAAGTATTGCAATGACCACCATTTTATTCTCTAGGGTGTTAGAAGAATAACCATATATAATGTTTGGGGGTTCTAAGTAATTTTCTAGCAAAAAAACCTGTTTTAAACATGTAAACACCTAAAATCCAAAACGAGGCTGGTCCTTAAGTGGTTAAGCATTATTAAAATCACTGCTCCCGAAAAAAACGTCCATTTTTAAAACTTTTTTTGCATTGATACCTGTCCCCTGGGGCAGGACCCAGGTCCCCAAACACTTTTTATGACAATACCATGCATATAAGCCTTTAAAATTAGCACTTTTGATTTCTCCCATAGACTGTTTTAAAGGGTGTTTCGCGGCTTTCGAATTTGCCGCGAACACCCCAAATTGTTCGCTGTTCGGCGAACTGGCGATGTTCGAGTCGAACATGAGTTCGACTTGAACTCTAAGCTCATCCCTAATCATAAGGTATAAACTCAATGTTCTTGAACAACAAGTGAAGAACATGATTGATGTGTTGGGGAGAATCTCTAAATATCTTCAAAATGCCACCATTTTAACCACTTCAGCCCCGGAAGGATTTACCCCCTTCCTGACCAGAGCACTTTTTCCAATTTGGCACTGCGTCGCTTTAACTGCTAATTGCGCGGTCATGCAATGCTGTACCCAAACGAAATTTGCGTCCTTTTCTTCCCACAAATAGAGCTTTCTTTTGATGGTATTTGATCACCTCTGCCGTTTTTATTTTTTGCGCTATACACGGAAAAAGACCGAAAATTTTGAAATAAAAATGATATTTTCTACTTTTTGTTCTAAAAAAAATCCAATAAACTCATTTTTAGTCATACATTTAGGCCAAAATGTATTTGGCCACATGTCTTTGGTAAAAAAAATGTCAATAAGTGTATATTTATTGGTTTGCGCAAAAGTTATAGCGCCTACAAACTAGGGTACATTTTCTGGAATTTACACAGCCTTTAATTTATGTCGTTTCTTGAGGTGCTAAAATGGCAGGGCAGTACAAAACCCCCCCAAATGACCCCATTTTGGAAAGTAAACACCCCAAGGAAATTGCTGAGAGGCATGTTGAGCCCATTGAATATTCATTTTTTTTGTCCCAAGTGATTGAATAATGACAAAAAAAAAAAAAATTACAAAAAGTTGTCACTAAATGATATATTGCTCACACAGGCCATGGGCATATGTGGAATTGCACCCCAAAATACATTTAGCTGCTTCTCTTGAGTATGGGGATACCACATGTGTGGGACTTTTTGGGAGCCTAGCCACATACGGGGCCCCGAAAACCAATCACTGCCTTCAGGATTTCTAAGGGCGTACATTTTTGATTTTACTCCTCACTACCTATCACAGTTTTGAAGGCCATAAAATGCCCAGATGGCACAACCCCCCCCCCCAAATGACCCCATTTTGGAAAGTAGACACCCCAAGCTATTTGCTGAGAGGCATGTTGAGTCCATGGAATATTTTATATTTTGACACAAGTTGCGGGAAAGTGACAATTTATTTATTTATTTATTTTTTTTTTGCACAAAGTTGTCACTAAATGATATATTGCTCACACAGGTCATGGGCATATGTGGAATTGCACCCCAAAATACATTCTGCTGCTTCTCTTGAGTACGGGGATACCACATGTGTGGGACTTTTTAGGAGCCTAGCCGCGTACGGGCCCCCGAAAACCAATCACCGCCTTCAGGATTTCTAAGGGTGTACATTTTTGATTTCACTCTTCACTGCCTATCACAGTTTCGGAGGTCATGGAATGCCCAGGTGGCACAAACCCCCCCCCAAATGACCCCATTTTGGAAAGTAGACACCCCAAGCTATTTGCTGAGAGGCATGGTGAGTATTTTGCTGCTCTCATTTGTTTTTGAAAATGAAGAAAGACAAAAAAAAAAATTTTAATTTTCAAAACTTTGTGACAAAAAGTGAGGTCTGCAAAATACTCACTATACCGCTCAGCAAATAGCTTTGGGTGTCTACTTTCCAAAATGGGGTCATTTGGGGGGGTTTTGTGCCACCTGGGCATTCCATGGCCTCCGAGACTGTGATAGGCAGTGAAGAGTGAAATCAAAAATTTACGCCCTTAGAAAGCCTGAAGGCGGTGCTTGGTTTTCGGTGTCCCATACGCTGCTAGGCTCCCAAAAAGTCTCACACATGTGGTATCCCCGTACTCAGGAGAAGCAGCAGAATGTATTTTGGGGTGTAATTTCACATATTCCCATGGCATGTTTGAGCAATATATCATTTAGTGACAACTTTGTGCAAAAAAAAAAAAAAAAAATTTGTCTCTTTCCCGCAACTTGTGTCACAATATAAAATATTCCATGGACTCGACATGCCTCTCAGCAAATAGCTTGGGGTGTCTACTTTCCAAAATGGGGTCATTTGGGGGGGTTTGAACTGTCCTGGCATTTTATGCACAACATTTAGAAGCTTATGTCACACATCACCCACTCTTCTAACCACTTGAAGACAAAGCCCTTTCTGACACTTTTTGATTACATGAAAAAATTATTTTTTTTTGCAAGAAAATTACTTTGAACCCCCACACATTATATATTTTTTTAAAGCAAATGCCCTACAGATTAAAATGGTGGGTGTTTCATTTTTTTTTTTCACACAGTATTTGCGCAGCGATTTTTCAAACGCATTTTTTGGGGAAAAAACACACTTTTTTACATTTTAATGCACTAAAACACACTATATTGCCCAAATGTTTGATGAAATAAAAAAGATGATCTTAGGCCGAGTACATGGATACCAAACATGACATGCTTTACAATTGCGCACAAACGTGCAGTGGCAACAAAATAAATACATTTTTAAAAGCCTTTAAAAGCCTTTACAGGTTACCACTTTAGATTTACAGAGGAGGTCTACTGCTAAAATTACTGCCCTCAATCTGACCTTCGCGGTGATACCTCACATGCATGGTGCAATTGCTGTTTACATTTGACGCCAGACCGACGCTTGCGTTCGCCTTAGCGCGAGAGCAGGGGGGACAGGGGTGCTTTTTTTTTTTTTTTTCTTTATTATTTTTTTGCTTTTTTATCTTATTTTAAAACTGTTCCTTTCATTTTTTTTTTTTTTAATCATTTTTATTGTTATCTCAGGGAATGTAAATATCCCCTATGATAGCAATAGGTAGTGACAGGTACTCTTTTTTGAAAAAATTGGGGTCTATTAGACCCTAGATTTCTCCTCTGCCCTCAAAGCATCTGACCACACCAAGATCGGTGTGATAAAATGCTTCCCCAATTTCCCAATGGCGCTATTTACATCCGGCGAAATCTAAGTCATAAAATGCTCGTAGCTTCCGGTTTCTTAGGCCATAGAGATGTTTGGAGCCACTCTGATCTCTGATCAGCTCTATGGTCAGCTGGCTGAATCACCGGCTGCATTCTCAGGTTCCCTGTTGAGACAGGAGAGCCAGAGAAAAACACGGAAGACGGTGGGGGGGTCATTCCCTCCCACGGCTTGTAAAAGCAGTCTAGAGGCTAATTAGCCACTAGGATTGCTTTTACATGAAAGCCGACCGCTGGCTGAAAAGAATGATACCAAGATGATACCTAAACCTGCAAGCATCATTCTGGTATAACCACTCAAAGTCGTGAATGGTGTACCTGAAGACAAAAAAATGGTTAACAATAAAGCACAGTAAACGGTAAAGTATAAAAAATTGCATACCTGAAAAGCAAACATGATAAAACATGATAACAATAAAACATTGCAGAATAGAATACAGTAAAAAAGAGCAGAACAATAGAGAGAATAGAGAGAGAGAGAATAGAGAGAGAACAATAAAACGACAACTATTATTTTTTATTTTATATTTTTGTTTGTGTTTTTTTTTTTTTTTACACTTTTTTTGTAACTGTAACTTTTATAACTATAACCGGTTCCAGGTTCGGGTCTCTCAAAATGCGATGGCATCTTGGGAGACCCTGTGAAAGTGTGTCCTAGTCTGTGCAATGCTGTACCCTACGCTAATACTCAACTAGTGAATGGTAGCGTTCAAAACATTCACCAATGCAAAGACCAGGATTGTCAGGACAGGAGGGACAATAATAGCGGGTGTCACGCCTATATCCGCGTTTGCTGCAGACACAACATCTTTTTTGGGGGGGTTCGTTGGGTAGGGGTACTCGGGAGGACATAAAAATGCCTCTCATGCAGCCGACTGCATTTGGTTGGGGATGTGAATGGGGGAAGTACGGGCGCTGCAGAAGTGGTGGGTTCCCAATTAGGATTGGCGAATGCAGCAGGAAGGGCATTATGGGCACGACGGGCCTGTGTTTGTCTTTTTGGTGGCAGCAGGACACTACTTGTGCTTGCCACCTCACCAGCTTGAACTGCACTTATGGGACTCGCCACGTCACCAAGTGTTACTGCAGTGCTGGTTTGACTACAACCGGGGTGTACTAGGCCGCTGGCGCTTGCCAGTTCACCAAACCGCTACCAAAAAAACTGTTAGCGATCGCAGGGATCAGGCCTGACTCTGCGAACGCTGCAGTTATGTGTTTAGTGTTTTGTAAGTGACAGTGATCGATCGATACTGCACTTGGGTGGGCTGGGCTGGGCCGGGTGGAGGGGCAAAACGCAGGTGCTAGCAGGTATCTGGGCTGATCCCACTAACACTGCGTTTTTGGGAACCCTAAACTGCTGGGGACGCCAGTATAGATCTGATCGGATCAGATATTGATCAGTTCAGATACTATACCACTAAGGGAGGTGTACGGTGCGTGCGTGGGTGTTAGCGCGACCGGCGCTAACCTGACGCTGCCTGGGGCTGGTGCTTGCCAGTTCACCAAAACGCTACCAAAAAAACTGTTAGTGATCGCAGGGATCAGGCCTGACTCTGCGAACGCTGCAGTTATGCGTTTAGTGTTTTGTAAGTGACAGTGATCGATCGATACTGCACTTGGGTGGGCTGGGCTGGGCCGGGTGGAGGGGCAAAACACTGGTGCTAGCAGGTATCTGGGCTGATCCCGCTAACACTGCGTTTTTGGGAACCCTAAACTGCTGAGGACGCTAGTATAGATCTGAACGGATCAGATATTGATCCGATCAGATACTATACCACTAAGGGAGGCGTATGCTGCGTGCGTGGGTGTTAGCGGTACTGGCGCTAATCTGACGCTGCCTGGGGCGACGCATATCACCGCCGGGCGATCAGGGGGCTAAACCTTTATTCGGTAATAAACAGCGGGTGCCCTGACACTATAAAAAATGAACGAACTAACCAGCGTCACCTGTAACGGTTATACGGTGATCAGTGGTGAAAGGGTTAACTAGGGGGCAATCAAGGGGTTAAAACATTTATTAGATAGTATATGGGGGTCCGTGTCGCTATAAAACGCTGACGGCGAACCTAAATATTTACGTCCCTAACTATCGTCACCAGCGACACTAATACAGCGATCAGAAAAATGATCGCTTAGTGACACTGGTGACAGGGGGTGATCAAGGGGTTAAAACTTTATTAGGGGGGGTTAGGGGGGTATCCTAGACCTAAAGGGGGCCTAACACTCACTGCCCTAACACTGTAACTGTCACAAACTGACACCAATACAGTAATCAGAAAAAAAAAAAAACTGCTTGGTGTCAGTTTGTGACGGGGGGGGGGGTGATTGGGGGGGGATCGGGGGGCGATCGGGGGGGGGATCGGGGTGTTTAGTGTGCCTGGCATGTTCTACTGTGTGTGTAGTGTTGGTGCACTCACATACCTGTCTTCTCTCCTCGGGCCGGAACGGAAATTACCGAGCCGAGGAGAGATGACATCATTTCCATTGGCTGGGAGCGATCGCGAGGGGGGCCATGAATGGATGGCCTCCCCCTCACCACCGATCGCCGGGGGAGATTTGCCGACCGCCGCAGGCACCGGGGGGGGGGTCTGATCCCCCACCCGCGGGCAGGCAAGGACGTACCTGTAAGTCCTTTTGCCTGCCCGTGCCGCTCTGTCGACGTACATCGTCGTGCGGCAGTCGGCAAGTGGTTAACTTTTTTTTGACTATACGAAAATATTTTTTGTACATTTTAAAAGCCAAATTTTGAAGATGCATACAGTGTGTCAACATGCGCTATCTGCCATCACGGGATATCAATGTATGTGTTTTGTGGATGCAGCCCCTTCCTCGCAACTGAAGTAGGTGAGAGGAAGGGGTTGCACCCCTAAAACACATCCATTGATCCCCCATGATGGGAGATAGCACATGTTGACATTAGGCATGGGATTAGGAGGGAAATACCCATTTTGACTCCTAAATTTTGTGCATCTTCAAAATTTGGCTTTTACAGGGGTTACATCATCCATCTGATGAAGGCAAGATCAACACATTTTGGACATACTATAATGTCTGATATTGCCTTCAGTTTTTCTACTTTGAACTTTGTAAGTTCCAGAGTTGTGTATGTTATGTTTTGAAACATGCCTGTTCATACCCAACAAAAAATATTGTAAAAAACTTGAGAAAAAAAACATGTTTTATTTTACACAAAAATTTTAGAACGCCCATGTGAATGTGCACAGAGTAAAAAAAGTTTGCTAATCAACAATGTGTGGCTTCTTCTTTCAATGCTCAATACCAGTTTTTGAAGTAATTTTGTATTTACAGTGACAATGGGGCTTATTTACTAAAGGAAAATCCACTTGGCACTACAAGTGCACTAGGAGAACCTAGGAGACAGCTAAAAAGAAACACAAGCAATAAAGAAAATTCAAGATTTTATCAGATCATTTTTTTTTAATTAAAAAATTTAGACCTTGTCTGGCATAGCAATGGCCCCCCTACCTGTAAAATAATTGACATATTTCTGGCGAGCTTCACGGGCACTTTGGGGTGCCAGGCCAGGATGGCCAGTATACAGGCCCATCAGGGGATTGGCGGGAAGTCCGCCCTCAGGCCCAACTGAGGATAATTTGGGCATTTTTTTCTGTAAAAAACTGTGCAATATGCAGCAGGATAATATGATGTGGTTAATTTTGTAGTCCGCCATATGTATTGCTGTCAGAAACAGGCGGAATGAGGTGGTGGCACGATGTGGACATGCTTCCCATCTATAGCCCCTCCACGGTTGGGAAAGTCCCAACGGTCAGCAAAATGGGAGGCCACAGTCTGCCATTCCTTTGGCGTTGAAGGAAACAGTGGAGTCAAACCAGAAAAAAAATATTAGTACTTTTGCATATAACATTGCAAGCAGGCTACACAAAAACATTCTTGGCCAACATCAGTATAACATTTATTTTAAGGAGTATTTAAAGACAAAAATATTCTTCTTCACCCCCTCTGATGGCCCATTGTAAAAATTTTAGGGGGGGGGTCGAGCTGAGTTTTGGACCCAAAAAAAAGCCTGTGTCACTCTTCCTGAATTTAAGGACAACAATAACATTTGTACACATTTTAGGGGGTGTTTAGGGTAAAGCACTACAATGGAGCTGACAAAATACATTAAGTGACTAGGCTAGGTGGGTATGGGCCCAGGATAGCATGCTGGGGAGGTTAGGGAAGGCAAATATGCATGAAGGCCAAAAAAGGAGCATTAAAAGCTTACAGAATGCATGAGGACAAAGAGGATATTCACAGCATATTACAATCATGGTAATTAGGGAATGATGAAAGAATGAAACAATACATTAGCATACATTAAATAAATAGAATGTGATGTTAAAGGAGAAATCTTACCTTAATATAGTCCTTCTGCAGGACCTAAATAATGGCAGAACAGGTCTCTGGAATAATGATTCCCAGAGCCTGGGGGGAGATGCCTGTCGAGAACTTGAGGTCCTGTAGACTTCTCCCCGTCACCAAGTACCGCAACATGGCGACTAGCCTCTGCTCCGGAGTGATGGCTTGACCCATGCAGGTCTCCTGCCTGCTAATATAAGGTGACAGCAAAGTCAACAGATGGTGAAAAACGGGGTCCGTCATCCGGAGAAAGTTCCTGAAATCATCAGGGTTATTCTCCTGGATCTCACACAGCAAAGGCATGTGAGAGAATTGGTCATGCTGGAGTAACCAATTCTTGGTCCATGAACTCCTCCCCACCCTGTTAATAGACTGGGCTTGGGTCCAAGTAAGAACCCCAACACCAAGCCCCTGCACAGCACGAACTCTACGATGAGTACGTACCCGCAACATGGCTTCAAAACAGTCAGCTGGTCAGAACGAACTAACAGAACGCACTGAAGAACAGCAAGGCCTGTGAAGAGCAAGCTGAAGATCAGAAACGTGCGGACAAGAACGCACTGACAAACAGATACAAACAGACTACATGCACTGAAGAACAGATACAAACCCCACAAGCACAAACTGAACAGCAGTAAAACAATCTGAAAAGCACAAGTCTGAAAAGTGCGAATTGTCTCTCACCAAACTTCTACCAACACAAGATAAACACGAGATTAGCAGAAGGAGCCCAAAGGGTGGCGCAGTGGCTATTGAACTTCCTTTTTCTAGTGCCGTCGTACGTCATCACATTCTTGACGGTCAGAATTTGGTGTGACCATGTGTATGCAAGACAGCTTGAGCGGAATTCTGTCGGAATTCCGTCAGAAAAACCTTCAGTTTATTCTGACGGGAAAACCGGTCATGTGTACAGGGCATAACCGTCCTTTCTGGTGATATCAGTCAGGGGCTTGACCAGAGACGAGAAGTTACGAATAAACTTCCGATAATAGTTGGCAAAGACCAGGAAATGCTGCAGAGAATGTAAACCCACGGGTCGGGACCACTGTAGAACTGCTGAAAGTTTCTCTGGGTCCATCGAAAAACCAGCAGTGGAAATGACAACAACCCAGGAATTTAACCTGTTCACGATGGAATTCGCACTTCTCCAGTTTACAATAGAGATTGTTCTCTCTTAGCACACGACAGGGGGTATGGCACCAGGTTGAATATCAATTACGCAATCATACGGCCGGTGTGGAGGCAAACTACCGGCCTGACTTTTGTCAAAGACAATGCTAAAATCACGGTACTCCTCTGGCAAGGAGAGTGAAGGGGTGCACAGGACTTTGGCTACCTTCCAGAAGCATGATAACCAGCGGAAACTTAGGTGAGGAAATAACTTGGAATTGGATTATCTCATGGTAAAGAGCCCCTATGGCAACGGACAATGGAACCATCTTGTGAGTCACATGGGCAGGCTGTAGAGGTCTCCCGTCAACAGCCTCAATGGCAAGTGGAGTGTCACGCAGCTGAAGCGCAATCGAGTGCTTCGATACAAAGGCAGCTTCAATTAACAGGCCTGCAGCCCAATAGTCGATTAGAGCCTGTCTCAATGGACAACCCAGCCCAAGAAAGGGTGATCAATACAAGGGGTTTATCCTCCTGAATAACTGGGGATGAAACAACCCCACCTAAGGTCTCAGTGACAGGACCTCAAGGTTCGGGCATTCCCTGAACGGGTAGGACAAGACTTCAAAAAGTGACCTACCTGGCCACAATAAAGGCACAATCTCTCCCTCCTCCTAAAGGTTATCTCATCCGCAGAGAGTCGCGTGAAACCCAAGTGCATGGGTTCACCTTCACTGACTGACTCGGTACCAGGAGGCATAGGAGGTAAGAGAGGCATGAGTGGGGCTGAAAAGCTCCAAAAAGAGACAAACGTACAGGAGGCTTCCGCAAGCTCTTCTTAAAAAGTCTTTCTCTGAGTCTGGAGACAATAAGGATGGCAAACATGATCAACTTCTCCAGCTCAGTGGATATATCTCAGGCTGCTATCTCATCCTTGATGGTATCCGAGAGACCATGAGAAAAAGCAGCCACGAGGGCCTCATTGTTCCACACAACCTCTGCTGCCAGAGTACGGAATTCAATGGCGTAGTCGGCAACAGTTCTCATACTCTGTTCGATGGACATGAGGCACTTGGCAGCCGAAGCGGAGTGTGCGGGAAAGTCAAATACCCTTTTAACAAAGCCACAAACCTAGGGAAGCTCAAGACAACAGGTTTTTGCATCTCCCATAGAGGGTTTGCCCAGGCCAAGGCTCTCTCAGATAGCAAAGATATCACAAAACCTAGTTTTCTTCTGTACGTGGGAAACACCTGGGGCAGTGTCTCAAAGTATATCTCAACCTGGTTGAGAAACCCTCTGCATTGGACTGGATCATCCCCCAAATCACTGGGGAAGCAGAGCGGAACCAGACATACCTCCTTATAGAGGTAATACTCGAGGTGGGTGCCTGCACAGAGACTGGAGCAGCAGCAAGGTCGGCCTGAAACATAGGCTGTACTGAGGCGGTCACAGTGTAAGATTCCAGGTGGGCCGGGCGACTCAGGAGCATTTGTAACGCCATGGCAAACTGAACCATGCGGTGATCCAGTTCATTCAATCTGGAAGAAATATTACCAACAAATGGATTGACTGCATCTTCTGAATTCATGGCCTTCGCCTACTGTCAGAAACCATGAAATCAGACCGAGACAGAAGTACAGTTAAATCACACTTGTTTAATAATAAAAGTTAAAAAGAACAAACGTAGTCAATACATAGCCAAAGTTCAGTAACCGGAACAGATAGTCAGCCAAGCCAGAAGTCAGGGATCAATGTAGTGGAACAGCCAGCAGGATCTGGAGCCAGAAAGGGTGTCAGCAAAGCAAATCTTGAACAGGATCGCAGGAGTTTCTGTGATGTGACCAAGGCGAAGGCAGAGATCCTCTGGACTGTACGGCTTAAGTAGCCAGGACTGACAAGCAGGATATCATCAACAGCTGAGTAACTGGAGAGAGATGGGATCTGGCAATTAGTCGTCATCTGAGCGGCCAGCTCAGAGAAGGAAGGGCTTAGCCCAGCCCTGACAATAACTAAGTGGCTTGGGGAACAAAACATCTACATTTTGGGTCCATGGCCAGGAAACTCCCCAGACCTTAATCACATTGAGAACTTGTTATGAATCCTCAAGAGGTGGGTGAACAAAAAAGACCCCCACAAATTGGCTGTCATCAATCAGGATGTGGGCTAGAAGTTGATTGACAGCATGTCAGGGTGAATTGCAGAGGTCTTTTAAAAAAAGAAGGATCAATACTGCAAATATCAACTCTTTGCATAAACTTTATTTGTCAATTAAAGCCTTTGACACTTCTGAAATGCTTGTAATTATACTTCAGTACACCAGAGTTACATCTCACAAAAAGATCTAAAAACACTGAAGCAGCAGACTGTGAAAATTAATATTTTTGCATCATTCTCAAAATTTTGGCCATGGCTGTAGATATACAGTAGTGATGTCCCTCTTTGAGAATGTTTATAAACATAGTGAAGATGTGGGCCTACGGTAGTTTTAAAACATTTGTAATATTCACTATTGAAACCATCTGGTCGAAGGGATTTGTCATTAGGAAGACAGTATAGAGCCTTATGAATTTCTTATAGGGAAAATAATATATTTAGTTGGTCCATTTGGGATTTACCTAAGTGGGGTAATTTAGGATTAGCCAAAAATTCTGACATATTTCTCTTTGAAGGTTGAGGACCTTGCTCATTCCCCTTTAAATTGTATAAGGGACTATAATGTGTACGTCGACCTAAGTATGTAACTAATAAAGCATCAGCTATCTCTTGAAGATTTGTGTTTGTCTGAATAGTTAATGTTAACTCACTTGGCCAAAAAATTCTTAGCTTTGTTGCCACTTAATAAATCAGCCAAGTAGTAGTAATTGGAGTTCATGTCATGGCCTTATAAAAGTAGAAAACAAAGCAGGCTGAGCTTGTTGTCAAGGGAATGTAAGGTCATAGCAATATGCTGGGGCCCTCATGGGATAGCGCAAAGGGGGTTGCAGATTTTTTCTGCTTGTTATTTATTTTCAGGTTCCCATTGGCTGCAGTGGTATCCCTGGGCAGCAACAGCCATGAGATTGGTCAGAACGATCGAGTAGTCTATTGGTCTAATTGGTCGGGCATAATGCCCATGTGGAAGAAGCTGCTAAAAGGGAGCTGAGGACTGTCTCTCACAGACCTTTAGGACCGGACCGCTACTGCAGTGCTCTGTGCAATGAAGCGCCGTTCGCTGGGTAGATGTAAGAGCCTCCTATGCCACCTGATAGAAAGACCTGAAGGTGAGGGAGGTGAAGAATGACTACTGTGCTGTCTGGAGGAGGGACGGAGCATGGCTCCGCCTGTCGGGGCGGCCCTAGCAGAGGCTAATGAAGAGGAGGAGACAGACGAGGCCAGGAGTGGGACTAGACAACAGCCAGGAAGAAATAAGAAGCAGAGAACTGCTGCTACCACACAGACAAGAGCCAAGGAGGGAGCTGGCAATGCTGAGGTGCAGAGTGCATCTAAAACGAGGCAGAGCAGCGCTACTCAGCCTGCCCTTGTGGCGGCTAGCAGTGGGCATACAGCTGGCAGTTCTGGTGGTGAGACCTGTTTTAGTAATAATGTTTCTGATCTATCTATATTAATTTCATCTTTATCTAATGTGTTACAGCAATTTAAAGGGGCACAGTCATTTCGTGCTGATAATGAGTTTATAGGGGCACAGGTACCTGGTGCTTTGGGTATGTCTACTAATTCTACAACTGTTACAGGGGCACATTCTTATGGTGCACAAGTGAAAGTTAATTCTGACAATTCATTAACAGATATTGGTAATGTATGGCAGGGTTTCACTGATTCTGCTATTCAGGATGATATTGCGGATAATGGGATGTCATTCTGCACTAGAATGCCCATTGATTTTCCTATACAAGGTGATCACTACCTGCCTCTGGGGCAACCAGCGGGTATGAATGGCGAATCTTCTTTTAAAGAGGCAATGCCTTGTGACGTGTCATTACTACCTGCATCAAAAGAGTTTTTGGCTGACAAACAGGCTGGGGAGTGGACAGAGGAGGAGAGGAGGAGAGCTATTCCAAAAACTTTCCGGAACTGGTTACAGTCCTTTTGCATTTATGCAGCTGTCATGGGAGAACACTTTACAGGTAAATGCTCAGGCTTATTCCAGCATTTGGACATAATTGCAGAATCTTTTCATCATTTTAAGGGTACAGCATGGTATTCCTGTGACGAGAATTTTCGCCAAAAATTGTCAGTCCACCCTCTAACTTGGGGTTAAGGATGTAGGCCTGTTTCTGAATCTCATGTTACCACAAAAGCCTCAATTCACCCCAAGGATAGTAGCTAATCCACAGACTTCATTTCAGAAAGGATTTTGTCAATGAGGGACAATGCAAATTCCTCTCCAATTGCAGATATAGGCACAAGTTCTCTTACTGTAATGGGAACCATTCGGTCAATAGGTGCTTTGAGATCTTCTGCAGCCTCTTTCCAGTCAGTTTCCAGGGACTCTAGTGGGAAAAACCTAGACCCCAGTGAGCCTCCTGAGAATGCTCCCCTAGTTAGAGCTATATCCAGATCGCAGGATGGCAGCTCTGCTATTTGAGGGTTTTAGAGACTGTTTTTTAGTTCTCTTTCAATGGATTGGGCTGTAATATAGTCAAGAATTTGCATTCGGCCTATATACATACTGATGTGGTTCAGAAGAAATTATCTAAAGAAATTGTAGATGGTAGGATATCTGGTCCCTTTCCTCATCCCCCATCCCCAAATTTTAGACCCTCCCCTTTGGATATTGTTCCCAAAAAGGAGCGTGGTAGTTTTGCTTTTAATACACCATCTTTCCTACCCATTGGACTCTTCCCTGAATGATGAGGTTTCGGATGTTGAAGCTCCGGTATCCTATTCCTCATTCGATGAAAGTCCTTGTCATCTTAACGGAGTATGGTTGAGGAGCTTTGATGGAGAACACGGATACCAAATTGACATTTTGTTTGCTCCTAGTTCACCCTCAAGGTTTCGATTCATTAGGTTTTTAATTCCAGGGTCAATTCTATTTTGACAGAGGTATGCCTAAGGGATTTTCTTTATCCTTTTTTTATTTTGAAGCCTTTTCCAAATATTTACATTGGGTTTTGTCAACACTCTATCCTTTTGGGGTGTTTTTGCACTATTTAGATGATTTTTTGTTTGTCAGCCCCTCGGGCTCTAATTCTTGCTACGAATCTTTAAATGTATTCTTTGGCATGTGTGAATACTTTGGGGTTCCGTTTGCACAAGAAAAGACGGTTCTTCCTTACACCAATATCAAATTTTTGGGGATCACAAGTGACTTAGCACTAATGGAGTTACCTGCAGACAAATTACAGAAGATGAGATCACTGATTTCAATCTTCCTGTCGAAAAAGAAAATACTACTGAAAGAAGCTCAATCCTTATTGGGTTTATTTATTATTATCGGGTCATTCCTATGACCAGGGTATTTTCACGTTGATTTTCTTTGGCTATCAGAGGCCTTAAGAATCCATATGACCATGTTCATATATCTAAAAGCATTAGAGACGATCTAAAAGTCTGGGACTCCTTTTTAGGTAATTTTAATGTTTCAACCATATGGCAGCAAGATTTCACCAGCGACTATCAGTTACAATTCTTCACAAATGCTGCGGCTCTTCGGGCTTGGTGCGTTTATAAACGGCCATTGGTGCGCCTCTGAGTGGCGTTTGGATTGGTTGCATCAGGACATTTTACAGAACCTTGCTCTCTTGCAGTTATACCGAGTCATAGTATCCATAGTGGTTTGGAAGGCTCAGTTCATGAACCGCAGAGTTCTGGTTCACATGGACAACAAGGGTGTTTTCTTTGCTATTAATACATTGTCATCGAAATCTGAACCAGGTATTAAATTGCTGAGTTTTCTAGTTTTGCACTGCATGCATTTTAATATCTGGCTGAGAGTGGAACACATAGCAGGAATTCGTAATAATATATCTGACGCTTTATCTCATTTGCAGTTCACAAAGTTTTGGGAGTTGGCTCCATCGGCAGATCAACGTGGTGCACCTTGCCCAGATTTCCTTTGGGGCTTAATTTGGAACTGATAATGACTAACCTTGAAAACTCAGTGGCAAGGAAGACATGGATGGACTATCATCTTTCCTGGTCTAGATGGTGTTCATTTTGTCAGGAGCTGAGATTGGATACTTTGGAGGATAATGCCTATGTCTCTCTGGCTTTCATGTCCAACTTGATTCAATCAAAACTCAGTCCTGCCTCAGTGCAAAGGATTTTAGCAGGCGTATCATTTTTTCTGAAATTTGCAGGCTTGCCTTCGTTACCTTCCTTTTTTCAGGTTAGTCAGGTGTTGAAAGGTTTTCGGAGATCCAAACCTACTTCAGATAATAGGTGTCCCATATCAATTACACTATTAGGAGATTTTCTTGAGACTTTGAAGATGGTTTGCTTTTCAGAGCTTCCTTCTCCATCGCCTTTTGCAGAGCACTTAGGATCGGGGAGTTTACAGCAGTAAATTAATAAATCTAGCTCCTTTCTCCTTTATTTTTCTCATGTTTCTTTGGAAGGAGGTCTACTAAGGATTTTCCTCTGCAGGTCTAAATCCTGGCCCTTGGGTAAAGGACAGTGGGTATCACTTGCTTATTCCATGAATCCGTTAATATGTCTAGTCTCAAATGTTTCTAGATATCTTTCTGCCAGGCCTTCTTCTAATGGTTCTTTCTTTATTCACCAGGACCTGTCCCCCTTAACCAGGTACCAGTTTTCAGCTGTATTGGCTTCCTGTCTAAAATGCTTGAAGCTTTTGGGCTTTTGTTTTTCATCCCATTCATTTAGGATTGGGGAGGCCACTACAGCTGATTCTCTGGGTTTCTCTGAAGAGGTGTTAAAAAGACTAGGCCGTTGGGGCAGTGATGGGTATAAAATGTATGTCCGCCCTGATCTACTAATGTTATAATTTTATCTTTCAGATTCACCCAACACCAATATCTGGATAGTATTTCTACATTTTCTGGGCTGCTAGACATGCCGGAACTAGGACCTACTCAGCTAATCTAGGTCTGCATGCTAAAGAATTTTCAGTTTTCTGGTCAGGCATTAGGGGTTTAAGATGGAGGAACCTTAGAGACCATTTAATTTACTTCAAAAAAAGGGGAGATGAGAAACAGAGGGTTTCTCTAAAGAAGGTCAACATAGAACACTATTGTCAAATACAAAACCAGCTTTATTAATAACCAAAAAATATAACCAATTAATATATCAAAAAGTGAAGATATAAGCAATATGGACAGACGGTTATCACAAACAAATTAAAATGGACAACGTTGTCACAGGGAATATTTAAAATCAAATGGGAGCCGCGGCAACACGCCCACACATACACATCATACACACTAGATATGGGGTATATTGAATTAAAGATAGTCCTGCACAATAGATTGGAGATTAATGGAAAATGTTCCCAGTATAAAGTGTCCAGTAGGGCAGGAACAGTCCTATATCACTAGTTTGGTGATGTAAGTGGGTGGATGATCTGACAAATCAAAGAGTTGGACCATAGATGGAACGATCTCTCAAACGATCATTGCACTCAGTGGTTATTTAGATCACAGCTGGTGAAATAGATTACAAACGCTTTCCCAGTTGCAGTAAGAATGATTGTATAGACATCTACAGAGGCAGCAGGATAAATGTCCTTGGAGACAGCATTTAAGGAAACATAGAAAAACTGACATACGTTTTGTTGAAGTGCTGAGTGAGGTGGAAGAATCTCATTAACTGCACTGTGTCCGTCGTCAGGCTATGTTAATGCTGGGTGCCCTCTCTGAGGGCAGATGCCTCTGTGTGGCTCACTAGGAGTGCAGGCCGGTAAGGAGTCGTCACTCACAGCTCCTCACCATGGAGCCGCCGAAGCACCGCTGCCGCCGTATGATGCTCCATGGTGAGGAGCTGTGAGTGACGACTCCTTACCGGCCTGCACTCCTAGTGAGCCACACAGAGGCATCTGCCCTCAGAGAGACTCCAACACCCAGGATTAACATAGCCTGACGACGGACACAGTGCAGTTAATGAGATTCTTCCACCTCACTCAGCACTTCAACAAAACGTATGTCAGTTTTTCTATGTTTCCTTAAATGCTGTCTCCAAGGACATTTATCCTGCTGCCTCTGTAGATGTCTATACAATCATTCTTACTGCAACTGGGAAAGCGTTTGTAATCTATTTCACCAGCTGTGATCTAAATAACCACTGAGTGCAATGATCGTTTGAGAGATCGTTCCATCTATGGTCCAACTCTTTGATTTGTCAGATCATCCACCCACTTACATCACCAAACTAGTGATATAGGACTGTTCCTGCCCTACTGGACACTTTATACTGGGAACATTTTCCATTAATCTCCAATCTATTGTGCAGGACTATCTTTAATTCAATATACCCCATATCTAGTGTGTATGATGTGTATGTGTGGGCGTGTTGCCGCGGCTCCCATTTGATTTTAAATATTCCCTGTGACAACGTTGTCCATTTTAATTTGTTTGTGATAACCGTCTGTCCATATTGCTTATATCTTCACTTTTTGATATATTAATTGGTTATATTTTTTGGTTATTAATAAAGCTGGTTTTGTATTTGACAATAGTGTTCTATGTTGACCTTCTTTAGAGAAACCCTCTGTTTCTCATCTCCCCTTTTTTTGCAATATGTTTAAAAGGCCAACTTGAACTGCATCCAGGCTTTTTTCCTGTATGATAGGTCTATACTTACCCGCTGAAACTAGCCACCACTATTAATATTCATTGGTTGATCCGGGCAAAAAAATTCCTGTTCTTTTGTCATTTAATTTACTTGTCAGGTATCTGGCCCTCTCCCCAAGTTTTAATTATTCATGCTGGGGGTAATGATATTGGGAAGGTCAGGACATGGTTTCTGCTCTGTGAAAAGAAGAGACCTTTACTCCATTAAGTTTATGTTCCCATATGCCATTTTGGCATTCTCTGAGATGATACCTAGGCCCATATGGTCTCCCTATGGTAGCTTATTTTATGTAGATAGGATAAGAAGATGCCTTAATAGGACCATTCATAGCTTTTTAGTTTCATCTGGTGGAATTTCATTTAGCCACATGGAATTGAAGGGTTTTGTTCCAGGTTTATTTTGCCATGATTTGGTTAATTTATCTATAATAGGTGTGGACATTTTCAATATTGGCCTGCAAAATTTGATAGAAACAGCCACAGTGTTGGGGGGGCCTCAGCCAGTAGTTTCTTTTCTGGCTTCAGAAGATGGGGAGTAGTCGTCCAGCATTGTCTGGATGGACACCGTGAAATTTTGTTTAAGTATTCATATTTCATTTTAATGTTGAGTTATTATCAGGTTACCCCTTGGATAACACCATGGGCATTAATTAAAATGGCAAATATATTATTTGTTTGAAATTATCTGTTGTTTGTGTCTTATTTTCTAATGTCCCTTTGTGCTGGCCTATGTAAGATCATAGCAATATGCTGGGGCCCTCATGGGATAGCACAAAGGGGGCTGCAGATTTCTTCTGCTTGTTATTTATTTGCAGGTTGCCATTGGCTGCAGCAGTAACCCTGGGCAGCAACAGCCATTGGATTGGTCAGAACGATCGAATAATCTATTGGTCTAATTGGGCGGGCGTAAATACCGCGTGGAAGAAACTGATAAAAGGGAGCCGAGGACCATCTCTCACAGACTATTAGGACCGGACCGCAACTCCCACCCACCCTTACCTAATTTCCTGAAGAAGTCATGGTGTTGTTCAGTGGGGGAGTAGTCATCCAGCATTGTCTGGATGGACACCGTGAAATTTTGTTTGTATTCATATTTCATTTTAATGTTGAGTTATTATCATGTTACCCCTTGGATAACACCATGCCATTAATTAAATTGCCAAATAAATATATTGTTCGTTTGAAATGATCTGTTGTTGGTGTCTTCTTTTCTAATGTCCCTTTGTGCTAGCCCATGTATTTTTGTAAGAAGATTATCTAACTTTTGTGACTTCTGCTTCATAGCCCTAGCACATATATTTTTTTTTAAATCCCTGTAAATTTGCCTCATGAGCAAAAAATGGGTTAGATACAAAAACAAATAATAATACAGAGGAATTTAGGCAAACATTGTGTGAGCAGCAGGGTAGTTTGAGACTTTTTAAATTATATTCAGTTTGTTGCACCAAAGGTGTATAGCCATGGAAAACTGGTCTTCTAGAAAACTAATGGAGGTAGGGATGTAGTCCAATCAAGTAAGATCACTGATTATGGATTTAGAAATGAAATGAATATGCTAGGAAAAAAAGGTGAAATCTTTTTCATTGGCATGTTGCCATTACCAGAAATTATACAAATCTTACAAAGAAAAGAAAGAAGATCACAAGTGCTGATACAATGACAGAACTCAGTCCCGAACACATGTATGAACCAAAGGAGAACATTTTTGACCCATGGGACTATAAAGAGTTATGCCAAAATAAAGTAGATAAATGTAGTAAGAAAATATGCAATTTTTTTCCCATATAAAGTTTTAAATCGAACAGAACAGACACTACTGTACATGTGTCATAAAAACACACACAATATAAAGTACACAAATTACTGAAAGTAACACATATACAGTACATACTTTTTATATGTAACCTTCAGTAATGTATGTATATTGTGCTTGTTTTTATGACATATGTAGTGTCCATCCTGTTCGATTTTAAACTTTGTATGAAATAAATTGCAAATTTTCTTACTACATGGTTGTCTACTTTATTTTGACACAACTCTTTAAAGTCCCATGGGCAAAAAATGTTCTCTTTTGGATTATACAATACTTCCCTTTTTCAGAAGAGTCTGTAACATTACTGGGGATCTTTTATTTGGAGTAGGAGTATCCATCTGTTCATTAGGAATCGGATTAAAAACTCCTCAAATCACAAGGCATCCTTGTTGTTTGTTGGGTACTTTTATCAGTTTATTATGAAAGTGATTTTGATGTGAGGTTAATATATAGAGGTTTTCTAAAGTGTATAACTTGTAGGGTATCCGTACTCTTCATTTTATAGGTAGCCCCATAACTATTGTGGAAGTAATTGAAAGATTGTGAGCCACTGAAGGGAGCTGTGTGCACTGAATGTCTGGAGAAGGTGCAGGGTGTGGCTGAAGAGTTTGGCTCCAGAGTGTGTCTGCAGAAACACAAAGTGGGTCAGAAAATGAGGTCTGGAGTGCAAACTGATGAGGGTGGAGGAGAGGAGCCTTTACATTTGTTTTACAATGGATCCAGCGCACTGTGTCTAAAGATAAGGAGACAGTTGGATTGCCTCTGGAATAGGACACATTAACCTATGGATGTCAGGTGTTAGTAGGGATGAGCCGAACACCCACCTCTTCGGTTCGCACCAGAACTTATGAACAGGAAAAAAATTTGTTCGAATACCGTTAAAGTTACGAATATGAATAATCAAAAGTGCTAATTTTAAAGGCTTATATGCATATATGCAAGTTATTGTCATAAAAAGTGTTTGGGGACCTGGGTCCTGCCCCAGAGGACATGGATCAATGCAAAAAAAGTTTTAAAAACAGCTGTTTTTTCGGGAGCAGTGATTTTAATAATGCTTTAAATGAAACAATAAAAGTGTAATATCCCTTTAAATTTCATACCTGGGGGGTGTCTATTGTATGCCTGTAAAGGGGCGCATGTTTCCTGTTTTTAGAACAGTCTGACAGCAAAATGACATTTCAAAGGAAAAAAGTCATTTAAAACTACTTGCGGCTATTAATGAATTGCCAGTCTGACAATACACATAAAATTTCATGGCATGGGAATTTCCCACGGGGGAACCCTGAACCAAAATTAAAAAAAAAAGACGTGGGGGGTTCCCCTAAATTCCATACCAGGCCCTTCAGGCCTGGTATGGATATTAAGGGGAACCCCGGCCAAAATTTAAAAAAAAATGGCGTGGGGTCCCCCTCAAAATCTATACCAGACCCTTATCCAAGCACGCAACCTGGCAGGCCGCAGGAAAAGGGGGGGACGAGAGAGCGCCCCCCTCCTGAACCGTACTAGGCCATATGCCCTCAACATTGGGAGGGTGCTTTGGGGTAGCCCCTCAAAACACCTTGTCCCCATGTTGAGGACAAGGGCCTCATCCCCACAACCCTTGGCCGGTGGTTGTGGGGGTCTGCGGGCGGAGGGCTTATCGGAATCTGGAAGCCCCCTTTAACAAGGGGACCCCCAGATCCTGGCCCTCCCCCCTGTGTAAAATGGTAAGGGGGTACAAAAGTACCCCTACCATTTCACAAAAAAACTGTCAAAAATGTTAATGACAAGAGACAGTTTTTGACAATTCCTTTATTTAAATGCTTCTTCTTTCTTCTATCTTCTATCTTCTATCTTCCTTCGGTTTCTTCCTCCATCTTCTTCTTCATCTGGTTCTTCCTCCGGTGTTCTCGTCCGGCATCTTCCTCTGCGGCGTCGGCATCTTCTTCCCTTCTCCTCGGGCCACACCGCATCCATGATGGCATGGAGGGAGGCTCCCGCTGTGTGACGCTTCTCTCTTCATCTTCTTCTCTTCATCTTCTTTTCGGGCTGCTCCGCATCCATGATGGCATGGAGGGAGGCTCCCGCTGTATGATGCTTCTCCTCTTCTGACGGTTCTTAAATAATGGGGGGCAGGGCCATCCGGTGACCCCGCCCCCCTCTGACACACGGGGACTTGACGGACTTCCCTGTGGCATTCCCCGTGACATCAGAGGGGCGGGGTTACGTAACAGGTGAATGCCACAGGGAAGTCCCCGTCAAGTCCCCATGTGTCAGAGGGGTGCGGGGTCACCGGGTGGCTCCACCCCCCATTATTTAAGAACTGTCAGAAGAGGAGAAGCGTCACACAGTGGGAGCCTCCCTCCATGCCATCATGGATGCGGAGCGGCCCGAGGAGAAGAAAGAAAGAAGACGCCAATGCCATGGAGGAAGATGCCGGACAAGAACACCGGAGGAAGAACCAGAAGAATTAGAAGGTGGAGGAAGAAACCGAAGGAAGATAGAAGATAAAAGAAAAAAGAAGCATTTAAATAAAGGAATTGTCAAAGACTGTCTCTTGTCATTTTTAACGTTTTTGACACTTTTTTTAGTGAAATGGTAGGGGTACTTTTGTACCCCCTTACCATTTCACACAGGGGGGAGGGCCGGGATCTGGGGATCCCCTTGTTAAAGGGGGCTTCCAGATTCCGATAAGCCCCCCACCCGCAGACCCTCACAACCACTGGCCAAGGGTTGTGGAGATGAGGCCCTTGTCCCCATCAACATGGGGACAAGGTGTTTTGGGGGGCTATTCCAATGCACCCTTCCAATGTTGAGGGCATGTGGCCTGGTACTGTTCTGGGGGGGGCACTCTCTCGTCCTGAAGGGCCTGGTGTGGAATTTAGGGGGACCCCCACTTTTTTTTTTTTTTTTTATATTTTGGTTCGGGGTTCCCTTGTGGGGAATTCCCATGCGCCACTTTACAGGCATACTATAGATACCCCCCAGGTACGAAATTTAAAGGAATATTACACTTTTATGATTTTTTTTTTAATTTCTCCCATAGACTTTTAAAGGGTGTTCTGCGGCATTCGAATTTGCCGCGAACACCCCAAATTATTCGCTGTTCGGCGAACTGGCGAACAGCCGATGTTCGAGTCCAACATGAGTTCGACTCGAAGCTCATCCCTAGGTATTAGTAATAGTAAAGAGGGAAATTGACTATTCACAGCACTGCTGGAGATGAGGGACTCTCCTAGCTGCCAGGGGAAGAACTCCTCCAGTGAGAGTGGGGGGGCAGCAAAGGGAAAGGAAAGACAGATTCTGGTGGTAGGGGACTCAATTCTTAGAAGGACAGAGAGGGCAATCTGTAACCAAGACCTGAAGCGCCGAACAGTATGTTGTCTACCGGGCGCTCGGGTTCGGCACATCACGGATCTTGTGGACAGATTACTGGGAGGGGCTGGGGAAGACCCGGCTGTCATGGTGCACGTTGGCACCAATGACAAAATCAGAGGCAGATGGAGTGTCCTAAAGAACGATTTTAGGGACTTAGGAGCTAAATTGAGGAAAAGGACCTCCAAGGTAGTGTTCTCAGGAATACTACCGGTACATCGAGCCACACCAGAGAGGCAGAGGGAGATTAGGGAAGTAAACAAGTGGCTGAAGAGCTGGTGTAGTAAGGAGGGGTTTGGGTTCCTGGAGGACTGGGCCGACTTCTCAGTCGGTAACCGGTACTATAGAAGGGACGGACTGCACCTAAATGAGGAGGGTGCAGATCTGCTGGGAATGAAGATGGCCAAAAAGTTAGAGGGGTTTTTAAACTAGGCGATGGGGGGGAGGGTCCAGAGACAGTGATAGCCAGCGCGGAAGATATTCCAGAGGGTAGTATTGGGGGCATTAGTGGTAGGTTAACCAAAGCACAAAAACACAAGGTGAGTATAGTAGCAAGTCCAAGTTGCAATCTTGAAACACCCAATACGAGGACAATATGCGACTGGTCTAAACTATGTGGCATGTTCACCAATGCCAGGAGCCTGGCGGACAAGATGGGTGAACTAGAGATACTGTTGTACAAGGAGGATTTGGATTTTGTGGGAATTTCAGAGACCTGGTTCAACAGCTCTCATGATTGGCTGGCAAACATTCAAGGGTATACCCTATACCGCAAGGATAGAGAGGGTAAAAAAGGGGGAGGGGTGTGCCTATATATCAAGAATAATGTACAAGTGAATGTGAGAGATGACATCACTGAGGGGGCTAGGGAGGAGGTGGAATCTTTATGGGTAGAGCTCCAAAGGGATGAAGCTAAGGGGAAAATAATACTGGGAGTATGCTATAGGCCCCCTAACCTGAGGGAGGAAGTGGAGACGGATCTCCTATCACAAATTGGATTAGCAGCAAGGATGGGAAGTGTTATTATAATGGGGGATTTGAATTATCCAGACATAGACTGGGCGGAGGGAACCGCGCATTCATTTAAGGCTCGCCAGTTCCTTAGTGTCTTGCAGGACAATTTTATGGGTCAGATGGTAGACGCACCAACTAGAAATAAAACATTACTAGATCTACTGATTACCAACAATACAGACCTGATAACAGATGTGGAAATACGGGGCAATTTAGGTAACAGCGATCACAGGTCAATTAGTTTCAGTATAAATCACACAAATAGGAGACATGAAGGGAACACAAAGACACTGAATTTCAAAAGAGCCAACTTCCCTAAACTACAAACCTTGCTAAAAGGCATAAATTGGGATAAAATATTAGGAACAAAGAATACGGAGGAGAGATGGGTTTGCTTTAAGAGCATATTAAATAAGGGCATTAGCCAATGTATCCCATTGGGTAATAAATTTAAAAGAGCGAACAAACATCCTGGATGGCTTAACTCCAATGTAAAAATGCATATAAAAGCAAAGGAGAAGGCCTTCAAAAAATACAAGGTTGAGGGATCATCCACAGCATTCAGAATTTATAAAGAATGCAATAAGAAATGTAAGGGTGCAATTAGGATGGCTAAGATAGAACATGAAAGACACATAGCGGAGGAGAGCAAAAAAAAATCCCAAGAAATTCTTTAAGTATGTAAACAGTAAAAAAGGGAGGACAGACCATATTGGCCCCATAAAGAATGAGGAAGGACATCTGGTTACAAAGGATGGGGAGATGGCAAAGGTATTGAATTTATTCTTCTCCTCAGTCTTCACGAGTGAATCGGGGAGCTTCAGTAACCAAAACTGCAGTGTTTATCCTCATGACACAACACAGGAAGCACCTACATGGTTAACAGAGGACGGAATTAAAATTAGACTTGAGAAACTTAACATTAATAAATCACCGGGACCAGATGGCTTGCATCCGAGGGTACTTAGGGAACTCAGTCAGGTGATTGCCAGACCGTTGTTCCTAATTTTTACAGACAGTCTATTGACTGGAATGGTACCAGCTGATTGGAGAAAAGCCAATGTAGCACCAATATTTAAAAAGGGCCCAAAAAACATCCCTGGGAATTACAGACCAGTTAGCCTAACATCAATAGTATGTAAACTCTTGGAGGGGATGATAAGGGACTATATACAAGATTTTAGTAATAAGAATGATATCATTAGCAGTAATCAGCATGGATTCATGAAGAATCGTTCTTGCCAAACCAATCTATTAACCTTCTATGAGGAGGTGAGTTGCCATCTAGATAAAGGAAGGCCCGTAGACGTGGTGTATCTGGATTTTGCAAAAGCATTTGACACAGTTCCCCATAAACGTTTACTGTACAAAATAAGGTGCGTTGGCATGGACCATAGGGTGAGTACATGGATTGAAAACTGGCTACAAGGGCGTGTTCAGAGGGTGGTGATAAATGGGGAGTACTCAGAATGGTCAGGGGTGGGTAGTGGGGTTCCCCAGGGTTCTGTGCTGGGACCAATCCTATTTAATTTGTTCATAAACGACCTGGAGGATGGGATAAACAGTTCAATCTCTGTATTTGCAGACGATACTAAGCTAAGCAGGGCAATAACTTCTCCGCAGGATGTGGAAATCTTGCAAAAAGACCTGAACAAATTAATGGGGTGGGCGACTACATGGCAAATGAGGTTCAATGTAGAAAAATGTAAAATAATGCATTTGGGTGGCAAAAATATGAATGCAATCTATACACTGGGGGGAGAACCTCTGGGGGAATCTAGGATGGAAAAGGACTTGGGGGTCCTAGTGGATGATAGGCTCAGCAATGGCATGCAATGCCAAGCTGCTGCTAATAAAGCAAACAGAATATTGGCATGCATTAAAAGGGGGATCAACTGCAGAGATAAAACGATAATTCTCCCGCTCTACAAGACTCTGGTCCGCCCGCACCTGGAGTATGCTGTCCAGTTCTGGGCACCAGTCCTCAGGAGGGACGTACTGGAAATGGAGCGAGTACAAAGAAGGGCAACAAAGCTAATAAAGGGTCTGGAGGATCTTAGTTATGAGGAAAGGTTGCGAGCACTGAACTTATTCTCTCTGGAGAAGAGACGCTTGAGAGGGGATATGATTTCAATTTACAAATACTGTACTGGTGACCCCACAATAGGGATAAAACTTTTTCGCAGAAGAGAGTTTAATAAGACTCGTGGCCACTCATTACAATTAGAAGAAAAGAGGTTTAACCTTAAACTACGTAGAGGGTTCTTTACTGTAAGAGCGGCAAGGATGTGGAATTCCCTTCCACAGGCGGTGGTCTCAGCGGGGAGCATTGATAGCTTCAAGAAACTATTAGATAATCACCTGAATGACCGCAATATACAGGGATATGTAATGTAATACTGACACATAATCACACACATAGGTTGGACTTGATGGACTTGTGTCTTTTTTCAACCTCCCCTACTATGTAACTATGTAACATTACTTACTGATAAGATTTGATGAATGAGCTTAGCATGGACATTCATGAAGATATATGAAAGCTGGCCTTTCTGATGGAATAAGACTATTGTATTTTAGGTTTGGCCTTGCATTCGGTCATGGTATCCTGGGAGACTATCATCACAGGTTGTCCTGCTTATCGCTGCAAACTGTTTTCTGCCCCTCAGTTCTCAAATTCTTGCTCCAATTCTTGACTTCTGTCGGACAGGCTGCTGTACACACTGGCCAAATCTCAGCCGGTTCAACTGGCCAAGACTCGGCCAGTGTGTACTAGCCTTAACAGTGTTTCATCAAATTTTTCAGTTGCTAATCTGACAAACCAGAATTACCAGTCCTGGAAATCTAAAATGAAAATGCTGCTGATAAGAGAGGCCACATGATGGAAGGTAATACAAAGGGCAAGACCGCACCCACCTACCAATGAGTGGATAGAGAAAGATAAAAATAACTCAAAATACTAGATCCCTGATCATAAATGTTGATCAAATTGTCCAGGTATGCAAATGTGAAACTACACAATAAATATGGGAGGAAATACCAAAAGTCCACAAGAGATCATATTTAACCAACACAGTTCACAGCCAATGTTTCATGTGCAATAAAATTAGGGTCTGGGATTAAAAGTACCATTTCAGTCTTTGCAGATGACACCAAACTATGCAGTGGAATAACGTCCTTACAGGATGTCTGCAATTTACAAGCCAACCTCAATGCACTGTCTAATTGGGCGACTATGCAGCATAATAGATAGATAAATGTAAAGTTATGCACTTGGAGGCTAAGAATATTCATGCATCATACATACTACGGGGAGTACAACTGTGGGGATCCGTAGTGGAGAAGGATCTGGTGGTTTTGGTAGATCATAAGTTTAATACTAGTATAAAATGCCAAGCTGCGGTTTCCAAAGTGAGCAATGTTCTTTCTTGTATTAAGAGATGTGGACTCCAGAGAGAGAGATATCATTTTGCCCCTGTACATATCATTAGTAAGACCTCATCTGGAATATGCAGTTCAGTTTTGGGCACCAGTTCACAAAAAGGATATCTGGGGGACTGGGGAAAGTCCAGAGAAGGACAACCAAACTGATTAGAGGCATGGAGGAGCTCAGCTATAAGGAGACATTAGAACTGAATTTATTCTCTCTTGAGAAGGAGATTAAGGGGGATGTTATTCATGGTTAACGCTAAACTTATTATTTTAAAACCTGTGTGCAAAAAAATGTAAAAATGGCTTTGGCAGCAGAGGTTAACAGCAAACTTCTGTATCTGGAAAGCTAGGTTCAGAAAAAGAGACACATTAAACAATGAAAGGCCAGAAATGTAAAAGAAGATGTAGCGCTGGTAGATTTTTAATCTACCGCTAATAACTTGTGTGTTACTTGTTAGGTGAAGTTAGATTTGCCTCTGTTCAAGCTTGGCTGAGTAGCGTGTAGTTCCACACTGTGCCGGTGGGTGTCGTTGTCACCATGGGCTGGTGTTGGAAAGGCAATGTGTTGAAGCGTATAAGTGCTCCTCTGTCCCGGAGACAACTCGGTGGAGGTGGCCCTCCGAGTTGCATTCTGGGAGAGGGTATTTATGGGACAGATGCAATGTTCAGGGGTTCTTTTTCAGCCACCTGCTGGCCCTCCTGGCCAACAGGTATGTGTTAAGAGTACCACCTTGTGGTCCTCCGTTCCGGAGGCCCACATCGCTGCGGCATGTGGGTGGGCCCAGAAGCCTGTCTGGGGCCTACCACAGCAGCAGAGGAATGGTCCTGAGCTGTCTATCGTGAGTGAAGAAGCTGGACAACCAAGGAGATCCCAGGGGAGGACCCGTCATGGAAGGATCATGCAGAGTGCTGGTCTGGAGAGGGGCCTGGTGACTCGGTTGGAGGACGTACCCTAAATCCTAAAGTAATCTTACTGCATAGTACTGCCGGGTTGGCTTAAAGGTTCAAGTACTGTGTCTGACATTCATCGCAAACCAATACATCCTGTGGCAGAGGATCGTATGGGTTTTATCCCAAACAAGTCTGTGGCAGAGACTTTTGTTCGTGCTACATACTGGCTGCTAGGCAAGTGAGAGAGGCCTATCCAGGCGGGAAAAGATTGAATCCCACAAGGGGAGTGCATTCAACTACAAGTGTTCAATTCCAAAGATTGTTCTAAAGAATACTAAAGAGAGGTATTTGAGCTTCCCTGCAACTTTCCTTATGCCTCTTTCCTGCTACTTCTGTTATTAATTGTTCATTAAAGCATTGGAAAATACTCAAGTGTTTGGTGTCTACATCGTCCAGAGGTAAACTTAACGGGACCCTAGACCCGGTGTCGGTGTAACAGAGGTATCGAGACTGAAGGTAAAAGCCCGCTTTAAACCAGCAGCTCCACCGAGAGTTAGTGCTACAAAGAAATAGAAGATGCTCTAGATACTGAGTGTGCCTCATCATTTTCCACCATATTGCGTTGACCATGGAACTACAAGACCAGTGATATAACATGTCTTCACTCAGCTTCAAGAAATCAAGAAAGAATTACAAAAACTAATGTGTACTGTAGAGTATGGTTTCAGAATAACTGGGAACAGTTATCTACACTGACCTCTATTCCTAACAGTCACCAGAAAGATAATATCTAACAAAGATGTACTATATGTTCCTATTCCTGAAAATGAGGGGTTCTGTTGAAACCAAACCATGGTTAGGTAGACCAACTAAAATTCCAGCCACAACTGCCAGTCAAATTGTTTGGGATGCAAAGAAAAACCCACAAATAACTTCGGGTGAAATACAGGACTCTCTGAAATCATGTGGTGTGGCTGTTTCAAGATGCACAATAAGGAAACACTTGAAGAAAGATGGGCTGCATGGTCAAGTCGCCAGAAGAAAGCCAATACTCCCCAAATGCCTCAAAGTATCCCACTTACAATACACCAAACAGCACAGAGACAAGCCTCAAACTTTCTGGCACAAAGTCATTTGGAGTGATAAGACCAAAATTGAGCTTTATGGCCACAACCATAAACGCTTCATTTGGAGAGGAGTCAACAAGGCCTATGATGAAGGGTACACCATCCCTACTGTGAAATACATGGAGGTGGATCGCTGATGTTTTGGGGATGTTTGAGCTACAAAGGCACGGGAAGTTTGGTCAAATTTGATGGCAAGATGAATGCAGTATGTTATCAAAAATACTGGAGGAACATTTGCATTCATCAGCCAGGAAGCTGTGCATGGGACGTACTTGGACATTCCAACATGAAAATGATCCAAAACACAAGGCCAAGTAGACCTATCATTGGCTACAGCAAAATAAAGTGAAGGTTCTGGAGTGGCCATCTCAGTCTCCTGACCTGAATATCATTGAGCCACTCTGGGGAGAACTCAAACATGCAGTTCATGCAAGACAGCCCAAGAATTTACAGGAACTGGAGGCTTTTTGCCAAGAGGAATGGGCAGCTTTACCATGTGAGAAGATAAAGAGCCTCATCCACAAATACCACTAAAGACTTCAAGCTGTCATTGATGTTAAAGGGGGCAATACACAGTATTAAGAACTGGGGTATATAAACTTTTGATTAGGGTCTTTTGGATAGTTTCTGTTGTGATTATGATTTAAAAAGAGTAAACACAGTTGATTGATAATAAATGGCTACAGCCAAACACTAGTGATGAGTGAAAAAGACGTTTTTGTGTTATCATTCATATTCTCCAAGAAATCATAAATTCTGCCAGGGTATGTAAACTTATGAGCATATATATATATATATATATATATATATATATATATATATATATATATATATATATACTGTATATATATATATATATATATATATATATATATATATATATACACAGTATCTCACAAAAGTGAGTACACTCCTCACATTTTATTATATCTTTTCATAGGACAACACTGAAGAAATTACACTTTGCTACAATGTATTAGAGTGTACAGCTTGTATAACAGTGTATAGCAGTGTAAATTTGCTGTCCCTCCATTCAAAATAACTCAACACACAGCCATTAATGTCTAAACCGCTGGCAACAAAAGTGAGTACACCCCTAAGTGAAAATGTCCAAATTGGGCCCAATTAGCCATTTTCCCTCCCTGGTGTCATGTGACTCATTAGTGTTACAATGTCTCAGGTGTGAATGAGGAGCATGTGTGTTAAATTTGGTTTTATCGCTCTCACTGTCTCATACTGGTCACTGGAAATTCAACATGGCACCTCATTGCAAAGAACTCTCTGAGGATCTGAAAAAAATTAATTGTTGCTCTACATAAACTATACTGTCCTTCCCATGTGAATGAGTCAGGGGTACATAGTACTCCTATTCATTCAAAATACAAAAATGTAACCTAGAAATAAACACACCCAAATGTTTGACAAGTTCTTTATTAAACATCCCATCGATCACTTCCCTCATATTGAATTACATTACAAGTTTTTACAAATACTGTACTGGTGACCCCACAATAGGGATAAAACTTTTTCGCAGAAGAGAGTTTAATAAGACTTGTGGCCACTCATTACAATTAGAAGAAAAGAGGTTTAACCTTAAACTACGTAGAGGGTTCTTTACTGTAAGAGCGGCAAGGATGTGGAATTCCCTTCCACAGGCAGTGGTCTCAGCGGGGAGCATTGATAGCTTCAAGAAACTATTAGATAATCACCTGAATGACCGCAACATACAGGGATATACAATGTAATACTGACACATAATCACACACATAGGTTGGACTTGATGGACTTGTGTCTTTTTTTCAACCTCACCTACTATGTAACTATGTAACATTGCTGTGTCCCTGCCTTCCTTCTAAATGCATTGTAAATAAAGAGGCAGGGTCACTTGGTAATGTGATTGACCAATTTGGACATGTCCATATTTGGTCAAGGATGTCACCCAGGTGACTCCCACCCCTTTTGTTTACTTTAGCAGTGGGGACCAGGAGATGTCATTCAGATGATCCCTGCCCTTTGTTTACTTTAGTGGCAGGGATCATCTAAATGATATCTCCAGGTCCCTGCCACTAAAGTAAACAAAGGAACGGGGTCACCCTGTGATGTCATTGACTAGATATGGTCCTATTTATGCTTGGTCAGAGCAATGTTCTAAGTAGAGAAAAACTGTTTTTGTTTTACTCTGGGTTTTGTAATTCCCAGATCATGGTCTGGAGTCTAGAAGCTTTGAAGAGATTTTGGTAGGAGAAAGATTCTATCCTTGTGCCCAGGTCTTATCTGACCGAGATCCCAAGCCTGAAGTTCCTGCCTGCTGCCTGGACCAATTATTTGGCTGTTGCTGACCACGTTTCTGCCTGCTTCCTGGATCAATGCTCTCCTTAAACCACAGGTAATCTTTTGTTTACCCTTTATTCACCCTCCTACTTCCTGGCCAGTGAACAAATCATTGTGCTATGGGGGCAGCCACCTACCAGTAGGTTATGCTTGCTTTGCTTTAAGAAACAGGGACTGTTGAGGGTGAAGCTAAACTATGCTATATTCACTGACCACACTTACAGAGGCAACCATTACAGTACATTATTTTTTTATACAGTGTTGATTTTTGTGTTACACAGGATACAAAGTTGAGAGCATAATCTGTTCATATATTGAAAAGGTCTTACAGATGTGATATCGCCATAATCGGGAGGAGTAGTCAAATGTATTTTGGGGTGGAATTCTAAGTATGTCCATGCTGTTTATTAGCAATATCCTATATATTGCCCAATTTGTGTTTATAAAAAGTGGCAAGAAAATGAAAAAATGTGATTAGTAGTCAGGAAATTAGATGTGTAATTTATACCCCTAGAATGCCTGAAGGTGCTACTTTCATGTTGGGCCTCTCTAGGTGGCCGGGCTGGGGAAAAGTCACATGTGTGGTATTGTCATACTCAGGAGAAGTAGCAGAATGTATTCTGGGGTGAAATTCTTGGTATTTACATATTGTGTGTTAGAAATGTCTTTTAAATTTACAACTTTGTGTAAAAAGCATATTTCTTTCATGCAAAGTTGTCAATTTTAAGGTATTTCTAACAGAGCATGCACATATCAAGAATGACACCCTAAAATACATTCTGCTACTCCTCCTGAGTTTAGCCATACCACTTGTGTGAGGCTTTTCCACAGCCTGGCCACATAGAGAGGCCCAACATCAAAGTAGCACCTTCAGGGGCTCTGGTGCATAAATTACACATCTAATTTCCTGACTATTAATCACATTATTTGAAGGTCCTGGAGCACCAGGACAGTGGAAACACCCACAAAATGACCCCATTGTGGCTAGCAAACACCCCAATGTATTTTCTACGAGGCATTCATTTTGAACTTGTCATTTTTTTCCACAAGTTTTTGGAAAAAGTGGAAAGAAAATGAAAACGTATTTTTTTTTACACAAAGTTGTCAATGTATAAGATATTTCTAATTCACAGCATGTACATACCAAGAATTACACCCCAAAATACATTCTGTTACATGGCGATTTCACATGTGTGCGACCTTTCCACAGTATGGACACATAGAGAGGCCCAACATCCAAGGAGCACCTTCTGACATTCTATTGGCATAAATTACACATCTAATTTCCTAACAACCTATTATATTTGTAAAGGCCCTGGAGCACCAGAACAGTGGAAACACCCACAAAATGACTCTATTTTAGAAAGAAAACATCCCAACATATTTTCTATGAGATATAAGTAGTCTGTTGAACGTGCCATTTTCTTCAACAAGTTTTTGGAAAAAGTGAAAGAAAATGAAAATTTACTTTTTCCAAAAACTTGTGGAAAAAAATGACATGTTCAACACACTTATTATACCTCATAGAAAATATGTTGGGGTGTTTTCTTTCCAAAATGGAGTCATTTTGAGGGTGTTTGCACTGTCTTGGTGCTAGGTTGTCAGGAAATTAGATGTGTAATGTATGCCCCTAGAATGACCTAGAATGCCCGAAGGTGCTCCTTGGATATTGGGCCTCTCTATGTGGGCAGGCTGTGGAAATGTCTCACACATGTGGCATCGCCATGCTCAGGAGGAGTGGCAGAATGTATTTTTGGGGTGTAATTCTTGGTATGTACATGCTGTGTGTTAGAAATATTTTATAAAAGTAACAAATGTGTGTGAAGAAAATGATTTCTTTCTACTTTTTACAAAAACGTGTGGAAAAAATGACATGTTCAAAAGACTCATTTTGCCTTATAGAAAATATGTTGGGGTGTTTGCTTTCCAAAACTGAGTAATTTTGTGGGTATTTCCACAGTCCTGGTGCTCCAGGGCCTTCAAAAATGTGATTAGTAGTCAGGAAATTATATGTGTAATTTATACCCCTAGAACACCTGAAGGTGCTCCTTGGATGTTGAGCCTCTCTACATGGCTAGGCTGGGGAAAGGTCTTACACATGTGGTATCCCCACATGTGTGTAATCGCAAGTATGCCTATGCTGTGTGTGAGAAATAACTATGAAAAATTTGTGGGAAAAAAAATTGTTAAATTTTTTCAGTTTTTCAAAGATTTGTGGGAAAAGATGAAAACTTCAAAAAACTCACTATGCCTCTTACTAAATACCTTGGACTGTCTACTTTTTACAAAAGGGGTCATTTGGGGGTCCCAGAGCCATGACACCCTTACCTGAGCAAGCTTTATAAAGAAGACCTCCAGCTTCCTGAAGAGGACCCCAAGGAGCACCATAGAGCCTTTATCCAACATAGAGATCTGATGATTGAGAGAATAAATGGAGAACCCCTAGAGAAGAGCAGATGTCAAAGCATCACCAGATTTAAGATATCATTGTTTACATGTTTATCTAAAGCTATACCAAGGTGAGAGGCTAGTGAGCACAGAGGTGACACTATGATGGAAGAAAGGGAAGATTACACAACTGTATGGACAATCACAGCTATTGGTGAAGGGTAGGGATGGTCTGTCTGTTTGAGTCGAACATGAGTTCGACTCAAACATTGGCTGTTCGCCCGTTTGCCGAATAGCGAACAATTTGGGGTGTTCGCAGCAAATTTGAAAGCCAATGGGAGAAATCAAAAGTGCTAATTTTAAAGGTTAATATGAAAGTTATTGTCTTGGGGACCTGGGTCCTGCCCCAGGGGACATGTGTCAATGCAAAAAAAAGTTTTAAAAACTGCAGTTTTTTCGGGAGCATTGATTTTAATAATGCTTAAAGTGAAACAATAAAAGTGAAATATTCCTTTAAATTTCATACCTAGGGGGTGTCTATAGTATGCCTGTAAAGTGGCGCATGTTTCCCGTGTTTACAACAGTCTGAGAGCAAAATGACATTTCTAAAGGAAAAAAAAGTAATTTAAAAGTACTCGCGGCTAAAATGAATTGCAGGGTCTCTGCAATACACATAAAAGTCATTGAAAAAAAACGGCATGGGGTTCCCCCACAGTGCATTACCAGGCCCTTTAGGTCTGGTATGAATATTAAGGAGAACCCCGAACCAAAATAAAAACAAAATGCGTGGGGGTCCCCCCAAATTCCATACCAGGCCCTTCAGGTCTGGTATGGATATTAACCACTTGCCGACCGCCTAACACAGATATACTGTGGCAGAATGGCATGGACAGGCAAAATCACCTACCTGGTACATGATCTGCCTGGTACATTATCTGCCTTCCGAAGGCGGGGGGCGCATCGCTCCCCCCTGGTGCCCGAGGTGGACAGCTTTGTTGGGGAAGCGATACAGGCTGAGGGGGAGGCCACTCATTCGTGGCCACCCCCTCATGATCGCTTCCCATGAATGAAAATCTTCCTCTGCTGCTGTAATGTAAACAGCAGCAGAGGAAGTGATGTCATCTCTCCTTGAACCGGTCTTTTTGTTCCCGCGCTGAGGAGAGAAGACATTAAGTAAGTTTGCACCAACACTACACTTACAGTAGAACACGCAGGCACACTTTTCACCCCCCATCACCCCCCGATCACCCCCCTGTACCCCCTGTCTAGGGATGAGCTTCATGTTTGAGTCAAACCCATGTTCGACTCGAACATCGTCTGTTCACCCGTTTGCCGAATTGCGAACGATATGGGCCATTCGCGCCAAATTTGTGTGGCGCGTCACAGCTCATAATTCACTGCGACATTGCAGTGCATTGCTGGCTGATGATTGGCCAAGAATGCACTATGACCTGCATGCTTGGCCAATCACAGTGCCATCTGAACAGAGAGCCGTAATTGGCCAAAGCCAAGGAGGCTTTGGCCAATTATGACTCAGGGGATTAAGTACACGCCCCACACTATATAAGGCCACCTGCGCAGCGGCCCTGTGTAGTGTCTGTTCCGGCGTTGAGAGAGAGATAGACAGAGAGACAGTGTCATTTGATTTAAGTTAGATAGATTAGGCAGGACAGTCAGTGAGTTAGCTGCACTTACAGTGTATTGTGTGTGTATATATATATATATATATATATATATATATATATATATATATATGCATCCCAGGTGTTATGTGTGTGTGGGTATATATATATATATATATATATATATATATATATATATATATATACACTGTATTCAGTTTAGCTAGATCCGTTCCTGTTATCTTGCTACTGACAGGCAGGCTTGTGTTGTTACAGTATTTACAGCTACCTGAAGAAAATTGCTGGTGTTCTTTTGATCCTATTAGTACCACAGTCAGGCAGCTAGACTATTTACAGTTAGTGTAGTGCGTCCTCCTCACGTGTTCAGTTAAAGCTACAAGTTAGTTTTGTGAGACCTCTGCACGGTGTTCAGCTAAAGCTACAAGTTAGTGTAGTGCGTCCTCCTCACAGTGTTCAGCTAAAGCTACAAGTTAGTGTAGTGCACAGTGTTCTGCTAAAGCTACAAGTTAGTGCAGTGCGACCTCTGAACAGTGTTCAGCTAAAGCTACAAGTTGGTGTAGTGTAGGGATGAGCCGAACACCCCCCGGTTCGGTTCACACCAGAACCTGCGAACGGACCGAAAATTCGCACGAATGTTAGAACCTCATTGACGTCTATGGGACTCGAACGTTCGAAATCAAAAGTGCTCATTTTAAAGGCTAATTTGCATGGTATTGTCCTAAAAAGGGTTTGGGGACCCGGGTCCTGCCCCAGGGGACATGTATGAATGCAAAAAAAACTTTTTAAAACGGCCGTTTTTTTCGGGAGAAGTGATTTTAATGATGCATAAAGTAGAAAAAAAGGGATATATTCCTTTAAATATCATACCTGGGGGGTGTCTATAGTATGCCTGTAAAGTGCCGTGTGTTTCCCGTGCTTAGAACAGTCCCTGCACAAAATGTCATTTTTAAAGGAAAAAAGTCATTTAAAACTGCTTGCGGTTTTAATGTAATGTCGGATCCTGGCAATATGGATGAAAATCAGTGAGACAAACGGCATGGGTACCCCAAAGTCCATTACCAGGCCCTTTGGGTCTTGTATGGATATTAAGGGGAACCCCGCACCCAAATTAAAAAAGGAAACAGCAGTATACAGGCTCTGTACTCTGAACAGCAGTATACAGGCGGTGCAAACAAGACAGGGACTGTAGGTTTGTTGTTAAGTAGAATCTGTTTGTAATTTTGAACTGGTACATTTTTAACGTGTTTAGCTCCAGCCAAAAAATCTATTTTAAGCTTTTTGGAAAACATAGGGAAGGGTTATCACCCCTGTGACATTTGTTTTGCTGTCTGTGCTCCTCTTCAGAAGATTTCACCTCATTTTTTGTCCCAATGACAAATGTTTTTTGAAAATTTGGGTTTTTTTGTGAAACAAGGATTGGTGATAAAGCATCAGTGGAAAGGAGAAATGTTTTTCCCATATCAACTCTTACAGGAGAGAATTTCCCTTCCTAGGGGTAGATTTCATCTCACTTCCTGTTGTCTCCTTCCATTTGCAAGTAGGAGTCCTTTGTAAGTTGGATGTTTGAAAGTAGGGGCCTGCCCTATATACTCAGCAGAAATTTGGGCCTTAGGTGTTGTTGTGGCCACAACACTGTAAGCCCTCACAGGGCCCTGCTGTGAAATATTCGATCAAGAATTGTAATTACATGCCCCTGTTGAATAGGGGCAGAAAAATTGAGCCTTTGGTGGTGGTGGAGCTGGTGCCACAACACTGTTAGTCCTCACTCGCTCTTGGTGGGCGCAGAAACGGGCCCTGCTGTGAAATATTAGATCAAGAATTGTAATTACATGTCCCTGTTGAACAAGGGCTGAAAAATTGGACCTTAGGCACTGGTGCTGGTGCCACAACACTGCAACCCCTCACAGATACTCTAGTTGGAACGCTGAAACGAGCCCTGCTGCAAAGTATTGCATCAAAAATTGTAATTACATGTCCCTGTTAAACAGGGGCTGAAAAATTGGGCCTTAGGCACTGGTGGCGGCGCCCAGAACCAAAAATGTTCTTACAAGCTATCAGCGTGATCATTGAGGAGGAATAGGATAAATCCTCGGGATAGTCACTTAGCATGAGCATAGGCAGTCTTTGAAGGGATCTGAGATTTAAAAAAAAATTATTCGGTTACATCAGCATCAGGTGCTTGGTAGCTGGTGGTGATCCAAGACTGATTCATTTTTATGAAGGTCAGTCAATATATCGAGTCGGTGGACAGACGCACCCTGTGATCGGTTACAAAGCCTCCAGCAGCACTGAATGTGCATTCTGAAAGAACGCTGGATGCAGGACAGGCCAGTAGCTCAATTGCATACTGTGCAAGCTCTGGCCGGTGATCCATCCTCAAGACCCAGTAACCCAGAGGATTTTCGGTGGGAAAGGTGTCCAAGTCAGATCTTGCCCCTAGGTATTCCTGCACCATGTAAAACAGACGCTGGCGATGGTTGCTGGAACTGATCATACCTTGGGGCTGCAGAGTAAAAAATTGTCTGAACGCATCATTCAGACGGCCACCTTCTCCACCGCTCCTTCTTTGACTGACCGAAGCCTCAGCAACACGTTGTCCAGAAACAGGAGTTTGTAACCTCCCAGTCTCTGGGAATGCATTGCACAGACCTTTCTGCAAGGCCTCCCGAAGATGTTTCATCCTCTGCTCCCTCTGCGATGGCAAGATAAGGTCCGCAACCTTACCCTTGTAACGTGGATCAAGGAGGGTTGCCAGCCAGTATTGGTCCTTCTCCTTAAAACCATGAATACAAGGATCCTTACGCAGGCTTTGCAGGATCAGGGAGGCCATGCACCATAGGTTTGCTGAGGCATTCGGTCTGGAGTCCTCTGTGTCACTAAAGACGACATGGTCCGCAGCCACCTCCTCCCAGCCACGTACAAGTCCATGTGTTTCTTGGGACTGATCCTTTAAAAACTGCTGCTGATGCTGAGTGCCAGGTTCCACCTCCATACTGACACAATCCTCCTCCTCCTCCTCTTCCTGTGTGATCGGCGGGCACGCAGGAACACTGTCTGGATAAAGGGGGCCTTGAGAGCTAAGGAAGTCCTCCTCTTCCTGCCTCTGTTCTGCCTCAAGTGCCCTGTCCATTATTCCACACAGCGTGTGCTCCAACAGGTGGACAAGGAGGACAGTGTCACTGATGCATGCACTGCCACTGCTCACCATCCTCGTGGCCTCCTCAAATGGTGACAGGACAGTTCATGCATCCCTGATCATGGCCCACTGGCGTGGGGAAAAAAACAAGCTCCCCTGACCCTGTCCTGGTGCCATAGTCGCACAGGTACTCATTGATGGCCCTCTGCTGCATGTGCAGCCGCTGCAGCATGGCCAACGTTGAGTTCCACCTGGTGGGCATGTCGCAGATTAGGCGGTTCTTGGGCAGGTTAAACTCCTTTTGGAGGTCTGCCAGCCTAGCACTGGCATTATATGACTGGCAGAAATGCACACAGACTTTCCTGGCCTGCCTCAGGACATCCTGTAAGCCCGGGTATCTGCCCAAGAACCCGCTGCACCACCAAGTTAAGGATGTGAGCCAAACAGGGCACATGGGTCATTTGTCCCTGTCGGAGGGCAGAGAGGAGGTTGGTGCCATTGTCGCAAACCACCATTCCTGCCTTAAGTTGGCGTGGCATCAACGACCTCTGAACCTGCCCCTGCAGAGCTGACAGAACCTCTGCCCCAGTGTGGCTCCTGTCCCCCAAGCACACTAGCTCAAGCACCGCATGGCATCTTTTGGCCTGCATACTTGCGTAGCCCCTTGAATGGTTAGCACCGCTGGTTCCGAGGATAAAGCACAGGAAGAGGCCATGGAGGAAGAAGAAGAGGAGGGGGTGGAGGAGAGAGGTGTGTCACAATCAGTAGTAGTGGCATTTTCAAGGTGTGGTGGCAGAACAACCTCCAACACTACTACACCTTGTCCTGCATCCTTCCCAGCTGCCAGCAGAGTCACCCAATGCGCGGTGAAACTTAGATAAGGTCCCTGTCCATGCCTGCTGGACCATGAGTCAGTGGTAATATGCACCTTACCGCTGACCACCCTGTCCAGCGAGGCATGGGCATTGCCTTCCACATGCCGGTAGAGAGCCGGAATCGCCTTCCATGAGAAAAAGTGGCGTTTGGGTACCTGTCACTGAGGAACCGCACATTCCACAAGCTCACGGAAGGGGGCAGAGTCTACCAACCGAAAAGGCAGCAGTTGAAGTGCTAGCAATTTTGCCAAGCTAGTATTCAACCGCTGGGCATGTGGATGGCTGGGAGCGAATTTCTTTCGGTGGTGCAGCAGCTGGGGCAGGGAAATTTGCCTGGTACAATCTGACGTTGGTGTACCGAAAGCAGATTGCCCACAAGTACTTGGCTGTGACACACCTAATTCTACACCTTCATTCCTCTCAGTGCAGGTCTCAGAGAGGACTGAAGGTATAGTGGGGTTGGAGATCTCAGCTGAGGAGGAGCAAGGAGAGGTCCTCTTTGTTCTTTGGTGTGGGTCTTTTATATACGCTTGCCAACGAACTGCATGGCAGGTCAACATATGTCTGGTCAAGCATGTGGTGCCCAAGCAGGAGATGTTTTGGCCAAGTGAGATACGCTTGAGACATATGTTGCAAATAGCAGTGGTGCGATCTGATGCACTCATCTCAAAAAAGGCCCACACCAAAGAACTTTTGGAATAACGCGCAGAGACAGCAGCACCCTGCACATGCGGAGCTTTGGGGTGTGATGCAGTCAGTGTGCTGCTCTTAGGCTGGCCCCTGGAGGGCATCCTGCCTTGTTGGTGATGTGCCTCCTCCTCCTCCTCCCTCCTGTCAGGCACCCATGTTGAGTCAGTGACCTCATCATCCCCTCCCTCCTCATCACTGGAGCAAACCTGGCAGTATGCTGCAGCAGGGTGAGCATGACTGCCAGATTGCTGTCCTTCTTGGGCACCCCCTCTGTCCGTGCTCACGTTACTGCCTTCATCTAGCTCAGTATCATCATCAGAGCCTTCTAAATGCTGGGCATCCTCCTGGAGCATGTACCCAACATTGTGGTCAAACAGTTCAAGGGACTGCTCAGGAGGACATGGTGGGGCAAGGGAAGGAGTCACTGATGCCATTGAGAGAAGGGAAGAGGCCGCGTTGGCAGCTGCTTTGCCAGACAAAGTACCCTGAGCATGGGTGAGAGAGGATGAGGAGGATGAGGATGGCTTGGTCATCCACTTGACCAAGTCTTCCGCATGTTGCGACTCAACACGGCCAGCTGCCGAAAAAAAGTCAAGCGTGTCCTACGTGAGGATGCACCATCTCTACGACCAGCACTGTTGCCTCTAGACACAGAGCCTGCTTGCCCTCTTTTATTGGCTTGTGACTGTCTGCCTCTCCTTGTTGGCCTTCCAGACATACGAATGGCCTGTAGCTGCACTAAGCTGGGATATATATATATATATATATATATATATATATACTGATACTGCAGCTAGCAAAATCAACTGCCTGCCTGTAGTATGAGAACACCACCAACCTTCTACAGGTAGCTTTAGGTGAACACTGTGCAGAGCTTGCAAAAAACTAACTTGTAGCTTATTTAGCTGCCTGCGGTACTGATAGGATCAGGAAAACACCACCAACCTTCTACAGGTAGCTTTAGGTGAACACTGTGCAGAGCTGGCAAAAAACTAACTTGTAGCTTATTTAGCTGCCTGCGGTAGTGATAGGATCAGGAAAACACCACCAACCTTCAACAGGTAGCTTTAGCTGAACACTGTGCAGAGCTCACAAAAAACTAACTTGTAGCTTATTTAGCTGCCTGTGGTAGTGATAGGATCAGGAAAACACCACCAACCTTCGACAGGTAGCTTTAGGTGAACACTGTGCAGAGCTCGCAAAAAAACTAACTTGTAGCTTATTTAGCTGCCTGTGGTAGTGATAGGATCAGGAAAACACCACCAACCTTCTACAGGTAGCTTTAGCTGAACACTGTGCAGAGCTCGCAAAAAACTACATTGTAGTTTTAGCTGAACACTGTGAGGAGGACGCACTACACTAACTTGTAGCTTTAGCTGAACACTGTTGTGCAGAGGTCGCACTACAATAACTTGTAGTTTTAGCTGAACACTGTTCAGAGGACACACTACACTAACTTGTAGCTTTAGCTGAACACTGTGCAGAGGTCGCACTACACTAACTTGTAGTTTTAGCTGAACACTGTGAGGAGGACGCACTACACCAACTTGTAGCTTTAGCTCAACACTGTGAGGAGGACGCACTACCCTAACTTGTGGCTTTAGCTGAACACTGTGAGGAGGACGCACTACACTAATGGTAAGTAGTCTAGCTGCCTGACTGTGGTACTAATAGGATAAAAAGAACACCAGCAATTTTCTTCAGGTAGCTGTAAATACTGTAACAAGACAAGCCTGCCTGTCAGTAGGAAGATAACAGGAACGGATCTAGCTAAACTGAATACAGTGTCTATTTATATATTTATATTTATTTATAACACCTGGGATGTATATATATATATATATATATATATATATATATATATATATATATATATATATAATATATATATATATATACACAATACACTGTAAGTGCAGCTAACTCACTGACTGTCCTGCCGTATCTAACTCAAATGAAATGACACTGTCTCGCTCTCTGTAAGCACGCTGGAACACACTACACAGGGCCGTTGTGCAGGCGACCTTATACAGTATAGTGTGGGGCGTGTTCTAAACCCCCTGAGCCTTAATTGGCCAAAGCCACCCTGGCTTTGGCCAATTACAGCTCTCTGTACTGACAGCGCTGTGATTGGCCAAGCATGTGGGTCATAGTGCATGCTTGGCCAATCATCAGCCAGCAATGCACTGCGACGCCGCAGTGAATTATGGGCCATGACACGCCACACGAATTTGGCACGAAAGGCCCATATCATTCGCAATTCGACGAACAGACGATGTTGGAGTCGAACATGGGTTCGACTCGAACACAAAGCTCATCCCTAGTGTAGTGCGTCCTCCTCACAGTGATCAGCTAAAACTACAAGTTAGTGTAGTGCGACCTCTGCACAGTGTTCAGCTAAAGCTACCTGTAGAAGGTTGGTGGTGTTTTCCTGATCCTATCACTACCGCAGGTAGCTAAATAAGCTACAAGTTAGTTTTTTGCGAGCTCTGCACAGTGTTCAGCTAAAGCTACCTGTAGAAGGTTGGTGGTGTTTTCCTGATCCTATCACTACCGCAGGCAGCTAAATTATTTACACGTTAGTGTAGTGTAACCTCTGGACAGTGTTCAGCTAAAGCTACCTGTAGAAGGTTGGTGGTGTTCTCATACTACAGGCAGGCAGTTGATTTTGCTAGCTGCAGTATCAGTATATATATATATATCCCAGCTTAGTGCAGCTACAGGCCATTAGTATGTCTGGAAGGCCAACAAGGAGAGGCAGACAGTCACAAGCCAATAAAAGAGGGCAAATAGGCTCTGTGTCTAGAGGCAACAGTGCTGGTCGTGGAGACGGTGCATCCTCCTCAGCACATGGCCGTGGGACACGCTTGGCCTTTTTTTCGGCAGCTGGCCGTGTTGAGCTGCAACATGCGGAAGACTTGGTCGAGTGGATGACCAAGCCATCCTCATCCTCCTCATCCTCCTCATCCTCCCCATCCTCCTCATCCTGTCTCACTAATTCTCAGGGTACTTTGTCTGGCAAAGCAGCTGCCAACTGCCTCTTCCCTCGGCTCAATGGCATCAGTGACTCCTTCCCTAGCCCCGCCATGTCCTCCTGAGGAGTCCCTCAAACTGTTTGACCACAGTATTGGGTACATGCTCCAGGAGGATGCCCAGCGTTTAGAAGACTCTGATGATGATACTGAGCTAAATGAAGGCAGTAACATGAGCACGGACAGAGGGGGTGCCCAAGAAGAACAACAATCTGGTAGTCATGCTCCCCCTGCTGCAGCATACTGCCAGGTTTGCTCCAGTGATGAGATGGGAGGGGTTGATGAGATCACTGACTCAACGTGGGTGCCTGATAGGAGAGAGGAGGAGGAGGAGGAGGCACATCACCAATGAGGCAGGATGCCCTCCAGGGGCCAGCCTAAGAGCAGCACACTGACTGCATCACACCCCAAAGCTCCGCATGTGCAGGGCGCTGCTGTCTCTGCGCGTTATTCTAAAAGTTCTTTGGTGTGGGCCTTTTTTGAGAAGAGTGCATCAGATCGCACCGCTGCTATTTGCAACATCTCTCGCATGGCCAAAACATCTCCCGCTTGGGCACCACATGCTTGACCAGACATATGTTGACCTGCCATGCAGTTCGTTGGCAAGCGTATCTAAAAGACCCACACCAAAGAACAAAGAGGACCTCTCCTTGCTCCTCATCAGCTGAGATCTCCAACCCCACTATACCTTCAGTCCTCTCTGAGACCTGCACTGAGAGGAATGAAGGTGTAGAATTAGGTGTGTCACAGCCAAGTACTTGTGGGCAATCTGCTTTTGGTACACCGACGTCAGATTGTACCAGCCAAATTTCCCTGCCCCAGCTGCTGCACCGCCAAAAGAAGTTCGCTCCCAGCCATCCACATGCCCAGCGGTTATATGCTAGCTTGGCAAAATTGCTAGCACTTCAACTGCTACCTTTTCAGTTGGTAGACTCTGCCCCCTTCCGTGAGTTTGTGGAATGTGCGGTTCCTCAGTGGCAGGTACCCAAATGCCACTTTTTCTCACGGAAGGCGATTCCAGCTCTCTACCGGCATGTGGAAGGCAATGTCTTGGCCTCGCTGGACAGGGCGGTCAGCGGTAAGGTGCATATTACCGCTGACTCATGGTCCAGCAGGCATGGACAGGGACGTTACACGGCGCATTGGGTGACTCTGCTGGCAGCTGGGAAGGATGCAGGACAAGGTGCAGTAGTGTTGCAGGTTGTTCTGCCACCATGCCTCCAAAATGCCACTACTAATGATTGTGACACACCTCTCTCCTCCACCCCTTCTCTTCTTCTTCCTCCATGGCCTCTTCCTGTGCTTTGTCCTCGGAACCAGTGGTGCTCCGTAGGCATTCAAGGGGCTACGCAAGTACACAGGCCAAAAGATGCCATGCGGTGCTTGAGCTGGTGTGCTTGGGGGACAGGAGCCACATTGGGGCAGAGGTTCCGTCAGCACTGCAGGGGCAGGTTCAGAGGTGGTTGACGCCACGCCAACCTAAGGCAGGAATGGTGGTTTGCGACAATGGCACCAACCTCCTCTTCACCCTCCGACAGGGACAACTGACCCATGTGCCCTGTTTGGCTCACGTTCTTAACTTGGTGGTGCAGCGGTTCTTGGGCAGGTACCCGGGCTTACAGGATGTCCTGAGGCAGGCCAGGAAAGTCTGTGTGCATTTCTGCTGGTCATATAATGCCAGTGCTTGGCTGGCAGACCTCCAAGAGGAGTTTAACCTGCCCAAGAACCGCCTAATCTGTGACATGCCCACCAGGTGGAACTCAACGTTGGCCATGCTGCAGCGGCTGCACATGCAGCAGAGAGCCATCAATGAGTACCTGTGCGACTATGGCACCAGGACAGGGTCAGGGGAGCTTGTTTTTTTTTCCCATGCCAGTGGGCCATGATCAGGGATGCATGCACTGTCCTGTCCCCATTTGAGGAGGCCACGAGGATGGTGAGCAGTGACAGTGCATGCATCAGTGACACTGTCCCCCTTGTCCACCTGTTGGAGCACACGCTGCATGGAATAATGGACAGGGCACTTGAGGCAGAACAGAGGCAGGAAGAGGAGGACTTCCTTAGCTCTCAAGGCCCCCTTTATCCAGACAGTGTTCCTGCGTGCCCACTGATCACACAGGAAGAGGACGAGGAGGAGGATTGTGTCAGTATGGAGGTGGAGCCTGGCACTCAGCATCAGCAGCAGTCTTTAAGGGATCATTCCCAAGAAACACATGGACTTGTACGTGGCTGGGAGGAGGTGGCTGCGGACCATGTCGTCCTTAGTGACCCAGAGGACTCCGGACCGAATGCCTCAGCAAATCTACACTGCATGGCCTCCCTGATCCTGCAAAGCCTGTGTAAGAATCCTCGTATTCGTGGTATCAAGGAGAAGGACCAATACTGGCTGGCAACCCTCCTTGATCCACGTTACAAGGGTAAGATTGCGGACCTTATCTTGCCATCGCAGAGGGAGCAGAGGATGAAACATCTTCAGGAGGCCTTGCAGAAAGGTCTGTGCAACGCGTTCCCAGAGACTGGAAGGTTACAAACTCCTGTTTCTGGACAACGTGTTGCTGAGGCTTCGTTCAGTCAAAGAAGGAGTGGTGGAGAAGGTGGCCACCTGACCGATGCGTTCAGACAATTTTTTGTCCACAGCCCCAAGGTATGATCGGTTCCAGCAACCATCGCCAGCGTCTGTTTTACATGGTGCAGAAATACCTAGGGGCAAGATCTGACTTGGACACCTTTCCCACCGAAAATCCTCTGGGTTACTGGGTCTTGAGGATGTATCACTGGCCAGAGCTTGCACAGTATGCAATTGAGCTACTGGCCTTTCCTGCATCTAGCGTTCTTTCGGAACGCACATTCAGTGCTGCTGGAGGCTTTGTAACCAATCACAGGGTGCATCTGTCCACCGACTCGGTCGATCGACTGACCTTCATAAAAATTGGTCATGGATCACCACCAGCTACCAAGCACCTGATGCTGATGTAACCGAATAATTTTTTTTGAAATCTCAGATCCCTTCAAAGACTGCCTATGCAGATGCTGAGTGACTATCCTGAATAAATATCCTCTTCCTCCTCAATGATCACGCTGATAGCTTGTAAGAACATTTTTGGTTCTGGGCACCGCCACCAGGGGCGTGTAATTACAATTTTTGATGCAATACTTTGCAGCAGGGCTCGTTCCTGCGTTCCAACTAGAGTATCTGTGAGGGGTTGCAGTGTTGTGGCACCAGCACCAGTGCCTAAGGCCTAATTTTTCAGCCCCTGTTCAACAGGGGCGTGTAATTACAATTTTTGATGCAATACTTTGCAGCAGGGCTCGTTTCTGCATTCCAACTAGAGTATCTGTGAGGGGTTGCAGTGTTGTGGCACCAGCACCAGTGCCTAAGGCCCAATTTTTCAGCCCCTGTTCAACAGGGACATGTAATTAGAATTCTTTATCTAATAATTCACAGCAGGGCCCGTTTCTGCGTCCACCAAGATTAACTGTGATGACTGACAGTGTTGTGGCACCAACACCACCACCACCAAAGGCCCAATTTTTCTGGCCCTGTTCAACGGGGGCATGTAATTACAATTCTTGATTGAATATTTCACAGCAGGGTACGTTTCTGCACCCACCAAGATTAACTATGAGGACTTACAGTGTTGTGGCACCAGCACCACCACCACCACCACCACCACCAAAGGCCCAATTTTTCTGGCCCTGTTCAACAGGGGCATGTAATTACAATTCTTGATCCAATATTTCACAGCAGGGCCCTGTGAGGGATTACAGTGTTGAGGCCACAACAACACCTAAGGCCCAAATTTCTGCTGAGTATATAGGGCAGGCCCCTACTTTCAAACATCCAACCTACAAACGACTCCTACTTGCAAACGGAAGGAGACAACAGGAAGTGAGATAAAATCTACCCCATAGGAAGGGAAATCTCTCCTGTAAGAGTTAATATGGGAAAAACTTTTCTCCTGTCCACTGATGATTTATCACCAATCCTTGTTTCACTAAAAACCCCAAATTTTCAAAAAACATTTGTCATTGGGACAAAAAGTGAGGTGGAATCTTCTGAAGAGGAGCACAGACAGCAAAACAAATGTCACAGGGGTGATAACCCTTCCCTATGTTTTCCAAAAAGCTTAAAACAGATTTTTTGGCTGGAGCTACACTTTAAAAATGTACCAGTTCAAAATTACAAACAGATTCTACCTAACAACAAACCTACAGTCCCTGTCTTGTTTGCACCGCCTGTATACTGCTGTTCAGAGTATATAGGGCCTGGGGACCCCACGCCTTTCCTTTTTTTAATTTGGGTGAGGGGTTCCCCTTAATATCCATACAGGACCCAAAGGGCCTGGTAATGGACTGGAGGGTACCCATGCTGTTTGTCTCACTGATTTTCATCCATATTGCCAGGACCCGACATTACATGAAAGCCGCAAGTAGTTTTAAATGACTTTTTTTCCTTTAAAAATGTCATTTTGTGCAGGGACTGTTCTAAGCACCGGAAACACGCACCACTTTACAGGCATACTATAGACACCCCCCGGTATGATATTTAAAGGAATATTTCACTATTTTTTTTTTTTTTTACCTTAAGCATCATTAAAATCACTGCTCCCAAAAAAACGGATGTTTTTAAAAGCTTTTTTTGCATTGATACATGTCCCCTGGGGCAGGAACCAGGTTTTTAGGACAATACCATGAAAATTAGCCTTTAAAATGAGCACTTTTGATTTCAAACGTTCAAGTCGCATAGACGTCAATGGGGTTCTAACATCCGTGCAAATTTTTGGTCCGTTCGCAGGTTCTGGTGCTAACCGGAACCGGGGGGTGTTCGGCTCATCCCTACCCCTGTCACAGTGACACTAATAGCAATTTTTTTTTGCATTGGTGTCAGTTTGTGACAGTTGTAAGTGGTAGGGCAGTTAGGGTTAGCCCCCTTTAGGTCTAGGGTACCCCCCTAACCCCCTAATAAAGTTTTAACCCCTTGATCACCTCCCATCGCCAGTGTAACTAAGCAATCGTTTTTCTGATCACTGTATTAGTGTCACAGGTGACGCTAGTTAGGGAGGTAAGTATATAGGTTCGCCATCAGCATTTTATAGCGACAAGGACCCCCATATACTACCTAATAAAGGTTTGAACCCCCTGATTGCTCCCTAGTTAACCCTTTCACCAGTGATCACCATATAACTGTTACGGGTGACGCTGGTTAGTTAGTTCGCGATTTATAAAGGTTTTACCCCCTAATCACCCGGCGGTGATATAAGTTAAGTTTTAGGGTCAGATAAGGTCTGCGTCGCCCCAGGCAGCGTCAGGTTAGCGCCAGTACCGCTAACACCAACGCACGCAGCATACACCTCCCTTAGTGGTGTAATATCTGAACGGATCAATATCTGATCCGATCAGATCTATACTAGCGTCCCCAGCAGTTTAGGGTTCCCAAAAACGCAGTGTTAGCAGGATCAGCCCAGATACCTGCTAGCACCCGCGTTTTGCCCCTCGGCCCAGCCCACCCAAGTGCAGTATCGATCGATCACTGTCACTTACTAAACACACATAACTGCAGCGTTCGCAGAGTCAGGCCTGATCCCTGGGATCGCTAACAGTTTTTGTTGGTAGCATTTTGATACAGTCGCTAACAGTCAGGAGCTTTTTTACCTGTGAGTTTCACTAGTGTACCACTAAATTTAGAGCCCAAAATGGCAAATCGAAGGTACACTAGTGAAGAGGCCTACACGTTTCTGAGCATGGCAGATAGTAAAGAGGAAGTCACTCATCTGTCAGATTCAGGCTCAGAATACGATCCTGTAGAGGACAGCAGCTCCATGACAGATAGCTCTGACGACGGAGTTGTGATCCCTGCCAAGGTCAGGTGTACCAGACCCCAAACTTCTTCTTCTGTCCTTGGTATGCAAGAACCACAGGTCCCTCATATGGAGCAGAGAAGTACTAGCGTCGCTATTTCTCCTGGAGAACTGGCAAGCACCAGCGGCCTAGTACACCCTGGTCATACATCCAGCACTGCAGTAACACTTTTTGATGTGGCGAGTCCCATAAGTGCAGTTCAAGCTGGCGAGGTGGCAAGCACAAATAGTGTCCCACTGCCACCAAGAAGAAGATGAACACAGGCCCGTCATGCCCATAGTGCCCTTCCTGCTGCATTTGCCAATCTGAATTGGGAACCCACCACTTATGCAGCACCCGTACTTCCCCCATTCACTGGCCAACCCGGCATTCAGGTGGAAACAGTTGATTTTACGTCACTGGATTTTTATTCGCTGTTTTTACCAAAGATCTCTATAGATCTATTGTGGAGCAAAGCAATTTGTACGCTGGTCAACACATCGCCACTATTCCCAAGTCCTCCCTTGCCAGAGATTGGAAACCAATTACGGTTTCCAAATTTAAGATCTTTCTGGGCATTTCCCTCAACATGGGCATAAATAAAAAGAGTGAGTTGCGGTCATATTGGTCCACTGACCCAATTCACCATATGCCCATGTTCTCTGCCTCCATGGCCAGGGCATGATACGAGCAGATTTTGTGGTTCATGCACTTCAACAACAATGAACTCTGTCTTCCTCGTGGAGACCCTGAATACGATCGGCTCTACAAAATTTGGCCCCTCGTAAACCACTTCAACCAACGTTTTGCAGACTTGTTTACTCCCCATCAAGTTGTCTGCTTTGATGAGTCCCTGATTAAGTTTTCTGGCTGCTTGTCGTTCAAACAGTACCTTCCCAGCAAGCGTGCCAGATACGGGGTCAAGATGTATAAGCTCTGTGACAGGGCCACAGGCTATACATGTAGTTTTATGGTTTACGAGGGCAAAGATAGTCACGTAGAGCCGACAAACTGCCCTGACTACATAGGAAGCACTGGCAAGATTGTGTGGGACTTGGTGTCACTCTTTTTCGGAAAGGGGTACCACTTGTACGTGGACAATTATTACACAAGCATGTCACTTTTTAGTCACCTTTTTGATCATCAGATTGAAGCATGTGGCACCGTGCGACCTAATCGCTGGGGCTTTCCCCAGCGGCTTGTAGATTCCCGTCTTAGGCTGGGGGAGAGAGCCTGCTTGCAGTGTAATAATTTGCTCGCTATGAAGTGGAGGGATAATAAGAATGTTTTCGTTCTTACCTCCCTTCGTGCAGACACGACGGTCCAAATTACTATGGCGACTGGTGTTGTGGAGAAACCCCTCTGTGTCCACGAATATAACCTTAACATAGGAGGGGTGGACCTCAACGACCAGTTGTTGGCACCGTACCTAGTTGTCCGTAAGGCCAGACGCTGGTACAAAAAAGAGTCTGTTTATTTATTTCAATTTTCTTTGCTGAAAGCTTATGTGCTATACAGAGCTTCAGGACGGACTGGATCCTTCCTTAAATTCCAGGAAGAGATCGTCAGAGCCCTTCTGTTTCCAGGCTGTGCTCCACCTCACCTTTCCCAACCAAATGCAGTAAGCTGACTGCATGAGAGGCATTTCCTTTATGTCCTCCTGAGTACCCCTACCCAACGAGCTCCCCAAAAAAGATGTCGTGTCTGCAGCAAACGCGGATATAGGCGTGACACCCGGTATTATTGTCCCTCCTGTCCTGACAATCCTGGTCTTTGCATTGGTGAATGTTTTGAACGCTACCATACACTAGTTGAGTATTAGCGTAGGGTACAGCACTGCACAGACTAGGACACACTTTCACAGGGTCTCCCAAGATGCCATCGAATTTTGAGAGACCCAAACCTGGTACCAGTTACAAAAGTTAAAGTTACAAAAAAAAGTGTAAAAAAAAAAACAAACACAAAAAAGTAAAAAAAAAAAAAAAACACAGAAAAATATATAAGATAAAAAAAACAAAAATAGTTGTTGTTTTATTGTTCTCTCTCTATTCTCTCTCTATTGTTCTGTTCTGTTTTTTTTACTGTATTCTATTCTGCAATGTTTTATTGTTATTATGTTTTTATCATGTTTGCTTTATAGGTATGCAATTTTTTTTATACTTTACCGTTTACTGTGTTTTATTGTTAACCATTTTTTTGTTTTCAGGTATGCCATTCAGCTGCAGAGCTGATTTATTTATCTTGACAGCAACAGCATTTGCTCCCACGATACATAAAGCCGTGACTCCAGCGCTGTCGGAGGTGATTTCACCACCACAGTTACATACTTCAGCATATATGCCAAAGCGTGGGGGCAGCAGTGGGTGGAGGAGCGATTTGCTCCTACCTTTTGCGGGAGGATTTATAAACGGTGCATGTATGCCCATCATTAGAAGTGGGTGGATGAAGGGAGGCATTCTAATGGTGGGCATACCCACCGATCAGTATCTTTTTTTCGTTCAGCCCACAGGCTGCATGAAAAAAAAGTTTACAATATATGCCCAACAAGGACCAGCAACGTATTGGTATGTTGCTGGAATTTGAGTGGTTATACCAGAATGATGCCTACAGGTTTAGGTATCATCTTGGTATCATTCTTTTCAGCCAGCGGTCGGCTTTCATGTAAAAGCAATCCTAGCAGCTAATTAGCCTCTAGACTGCTTTTACAAGCAGTGGGAGGGAATGCCCCCCCACCGTCTTCCATGTTTTTCTATGGCTCTCCTGTCCCAACAAGGAACCTGAGAATGCAGCCGGTGATTCAGCCAGCTGACCATAGAGCTGATCAGAGACCAGAATGGCTCCAAACATCTCTATGGCCTAAGAAACCGGAAGCTACGAGCATTCCATGACTTAGATTTCGCCGGATGTAAACAGCGCCATTGGCAAATAGGGAAAGCATTTTATCATACCGATCTTGGTGTGGTCAGATGCTTTGAGGGCAGAGGAGAGATCTAGGGTCTAATAGACCCAAATTTTTTCAAAAAAGAGTACCTGTCATTACCTATTGCTATCATAGGGGATATTTACATTCCCTGAGATAACAATAAAAATGATTAAAAAAAATGAAAGGAACAGTTTAAAAATAAGATAAAAAAGCAAAAAAATAATTTAAAAAAAGCACCCCTGTCCCCCCCTGCTCTCACGCAAAGGCGAACGCAAGCATTGGTCTGGCGTCAAATATAAACAGCAATTGCACCATGCATGTGAGGTATCACCGCGAAAGTCAGATCGAGGGCAGTAATTTTAGCAGTAGACCTCCTCTTTAAATCTAAAGTGGTAACCTGTAAAGGCTTTTAAAGGCTTTTAAAAATGTATTTAGTTTGTCGCCACTGCACGTTTGTGCACAATTTTAAAGCATGTCATGTTTGGTATCTATGTACTCGGCCTAAGATTATCTTTTTTATTTCATCAAACATTTGGGCAATATAGTGTGTTTTAGTGCATTAAAATTTAAAAAAGTGTGTTTTTTCCCAAAAAAATGCGTTCGAAAAATTGCTGCGCAAATACTGTGTGAAAAAAAAAAAATTAAACACCCACCATTTTAATTTGTAGGGCATTTGCTTTAAAAAAAATATACAGTCAGGTCCATAAATATTGGGACATGGACACAATTCTAATCTTTTTGGCTCTATACACCACCACAATGGATTTGAAATGAAACAAACAAGATGTGCTTTAACTGCAGACTTTCAGCTTTAATTTGAGGGTATTTACATCCAAATCAAGTGAACAGTGCAGGAATTACAACAGTTTGTAAATGTGCCTCCCACTTTTTAAGGGACCAAAAGTAATGGGACAGATTAACAATCATTTATCAAACTTTCACTTTTTAATACTTGGTTGCCGATCGCATAGGCACATATACATGTGTTGTGATTTGTGAAATGATGTTTATTACAATGTCTTTCCCTATGTGGTTCTGTCTTGAATTGTATTTATGCATGTCAAGTGATCAATAAAATTGTACTGCTACCCCAGTTACCTGCACGTCCTCCATGACCTCACTCAAAGTCCCAACCTTTATTCATTTTTGCAGTCAATTACAGCCTGAAGTCTGGAATGCATAGATATCACCAGACGCTGGGTTTCATCCCTGATGATGCTCTTCCAAGCCTCTACTGCAACTGTCTTCAGTTTCTGCTTGTTCTTGGTGCATTTTCCCTTCAGTTTTGTCTTCAGCAAGTGAAATGCATGCTCAATCAGATTCAGGTCAGGTGATTGACTTTGCCATTGCATAACATTCCACTTCTTTCCCATAAAAAACTTTTTGGTTGCTTTCTCAGTATGCTTCGGGTCATTGTCCATCTGCACTGTGAAGCACCGTCCAATGAGTTCTGAAGCCTTTTGCTGAATATGAGCAGATAATATTGCCCGAAATACTTCAGAATTCATCCTGCTGCTTTTGTCAGCAGTCACATCATCAATAAATACAAGAGAACCATTTCCATTGGCAGCCATGCATGCCCACGCCATGACACTACCACCACCATGCTTCACTGATGAGGTGGTATGCTTTGGATCATGAGCAGTTCCTTTCCTTCTCCATACTCTTCTCTTCCCATCACTCTGGTACAAGTTGATCTTAGTCTCATCTGTCCATAGGATGTTGTTCCAGAACTGTGAAGGCTTTTTTAGATGTTGTTTGACAAACTCTAATCTGGCCTTCCTGTTTTTAAGGCTCACCAATGGTTTACAACTTGTGGTGAACCCTCTGTATTCACTCTGAAGGGTCTGGTATGGATTTTAAGGGGAACCCCGCATCAAAATAAAAAAAATGGCGTGGGGTCCCCCTAAAAATCCATACCAGACCCTTATCCGAGCACGCAACCTGGCAGGCTGCAGGAAAAGAGGGGGGATGAGAGAGCGCCCCCCCCCCTGAACCGTACCAGGCCACATGCCCTCAACATGGGGAGGATGTCCCCATGTTGATGGGGACAAGGGCCTCATCCCCACAACCCTTGCCCGATGGTTGTGGGGGTCTGTGGGCAGGGGGCTTATCAGAATCTGGAAGCCCTCTTTAACAAGGGGACCCCAAGATCCCAGCCCCCCCGTGTGAAATGGTAATGGGGTACAAATGTACCCCTACCATTTCGAAAAAAAAAGTGTCAAAAATGTTAAAATAGACAAGACGGTTTTTGACAATTCCATTATTAATGCCTTCTTCTTTCCCCGTTTCTTCTGGTCTTCATTCGGTTTTCTTCCTCCATCTTGTTCTTCCCCCGCTTCTTCCTCTGCTTCTTCCTCCGATCCTCTGCTTCTTCCTTCGGTCTTCTCATCCGCATCTTCCTCCAGCTTCTTCTTCCCCGCTTCATTCTTCAGACAATCCGCATCCATGAGAGGTTCCCGCTGTGTGATGCTTCTGTTCTTCTGACAGTTCTTATATAACTGACGCACAACATGGGGTTCCCCCACAGTGCATTACCAGGCCCTTTGGGTCTGGTATGAATATTAAGGGGAACCCCACACCAAAATAAAAAAAAAGGTGCATGGAGTCCCCCCAAATTCCACACCAAGCCCTTCAGGTCTGGTATGGATATTAAGGGCAACCCCCGCACAAAAATGTATCAAAAAATGGCGTGGGGGTCCCCCTCAAAATCCAAACCAGACCTAAGAGTCTGGTATGGGTTTTAAGGGGAACCCTGTGCCCAAATTAAAAAAAAAATGGCATGGGGTCCCCCTAAAAATCCATACCAGACCCTTATCCGAGCACACAACCTGGCAGACCGCAGGAAAAGAGTCCGCCTGTGTCAGAGGGGGTGGGGTCACTGGGTGGCCCCACCCTCAGTTATATAAGAACTGTCAGAAGAACAGAAGCATCATACTGTGGGAACCTCCCATGGATGCGGATCGTCCGGAGAACGAAGCAGGGAAGAAGAAGCCGGAGAAGATGCGGATGAGTAGACCGAAGTTAGAAGCAGAGGATTGGAGGAAGAAGCGGGGGAAGAAAAAGATGGAGGAAAAAACGAATGAAGACCAAAAGAAGATGGAAAAAGAAGTGGGAAAAGAAGAAGGCATTAATAAAGGAATTGTCAAAAACCATCTCTTGTCTTTTTTAACATTTTTGACTTTTTTTGTGAAATGGTAGGGGTACATTTGTACCCCATTACCATTTCACACAGGGGGGCCGGGATCTGGGGGTCCCCTTGTTAAAGGGGGCTTCCAGATTCCGATAAGCCCCCCACCCGCATACCCCCACAACTACCGGGCAAGGGTTGTGGGGATGAGGCCCTTGTCCCCATCAACATGGGGACATCCTCCACATGTTGAGGGCATGTGGCCTGGTACAGTTCAGGAGGGGGGACGCTCTCTCGTCCCCCTTCTTTTCCTGCGGCCTGCAAGGTTGCATGCTCGGATAAGGGTCTGGTATGGATTTTTAGGGGGACCCCATGCCATTTTTTTTATTTTGACACGGGGTTCCTCTTAACCACTTCAATACCAGGCACTTAGACACCTTCCCGCCCAGGCCAATTTTCAGCTTTCAGCACTGTCGCAATTTAAATGACAATTGCGCGGTCATGCAACACTGTACTCAAACTATTTTTTTATCATTTTGTTCCTACAAATAGAGCTTTATTTTGGTGGTATTTGATCACCTCTGCGGTTTTTATTTTTTGTGCAACAAAAAAAAGACCGAAAATTTTGAAAAAAAACAAGTTTTTCTTTGTTTCTGTTAAACATTTTTGTAAATAAGTACATTTTCTTCTTCAATGATGGGCACTGATATGGCTGCACTGATGGGCACTGATACGGCAGCACTATTGGGCACCGTCAGGCACTGATGATGGGCACTGATAGGCAGCACTGATAGGTGGCACTGATGGGTACTGATAGGTGGCACTGGTATGCGGCACTGATGGCCACTCATAGGTGGCACCGATGGGCACTCATAGGTGGCACTGATGGGCATTCCTAGGTGGCATTGATAGGTACTTATGGGTGGCACTGATGGGTACTTATGGGTGGCACTGATAGGTGGCACGGATGGGCAACGATGGGCACTGATACGTGGGCACTGATGGGCACAGATGGGCACTGACAGGTGGCACAAATGGACACTGGGTGGCACTGATGACACTGATTGATGGCACTGATGCCCCTAAGGGAGGCATTGCTGGGCATCCTCTACTCGTGTCTGTCAGACGCGAGTCAGGGAAAGCCGATCAACGGCTCTTCCTATTGACATCATGATCAGCCATGATTGGACACGGCTGATCACGTGGTAAAGAGCCTACGCTGGAGGCTCTTTACCAAGATCGGTGGAGTGGTGTGTCAGACTGACACACCACTCCACCGATCACCGTGATGCACGCCCCAGGGGGCGCGCAGCGGCATGTTATCCTGCTGGACGTCATATGACGCCCAGTCAGGATAACTGAACCACCGCCCGGCCGTCATCTGCTATGGGCCAGGCGGGAAGTGGTTAAAATCAGGTCTGGTAGGGATTTTGAGGGGGACCCCCGCGCCATTTAAAAAAAAAATTTGGCGCAGGGTTCCCCTTAATATCCATACCAGATCTGAAGGGCCTGGTATGGAATTTAGGGGGACCCCCACGCATTTTTTTTTTAATACTTTGGTTTGGGGTTCCTCTTAATATTCATACCAGACCCAAAGGGCCTGGTAATGCACTGTGGGGGAACCCCATGCTGTTTTTTTCAATGACTTTTATGTGTATTGCAGAGACCCGACAATTCATTATAGCAGCCGGCGCTACCGCTAGTACTTTTAAATGACTTTTTTTTCCTTTAGAAATGTCATTTTGCTCTCAGACTGTTGTAAACATGGGAAACATGTGCCACTTTAAAGGCATACTATAAACACCCCCCAGGTTCGAAAGTTAAAGGAATATTTCACTTTTATTATTTTACTTTAAGCATTATTAAAATCACTGCTCCCAAAAAAACTGCAGTTTTTAAAACTTTTTTGCATTGATACATATCCCCTGAGGCAGGACCCGGGTCCCCAAACACTTTTTATGACAATAACTTGCATATTAACCCTTAAAATTAGCACTATTGCTAGTGCTAGTGAATATATGCTATTAGCATTATTCATGTTCGTGTCCCATAGACTTTAACGGTGTTCGCGTGTTCAAACTCATTTTTTGCCTGTTCGCATGTTCTGCTGCAAACCGAACCAGGGGATGTTTGGCCCATCCCTAGTGAAGGGATACACCGGTAAATAAAAAATGACAATCCCTTCAGTTGGAATAGTCACTTTATGTTTAAACCTATATCCATTACCCTGTGCTTTATAAGGAATTTTGAAATTACTAATTTATTTTATTTATTCGACACAATAAGATGACTTTTTATGTTATTTTTTACCGCTTTGTGGATTTGCCCATTGTATACTCATTTCAAGTTATTCATTTGGTATTTTATTCTGCTGGATTTGCAGGATATAGAAGGTTGCGGTTTTGCACATTTTTGTATTTTATACGTTTATTTTGCAGCGCAGCACTAATTCACCTTACATTCACATTTACCACAATAGCTATGGATAAGCTATAAAGTGCTGGCAGCAGCTGGATCACTTTTCACCCATACACACATATAGTGATAGCATGAGAGCAATACACTACACATTTTGGGGGTATTTGTACTTTCCTGGCATTTTCAGGCCTCAAGAAATGAGATAGGCAGTCAGTATATCAGGATTACTCAATCTTCATTGATTGGTACCATAGCCTGTAGTCAGGGGCGTAACTAGAAATCACAGGACCCCATAGCAAAATGTTGTATGGGGCCCCCCCTGCAAACAGCCCCCCCAAAAAAACTAATTCCATTGAACAACAGATTATCACACTCATGTGGCACAGTACTTCTAATTCATCAGTGTCTGTGTCCAGTAAATTCATTCATCAGTGATCGTGACCAGTAAAATCATTCATCAGTGACCGTGACCAGTAAATTCACTCATCAGTGACTGTGACCAGTAAATTCACTCATCAGTGGCCGTGACCAGTAAAATCATTCATCAGTGACTGTGACCAGTAAATTCATTCATCAGTGACCAGTAAATTCATTCATCAGTGACCGTGACCAGTAGATCCATTCATCGGTGACCAGTAAATTCATTCATCAGTGACCGTGACCAGTAAATTCATTCATCAGTGACCAGTAAATTCATTCATCAGTGACCGTGACCAGTATATTCATTCATATATGACCGTGACCAGTAAATTCATTCATCTATGACCGTGACCAGTAGATTCATTCCTCAGTGACCAGTAAATTAATTCCTCAGTGACCAGTAAATTCATTCCTCAGTGACCGTGACCAGTAAATTCATTCATCAGTGACCAGTAAATTAATTCCTCAGTGACCAGTAAATTAATTCCTCAGTGACCAGTAAATTCATTCATCAGTGACCAGTAAAATCATTCATTAGTGACTGTGACCAGTGCAGCCTGCAGGACATTAATACAGCAGTCAGTTACAGTGCAGGACATTTACCCCCCTCCCCCGCCATGCTGCATATTACAAAAATCAAAGTCACAGTCTAAAGACAGTTCGTATTCTTCAGACTGCATGGCATCACTGGGTGGCTGCATCAGCTTAATTTAGTTGTGCTGCTTGCTTCCCTACCTGGAAATGTGAGTGATCGCTTCGCTGACTCTGTCTCTGGCTCTCTGCAATAGTGGGTCACGGACCGGTGCATTGAGGTTCCTCCTCGGTGGCGCTGCCTGGCTCCTCGTGCTTGCAGGCTGCAGTAGTTCTCGCCTCCCATCGCGGCTCCGGCCGAGTGACGTCACACCGCTGGGACGGGGATGACGCCGGTTATTGTGTCCCTGCACAGGAGCTTGCCGATGCTGAGGGCCCCACTCAGAAGCGGGCCGGGGCCCCATAGCGACCGCGTGGGTTGCTATGCCGGTAGTTCCGCCACTGGCTATAACTTTCACATAGACTAAATAATATGCAGTGATTTGGGTTATTTTTACCAAAGAAATGTAGCAGTAACATTTCTGCCCCAAATTTATAAAGAAAAAATATTTATTTGCAAAATGTTATAATAGAAACTAAAATAAAAAATAAAAGCCTTTTTTAAAAAATTTTCGGTCTTTTTGCGCTTATATCGAAAAAAATAAAAAAACAAGTGATGATTAAATATCACCAAAAGAAAGCTTTAAGTGTCTCAAAAAAATTATAAAAAAATTTGTTTGGGTACAGTGTTGCATGACTGAGGATTGTCATTCAAAGTGTGAGAGCACTGAAAGCTGAAAATTGGCCTGGGCAGGGAGCGGGTAAAAAAGTGTCTGGTATTGAGGTGGTTAATTTAACATATTATTTAGTGTGGTAAGTATTTTATGTAAATATAATTTAACCTGATTTTTTTATTAAAAATGCAGGTTGATCATTTTTCTATATGGCCCTTTTCTATTCGCGCTTCAAAAATACACTATATCAATTTTCAGCAGTAATGTTACTATTATTTTTATGTAGAAGGTAAAAACCATAACAATTTATTTTTTATTGTTTTCCTATTTTTTTCAGTATTAAAACATTTCTCTTCTCTTTGATATCAGATTAAAAAAGATTTGCACAATACAAAAAGGTACAACATTCTTCAAAGAGTACTGAGGTACTGGAACACGGCAAGCAATAATAACAGCATAGATGTACTGTATGTTTAAAATTTGTGTCAGAAGCCTAAATTACAATCATATCTGTTCAGGCCATTTTATGTGTGATCTGGTTTACAATCTGATCTCTAGGGAATGTATTGCTTGGTGACCTTGAAATATGAATGTTACAAGCTGCATTGCTTATCTTACTACCTGTCAGTATCAACAAGTAAAACTATTATTGCTACTTTGAAATAAACCAGCAATGGTAAGAGAAATTCTACAGTTAAACCTAGCAGACATGAAGCCTATATTACTTATTTATGGCATAACATGAATCATCTGCACTTTCCCTGATAAGCCCTGGGCTGTGTGCCTTTCATTTCAACTGACATTTTGCTGCCATTCTCCAGACTAAGTAACTACTGTGCAATCTCTTCAAACTGATGTATGGTCATTGTTTTGTGCAAAATGCATTTTTAAGTCAATTGTAAGGTTTTCAAGGAGAATATAATTCGACAAAGAGAATTATTTTGGTCACATAAGAGAAATCAGCTGTTTTTCAACTACAAGATTACTGAAATGCTTTCCGTAGAATTTCAGGAGAAGTTTGCTAGTGGAAAACCCCATTTAGTTTTCAAATAGATTCACTGACTTACTGTGTTTCTCATATTCCAATTTGTGATGATTTTTGCCTTATAATAATTAATATACTCTACACCCAAGACATCTTCCACAAAGTAATGCATATCAGGTCTAACATGCAGCCTTTTATGCATGTCTACACCTCTCAAAGTATGCAGATATCTTCAGTCACAATCCTACAAAGTAGTGATTATACTACTAGATTTACAAATACAAATTACTTGAATTACTTCATATGGTGTCATAAACAGGTCATTAGTTGAATGTAGGAAGAGGAGGATTGCCTCTTTAAATTGTGGACAATCCACACCTCATACAATAGAGGTATAGGGGCTGACCACTGTTTGCGCCATCCGTTAACAATCTACAGGCATGGACTTTTGAAGTCAGTGGCTACTAAAGGGCTTGACTGACCTCAGACCTCCCTGAAGCCTGACACACCACGGCTCCAAATTACAGTCTGTGCATATCTGTATATTCACTGCAAACCTTTCTTCCTTCACCATCCACTAGATCCTGTATCAGTTTCCATTCTGAGGTCCTGGCAAATTCCCAGTAAAAGATAAGAAATGTTTAGTGCAAAATTCCCAAAACCCAATATGTTTCAATGCCTATTTTGTGGCGTCAGGGGCAATTGGAAATAAAAGTGCTCAGTGCATGTGCTTTAAAGTGAAGTAAAATCAAAATGGCACCTCTACCATGCTTATGTGTATGGGTGCGGTTCAACATAGGGTTGCTGAGGATGCAGAACATCTGGATAATAAAATATACGGATAAGTATTTAAGCTTTCACTTAACAAACAAATAGAAAATAAAATAACCAAAAAAATAAAGAAATTATAAAATAGAGAAATACAAAACCGAACATAAGATTACAGTTACAACAATTTACCACCAAATGATAGTATAACAAATATGTCTATACCAGATTATCAATGAGAAGTCTCTGGAAATCTTTCGCACCATGAAGCCCATTCAATCTGTAATTTTGCTATAGAATTGGCTGAATATGCAAAAAATTTTTCATAAAGGTAGTGGGTATTCACTCTGTATTACGTCACTGATATTTGGTATAATATCTGATTTCCATTTCGAAGTAATAGATAAACGTGCTGCTATCAATATATGGATAGTTATACATCTATACTTTGTGGGTATATTTTCTATCCCTAAGTTAAGAAGAGCTAATGCAGGAGTGGGGGAAAGGACAATTCCAATGATTTTTGCTAGTAGAGAGAAAACTGAATTCCAGAAGCTTCTCACGGATTTACATTCCCATAGTATGTGGAATATTGTTCCCTTAATGCCACATTGTCTCCAACAGAATATATCGGTACTATTAAAGATTTGTGAGATCCTCATCTCACAATTTAAGGGACAGGTCCCAGTGATTGGTGCAATGGGAATATATATAGTTAGCTTGAATAGCTTTGTTCCATTCAGTTAGAGCAAATTTACTCTTAAAGTCTCTTTCCCAGTTTAACATGCCAACAGTTTTAGTTTGAATGTACATATTTTGCAAGTTTTTATAGAACCATGAAAGGCCTTTAGTTTTGTTGAAGGAAGTGGTTAGGTATGTCCACATGTCAGGTCTATGGGTAAGAAAGGAATTTGGGTATTCGATGTGGTAGTGATGCAGCTGAATGGTTGCGTATGTAGGTGTTGCTGGACTTTGAGCTTTGAATTGTGTATATATCATATTTTTCGAAAAGCTTTCTTTGTTTATTTTTAATAAAGGGATGAGGTATTCATACATGCCTAAGGTAATTACTCTCCTTTGTACGACTTTGCTGCTGTCAAAGTGTGCATTGAATGCTTTCCATGCGTTGACCGTTGTGTCGATAGAAGAAAATTTGGAATAGAATAATGGTCTGTTTGTCAATGTGGCTAATAGAAGTGATGGTAGGTCTCTTTGTGTCACTATTGCTTTTTCTATTTGCACCCACAATTTATCTGTTGTCTGGTTGAACCATGATTTAGCCTGGTCCAGTAGCACTGCTATGTAGTAGTTGTGTAGGTTAGGGAAACCCGTTCCACCTCTCAGTCTTGCTATTTTACCAGCCCATACGAATTTCCTTAATAGTTTGTCAGTCGTGATAAAAAAGTGTTCAGGCAGGATGATAGGGATTGTGCGGAAATAATATAATATTTTTGGTAGGACATTCATTTTGAAGGCGGCTATTCTCCCTATCCATGAGAGTTCGTGTGAGGAGATATGTTCAAGGTCATTTTTTATTGTATTTATCAAGGAAGGATAGTTGTGGTCATATACAGAGCTAGAAGGGTAGGAAAGGTTTATCCCTAGGTACTTCAAATATTTATGAGCCCACATAAAAGGAAATTCAGATTTTAACATTTTAAGATTAGGGTTATTAATATGTACAGGGAGAATCGAAGATTTGCTGATATTACGTTTATAGTATGAGATTTTCCCAAAATCACAAAGTAATTGTTGAGTTCTGTCAAGAGATGTAGTTGGTGAGGTTAGAGTCAATACCACATCATCAGCAAATAACCCTATTTTGTGATCAATGTCTGATATTTTAATGCCCTTAATGTGGGTGTCTTGTCTGATGGCCTCCGCCAGGGGTTCCATTACCAGCGAAAAGATCAATGGCGATAGGGGGCAACCCTGGTGGGTCCCATTTGTTATATTGAATTTATCAGACATGGCATTAGAGGTATAAACTTGTGCAGTTGGGACTGTATAAAGTGCTGAGATAGATGAAAAAATAGGACCTTTAAGGCCGAACTTAGCGAGTGTCGCTAATAGATACCCCCAGTGAACCCGATCAAAAGCCTTTTTGGCATCTAGTGTCAGGAACACTGTGGGTACCTTACGCGTTTCTGCTATTTTGAGGAGGTTGTACATCCTACGAGTTCCGTCCGGGGCTTGCCTCCTTTTCACAAAGCCTACTTGATCCGCTTTGATTAAGTATGGGGTCACTTCCGCTAAGCGGTTAGCTAAAATTTTTGAGTATACTTTTAAATCTGTATTAAGTAGGGATATGGGTCGAAAGTTTTGTGGGGCATCTGTTTTTTTCCCCGGTTTGGGGAGGGCTACTATAACGGCTTGGAGCATTTCTTCCGGAAATGAGGTGTCAGTAGTGGCCTTATGGAAGAGCTTGTTCATATATGGCACTAAGATGCTGGAGAAGGCTTTATAATACTCTGCCGAGAAGCCGTCGGCACCTGGTGATTTATTGTGGGGTAGAGATTGAACAGCTTGAGAGATTTCCTTATCTGATATTGCAGAGTTTAGATAACTTAGCTGGTCACTATCTAGAGAAGGAAGATTAACAGATTGAAGAAAATCATTAATCCCTATGTCAGTAGGTTGTGTCGTTGAGGGGTCTTCTTTCAAATTATATAGTTGTTTATAGTATCTACAGAATGCGTTTGCTATATCCTTGGGGTGATATACTGCTTGAGATGTAATAGGATCTATAATGTGGGAGAGTTTAGATTTTTGCTGTTTCTTACGAATATAGGTCGCTAAAAATTTGCCAGCCTTATTTCCTTGGGTATAATGGGTAGCTTTAAATTTTTGTAAATGCAGCTGATGTTCTAAGATTAAGTAAGCTCCAACCTCTTGTCTGGTTTGAATTAAATCTGCGTTTATCTGGGGGGAAGGATTTGCTTTGTGCTGTTGTTCGAGGGATGTGAGTTTAGCCAATAGTGTGGTGAATGTTTTTAATTTCCTCTTTTTTTCCCGTGATGCTGTTTGCAAAAGTAAGCCTCTACTGAATGCTTTGTGCACACACCACAAAGTGAAAATATTAGTGTCCGGGGTATCATTGAAATGAAAGAATTCTTTGATCCGATCACGTAATCCGTCCCTGGGTTTAGGATTGTTAAGAATAGATGTGTTGTTTTGCCATAGATGTATAGGTGACGCTGCATTTTGTTCTTTAATCGAAAGGGAAACAGGAGCGTGATCAGACCAAGTAATTGAATGGATTTTAGCGGATAGTACATTATTAAGAAAAACCAGGTCAGCTGCAAATAAGTCGATTCTTGAATATGACTTATGAGGAGCTGAGTAGTAAGTAAAATCTCTTTCTCCTGAATTGACGCAGCGCCATACGTCATATAAATTGGAAGAATGTAAAAAGGATTGGAGTTCGGTTCGCATGGATCGTTGTGGGGATGAGCAGTCTAGTTGTTTGTTAGGTACACAGTTGAAATCCCCACAATACCCTACTAAACCTTTTTTGATATCCTCAACCTTTTTTTTGAGGACATTCAAAAAAGATAATTGTCTGCAATTCGGAGCATATATATTAACGATAGTATACATGGTATTGTTTAACTCACAAACTAATATAATATATCTTCCTGCATTATCATTTACTATATCATGCAATTTAAATGCTACATTCTGGTTAATAGCGATCAGCACTCCACCTTTTTTCTTTGGGCCCGAAGCCGTGAAAACGTGAAATTTCGCTTGTTGCCACATAGCCCTCCTTTTTTTTTTTTTTTGGAAAATAGTTTTTATTAAGATTTAACAGATGTACAGAGTAAGTAGATACATCATATTTGCTCAACAAATATTGAACAGTGATACATAAAAGTAAAGCATAAGAATAATGAAGAATCTGTATGTATTACCAGTTAACAAATCCAATATATATATTGTTGTTAATGTGTCTGAAGATAAGGTGAATAAAACATATCATCATTGTAGAGCATGTGTTAGTAACTTGTCATTAACTTCTATGTATAACATAATTAAGCATATTCCTTGTTTTATGGTTACCGGAATAAGATGGTAACTATGGTGATTAAACGTATCACCTTTAATACAAAAGCAATAGGGGGAAAAGGAGGGGAGAAGAATATCTTGAGTGGATGTTAGGCTACAGGTAACAGATTATACACATCTTTGATGTAGTGTATTCCAGAGATTCCAATTGGAGATGTACTTTGCTCCATTGCCATCTCTGGTTGCCATAATCTTTTCATATTCAGAAATTATATTAATTCTTGTTGTTAATTCTCTTACGCTTGGGATTTCATTGGTCCTCCACCTTCTCACCAGCAAGGACCTGGCAGCAAATAGAATATGCATCGCTATTGATCTGACTAAAATTGGGTAATCTACCATGTTAATACTTAAAATTGCCTTCTCAACCGAAGGAGTAGTAAAAACTCCTGTGATTTTTGCTATTAATTTAAACACTTCTGACCAGAAGCTTCTGATATGCTGGCATGACCAAAGCATGTGGACCAGTGTTCCCACTCGTCCACATCCTCTCCAGCACATGTTAGAATTCTCACTAGAAAATTATGCCATAATGTACGGTGTATAATGCCATCTTGCTAATAGTTTTGCCACCAGTTCCTCATAGTTAGAGCACCTCGAGAATCTGCGATTACATTGGAATGCTAATATCCATTGTTTGTCTGTGAACTTCTGGCCCAATTCTGTTTCCCATTTGCTTAGAGGATTGAATTTAGTAAATGTTCTTTTAGCATTAATTAGGGCATACATCTGAGATATACCTTTTGCTTTAAGGTTGGAGGAGTTAAGGTGCTTCCATGCTTGGGTTGGGATTTGAGAGTTGGATACCTTCCATTTTTTAAACCATGAGACTATCTGTAGGTGTGTCAAGAACTCTGAAGGGTGTAGATTGAATCTGTTCTGTAATTCATTAAATGGCATTACACTGCCTTCAAACGCTATGTCCTTCATTAATAAAATGTTTCTCTTTTGCCATTGTGTCAAGGAGAGATTTGGAATCAGCCAATAAAGTGCTTCTAATGGGATAGGAACCTCCGTATAACTTGTTTTGGGACTGGTAAACTTTTTTAGGTGAGACCAGGCCTGTAATGTAGCCTGTATGGTGGGATGGTCAATTTGAGCTGTGATTGGTTGTATGTTGTGTGCCTGTATAAGTGATTGAAGGGATCTAGGATGTATTCAAGTTTGTTCTAATTGGCACCAGTGTTTTAATTTTTTTTGGTCAAACCAGTTTCTCAGTTGAGCTAGGATTGCTGCTACGTAATAGTCTTTTAAATTTGGTACCCCTAATCCTCCCACCTCTTTGTGTTTTTCCTGCATTTGAGCCGGAAATCTTGCTCTTTTGCCTTCCCATATAAAGTTTGTCATTTGTGTTTGCATAGATTTGAAGAAGGAAATTGGGATAGATATTGGGAGGGCCCTGAAAAGGTACATTAGTTTTGGTAGAAGTAGCATCTTATATGCTGCTAGGCGGCCATTCCAAGATAAGTAGAGTTTCTGATATCTAAGGATGTCTTTCTTGAATTCATTCAATAAAGGTTGATAGTTAAGTTGGAATAATTTGGCTACAGGTGTTGTTAATTGTGATCCTAAGTAGGAGATAGATTCTGTGGACCATGGGTATGGAAAATCTTTTTGCATGGCGGATTTAGTGGTTTTGTCAATCGTAATTCCTAAGATACTGGATTTGGAAGCATTAACTTTATAATATGCTACTTTGCTGAAATGCATTAGTGTCATATGTGCTGCGTTTAATGAGTTATAAGGGTCAGATAAAGTCAAAATAACATCATCCGCAAATAATGATATCTTGTGTTCTCTATCTTGAAATGGAATGCCTCGGATCAGTGTATTTTCTCTAATTGTTTCTGCCAGTGGTTCCATAATTAATGCAAAGATTAAAGGTGACAGTGGACACCCCTGCCTTGTCCCATGTGTTATTTGAAAGTTTCTGGAGAACATTCCTTCAGTAAAAACATATGCAGACGGGGATGAGTATAGGGCTAAAATTGCCTGTTGGATTGGGCCTATCAAACCAAATTTCTCCAGCACCTTGGTCAGATATCTCCAGTGAACTCTATCGAAGGCCTTCTCCACATCCAAAGTGAGGAGCAGAGAAGGCCTTTGTGATTCTTCTGCGAGATGAATTATGTTTACCATTCTTCTTGTGGCGTCATTTGTTTGCCTGCCTGATACAAAACCTACTTGATCTTGGTTGATAAGTTCCGGTAGTAGTGATGACAATCTATTGGCTATAATCTTAGCATACAGTTTCACATCGACATTTAGCAAGGAAATGGGTCTAAAATTTTGTGGGACGGAGAAATCTTTACCTGGTTTTGGCAAAGTTATAATAGTTGCTGTCAGCATCTCTTTTGGGAATGAGGCATTAGACATTGCGGCGTCAAAGACCTGCTTTAGATAAGGAGATAATTCAGTTTGGAACAATTGGTAATACTCAGATGAGTAACCATCTGGTCCTGGTGATTTATTGTGGGGCATATTTCTAATTGTTTTCTCAATTTCATGGATAGTGAAAGGTGAGTTAAGTTTTGTAAGTTCTGGTTGTGAGACCTTTGGAAGATTTATGGCTTCCAGGAATTCAGAGATCAGGTTGTCCGAGGGTTGAGGTGTATCAGGGTCGTCTTTGAGATTATATAATGCTTCATAGTAGTCACAAAAGCGTCTGCTATGTCTTTGGGATTAGAAACTTTTATTTTAGATTTAGGGTTCTCTATATGTGGGATTCTTTGTTTTGTCATTTTTTCTTTCAATTGGTTTGCCAGCAGTTTCCCCGCCTTGTTGCTACAACGGTAGTTATTTGCTTTTAAAACGCGAAGGCGGTTCTCCTGCTGTGAAACCAGGAGAGTTCTTAGTTCTTGTCTAGCATAGAATAATAGGTCTCTGGTCTTTTGGGTAGAATTTTGTTTGTTGGATAATTCTAGGTTCTTTATTTTATTTAGCAGGTCATTGAGCCTCTCCGCCTTTTGTCTCTTGGCCCTAGCACTTAGTTGAATTAATAAACCTCGTATTACCACCTTATGAGTGTTCCATAGCGTGAAAGGGTCGGACACCGATGGAGCATTAATTTCAAAGAATTCTTTCAGTGAACTTCTAAGTAATTTAAGATTCTCAGGCTTGGACATAGAGAAAATGTCGTTCCTCCATCTGTTCGCTCCTGTCTCGGTTTTCCGCCCTCCCACACTTATGGAAACTGGAGCATGGTCAGACCAAGATATAATATCAATGTCTGATCTAACAATCCTCTGCAATAAAAATGTATCTACAAGAAATAAATCTATTCGCGAGTAAGTGTTATGTACATTAGAAAAGAAGGTAAAGTCTTTCTCCTAGGAATGTTGGCATCTCCACACGTCAAAAAGGCCCGATGTGTTAATAAATTTTTCCAGTGTTGTCCTTCGATAGGTTACTTGTTTAGGGTTTGTACAGTTCATGGCTTTGTCTGGTACTGCATTGAAATCCCCGCACAAGATTACATGTCCCTGTTTCAGAGATTCTACTTTGTTCCATATTTTTTTGAGGAATCGTAATTGGTTGATGTTTGACAGGTATACATTAACCAGAGTGTACTTCACTGCAAAGATCTCGCATACTAGTATAATGTACCTGCCTGAAGCGTCCAAATGAGTTGTAATTTCTGAGAATGGGATAGTGTCTCTTATTGCAATTGCAACTCCACCTTTTTTCTTTGGACCATTCGCTGTAAAGACTTGAGGGAATCTACGGTTACTAAAAGCTGGGGGTTTGTCTGCTATAAAGTGAGTCTCTTGAAAGCATATGATGTCACTTTTTAGCCTTCATGCTTCCTTCCAGGCCATTTGTCGTTTATAGGGGCTGTTCAGACCCTTCACATTTAGTGATGTGATAGTGAAAGACATTCTGATATATTGTGGGTGTCGTACCTTATGTTGGAGTGAGTGATGTAGGAAGATAATAGGCTGACTTGATGATATTGACTATCCTCGCAGTTGAAATGTTGAGGCAAAGATCTCTGGTGTCCAGGTGGATCGGATCTATATGTCCGTACTTCTGTTCCCGTAGGTGAGTTAATGAAAAGGGAGCAAGAAAGATAGGATAACCAAACAAAAAGAAATAAAAAGTAACGATCCCGTGAGGAATCTGTGCGGATATTATTCCGCTTTAACTCGGGGGGTAAAGCAACAAATAGCTAAGTGGCTTTTCCTGGGCCATTTGGGGTTCCTTGTCGCTTGTTTTAGTAATCTTCAGCCTGTTTCTGTGTCAGAACTGGCTCGGGTAGAGGGAGGTGAATGTGGCTTGTCTTTCCCGTTGTCACATGGATCAATGATTTGCCAGTCTCTCAGGAGGCGGATGCCCTCCTTAATGCTTGTCACCACATGTGATCTGCCTTCTTTTGTAATCAGTAGCTTGGCTGGGTACAACCATCTATACTGAATGTGATGGTTGTTTAGTGGTTTAGTTATAGTTGCTAGCTGTCTACGCTGTTGCATGGTAAAGGCTGACAGGTCAGCAAAGAAGGAAAGGTCCTGTAGCTCTTGTAGAAGGTTTTCTCTTCTTCTGACTATCATCATGAATTGGTCCTTGATATGATAAAATTGGACCCTCACTATTGTGTCTCTGGGGAGATGTTCCGGGATATTTCTGGGTCTCGGAAGACGGTGTATCCGATCAATGATCAATTCCTCCAGGGGCGTTTCTGGAAGCACAGCTCTCATGATATTTGTAAAGTATTCTTTTAGACCTGGGAGCTTGATCGATTCGGGTATCTCCCGAATTTTGACATTATTACGTCTCGATCTGTCCTCTAAATCGGCCAATTTTGTTTTAATGGCGGTAATTTCATCATCCCTGTCGTTATGGGCGTCTACTAGGTCATTGAAGGTAGACGCAAACTCGCCCATCTTTGATTCAATGTGGGTTACCCTGGAGTCTACTGCTGCCACTTCTGTTTTAAATTGCTGTGTGAATGCTAACATGTCGGCATGTAGGGTAGAACGCAGGGACACCAACATGTCCTTGAGCGTTGTATCCATAACCAGCTGGTTTTGTGTGGGGAAATCTATGATGGAGTCCTGAAGTTCCCTAGTGTCATCTAGGGAAGATTCAAAGCCACTGATGTCTGCTGTCTCTGCAGAATCTGAGGACATTTTCAGCTTGCTTTTAGCAGGACTGTATGATGCAGATGGAGGTGGTGGGTACTGACCTTGTCCCTGAGGTGTGTTGTTAAACGTGCGGCTGGATCCTTGCTTTCCATGATGGCTTCTCTGTGTGCCGAAGTTGAGGCCGCGCGCTTCTCCTGCATGTCTGCCGGCGCCATCTTGGACAGGGAGATGGCGCGGCTGTATTAGAAAATCTGTCATCTTCCCTGGTCTTGTTGGGTCCTTTCTTTTGCGGGAAGGCATCCGGGAATGTTTCCGCTGTGTGTCCGGTGTCTGGCGATGTGGAACGAGGCTTTTAGTCCCTGTAATCCCCCTTCAGAGCCCAGGATATCACGGAGCTAGTTTAACATGCGTCCATCGTCTCCGCCGGCTAGCCACGCCCCCACATAGCCCTCCTTTTAAAGGGGCTGTTGAGACCATGAGCATTAATAGTCACAAAATTAAGAACCATTGGTCTGCAGGGAGGGATTATTATGTGTAGATGAGTTCAGAACTAGAAGTGTGTAGTTGTACATGAAGGAACCTGTAGTTGAAGTTATCGTGTCCTTGAGTAAAAAGTGTTCGTTCAATTGAAGTGGCAGCGCAGAAGAAGTAGACTCCAGATGGTTGTCATCAGATTTGCCGTGGGCAGTTGTCGGTGGTAAAATAAGGAAGAAAAAATGGAAAACGTCAACAGTCAAATAAAAAACAAAACATAAAAAAGTGAGGAAATATTCCTCGATGTGCTCGTAAGATCGCATAAGAGCTACTGGGGGTAAAGGCTCCTAATAGCTAGTTTCAACCCTTGTTCCAGGTGAGCAAACATCAAATATATTGTTGAATTCTGATGTATGAGAATGCAGTCAAGTATCATTGCCTGATTTCCATTCCGGGGATATACATCTAGGTGTTTTGGTAGTGAGTATATCATCTTCTTCGGATGGGAGAAGACCCCATTTTCTTGTAAGTTGGAGACCCTCTTCCAAGGATCTAATGGCATATGTGCGGCCATCTTTAGTTACAAGGAGTTTCGTGGGGAAGCCCCATGAGTATGGAAGTTTGTTATTACGTAGTAACTTCGTTAGCGTTACTAGCTTTTTTCTTGCTAGCATTGTGTGCTGGGAAAGATCAGCGTAAATAGCGATGCCCGAATAAGGATTGGGTAATGGAGAGTTTTGTCTTGAGTAGCGCATCAAGTCGTCTTTGACATGGAAGAAGTGTATGCGAGCTATGACGTCGCGTGGTATTTTTTCTGGTAGATATTGCGGCTTAGGCAGTCTATGAGCCCAATCTACGGTGATTTCCCCGCTTGGCGTGTCTGGGAGTAGGTTTTGAATTAGTTGCTGAACATAGTGCCGGAGTTCAGAGGGGGGCACAGACTCCGCCACCCCGCGCAGTTTTATATTATTTCTGCGAGATCTGTCCTCTAAGTCCGCCATTTTGTTTTTTAGGGCTTCTAAATCCTCATCTTTTTCATTATGGGCGTCCACTAATTCGTTGATGTTGTAAATTCCGCCATCTTGTCCTCTACGTGACTAACTCTCTCTCCGATTTCTGTGATATCGGTTTTTAATTGTGATATGCAGTCCATGAGATCTCTATGCATTGACCCCCGCAATGACACCAACATCTCTTTCATAGTAATATCGCTAAGGGGTTGTCCAGACGTTGGGAACTCCTGAATTTGATCAAAAAACTCAATAGTGCTGTTTTGTGATGTGTAGTCCACCTCTTTTCTTTCCCCTGCATATGTATGGGCAGAGGAGCGCTTAGGAGCTGCTTTTTGTGGGCTCTGAGTGGGGGTATTGCAGGTGAATGAGAGGCTGCTATGGCCTGGAGAAATAGACGGGGGCCTGCTAGTGTCTCTCCTATTCCCTCTGGAGTTAGGCTGCCTGACGTGCTGCTGCCTGTGAGCGGCGGTGCCATCTTGGTTATCCGGCGTACTAGCCGAGGGATAAAAGTCCGTCAGTTTACGGGGTCCCCCTGGAGGTTTTCTCTTGCCCATCACTGGATCGGGTCTGCAGGGTTCTCTAGCGCTCTTGGTGTGTGTCTGCCGGCTGTCTTAGTCGCTATGTGTGGGCCGATATAGCTGGCTATCACGGAGCTCTCTCCTTATGCGGCCATCTCCTTCGGCTGCTGGCCACGCCCCCCCGTAGCATCCTATTTTCATTCCTATACATAGTTAGGTCCAGGAAGTCCAAACTATCTCCCTGGATGTCAATTGTAAACAATATCCCAATTCAATTGTCATCACATATGTCTACAAATTCTTTTTTTTTTAATTAAATCCTTTTTATTTGGAATATATACTTGTCCAACAAACAAATAATGTTTACATCGCATATAAAAACTTCACATAAGAAAAGCGAACATACATAAATACCCCCAAACATTTTACCCTATATCATCCTTCCATACCCCCCCTCCACCACACCATTCGTTCCAGCCTCCCCCCTCCCCCAACCCCCATCCTAAATTCACTCCTCCCATTCTTCCTAATCCTCTTATACCTATTCAGACCATTCATACTCCAGCTATAACTTCCATATATTTTTATATTTCTTCAAACTGCCTCTTTTCCTATACCAAAGTTCCTCCTTCATAATCATGTCTTTAACCTCTTTCATCCATTCTGCCATTGTTGGGGGATCTTTTGTCTGCCACTTCCGTGCTATTACCTTCTCTCCCTGAAACAAGCATCTTATTATTGCAGTCTGGGTGTCTTTCAGCATACCATTCTTTTCCATCAAGCTCATAAGACAGGTTCTAGCTTCCATGTCTAACGATGTCCCAAACACAGCGTTAATTTTCACAACTATTCCTTTCCAATACCTATGTAACTTGGGGCATCGCCAGAACATGTGTATCAAATCGCCTCTCCTATCCCCACAGCGTTGGCATTTAGCGTCTTGCCTCCTTCCGAACCTAAATAGTTTTCCTGGTGTATAATAAAGCCTATATATCAAATACAGATGAGATACCCCTTGTGATGGTGACAGAGAGATCCTGGGCCCTAATGCCAAAACATATTTCCACTGTTCCTCCGTTATTATACCAACATCTTCCTCCCATTTGATTCTATTTTTAGACTCCACTACCCCCTCCTGCCCCACCATATTTCTACTCCTATACACCTCAGATATTAACCCTCTAGAAGAACTGGTATTTACCAATTTCCTAAGCAAAGGCATTTCATTCCACTCTATCACCTTCCCTCTAAATTGTACCTCTAGGGCGTGCCTGACTTGCAGATAACTAAAAAATAATCGATTGGGGATTGCAAACTCCTCTTATCTCTTGAAATGATTTCAACCTCCCTGCCCTATACAGCTGCGCCAAGCAGTGGATACCTCTCCTGTCCCATTCCACTATTTTCCCCATTGCGTTAAGCTCTTTTAAATTTTTGTTGTCCCATATTGGAGAGAACTCAGAAAACCCTGTGTACCCCAACACAGCCTTGACGGTCCTCCAGCTTCTAATCATTAACTGAGTTGTGGGACAACTATATCTAAAAGATTCTGCCTCCACTACTGTATCATGACTAGTGTTATTCATCCATATACTACTTCCTCCTCCCCTTTCTCCGGGCAAGTTACTACCTCTCATAAACTGCATTTGAGCTGCCAGAAAATAGCCCCAGGGGTCCGGTAGAGCCAGGCCTCCCGCCTCTCTCGGTCGCCGTAACGCCTGCAAACCAATCCTTGCCACTCCGTTTTTCCAGATTAATTCTCTAAACAAACTGTCCAGTTTTTTGAACCAACGTTTTGGGATCCAAACGGGGGAATTGTGTATTACATATAAGATTTGCGGCATCCATATCATCTTGATTAGATTAGATCGAGCAGCGACCGAGAGAGGTAGGCGACCCCACACCCGACTCTTCTGCTTTGGCTTCACCACCAGTGGTACTACATTACCCATTATATACTGCCCTGGGTCTTTTGTTATATTTACCCTTAAATATCTAATTTAGTTTACTACTCTCATTGAATCTACCTGATTCAGAAGAGGTTCTACAAGGGGATCTATTGGCAAAAGTGCAGATTTTTCCCAATTTATTGTCAGTCCAGAAAAGTGGCCAAATTCTTTAATCATTTCCATAACAGGATATTGTCCACATACATTGCGACTTTCTCTTCCTCTCCCCTTCTTTTAAATCCCTGAAATTCTTGAGACACTCTTAAAGCAACCGCCAATGGCTCCAGTGCGAGGGAGAAGAGCAGGGGTGACAATGGGCACCCCTGTCTCGTTCCCCTCCCCAACTGGAACCATTCAGAGCACTCCCCATTGACCCTAACCTTGGCTCTTGCTTTATCATATAAGAGTCTCAACCATTTCACAAAATTAGGGCCAAATTTAAACTCCGCCAGTACTTTCCACAAATAATGCCATTCAAGGCTATCGAAAGCCTTGACCGCATCTAATGATAGAATGGCTCTATTCCCCCCTTCTCTGTTGGTAGCTGTGCATTTGCATATACTCGCCTTATGTTCACACTCACCATTCTATCCGGTATAAAACCGGTTTGGTCTGATTGTAATACTTTAGAAACTATTATTTTTAACCTATTTGCTAGGGCTTTTGCCAGAATCTTAACATCTGAGCACAAAAGCGAAATCGGTCTGTATGAGGCTACATTAAGCAGATTTTTCCCATCTTTTAGTAATACTATAATAGTGGCTTCAGTCATAGATATGGGGAATGTTCCTTCCACCTCGGCCCCATTCAATACTTCCAGTAATTTTGGGAGCAAAACATCCCCATATCTCTTATAGACTTCTATAGGCAGACCGTCGGGTCCTGGTGCTTTCTGATTTGCCATATCTATTACCACCCTTTGCAACTCTGCCAATGTTAATGGGGTTTCCAAAGCTTCCCTATCCTCACCGGACAAAGGGACTATTTTCCGTTTTTCAAAAAACTCCCACATTTCTCCCTCTACATCAATTTGTAGGGTATTATACAGGTCTTCATAGTAATCCTTAAATACCTCTACTATTCCGGAGGTAGTTCTTCTAATTCTCCCTTCCCTATCCCAAGTTGCTGATATAGTGGATGAGGGGCCGTTTGCTCTAGCTATCAATGCCAAGGTTCTCCTCACTAGTTCCCCTTCTCCAAAAAGACTCTGCTTCTGGAACATTCTCCTTTTTTCCTCTTTCTCCAATACTAGTTTCCTATATTCCTCTTGACTCTCTACCCAGACATTGTATCTAGCTAAAGTTGGTTCCTCCACATATCTCCCTTCAGCCCACCTCACCCTTTCTTTTACTTTATATTCCTTGACCTGTGATTTCCTCTTAGCATAGGAGATTTTTTGTATAAAGACCCCCCGAAGAAATACCTTCAGGGAGTCCCAAATTATGCCCAATGGGGCGGTTCCCAAGTTCAAATTTATAAATTCTTTCAAATTACCTGCAATGACCCCATCATCCTCAATTACTTTGAGCCAAAAGGGGTTCATTTTCCAATCCCCCCCACCATGGCTCAGCCCAGTTCTGACTGAAAGAGCCACTGGTGAGTGGTCTGAGAGCCCTCTTGGCTCGTAGTCTACCTCTGCCACTATATTTAGGGCTTCCTCATTACATAGCACTAGATCGATTCTGGATAAAGTGGCATGTGTCCTAGAATGACACGAGTACTGCTTCACACTCGGGTGCCACTTCCTCCAGATATCCACCAGCCCTACCTCTTCACAAAATTGGAGAAGCAGGCCCTTGGGTACCCCTCCAGAAGCCACCCTTACTGGGAACCTATCTATGCTGTTGTCCATAGCCATATTAAAGTCCCCTGTCACTATAACTGGCACCCCAGGTTTATCTGCTATAAAACTTATTAAGTCGCTGAGTATCACTGTATTAAATGGTGGAGGTATATATACATTTGCAAGTACGCATTCCCGACCCTCAATAATACAAAAAAGGAAAACATATCGTCCATTCTTATCCAGCTTACTCTGTCTGCAGGAGAAAACCAACCCAGAGCTTATCAATACACTCGCACCCCTTGAATACGAGGTGTGGGTTGAATGATACTGCTCCTGGTAATTCCTATTCCTCAAGGCGCTAACTGTACCTTTATCAAGGTGAGTCTCCTGAAGACAGAGTATCTTGACATCATCTGTCCTGGCCATAGAGAAAATTGCCTGTTTTTTACACACCTCCCTTACCCCCCGCACATTCCATGAGCATATCTTAATACAACTAAATGAATCTGGGGTTTTCTTCCTACCAACTTTGGTACCTAACATTCTACAGTTCCTGTATCTTGTCTCCTCTCAAAATAATTCTTACTCATAAAACCATTGTGTCTAGTGTTTGAAATATTAGTGATTTTAATTTTTGTGTACATTCAATACTTCTTACTTCATTCCACTCCACACCCTTACCACCCTCATCCCCCCTTACAACCTTGTATGTACCCCATTCCCCAGCCTTCCCCTCCCTCCCAACCCCCCCCTTCCCCCTCTCCCTCTTGTCCAACCTTGGGCCCATACCGAGGGCTTCTAAAGTGACCGTGTTAACCCCCATAAACGTGAGTGTACCTCTTTTTCCCCCTTTACGTTGCTACCCGAATCTTATATGACCAGTGTACAAAGGATTAATATCTACTGCCCCCCTATGCCCACACCTCTATAAATGCATCAGTGGATCAAAAAAAAAAAAAAAAGAAACAAAGAAAAAATGTCATCAGTCCACTGGAGCTTTCCACTGAACAAGAACCCCAAAGTTTAATTCTTGCCCTATTTTCTTATGGCCCTTCACCACGCTGTAGCCTTCCTTCATTCTTCTCCAACCATAAGAGTGCTTCTGTAGGAGCATTAAAGAACTTCACCTCCCCATTTGCTGTTATGCGTAGGCATGCAGGGTATAGTAGCGCATAGCCAATTTTATACTGCTGCAGTCTACGTTTACATTCTGTAAATTTTGCCCTCTGCTTCTGCGGCTCAGGGGAGAAATCTGGGTACAGGGATATTCTTACACCATTATACTGTATGTTTTTCATCTCTCTTGCTTTCTGGAGAATAGTGACTTTGTCTCTGAAGAACAGGAATTTAACAATAAGAGGCCTTGGCTGACCCCCCAAAGATGGCGCCCTGGAGGCGACTCTGTGTGCACGTTCAATTGCAAAAAATTTAGAAAAAGAGTCTTTACCAAACATATCCCTAAACCATCCTTCCATATATTCTGTGGGATTATTACCTTCGCTTCTTTCGGGGAGACCCAGAACCCTCACATTCTTCCTGCATGCCCTGTTCTCATATTCGTCCATTTTACTATTACATATTTCCAATTGCTTCTTCATGGTTTTGACTTCATGTCTCATCGGTTTTACATTATCCTCCACCTGACTGAGCCTCCCCTCAAGAACGGTAGTCCGAGCACATACCTCCTGCATATCTTGTTTTAAGGTAAATAAATCATCTCTAATGCCTCTAAGCTGATCCGATAGGTCTGATAAAGAGGTTTTACAATTGTTAACTGCTAGGGGAATATCCTTTAAGGATGGTTCCTTCTCTAGTGTCCCCATTCCCTCTGCTGCTTCATTACTCAGTCCACTCTCCCTTTCCAGGGCTGTTTGCGATGCAGATTCTGTTACTATGGGTACACATACTTCTGCTGAGCCTTGGCTTTTCCTTCCCCCAGGGTGGTTGGCCTGTGGTCCCTGATGTTGCACACCCCCCACCTGACTCCCTTTCTTGGGTGTATGGTTTGGTGTGTGGGCAAAATGCTCCAGCTTCGCAGCCGCACCTTGACTTACTTTATCCTTAGGACCACGCTGATTACGAGCGCCGGCTCCTTCCTGCACTGCCGCCTCCTCTGCCCCTCTCTTTCTGGTCATCTTGGCTCAAATCTCCCCTTGGATCTTCAGAAATTTTATAGTTACACAGTCTCTGGTGTACACTTCCTCCCCTCTCACCAAGGAGTGTGCTGTTGGATCCTATCCCGGAAGAGAGCCACCACCAAACGTGCAGATGGAGCACTAAACAAATACAATCTCCCTCCTCTCTTGTCAGCTGTTCCGACTTCCAGCATCCCCTTCCCCACACTGCACAGCAGGATCACACTAGGGGGCAGACTATAGGGTCTTATCCCAGGGAGACCACAGACGGACACACATACAGCGTAACTGAGCAATCCCTTGGTCCGTCTGTCTGAACAGCTGTTTCACTTGCCGACGTCCTCTTCCCCACGCTGATTAGCAGGATCGCACTGGGAAGCGCACTGTAAGATGCAGGCTCCTGTCCCCAGGAAACCATAGACCGACGTACCAGCAGAGTCCATTCATTCGAACAGCTGTTTAGCCTCCCGTTGTCCCCTTCTCTACACTATCAGGCCGGCACAGGCATAGGGGAAGCCGTCACAGGCATGGGAGATGCAGGCACAGGCATAGGAGAAGCAGCAAGGTCCGGTCTCACAACGTCCTCCCCCTCACCTCAACCTCCGGTCACGCCCATCCCCCCCTCCGTCTACAAATTCTTTTAACTTTTCCTTGGACCCCTGCAATAGTAGAAGACATTGTCTATAAAACAACCCCATGGCACAATCAGGGATGTATATTCATTCAATTGCTCTGAAAATACAATTTTTTTATCCCACCAGTCGAGGAACAAATTATCAAAGATAGGTGCACAGCAAGTGCCCATCACCGTGCCCTTTTGTTGTTGGTACATTGTCTCGTTTAATAGAAAGTTGTTATGTTTTAACACAAAATCCAAATGTCTCTGGAAATGGAGACCTTTCCTGAACAAGAAGTATTTATAAGCTTCTAGGCCTAATTTGGTCTATGTAGTCTGGCCAGATCAGTCAATTGTTTTAAAAAAGGGCCTGGATTCCATAATATAATTGGACTAATATTTATAGATAAAGTTGATCCGGGCAATATCTGATTGCCTCTTTGGGGGATCAGGAAGAAAATTTTTCCCCCCAACAGAAGCAAATTGGATCTTGCTTTATATATCTTTTTTGCCTTCTTCTGGTTCAACTGTGGGTATAGGATAGTGTATATCGAGGTTTTTGATTTGTGTGTGCATGAGTGTGTTTTTTTTTTTTGGGTGGGGGGGTTGAACTGAATGATTAACTTGTGTCCATTTCAAACAGATTAACTATGTAAGTATGTTTGTATACATAGCTTCCACATTGACACTTGCCAATAATATCTCCTCTCCTAATGGTAGATTGCTTGACCATTTGATGTGTTTGTCATTTGGCTGTATTTATACTAACAGGGTAGAGCTAAGTCAAATGTTCAGCTGTAAGAAGATTTTTAAAGTGTGTCCTAAGTATGAATAGCTATAAAAATGTAACATTTGCATTAGTTTGTTCGTTGTCATAATGCATGTTCTTTATTAACTCTACTTTATTATATGATTGTCCTTGGGAGAAACATAATACTATTTTTTTCCTTGCTTGTAAGTATACACACCTTAGTTACTACAATTAGCCAGACAAATCAAACAAGTTTTAGTCCTTTCTTCTTCCATGAGAACTGCACAGTGGTCCTCAGCTGTCAGCCAGTTCAGATTTTCTGTCTGATGCAGACATATAAAATCAGTTATATCTCAGAGGGGAGGCATGACTGGCAGCCCAGTGGGATGGCTGCACATAAGAATATAACTGCACAGTAGGGAGAAATCGGAGCACACAGCTGTGGTTTAGATTACCCATCGATCTCACCCCACATTCAGCATAGCAGGTCCTGACCATGTCCAGAAAGTACAAGGAGCAGGGGAGACAGAGGAGGATGACTGAACTCTTCCCTCCACCCTCGCTCCGTCCCTTCAGCCAAGATGGTGCCAGCTCCTCCAACAGCGCAGCATGCTTCACAGGGAGAAGAGAGGAGAAAAAATGGGGAACATGGTCCCAACTTGCACTCCAGCGGAGTGTCAGGGCTGGGCTCAGCCCTTCCTTCCTAGAGCTTTGTGCTTATCTGTCGGTTAATTGCCAGCACTTTTCATTCCACAGTGACTCACCTGGTCTGATTCTATAATCAGAAGGGCTGATAGAATAATATTTTACCAGGATTGCCTCAACCGCATTGGTTTGCTGTCTCCCCTGTGCTAGGGTTCGGCATGTAGTGGACCAGGTTGCTAAATTATTGGGAGGGACTGGGCAAGACACAGCTGTCTTGGTCCATGATCGAACCAATGACAGAATACATGGAAGGTGGAGGCTCCTTTAGAATTAATATAAAGAACTAGGCCAAAAGTTGAAGGGAAGGTGATATTCTCTGAAATATTGCCTACACCATGCACAACATAGGACAGACAGGGGGAGATTAAAGAACTGAACGCGTGGCTAAGAGATGGTTTGCACCTAAATGGAAGGGGGGCTGATAAGAGAGAGTAGTATGGGAAAGCTGGAGGAGTAATTAAACTAGGATTGAGGGGGGAGGGAAAATTAAATTATAATGGGGCAGACAGAGGTCAGTCCCTATTGGTGATTGGAATGGGGAAGGATGGAGGAGTACTATGTCAGGTGATAAGAAAATTACCATGTTACAAACAACCTTTAGAAATAAAAAATGTGCAAAATAAGTTTGCAAAATGTGACAATGAATCAAAGTTTTTGCTCACCATGCCAGAAGTCTGCCAACCAAAATAGGTGAGTTGGAAGCTTTGGTGCATGAAGAGAGCTATGATTTATTTGATGTGGCTGAATCTTGGCTTCATTATTCACATGACTGGGCTATTAATATTCCTGGCTATGCTCTTTCGGAAAGACAGGGTAAAACGGAGGGTTGATGTTTTCTGTCTCTATGTGAAAAATGATCTTAAAGTGAGTGTGAAAGAGGATCTAGTTGATGGAGAGTGTGATGAGCCTGAAGCATTATGGGTGGAACTGCACATGGGTGTGCATACTACAAATGTAATCATTGGAGTTTATTATAGGCCATCCAGTGTTAATGAGGAGGTGAAGACTCAGCTCCTAGCACCGATAGAAAGGGCTGCAAGGGCTGGAACAGTGATAATAATGAGGGATTTTAACTACCTAGAAATTGACTGGAGTAATGGCACTGCAGAAACAGTTAAAGGCAAACATTTATAAACCAATAAATTATAAGACAATTTTATGGTACAGTTCATAGAAGCCCCGACTAGGAATGATGCTCTGCTGGACCTGGTAATCTCAAACCATGCAGAGCTTATTACTTATGTTCATATAAAAGAACATCTAGGTAGCAGTGACCATAACATGATTTCATTTAATGTTAGCTGAAAAACAGCAAGCATATACTGGAAATATAAAAACACTTAACTTTAAGGGAGCAAATTTTCCACATCGTCCCACCACTCCACTCGGGGTCATACTATTTTAACTATAAGGGGTTTCATAGTATTGTGTTGATGGTGGTGGTGTTGGCGACATACGAGTTTCTCTATGTGGACGTGGGGAAGAATGGCCGGATGTCGGATGGTGGAGTCTTTGCCAAGATCGAGTTCTACCGACATCTCCAGAGTGGTGGCTTGGGATTGCCACCTGCGGAAGAGAACATCGAAGGACTCCCATTAGTTATTATTGCTGATGAAGCATTTGGTCTGGGTGATCACATGATGAGGTCATTCCCCCAGAGGACCCTCACCCCAGAGAAGAGGGTTTTTGGTGGACGGCCATGTCTTGGTAGGTTTGCAGTTGTCCCATACTCTTTCCGTTTTCGGATGATGGATTGAACAGTGCTCTGTGAGATGTTCAAAGCTTGGGATATTTTTATAACCTAACCCTGTTTTAAACTTCTCTGCAACATCATCCCTGACCTGTCTGGTGTGTTGGCCTTCATGATGCTGTTTGTTTACTAAGGTGCTCTAAAAAACTTCTGGGGCATCACAGAACAGCTGTATTTATACTGAGATTAAATTACACACAGGTGGTCTTGATGTACTAATTAGGTAACTTTTTTTTATAACCTAATCTTGTCGGATGGTGGAGTCTTTGCCCAGACCGAGTTCTACTGACGTTTCCAGAGTGGTGGCTTGGGATTGCTACCTGCAGAAGAGAACGTCGAAGGACTCCCATTTGTTATCGCTGATGAAGCATTTGGTCTGGGTGATCACATGATAAGGCCATTCCCCCAGAGGACCCTCACCTCGGAGAAGAGGGTTTTTAATTACCGGCTGGCCAGAGCCAGAAGAGTCGTGGAGAATACCTTTGGGATAATGGCCAGCTGGTTCCACCTAATTCTAACGGCAATACATATGGTGGAGTACAAACTTAACCACATCATGTTATCATGCTGCATACTGCACAACTTTTTAAAGAGAAATGCTCCTAATTGTATTGCCTCAGTTGGGCCTGAGGCCAGACTTCATGAAACAACGATGGCCCTGGAAGCTGGCCGTCCTAGCTTGCCCCCCCAAAGCGCCCATGAAGTACATCAAAAATAGCCATTGCTATGCCAGCAAATTTTTAAATATTTTCGAAATAAAAAAATTGATATGATAAAATCTTGAATTTGATTTACTGCTTGTGTTTCTTTTATCTGTCTCCTAGGTTCTCCTAGTGCACTTGTAGTGCCAAGTGGATTTTCCATTATTTAAATAACACCCATTGTCACTGTAAACACCAACTTGAGTATAAAACCTTTTACTCCGTGCACATTCACATGTGCGTTATAAAACATTTTTTGGTAAAAAAATAACATCTTGGTTTTAAGTTTTACCTTGATAAATTTTTTTTGTACATAAAACAGGCATGTTTCAAAACATAACATACACAACTCAGGAACTTACAAAGTTCAACATTAAAAAACTGAAGGCAATATCAGACATTATAGTGTCAAAAATGTGTTGATATTGCCTTTATTAGATGGGATGATGTCCCATCATGTAAGCTAAAGATCTCCCGAGCAAAAATGGAAGCCAGTTCCTTAGAAGTGGGCAACTTCTTAAGTGGAATACAATGACACATCTTTGAGAACCGTTCAACCACCATAAGGATAACTATGTTGCCATGGGAGTTGGGCAACTCCACAATAAAATCCAAAGACAGGTGGGTCCAGGGCCTCTCTCCATTGGGTATGGGTTGTAGGAGGCTCACTGGAAGGTGTCGTGGAGTCTTACTCTGAGCACACATGGAACAGGCAGCTACGAAGGCAGTTACATCAGCACGTAGACTAGGGTGGCCAGCTGCCTTGGGAGAATGGTAAGTCTGGAGCATGGCAGTACGGAGACACTCTGGGACAAAGCAGCGGTCACAGGGTTTCTCAGAAGGAGCATCAACATGAGCAGCAAGAATTTTGTCACCCAAAGGAGAAGTAAGACTGGTGCAAACGGTAGCCAGAATACGATCAGGAGGAGTCATAGGAACCGGAACCGACTCCAACTTGGAAGTGGAAGAAAATTGTTGTGACAAGGCGTCAGTCCTTACATTCTTAGTACCGGGTAAGAATGAGACAATATAATTGAAACTTGACAAGAAAAGCGCCCTTCTGAGAGGCGTTTAGCCTCAGACAAGAATGTGAGATTCTTATGGTCTGTAAGAAGGAGAACTGAAACAGTGGTACCTTCAAGGAGAGGTCTCCATTCTTTCAGGGCTAAAATGATTGCCAACAGTTCTCTGTCACCAATCTCATAATTGCACTCGGCAGGTGACAATTTCTTGGAAAAGTAGCCACAAGGATGCATAGTACTCTCAGAGGTAGGACGTTGAGACAGAAGGGTGCCAACACCAGTCTCAGAAGCATCAACCTCAAGGATAAAAGGTAACGTAGGATCAGGATGTGCCAACACAGGAGCAGAAACAAAGGCAGCCTTGAGACTTTCAAAGGCCTTAATGGACTCCGGAGACCAACTCTGTGGGTTACCGTTCTTTCTGGTCATATCGGTCAGTGGCTTGACCAGAGATGAGAAGTTATGAATAAACTTCCGATAATAGTTGGCAAAACCCAGGAAACGCTGCAGAGGACGCAACCCCATGGGTCGAGACCACTGTAGGACTGCTGAAAGTTTCTCTGGGTCGAAAAACCAGCAGTGGAAATGACATAGCCCAGGAATTTAACCTGTTCCCGATGGAACTCACACTTCTCCCGTTTACAATAGAGATTGCTCTCAATTTCTGAAGCACACGACAGACATCTGTGTGGTGGCTCTCCTGGCACTTGGAAAATATGAGGATATCATCGAGATAAACCACCACACATAACTGCAACAAATCTCGGAGGATATCGTTAATAAATTCCTGGAAAACTGCTGGGGCGTTACAAAGGCCAAAAGGCATTATGAGATACTCATAATGACCTGTTCTGGTATTAAATGCAGTTTTCCACTCGTCGCCCTCCTTAATCCTCACGAGATTGTAAGCCCCTCTCAGATCAAGCTTAGTGAAAACCGTTGCTCCCTTGAGGCGGTCAAATAACTCTGTAATCAACAGGATTGGGTAGGCATTCTTAATCATGAAATGATTGAGACCCCTATAATCAGTACAAGGTCTCAGTTCACTGCTCCTCTTCTTCACATAGAAAAAAAACAGCACCGGCAGGAGACGAGGATTTGCAGATGAAACCCCGAGAAAATGCATCTGCAACATACTTTATCCTCCAAGACCGACAAAGGGTAAACCCGGCCATGAGGGGGAGTGGCACCAGGTTGAAGGTCAATTGCCCAATCATACAGCTGGGGTGGAGGCAAACTACCGGCTTGACCTTTGACATCGCTAAAATCACGGTACTCCTTCGGCAGGGAGGGGAGTGAAGAGGTACACAGGACCTTGGCTACCTTCCGGAAGCATGTTTCACTGCATTGTGGTGACCACAAGAGAACCTCAGCACGGAGCCAATCAAAAGAGGGGTTGTGCCTCTGTAACCAAGGATAACCAATAACCAGCGGAAACTTAGGAGAGGAAATCACTTGGAATTGGATTATCCCATGATGAAGAGCCCCTACGGCCATGGACAATGGAACCGTCTCATGAGTCACATGGGCAGGCTGTAGAGGTCTCCCGTCAAGAGCCTCAATGGCAAGTGGAGTGTCACGCAGCTGCAGTGGATTTGAGTGCTTTGATACAAAGGCGGCATCAATGAACAGCCCTGCAGCCCCAGGGTCGATTAGAGCCTGTATCTCAATAGATGACTTAGCCCAAGAAAGGGTGACCGATACCAGGGGCTTATCCTTCTGGATACCTGGGGACGACACAACACCACCTAAGGTCTGTCCATGACAGGACCTCAAGGTTTGGGTGTTCCCAGGATGGGTAGGACAAGACTTCAAAAAGTGACCTGCCTGGCCACAATAAAGGCACAATCTCTCCCTCCTCCTAAAGGCTCTCTCATACGCAGAGAGACGCGTGAAGCCAAGTACATGGGTTCATCTTCACTGACCGACTCGGTACCAGGAGGCATGGGAGGTGAGGGAGGCATGGGTGGGACTGCAAAGCTTGGAGGCAAACATACAGGAGGCTTCTGTAAGCCCTCCTTAAAAGAAAGTCTTTCTCTGAGTCTGGAGTCAATGAGGATGGAAAATGAGATCAAGCTCTCCAGCTCAATGGGTGTATCTTGAGCTGCTATCTCATCCTTGATGGAATCCGAGAGACCATGAGAAAAAGCAGCCACAAGGGCCTCATTGTTCCAAGCAACCTCTGCTGCCAGAGTACAGAACTTAATGGCGCAGTCGGCAACAGTTCTCGTACTCTATTTGATGGACATGAGGCACTTGGCAGCAGAAGCGGAGCATGCGGGAACCCTTTTAAAGGAGGCCACAAACTCAGGGTAACTGAAGACAACAGGTTTTTGCGTCTCCCATAGAGGGTTAGCCCAGGCCAAGGCTCTCTCAGAAAGCAAAGATATCACGAACCCTACTTTGCTTTTGTCCATGGTAAATGCCTGGGGCAACATCTCAAAGTATATCTCAACTTGGTTGAGAAACCCTCTGCATTGAACTGGATTGCCCCCAAATCTCTGAGGAAGCGGGGCAGAACCAGACATACCTCTTATAGAGGCAATACTCAAGGCGGGTGCCTGCACAGAGACTGGCGCAGCAGCAGGGATGGCCTGCAACTCAGGTTGTACCGGAGCAGCCACAGTGGGGGATTCCAGGTGAGCCGTGCGACTCAGGAGCGTTTGTAACGCCATGGCAAACTGATCCTTATGGTGATCTTGCTCATCCAATCTGGAAAAAATATTACCAACAAGTGGATTGACTGTATCTTCTGAATTCATTGCCTTCGCCTACTGTCAGAAACCATGAACCAGGCTGAGACAGAAGTACAGTAAAATCACACTTGTTTATTAATAAAAATAAAAGGTATATAGAGTAAGCATAGTCAAAACATAGCCAGAGTCCAGTAACCGGATCGGGTAGTCAGCCAAGCCAGAGTTCAGTAAACAGATCGGGTAAACAGCCAAGCCAGAGTTCAGTAACCAGATCGGGTAATCAGCCAGGCCAGAAGTCAAGGATCCAAGTAGAGGAACAGCAAGCATGATAAGGAGCCAGAAGGGATGTCAGCGAAGCCAATCTTTAAACAGGAACGCAGGAGATGGTTTCTTGTGATGTGACCAAGGCGAAGGCAGGAATTAGGTGATCTGGAGATCTTTAAGTAGGCGGGACTGACGAGCAGATCCACAACAGCTGGTTAACTGTGGAGAGAGATGAGAGCTGGCAATTAGCCAACAGCTGAGTGGCCAGCTCAGAGAAGGAAGGGCTGAGCCAGCCCTGACAGAAAGAACGTCAGGGGCGGGCGACATAGACAGAGTTTCACGCATTTGCAGTGTATATAAAGCTAACACGCATCTGTCGTACTTACGTTCTGTGTGCAGAGGAAGGAGGACCAGAAGCGCTGAACGTTATAATGAAGGTAACATTTTAACTTGGGACATCAGTGGCCTATACTGATTTGAGATTGATGCCTATATTGGGATAAGATTAGGAGAGTTTAGCCTGATATTAGTGTTTTTGTCTTGTATTTTGTCTTTCAGCAAATATGAAAAATTCAAAGACCCCGAATTCATGGGCCAGTTCATAGACAGATACAGGGATATGAGAAATTTGTGGGAAGTTAAAAACCCCTTATATAGAAATAAACCAGCTAGGAAGGCATCGCTGGAGATACTGCTGCAATTTGTGAAGACGCAGGTCCCTGACGCAGACATCGAGTTTGTGGAGAAGAAAATTGGTAGCTTGAGAAGCAAATATAGGAAGAAACTTAAAAAGGTCCAAGCTTCCATGAAATCAGGAGCAGCAGCAGAGGATGTGTATGTACCCAGTCTGTGGTACTACAACCGGATGTGGTTTCTGGAAGACCAGATAGAAGCCAGGGAATCATTTTCTACACTTCAATCCACCCTTCCCACAACCCTTCCCTCAACCCCAGCTGAGGCTTCCGAGGACCAACCTGGGCCTTCCATCCTGGAAGAAGTGGAGGAGCCCAGCTGGAGCCAGGTATAGTATTTTTGAAGATATTTATTGTCCAAAAATTATTGTTGTTAACTAGATGTTATTATTGCTAACAAATGAATGATTTAACAAAAAGTGTTTGACATATCAATAGACGGTAGGGGCCAAAAATGATTGGGACAAGAATGAAAAATGCTGGGCTCAGCATGTTAGTCTTTTCTATTTATTAACATTCAATTTGCAACAGTCATGAGCTCAAAATTGTGTGTGATTGATAAACCAAAAACTAAAACTATGTCCCTTTTTCATACACAGGAAGACCTCAGCCAGGACGAGGCTCTGGAATGTGCCAGCCAGGAGGAGGCGGGGGTAAGTGTCAGGAGGTGGCCAGGCCCAGTAGCCTCACCCAATCCCAGGTGCCTTCTCTTCCCCTTACAACAAAAAGGGCCAGGAAGGGGAGTAACATGGAGGAGGCAGCACTGTGCCTCATTAAGGTGGCTAATGTGGCCCTGAAAACACCCCCCGATGCTGAAGAGGCCTATGGATGCTACGTAGCTGCAAAATTGCAGCAAATGGAGGAGGACCAACGCTTCATGTGTGAGAATCTTATTTTTCAGGCCCTTCGGAAGGGGTCGAGGGGCCAAATTAGTGAGAAGATGCACTTCTGTGCACTCGCCCATCCTCCTCCTCCTGCCACAAGTCCACCTCCAGAGCCACAGCCTCCAAGGAAGGCTGCAGGGAAGTGTGGAGGGAAGGCTTCAGGGAAGACAAGAAAGTGATGGCCTAGTCTGACAGAAGACGCAGCCTGTTGTAGTACCACAGTCTGGGGACATATATGTCATCTGCTGCTGTTCATGATCTCTGGGAGTCCTGGACCAGATTGTGCTCCCAATTATATGGACTTCTCAGGCTACCAATTTTTAGTTACAAAAAGTTGATGTGTGCCCTGGGATACAAAGGCTTCTCAAATTCAAGCAGTTTCTCCAGCGTTGCCTTCCTCTTTATTTTGCTATGAGCCAGAATAAATGTAGATTTTTTTATATGAAAATACTTACCTATGTGTTTTTCTTCAAAAAGGACAGTTTGTGAGTAGGCAGGTCAAATTAGCAAGGGACACCAACCAACCTCCTTGAGTTCGCATTTTCGGATAGGAACTTTTCCCGACCGAAAAATAGAGGACATGCTCTCAATCTTTTGCTGGCTGGAATTCCGCCAGCAAAAGACCGATTGGAGCACACGGTCGCATTTTCCGACAAAAAGCTCTCATCAGAGTTTTGCTGGCGTCATTTCTGATCGTGTGTATGCGGCATTACAGTTTCCTTTCCAAGTGGTAGGGGTGCAAGCCAGAACCTCACCACCTCCCTCCTTATCTTATTTCCCTACCTTTGTTGTGTTTGATTGTTACACTATAAAAAAACATAATTCTCTGTAACACCGTTTCAAAAAATACATTTATTATACATATTACATAAAGATTATAAAGTTTAACATAACATTTAACATTATAAGTTTAACAAACTTTAATAAAATAATCTAAACCATTCTGGTTTACCCTTAAAAACATTATAGAAATGAAACAAAATATTTCATAAAAGCAAAAAATCTGTAGAAGTGAAAAATGTTATCTAAACATTATTTTAACATTAGCATATATTTTTTCATGCTAAAAGAATATGCTGAGAATGTTAAGTTAAAACACAATTTAGATTTAAAATTAGTCAAAGCATGCTAAAAAGGTGAAAAGTTTTAAACGTAGCAAAAATCATTCTGCAAAGCAAATTTGTAAGGGACATATGGATTATCCTATTTGAGTAGTTTTCATGATTTAATGCAGACAAGTGCAAAGATCTTTTTCCTCTCTCAAATTGAAACCCCATACGAAATGGAACACACAAGAAATAAGGATGGATCATTAATTTTCTGACATATTTTTATCAAAGGGGTTATATTTAGTCTCATAAACATGTGAAGAGGTGTCCAGAGATCCACATGCTCACTAAAAATGTTAAACATAAAATATTCATGTGAAATATACATAACTATTGGATGAAAAATGGAACATTATCTCATTTGCGTTCTGAGAATAATAGAGAAAGACAATACATACATTAATCTAATACATTTGTTGTTGGTGGAGTTATAGGTTAAAAGGGTCGTAAACCATTGCCGTTTTTCACCTTAATGCATTGTATGCATTAAGGTGGAAAACCTCCTGTGCTGCAGCAACGCCCCCGAGCCCCCCTTATACTTACCTGGGCACTGTAATTCCCCCGACGGGAATGAGCAAACCAGCTCTGGGCGGTGTCTCATGTCCTGATTGGATAGATTAATAGCAGCACAGCCATTGGCTCCACTGTTGTCACTTAAATCCAACAACGTGGGCGCCAGGGGCTGGAGCCAAGTCCTGCTGTCTGTGTCTACAGACGCAGCAGCAGGACATGGGAGCGTGCCCGCATGGGTCGGAGAGCGCTTCTCCAGTGGGACACTAAAGGAGAGGAGGAGCCTGGAGCGCCGCTGAAGGACCCCAGAAGAGGAGGATCGGGGCAACTCTGTGCAAAACCAACAGCACAGCGGAGGTAAGTATGACATGTTTTTTATTAAAAAAAAACTGAACCTTAACAAACCCTTTAAGTGTAAAGGTAAATGTTGGGGGGATTAAGATTTAAGGGCTTGTTTTATTAGATATGCTAAGTATTAGGTGTTCATGTGGAAAAAAGTTAAAAGACAAATTCAAGGCAAACAACTAAACACGCAGTTGAATAGTTATCATTATATTCATCAGCATTTAGAATGCTGGAAAAACTCTCTTGGAACTAAATTGTCCCTATTTTGCAATGCTAAGTATTCCCCAAATTGTTAAACCAAATCTATGTATATTTACTTCCAAAGCCCAGCAACCTTAGGCATTTTTTTAAATAGTCCTCCAACAATGGTTTACCATAAACAAGGCTCTCTGGCTGCAATCTTCACCTCCTCTATGTTCTCAGTTTTTTGGTTTGACAGCCAGCTGTTACAGTACTGATCCCATTTGGATCCCATGCATAATCTTCCAGGATTTTCGGGATCCTAGGGCCTCCACTACCTCCAGAACATTTCACATCCATATGTGTCATTGTGCATCAGTGCATGCTAATAATGCTGGGCATATACTCTGAACAGAAGGGTATTTAGGCACAAGTGTTTAAAAGGGCTGGTGCTGTGTTTTTTCACCCGCTACATGAGAGCTAAAGCACTCTAATACTTACCTATTAGCTGCCTGTTTGTACCCTACCCAGATTAATCTCACAACTCTCTAGTTTTCCCCGTCTACTCCCTGCCTGGACCTAACTACTCTCTTGCCAGCTGCCTGCAAGACCCCTGCTTGATCCTGGCTACTTTTTTGCTTGCCACCTGCCAAGGTCTTCCTGGATCTGACTCTTTTTACAGCCCGATGCCTTGTGAACAGTCCCTGCATTGTAAGCTTCCCGTTCCAGCCTCCCCTTGGTAAAGCGATCCTGAGGGTCCGACCTATTGGCAGTTTGTAGCTAAGAAAATAGGTGACTACTAGGTCTAGATTTACATATAAGAGGTCCAGAGGGGATATTTTCAGTTGGAGAGCCATATCCAATCCATATCTGATCCACCTGAACCCATTACTTTTCCTTCTGCTGCTTCTGCCCCAGTTTCATCTGCCACACCTGAGCTCAGGGTACTTCTTCCAGATTGGATCTCAGGAGACTACAGTTCAGGGTCTTTATCGGTGCTTGTCTCCACTAATTCTCTCTGTGACCCAAGACCTTTGCTAAACAATGTACTAGAGTGGGCACCATTGTCCCTCTTCTTAAAGGGGATCTTAAAGCCTTTTTTTTGTCTGATGGAACAGGTAAGTGAAATTTCGGGACTGGCCAGACTGTATTATGACTCTCATTAAACGTTAACTGCAGAATTTGCTCTAGGTAACCTATATCAGTACTTCCCATTGAGAAAGATGTTTCTGATTTCCACCGATGTAGTGTGTACACTCACTTGAATGAGGCTACCCTTAAATTCCAGTTCCACCTTGGCCTCTTGGAACAGTTAAAGGATTTACTAGACACACCTGTACTGATTTACTGAAGCTGTTGTGACTGTGCTAAAACTGCCCCATGGCACAAATGTGCAAAACAGCACTTTCCAGTATTTATTACACTGCACAAGACTGTCACTCATAAAAGAGGTTTGTTGGGAGTGTGCATGAGGCATGTGAAGAGCCACCAGCTATGCTGTGATGAACCACATTTTAACATTTATTAACATTGAAATCCATGATTTTCAAGCATACAGTAAATGTGATAGCTGTAAAATGTGTATGTTGGCCTAACTAGAAAAAGTACAAAAAAATCAACAGAAGTGAAAAAAACATAAATAACACACCTGAACCTAAAAAAAGATCACATATAGAAAAGTGACTGTTGACTATACGCAGGTACAGTAGTGAGTTGAAGCAGAGTTCTGCTGTAAAAAAATAAAATAAAAGTCAGCAGCTACAAATACTACAGCTGCTGACTTTTAAAATAACGACACTTACCTGTCCAGGGCGCCTGTGATGTCCTCTCCTGATGCCTACCCATCCCTTGGCTCCAGGTGCGGCTTCACAGCCTTGTTCCCTACTGTGCATGCGTGAGTAACGTGGCACGTTCTGAATGGTCCCTGCTGTCTTCTGGGACCTGTGTGTCTCCCAGAAGGCAGCAGGGGATGGATGGAGGAGGGGCCGGACATGACATAGTTCACTGTGGATTCAGCAGCACACTTTCGCTGGAAGTAGGAGAAAATACTTGTATTTGACAGGTATCTGCTTCCCCTCCCCCCTGAAAGGTGCCAAATGTGACACTTGCGAGTGTGTGCCAAATGTGGCTTGCCAGTGCATTACAGGATGTATTCCTTCTTAAATACCCACATGGACAATGGTGGTGTTGGAGCAACATTCTAGAACATGGACTATCACCAGAGGCTATTGTTGGAGGTACACATTGCCCAAAGCAAATAGCTAAGGGTTTATTATTGCTGCATTAGCCAAAGCTTAATAAGCTTGAATCTGTATGCATTGCTGTACAATCACAGTCATGTACCTACCAAAAAAAACAATTTAAGGAGACAAGCATTGGCAGTACCCATGAATGTGGTCTTCTTATAATTGTATTTTTTTCCATCCAACTAATATTAGGCATGCCAAATTTCATAAATAAGTAAATGTTGATGTATTATAGAATTGCTGCACATTCCTTTTTTTATGTTTTGCATATTGTTGAAATGTGTTACTTTTAAAGCAAATAGCAGTTGATCATAGACAGGATATTGTGATTTCGGCATGGAAGCTATGTACATTACTCTGGATTCTCAGAAGAATAGATAGCCAGTGATGGTGTCCCACTATCTAAATCTAGAGATGTGTGGTGAATCCTTTTTAACAGGGACATAAACAATAATCCCAATCTTATGTGTTTTGACCTAAAAATTCTGTAAAATGGTCCTTTCACTCTTGGCACATGGTTTAAAGTGTGATGATCTATTGATCACCAAATGGATTTTAAAAAACAAACAGCAGGCCCACAGTCTTGATATATAAAGGACTGCACTAGTTTATGTTTCCTTTAACCATACTGCACCAGTTTTTTCCTTATTTTCCAGGAATGTATGTGTTCACTTAACACTTCTAAATATTAGCTTAATAGTGCTGTAAAATACTGAGAAATGTGTTATCTCTTACATTCTCTCCAGACTTTGCCATTTGAATAGCATGTGCAGCTTTTTTTGGTTTGTGCTTAATAGGGATGAACCGAGCACCCCCGCCCCCCGGTTCGGTTCACAGCAGAACATGCGAACAGGCAAAACATTATGTATAAAGGATAATATATACAAATTAATTCTGCACTGCCCTGGAAAGAAACAAGCAGCTAACACGACCAACAAGATATATGTCAAAAAATAAACCACAATAAGTGTAGCGCTATTGAAATATTAAAACGTCCAATGTAAAGAACGTTAAACCGACAGTTCCAAATGTAAATGATGCGAAAAAGTCATCCGTATGTATGTTAATAAGGAGTCTTCAGGAACTAAACACTTCAAGCAGAGATATGAAACATCTGATGTGAAGACAGACACACCACCACCAAAAATGAAGAGGCTTACCAGATTGGATGGACCCAAGGGGGCATACGCCGAGTTGGGTCGGAAAAGGCTTAGGTGGTGAGTGGCTGTAGGTGGCCCAGACGGGCGATGTTTATGGAATGACCCACAAGTTGCTGCAAAGTTTTCAGGTAGGTCCGGTTTTCAAAAGATGTTCAGCAAGTGTAGCCTAAACGCAGTGTGGCTGCACAACTAAGTTTGGTCCACATTAGCTGTTGAACCACTCCTGGGCTCTGAGTTAAGTTGTCAGCAGAATCCCATGGTTACATCCACAGAGGATATCCTGACTTGTGTGCTGCACGGTGTCCGGGTATCACAGCGCTCTCCTCCGCTCCACACTGGGCGCTCTGTGTCAGCCGGAGCCGACAATCACACGGGTGTCTGCCTCTCCCAGTGCTGCTTCAGTGCTGGTTCAGCAGTGGTCCGCTCAGGTTGTGAGTCAGGTGCACGCCGCCTGCATGCCGGAGCTCGGTGCTGTGTATGTCGCTCTCAAACGAATACAAGCATCCCCTATGTGCGTGCACGCTCCCATGCGCTTGCCCGCAGCCCCCCTGCCTACACTGCACACGTCCAGTCCTTCACTTTGTCAGCGACCGTGGGATTCTGCTGACAACTTAACTCAGAGCCCAGGAGTGGTTCAACAGCTAATGTGGACCAAACTTAGTTGTGCGGCCACACTGCGTTTAGGCTACACTTGCTGAACGTCTTTTGAAAACTGGACCTACCTGAAAACTTTGCAGCAACTTGTGGGTCATTCCATAAACATCGCCCCTCCGGGCCACCTACAGCCACTCACCACCTAAGCCTTATCTGACCCAACTCGGCGTACGCCCCCTTGGGTCCATCCAATCTGGTAAGCCTCTTCATTTTTGGTGGTGGTGTGTCTCTCTTCACTTCAGATGTTTCATATCTCTGCTTGAAGTGTTTAGTTCCTGAAGACTCCTTATTAACATACATACGGATTACTTTTTCACATCAAAAATGAAATATTCCTTTAAATATCATGCCTGGGGGTGTCCTTAGCATGCCTGTAAAGTAGCACATCTTTCCCATGTTTATAACAGTGCCACAGCAAAATGACATTTCTAAATGAAAAAATGTCATTTAAAACTGCTCACAGCTGTAATGTATTGTCGGATCCAGGCAATATAGAAAAAAATACCAACAAAAAAAGGCATGGATGTCACCCCCAAAATCCATACCAGGTCTTTGAGGTCTGGTATGGATATTAAGGGGAACCACGCACCCAATTTTTTTTAAAAATGGTGTGGGGGTCACCCAGGCCCCCAGGTACTATATACTCTGAACAGCAGTATATATACTATACGGCCTGCCCTATATACTCTGCATAAAATTGGGCCTTAGGTGTTGGTGGTACCAGAACACTGTAAGTCCTCACAGTTATTCTTGTTGGGCGCAGGAACGGCCCTGCTGTGAAATATTATATCAAGAATTGTAATTCCATCCCCCTGTTAAACATTGGCAGAAAAATTGGACTTGGGCAGTGATGGTGGTGCCACAACACTGTAACCCCTCACAGATACTCTTGTTGGGTGCAGGAATGGGCCCTGCTGTGAAATATTATATCAAAAATTTTAATTTCATGCCCCTGTTACATAGGGGCAGAAAAATTGGAACTTGGGCGGTGGGGGTGGTGCCACATCACTGTAACCCCTCACAGATACTCTTGTTGGGTGCAGGAATGGGCCCTGCTGTAAAATATTATATCAAAAATTGTAATTACATGCCTCTGTTAAACAGTGGCAGAAAATTGGGCCTTTGGTGGTGGTGCCACAACACTGTAAGCATTCACAGTGACTCTTGTTGGGTGCAGGAACAGGCCCTGCGTTGAAATATTATATCAAAAATTGTAATTACATGCCCCTGTTAAACAGGGGCAGACAAATTGGGCCTTGGGTGGTGGTGCCACAACACTGTAACCCCTCACAGATACTCTTGTTGGGAGCAGGAACGGGCCCTGTGTTGAAATATGATATCAAAAATTGTAATTACTTGCCCCGTTAAACAGGGGTAGAAAAATTGGGTCTCGGGTGGTGGTGCCACAACACTGTAACCCCTCACAGATACTCTTGTTGAGCACAGCAACGTGCCCTGCTGTGAAATATTAGATCAAAATTGTAATTACATGCCCCTGTTAAACAGGGGCAAAAAAATTGGTCCTTGGGCGGTGGTGGTGCCCTAAATCAAAAATATTGTTGGAAGCTAGCATCATCAAGATTGAGGAGAAATAGGATAGTTAGCATAGGCAGTCTTCAAGGGATCCCACATCCATAGCAAATTCAGTCAATTACATCAGCATCAGGTGCTTGATTGCTGCTGATCCAAGACTGATTCACTTTTATGAATGTGAGCCTATCAATGGAGTCTGTGGACCGGCGCACTCTTTGATCCATTACAAACCCTTCGTCAGCACTGAATGTGCGTTCAGAAAGCACGCTGGATGCAGGACAGGCCAGTAGCTCAATTGCATATTCAGCAAAAAAATGAAAATGACTGGGTGACCCTCAATGTGATACAGCACTTCATCCCAATAAGTTGAAAAATCAAACTAAGAAGAGGAAATACGGGGATTATAGCGGTGCCAAAACATACACATCACATCATAGTAAAAACCAGAAATATTTTATTAACAAAAAAATTCTTAAAAGGTCGACATAGAGTTCATAAAAACAAGGTGTGCATCATAATTCATATATTTAAAAAAAACAATTATGTAGCGGAAATTTTATTTACGAAACTTGGCCTGAGAAGCATGGCGGCTACTATTTCGGAAAAACCAAACGCCCATTTTGCGTACGGATTCGCGATCATATTAAACCTTTATATAAATGCAAGACTTCCACTTCAATTAACCGACATATTGCAGATTTTCATAATTTTGACCCCCATGTTATGGGATTTACAGCCTTGGAACATATTCCCGCACATGCCAGAGGAGGTGATATAGATCAAAAATTACTCCAATTGGAGACAAAATGGATACATACTTTAGATGCCACCAAATACCCGGGGCTCAATGAATATATCAGCTTTAAGTCATTTCTCTAATTCAGCCCTTATCGTGGCTTCACACAAATACTTTACTAATTTCGACCATACTACATATATCTGTTGATTTACCATGTTCCTCCCGCTTGCTCTTTCTTCCCCAACTCAGAGGTCCATCTTGGTTTGTATTGGACTTAGTTTAATTTTACACAGCTCGCTTTTCCTTGATGTATAATAGTGGACACAGGATGTATAGGCTGTATTAAATGAATAACTTTGTTCTTTATCTTTCTTTTTTTTGTAACATATATGTGGATAATTTTTCTATATTTCATTGTATTTTTCAGTTGTTATATTATATTCTATAACAACAATGTGAGTTACTTTGCGAGCTGTCGGACCAGAGTATGTGGGCACACGCCTGGGTTCTTGCCCCTCCCTTTCTTTTTCCTTCTTTCCTTTTTCCTTATTTACACGCCTTTGTGTGCAGGCGTTCTTTTTGGGGCTTTTATCTGATCCCAGGCGTGCTCCCACTCACCTTCATCTTTTTCATCGTGCCCTTGTGTGGCCGCGCGCGCCTTTTGGTGCCTGGCTCCTTCTCTCCCCCCCCCTCCCACTCCCCTGCAGGACCCTTTGGGTACTCCCTGCTCTGTGGTCCCTGTGGGTTCCCATGTACCGCGCGGGACCCATCCGGCGTCATGGCCTCATATCACAGACTTATTACAGCTGTATGGACACCCAAGGGCATTGGTATCCCCTCTGCCCGTTGGTAGCCTTGCACACTGGTGATCCTCGGATCATAACATCCCCCAGGTATTGGGCTGCCTTGCTTGGCCGTCCAATATCGCGCGGTGTCAGTAACGTGTTTACACATGTTACTATGGACACTACCGCTATGCCTCCTGGACCTTGTAGGCCCGGAGGCAGCAGTTAGTTGCACATGCGCAATGGCTTTATTGTGTCCGCTCACACGTGCGGTGATGTCAGACGCCGCACATGTGTGGGGGGCATAAGAACACTGGCATCCCTGGCCGGTACACTCGCCAGGGATCTACAGGACACCGCCTCGGTACCTGCTCTTTTGGCTCGGTAGGCACATTTATTGTATAAATTTTACTCTGTAATGCCCAGTCCTTCTTATAGTTTGCTCTCACTAACATCATGCTTTGTTTTTAATTCCCAGCATGGCATACTGAGCGATACTACCAGCTGTAACTTTTATACCAGCCATTGACTTAATTTATTGCACTATGCCTATGGGTAAGTGCAAGTGATGTTCAATTTTCAGTATATATGTAGTGTATATCATTGACCCATAGATATAGCTGGCTGTATATATTTTTTTATATTTTTTATTTTTATTTATTTATTTATTTATTTTTTATTTTTTTACTTTTATGAGTTTTTTTCACATATGAATTTTTCTTGATCATTTTCAGAGCGTTATACCTACCTCATGATCTATAGTATCCATAATACCCTTAACTAATCGTTTATCGGTGTCCTGCATATTACCTGTTTATTTAATTATTGTAAGTATAGGTGAGACTATGTGAGTCCCAGTGGGCCCCCTTATAGGCTTGTCCAGAGCACACTATAAATGTATTTTAAAACATAATATTTTTTCTCTAGAGATACTTTCTGTCAGGTCTTTCTATCTGCCCCCTGCAGCTATCGATGGTAGTCTGTGCTTGAGGCCTTGCTGAGGGTGCCTTGTGCCTGTCCCTGGTGATTTACAGGTACACATTTACCATCCTATGGGGATCTGGCTGGGGGTTTATGGGGAAGGGGGAGTAGGGGGGGACCGCCTGGCATCTTGTGTGCGTGGGGCATATGTGGGCTCTTTTTGGGCGGATGTGGTTGGTTCTTGTCTGACAGCCCGCAAACATATTTAAGTATCCACTTACATTACATGCACTTATATTATATTTTGATTATAGAATTTTGCCTGATTGTCAATTTTCTTTCATAGATTAAATTGTAGTGCTATAGGTATCAAACATCTGTCCCTGAGGAAGCCATCACTGGCGAAACATGTCGGACATCTAAATACCTACCTACGGAACTGGCCGCCACGCTTCTCAGGCCAAGTTTCGTAAATAAAATTTCCGCTACATAATTGTTTTTTTTAAATATATGAATTATGATGCACACCTTATTTTTGTGAACTCTATGTCGACCTTTTAAGAATTTTTTTGTTAATAAAATATTTCTGGTTTTTACTATGATGTGATGTGTATGTTTTGGCACCGCTATAATCCCCGTATTTCCTCTTCTTAGTTTGATTTTTCAACTTATTGGGATGAGGTGCTGTATCACATTGAGGATCACCCAGTCATTTTCATTTTTTTCTTGATTTCAGCCTTTGAAATTTTGGTGTTTAAGTACACAATTTCCTGGCTGGGTTGTCCTCTAATATTTGTATCTGTGCCGAGACATACACTTTCACATAATTGTCTAATATGTGTTTTTGAGTTTCCTATTTTTGATTATTGTGAATCTGTTGTAGATTGTTAGTAGCGTTCCCAAATCTTTTTTCCAAAACCACATTGCTATTTCCTTTGAAACCATGGCGGATTTCTGTGGGGAAGCTTGGGAGGATCTCATGACCAAAATTCAAACGACCCATACTACTTCAAATATCTCCGATATAGAACTGGACAAATATTTTGTCAGATTTCAACGGCTATTAGAGTAGAAGGTCCGTGTCTATTGGCACAAGGTATATTTTGAAAAATATGTTGAAAATCATATTGTCCCTTGGGGACTTAGAATTCAAATATTTCCTAATATTAAAAAAACTATGGATCCTTTGAAAAAGGCCTGGGAAGATAACTTGCAAGCATGTTTTTTCAATATGATCGGCATACTTTGTCAAGAATAAGATAAGGAATTAGCATTACTTGACATCTCCATTAATGAATGGCTCGCTGATCGTGCTGCTGATGTGTCTTCTCCGAGGTTCGCCCAGAGGGACAAGGACCTCCGGGCCCACCTCGAGGAATACACAATAGAGATAATCAATGCCAAAGAAAATACATTTTTACGGGATAAACTTGCCCATACAAATGGTTACGCATACAGATGGAATGGAAATGCCCCCAAAAAAACGCTCACCAAACCAAGTTCTGAAAATGTACCTAAAAATAACAATGAAGTACCTAATGTTTTTTCTACCTCTTTTTCTTCTAGCTCATCCACCACATATCGTGACCTTTCACAAGACAGAAACCCCAAAAAAAGAAAGGATGAATTACCCACCTCTTCTACGGAATCTATCCGACGTACTTTTGGAATTAACAATACTACTAAGCCCCTAGGGGCTCGACCGAAAACCACAAGCACTTCTACCCCGCTCACACGAGCACTACCGCGGCCACCACTCACTACCACTCGCCCTGTGCATTCGGCACTCACCTCTACCACTCCAGCACCACTCGCTCTCCCTGCCTCCACTGGAAGACGGGTAAGTGAACCAACCTTAACCACCATGTTTCCCACATCTTCACAGTCTATTGATCCCAAGTTGGCTCCCATTTTTTTATCCCAAGCACTGGACTCAATACAGAGTCCAACATCCCAGCATCCAATAGCTCTCACTCAGCACAAACTCACAACTTAGATGTGGTAAATCTGTCTTCATTTCCTCTAACCAAACAACAGATTAAAGTACTTCAATTAGGTCTTACTTTCTGCCCTTCTGCGCAATTTAATAAATTCCAATTTGTCAAAGATATCCACCTATTTGCAAGAAAACTAATGTATAAAGTTATCTTTGATAAACCTGTAAAAACTCAAGCAGTAGAGCCATCACTTGAAAACAAAGTTCCTACACTGGCCGAAATTCAGGCTATTGAAGACTTACTAACACTTTTGGAGGAGGGTGGCACCGAGGACGAATGCCAGTGGCACTTGGACAGTGATGGCATTGTGGCCTCAGGGGTGTCCTCCCCCCATCATCTTTTAAACCTAAATCCACTGCTTTCCCCAATCTTTCAGTGAATCCTAATATTTGGGCATTTGTGGAACAGATTAGTAATACCATCAAACATTATGACTTCTCCACCTCATACCCTTCTAACCTATCCCTTGCCCAGAAACAGGCACTCAAATCCCTACAGAACCACCCTGGGCTGATAATAAAACCAGCCAACAAGGGAGGGAACGTAGTCATTATGGATGTTGCGGCATATGAATCCATGTGCCGCAACATCCTCGATAACAAGGACTGGTACCGACCTATCTCACGATCACTCATTGAAAATTTTGCTAATGAATACTACGAACTTATCTTCTCTGCCTATCAAAAAGGAACCATAGATGTCAATACTTGGAAATTCCTAAATGTAAAGGATCCCAGAATACCTACATTCTACGCTCTTCCAAAACTCCACAAATCTCTAAAACCCCCCCCCGGTCGTCCTATTGTGTCAGGATGTCTAAGTTTAACGGAAAATGCAAGTGCGCTTGTGGACAAGTATCTGAATCCACATGTGCTGGCTCTCCCTTCTCATGTAAAAGACACTATACATCTCCTTCGTATTTTGGAAGACTTGCACCTTCCATCTAATACGTGGATGGTGGCATTAGACGTAGAAAGCTTATACAACACTGTACCTCACAATAATGGCATTAGAGTAGTTTCCAAATTGTTACAGGAAAGAGGCCCTAAATTTGAGGCCTATGACCACTTTGTGATTGATCTCTTGAGTTTTATTTTGACGCGTAACCATTTTATGTTTGGCACTTCCTACTTCCTCCAGGTACAGGGCGTAGCTATGGGCACGAAATGTGCGCCATCCTACGCCAACCTGTACCTGGGGGGGTGGGAAAGGGAACTTTTTTCCAACTCTGACCTTGCTGATTACCTGTGCCACGTGGTGTCGTGGCACAGGTATATTGATGATTTCATCTTCTTTTGGTCTGGTACTAGGGAACACCTCTCTAAATTTATAGAAACACTGGCTGTAAACTCACACAACCTTAAGTTCACGATGCATTGTAGCCAGAGGAAGATTACCTTTCTGGATCTGGAAATACAACTGGACCGGGATGGTAATCTTTCCTCATCTCTTTATCGTAAGGAGACCTCGGGAAATACTATTCTACATGCCAAAAGTGCTCATCCGAAACCATTATTGAACAGTATTCCATACAGCCAATATTTACGCATTAAGCGCAATTGCACGCATGAAAAGGACTTTTTTGCGGCTTACCGAGATCTCTATGAGAGTCTAAAAATTAGAGGATACAGTCACAAACTGTTGAAACAGGCTTTCAACAAAGTGAAAAAACTAGATAGAACAAAATTAATATACTCTAACAAATGCACGGACAAATTCCAGCCCGTCCGCGTTATAACTGAATTTTCCCAACATCACAAAGAGGTCAGGGACATTCTAAATAAGTTCTGGCCTCTTCTTACTGCGGACAATACCATCAAAAAATACATTAAATCTCAGCCTCAGCTCACTTACCGTCGTTCTCCATCTTTACATGATAAAATCACAGCTAGTCATCATGCACCTAAATCTGACTCTACTTTACCAGCCTTTGGCACATTTCCTTGTGGCAATTGTGATATATGCGATTTTATCTATGATACACGTGAAACCCCGCTTCCAAATGGCCAAATTCATAAAATCAAGCATAAAGTCACTTGCCAAACCATTGGCATAGTATATCTGGCCACTTGTATGTGTGGCAGCTACTATGTCGGAAAAACCAAACGACCATTTTGTGTACGGATTCGCAATCATATTAAACCCTTATATAAATGCAGGACTTCCACTTCAATTAACCGACATATTGCAGATTATGGGATTTACAGCCTTGGAACATGTTCCCGCACATGCCAGAGGAGGTGATATAGATCAAAAATTACTCCAATTGGACACAAAATGGATACATACTTTAGATGCCACCAAATACCCGGGGCTCAATGAATATATCAGCTTTAAGTCATTTCTCTAATTCAGCCCTTATCGTGGCTTCACACAAATACTTTACTAATTTCGACCATACTACATATATCTGTTGATTTACCATGTTCCTCCCGCTTGCTCTTTCTTCCCCAACTCAGAGGTCCATCTTGGTTTGTATTGGACTTAGTTTAATTTTACACAGCTCGCTTTTCCTTGATGTATAATAGTGGACACAGGATGTATAGGCTGTATTAAATGAATAACTTTGTTCTTTAACTTTCTTTTTTTTGTAACATATATGTGGATAATTTTTCTATATTTCATTGTATTTTTCAGTTGTTATATTATATTCTATAAAAACAATGTGAGTTACTTTGCTAGCTGTCGGACCAGAGTATGTGGGCACACGCCTGGGTTCTTGCCCCTCCCTTTCTTTTTCCTTCTTTCCTTTTTCCTTATTTACATGCCTTTGTGTGCAGGTATTCTTTTTGGGGCTTTTATCTGATCCCAGGCGTGCTCCCACTCACCTTCATCTTTTTCATCGTGCTCTTGTGTGGCCGCACGTGCCTTTTGGTGCCTGGCTCCTTCTCTCCCCCCCTCCCACTCCCCTGCAGGACCCTTTGGGTACTCCCTGCTCTGTGGTCCCTGTGGGTTCCCATGTACGGCACGGGACCCATCCGGCGTCATGGCCTCATGTCACGGACTTATTACAGCTGTATGGACACCCAGGGGCATTGGTATCCCCTCTGCCCATTGGTAGCCTTGCACACTGGTGATCCTTGGATCATAACATCCCCCAGGTATTGGGCTGCCTTGCTTGGCCGTCCAATATCGCGCGGTGTCAGTAACGTGTTTACACACGTTACTATGGACACTACCATTATGCCTCCTGGACCTTGTAGGTCCAGAGGCAGCGGTTAGTTGCGCATGCGCAATGGCTTTACTGTGTCCGCTCACACGTGCGGTGACGTCAGACGCCACACGTGTGTGGGGGGCATAAGAACGCCGGCATCCCTGGCTGGTACACTCGCCAGGGATCTACAGGACACCGCCTCGGTACCTGCCCTTTTGGCTCGGTAGGCACATTTATTGTATAAATTTTACTCTGTAATGCCCAGTCCTTCTTATATTTTGCTCTCACTAACATCATGCTTTGTTTTTAATTCCCAGCATGGCATACTGAGCAATACTACCAGCTGTAACTTTTATACCAGCCATTGACTTAATTCATTGCACTATGCCTATGGATAAGTGCAAGTGATGTTCAATTTTCAGTATATATGTAGTGTATATCACTGACCCATAGATATAGCTGGCTGTATATATTTTTTTATATATATTTTTTTTTTTTTTACTTTTATGAGTTTTTTCACATATGAATTTTTCTTGATCATTTTCAGAGCATTATACCTACCTCATGATCTATGGTATCCATAATACCCTTAACTAATCGTTTATCGGTGTCCTGCATATTACCTGTTTATTTAATTATTGTAAGTATAGGTGAGACTATGTGAGTCCCAGTGGGCCCCTTATAGGCTTGTCCAGAGCCCACTATAAATGTAGTTTAAAACATAATATTTTTTCTCTAGGGGTACTTTCTGTCAGGTCCTTCTATCTGCCCCCTGCAGCTATCGATGGTAGTCTGTGCTTGAGGCCTTGCTGAGGGTGCCTTGCGCCTGTCCCTGGTGATTTACAGGTACACATTTACCATCTTATGGGGATCTGGCTGGGGGTTTATGGGGGAGGGGGAGGAGGGGGGACCGCCTGGCATCTTGTGTGCGTGGGGCATATGTGGGCTCGTTTTGGGCGGATGTGGTTGGTTCTTGTCTGACAGCCCGCAAACATATTTAAGTATCCACTTACATTACATGCACTTATATTATATTTTGATTATAGAATTTTGCCTGATTGTCAATTTTCTTTCATAGATTAAATTGTAGCGCTATAGGTATCAAACATCTGTCCCAGAGGAAGCCATCACTGGCGAAACATGTCGAACATCTAAATACCTACCTACGAAACTGGCCGCCATGCTTCTCAGGCCAAGTTTCGTAAATAAAATTTCCGCTACATAATTGTTTTTTTTAAATATATGAATTATGATGCACACCTTGTTTTTGTGAACTCTATGTCGACCTTTTAAGAATTTTTTTGTTAATAAAATATTTCTGGTTTTTACTATGATGTGATGTGTATGTTTTGGCACCACTATAATCCCCGTATTTCCTCTCCTTAGTTTGATTTTGCATATTCAGCAAGTTCTGGCCAGTGGTCCATCCTCAAGACCCAGTAACCCAGTGGATGCTCTGTTGGAAAGGTCTCCAAGTCAGCTCTTGCCCCTAGAAAATCCTGCACCATGTAATGCAGACACTGGCGATGGTTGCTTGAACCGATCAGACCTCGGTGCTGAGGACTGAAAAATTGCTTAAAGGCATCGGTCAGCCGGCCACGTTCTCTTCCGCTCTTCCTCTGACTGAACGAGTTGGTGGAGTGGATAACAAAGTCATCCTCATTCTCCTCATCCTCTGTCACTCCGGCTCAGAGTGGTTTGTCACTCCTTCCGTAGCCCCACCGTCACAAATACACTGTCGCTAACTGAATAACCTGCCTGCTTAATCTAACTCAAGCTATCTCCACGCCAACAAAACTACACATGGGCGCCATGTAGGCAGCCTTATATAGTGTGGGGCATGGACTTAGTCCCCCTGAGCCATCGCCCCTTAGTCCCCCTGAGCCATGATTGGCCAAAGGCACCCTGCCTTTGGCCAATTATGGCTCTCTTAGCAGAGCGCACTGTGATTGGCCAAAGCATGCAGGTCAGGTGCATGCTTTAGCCAATCATCATACAGCAATGCACTGCGATCTCACAGTGCATTATGGGGTGTTCATCGGTGCTCGAATTTTCCACTCTTTGGCGAACACCCGATGTTTGAGTCAAACTTATGTTTGACCTGAACATCGAGCCCATCCCTTTTGCCTAAGTTATACCTTAGAACAGTGTTTTTCAACTCCAGTCCTCAAGGCGCCCCAACAGGTCATGTTTTCAGGATTTCCCTCAGATGAAACGGCTGTGGTAATTACTAAGGCAGTGAAACTGATCAAATCACCTGTGCAAAATAATGGGAAGCCTGAAAACATGACCTGTTGGGGCGCCTTGAGGACTGGAGTTGAGAAACACTGCCTTAGAACAGTGGTCATCAACCCTGTCCTCAGGGCCCACTAACAGGGCAGGTTTTATGTATTACCTTGGGGAGATGCAGACTAGAATACTGCAATTACTGAGCAGCAAATAATATCACCTGTGATGTATTTTAGTTATCTTGCAAACCTGGCCTGTTAGTGGGCCCTGAGGACAGGGTTGATGACCACTGCCTTAGAAAAACTAGTTTAACATACCCTGCCTCCATAATGTTGATATTTCTTTCTTGGGAAAGAACAAAGTATTTGTTGCATTTTTATAATGTTTTATTGTATCTTGTATTATTTTTTGTTCTTTCTTGCAATTCCTTACTGGAAACCACAAGCCGATGTTTGAAAGCAACGGACATTTACAGTATGTATGGCTTGACAAATCACCCTTAATTGTTGGAACACATAGCATACACAACAAGATGAATTGAATGTCTTTTATAAAACTTTTTATACACAGACAGGAAGGGAATTGACAGTGTTTTTTTCTTTTACAAACTGTAAAGAGTGAATTCAATATTCTGATCCAAAGTTTTGGGTTTAACAGTGTTTACTGTTTATGTGCATTTTGATAAAAAATGTGTCACCAGAACAGAAAGTAAGAGGAAATCTTACTAATGGTAACATGTACAGCAGTAAAACAAAGTCAAAAGTCCTTTCATTGAAAGAAAGTACACAAAAATGTTTTTTCATGTACCACTCTGGAAGGCACATTGATCCTAAGGTTATACTGCATGACAATTTATACCTGACAGATTCCTTCTGATACTGTAAACCAGTATCCCATCCGTAAAGCCCATCCATAGGGGGCACAGGGGTGCTGCCCCCAATCCATGCATCTCGCCCCTAATCTACATAAAGGGAGCCGGATGCATGGATTCCAATTGGCTTTTTTTTTAAGCACATGATTAGGGTCGGAGGCTCTAATGGGCTTCAAAAAGGGTAGGCTCAGGGTGCAGAGCACTGCGTCTCGAGCCCACCCACTTGTGTGACAATAGCGAATTCATATTCGCTATTGTCTTACTGATTCTTCTCCTGGCCATTCAGGAAGCGGGTCCTGAGACCTGATTGGCCAAGAGGAGAAGAGACCGCATAGGAGGAAGCTGCCGGGGAGGAGGAGATGTACGGGAGGTTGCCGGGAAGCCGCCGAGGAGGAGGAGACGCATGAAGGATCCAACAATGCCTGTGACCTAAATGGGGTAAATGCGGGGCTGGTGTGGGAACTGACAGATGTACGAGCGAGTGATAGGGGGTGCGCTGACCGACCGACTAAGGGGGGTGGTGGGTGGTTTGTTTGCTGTTTCTCCCTCAAAATGGAGCACCAGCCGCCACTGTTTGCAACATTTCTGGCACTACAAAAATATGAATATTACAAATGGCATCCTGAATAATGTGCTACCATTAGCTATATATGATTTTATCCACCTCTACTGGTTCCAACTTTGGTTAATTTGAACACCGATAATCCTTATAGAGTTGCTAATTAGATTAAAGAACAATCACACGACAAGGAGAATCATTTGACACATCTAATCAATTATGCAGTGTGCTTTATCCATCAAATGAGAGAAGTTCTAAAAGTTTATGTTAACATCAGTCACTTTATAATAACTAAAAAAGAAAAATACCCACATTTTAAGCAGCTGAATCCAGCAAATGCAGATGTTAGCATATTTACTAAACATTTATAGCATACTAGCCTGATGCAGGTGCATTTATGAGAGTGTTCTATCAGAATTTTGCGGTTCTGCTCACATAACTGTTTTATTGGGGTCGGCGATCTTTTTTACCCACTTGCTGTAAATGCACTAAATCTTTAGTGCATCAACCTGCATGAATAAAATTTTGGTGTTACCTATTTACTTCCATCCTGGACGACAACGACTCCAGCATTCTTACTACCTACTGACACACTTGAACTGATGCAGCTAGGTCCTTCCCAACCAGCCTTGACTGCTGAAGAGTGCCTGCAGTTAAAAGCCAACCTCTGCCTCTACTGCAGGGCCCTGGGTGATTTTCTTTGGAATTGTCCTGTTAGGCCAGCTTGTAAGTAAGCTACTGTTGCCTCCCAGCTCACAGCTCCCCCTACCCTGTTGGCTTCACCCACTCAAATATTGTTTGTTACCTGTCTCTGGAAGTTCTTGAAACAATCACTGACGTTCAAGCAATTATTGTACATGTGCTTGCTTCCTGGACATGCCCTTCACCTATTACTGTGTGCTACACAGTGGCACATGCACATGCTGTCATGGAGGAGGACATTCTGGGGGTAGGGTTTGCTTAGCCACATGTTACATCCTAAATACTGGGGTACCATAATATGTTTCAAGAGGTGGAGTTAACCTTTAGGCTGTGGTTACTATCTGGGGAAATAAATATCCAAGGCTAAAATACTCCAGAGAGTGAATGATAGCTTGAATAAGCATTTTAAGACCTTCTTGTTACAGAGAGGTCATTGTTTTTGGGCGAGTTTTTTGTCTGCATATACAGTAGGTAGTGGAATCACTGGATATCAGGTGCTACATGTTGATCAATTTATAATTAGCACATGGTGTGATAGGACAGAAGGATTTATTCAAGTTGGATGGGGTTTGTGTAAAGTCACTCCAATGACTACATTGAAAAGGGATTGAATAAATTGTACTTTGCTACAATAATTCTAGAATTTTTATGCTATACATGTTGCACATGTATTTTTTGGAGACTATGTTGCATTATTTTATTAGTTTGTTTTAATACACATATCACCTATGAATGTATTTACCATATATATACAGTATGTATGGCACCCCCACTGCCATAATCTTCTGGTGCAGCTGGGGTTAATACAGACTATGGGGATGTCACAGGTTTTCACCAAGTGTGCCCAACTATGTCTGCCCTTTCTGCCCATCTGCTCCATTCATAGAAAACATGATCTATGAAAGGAGGACAGGAGATGATTGAAAGGTCTGCCCCCTCCACTCACAGAATCAGTTTCAGTCATTGTTTTTTCAGTCAGTATAAAAGAAAAAAGCAAATATTTATTATATTGACGTTTACCAATTCTTAGATGTGATTGCTGCATTTGTTTTCTTTTTTAAGCCTCTTTTCTTTATTTTCACCTAGTGATCCAACCAGTAAGTTTGCTGTTTTACAATGGAACAAGCTGTCCTGCAGATGTAGAAGTTAGAGGGTCGATACAAACAGTTGATTACTGATGAGGGTGCTTACAATGGTCAGCCTTTATTTATTTAAGTAAAACCTTTATCCTAAAAGGAACAGAAAAACTGTTGTGCATAGCAAGTGTTAGCTGGAGTTTGGCTTCAATTTGTCAGTGTATCTAAATCTATATAGTGCATCTAACACTACCCTCACCCCATACTGAAAATGCTGCTGTTCAAAGATGTCTCTGGTGCCCCTTCATGCAGATTGTAGGCACTTAAATACAGAAAATGTGCTACTGGCCAGATCACAAGGTGAAAACCGAGGTAGGAAAGCCTAAAAATGAATGCCACTATTACATCTAATGTTTGGTAAGCTGCAATATATTACATTTTTTGGTTTTGGGTCTAATACTTAAGTGATCTTCCCCCTCCAACCAAAAATTAGTTGTAGATAGTTTTTTTTTTTTTTCATCCACCCTGTTTGTGTAGATGGAGGAATCTGTTCGTTTTTCTCCCCTGCCAGGACATTGTATTTTAACGGCTGGACTCATTGATCTGATACTGATCCTGGTCAACTAAATGGCCTGAAAACAGTCTGAAATGTGGCCGGTCCCTGCTCAATTGGGAAAATTTCAATCCATCTATGGCCAGCTGAAAGCTATATTGCGACACTAAGTAAATGGGTCTTACATTTTTTTGGCCATTTCCAATTAAAGAAGTCATCAAACCCATATCAGTCACTTTTGTAGGCTCACTAAAGATTCATATAGTGTGTTACATTTCCTGTTTGAAGCCTGTAAGCCTGTATCCCTTACTTGGCAGATCTATCATTCAGTCTCCCCCAGTTCCTGTAGACAGTACCGAAGAATCTGTCAGCAAACACTAATGATGCTGGGAGTGTTCTCTGACCATAATGCCGCGTACACACGGTCGGACTTTTCGTCTACAAAAGTCCAACGGACGCTGACGGACTAAAGCTGGCTGGTAATCCGATCGTGTGTGGGCTTCTCCGGACTTTCAACGGACTTTTTTAGCCTCAAATCCGACGGACTTTAGATTTGAAGCATGCTTCAAATCTTTACGTCGTAACTACGACGGACCCCGAAGTCCGCTCGTCTGTATGCTAGTCCGACGGACAAAAAAACGACGCATGCTCATAAGCAAAAACTAAACGGAAGCACTCGGTCTAGTAAAACTAGTGTTCGTATTGTAGGTAGCACATTCATCACGCTGCAAAATCTGTGATCGTTGAATGCAGCGCATTTTATTTCTTCTTTACGAAGGCTCTAAAGAACGAAGGTGTTTTGCTGTTCATAATCAGAGTTCTCCCAAACTGATTTCTGGATTCTTTTTCTCTTTGATCTCATGAATGATATAGTATGCATTTTAAAAACAATGTTTCCATACTAATAATACTTTTTCCCTTTTTTTTTTTTTTTTTTTTTTAGGTTTGTAAAGTTACCACAAAGAACCCATTATTCTGTTTTTTTTTTATAGTGATTATTTTTTAGTTTTTAGATAAAGTTAACCCAAAGCACCGTTTTTGGTTATGTAAATTTTTTTATTTTCAAGACTTACCACTTGAACATTATTAACATTAGTAATGTATTTTTGGTGTGTTTTTTCCAAACTCAATGAGATTGTTGTCCCTTGTTAATTTAACATTGTGTGTAAAATCAATGATTTCAAAGAAAACACATAAAGTCTTTTGCTAAACTCAAAAAAGATCCATTTATTCATGGTCAAAATAAAATAAAGAGGAAGTCAACGCTGGAAAAAGTAGGTGTACCAGAAAATTGGGATCTTGCGGAGTCCATATAAGAGGGAGCACAATCTGGTCCAAGAATCCCAGAGATCAACAGCACCAGCAGATGATCTAGATGTCCCCAGACTGTGGTCCTACAACAGCCTGCGTCTTCTGTCAGACCAGACTGAACCCAGGTCATCACTTTCTTCTCTTCCCTGCAGCCTTTCCTCCACGCTGCCCTGCAGCCTTCCCTGTAGCCTTCTTTTGAGGCTGTGGCTCTGGTGTTTCAGTTGTGGCAGGAGGAGGAGGAGGAGGAGGAGGAGGAGGGGGGGCTGCCTCATGTAGTTGGGTGTTTTGTGTTAGCGTGCCCTGCAGCCCCTTATGGATTGTTTCCCCAAATAGGCGCTCACAAATGAGGCGCTGCTCCCAATCCATCTGAAGAAGCCTGCTGGCTAAGTAGCAGCCATAGGATTCTTCCGCTTCGGGGGGGGCTCCTTAAAAAACGGGTGGCCTCTTGCATGAGGCGCAGGGATGCGTCCTGTGTGACCATCCCCTTCCTGGCCCTTTTTTTGGGAAGGTGGAGGGGAGGCACTTGGGATTCGGTCAGGCTCCTACTGGGCCCAGCCACCTCACTTGGCCCAGCCACCTCACTGGGAGCAGCCACCTCACTGGGAGCAGCCACCTCACTGGGAGCAGCCACCTCCTGCCTGACACTGGGCCCAGCCTCCTCCAGGATGATGGTGAATCCGGCCTCCTCCAGGCTGTCCATGGGCCCGGTCTCCTCCTGCCTGCCACTTTCCCCACATTCCTCCTGGATGGACTCATCCTGTGTATAAAAAAAGGACAATAGTTTGAGTATATTTTTTTGGGTTCATCAATGACACACAGTTTGCTTCTCATGAATAGCAAATTCAATGTGAATACATCTCTTTAATAAAAGAGTCTAATCAGACACCCTAATTATTTCAAGCAGGTGCCAAACATATTTAGCCACTACTATCAATTGATATGTATACACAATTTTGAGTGCCAAATTATTTTAGACAATTATAACATCCAGTTAACATCATTAATATTAGTACAGTAAATATTTGTTAAAATAATTTACCTGACTCCAGATGGTCATATCTGGTTCATCCAGGATGGAAGACCCAGCTTGCTCCTCATCAGCCTCTGCTGGGGTGGAGGGAAGGGTGGAGGGAAGGGTGGAGGGAAGGGTTGAAAGTGATGGCCTGGCTTCATTCTGGTCATCCAGAAAACGGAGTTGATTGTAGTACCACAGCCTGGGTACATAAACATCATCTGCTGATGCTCCTGATCTCCTTGATTCCTGGATCTTCTTATGCTCCCTCTTATACATGTTCCTCAAGACCCCAATTTTCTTGAGCAATGTCTCCATTGTTGCTTCCGGGATGGTCGCCTGGACAAAGGCCAGAAGTCTCTCCAGCGTTGACTTCCTCACATGCTTTGCATAATACTGAGGGTGTTTCACCTCCCACAAATTCCTCATCTCTCGATATTTCGAAATAAAAGCTGTAAGGAACTCTGGATCCTTAAATAGGGGATTCATTATATCTGGAAAAGATGAAGTCACAACACAAAAAACACTTTTATTATAGGTTTCTGCTAACCCCTCATCATCTTCTCCCTATGTAGGCCTCATCAATCTATCAAGCCATATAGGCCGCTTGCTACAAAGTCATGACCATAAAACCCAAAAAATATATATCTAAAATTACCTTCGTTTTGTAACGTCCTGGTCCACTATCACCTACCACAGAACGTACGTACGACACGTGCGCAAGGGCCCTCTTTATACACTACGCATGTGTGAAACTCCGCCTGCGTCGCCCGCCCCTGACGTTCGAAATTAACTCATGTTCTCCGCCCCCTAATTCGACGCACAGAACGTACGTACGACACGTGCGCAAGGCCCCTCTTTATACACTACGCATGTGTGAAACTCCGCCTGCGTCGCCCGCCCCTGACGTTCGATTTTAACTCATGTTCTCCGCCCATTTTTTGTTACGGCGCGTAGTGGAGTTAAAGAATGGCGGAGACACCTGAAATGTTGACGACCTCAGGTAGTGGAGACAGCCCGGAGGCTGGAACGTCAACGAAATCTATGAGGCCTAGATTTAAGGCCTCTAATATGAGTTTTAAAGAGATGGTGGAGATGGTGGCCATTCTTCACAAAGATGACTATGATGGCAATTATGGGCCGTACGCACGGCCAAATTTGCGCAAGGCCAAAATAATGGCGAAGGTTGTGGAGACTTTGCAGGCATCTTTTGGGGTCCAGCGCTCCAAAGATCAATTGAGAAAAAGATGGTCTGACCTGAAACTCAGGGAGCCGGATCAATACCGACGTATCCGGAAAGTTCTTAAAAAAAGTAAGTACTTGTCGTGTTTTTCTCTTGTGTTTATTACCTTGTATACTGCTCCATGTGCTTTTCCTTCCTATACGATTTTTTGTTCATCGTTTTAAACGATCTTTTAATAAACCTCGTTACATATCTATAGATAGATCTATATATATATATAGATATATATATAGATATATATATATCTATATATATATATATAGATATATAGATATATATATATATAGATATATATATATCTATATATCTATATAGATATATATATATATATATATATCTCTATATATAGATAGATATATAGAGATATATATATATATAGATATATAGAGAGATATATATATAGATATATAGAGATATATATATATAGATATATAGAGATATATATATATAGATATATAGAGATATATATATATAGATATAGATATATATATATATATATATATATAGATATAGATATAGATAGAGATATAGATATAGATATATAGATATAGAGAGAGAGAGAGAGAGAGAGAAATATATAGAGAGAGAGAAATATAGAGATAGGTAGATAGATAGATATAGAAATGTAAAACATTCTTTTTGAATATTTGAAGTTATCTTAATTTTTTTGCTTTACATTTAGTTAGATATTTAGAGATTTTGTTCCAGATATAGAGAGAGATCAAAAGATTATTAACTATATTTTGAGATATTGATATCTATCTATCTGATATGTCTTTATAATTTTAAATATTGAGGTAAAATAGGAACTCTACACAAACCACTTCACTACAAATGTTGGAAAATTACTATGTACTAAAATATCTGTGTGCTAATTAGATTAATAATTTTTTGTTTCACATAGGGGAAAAATCACTCAGCCAACAACAAGAAGACAGTCCACCCCAAGCAAAACATGATTGGGAAATCAGCCCAAGTCCCATTGAGGATGTGGAGGAAGGAGAGGTGGGCGACATGGGCACCCCACCAGGTGAGTGTCTGACACACCAGCTTATGTTAATCTATGCATGGCTGCCTTTTGTTTAATGTAATTTGTCTACTCTATTTTAGGGGATCTGGTTGTGCTTCATTCAAGCAACAGTGCCACCCCCGAGGATGTGGAGGAATTAGGCTACATGGGCACCCCACCAGGTCAGTGTCGGAGACAACAGCTTTATTTATGGTAAGGTAAACTATGTATGTGTGCATATTTCTAAAGACATTTTTTGGTTTCATTCCACTTTAGGTACAACAACAAGAAGTGACTATTTCACCTCTGAAAGTGCCCAACGGCTAATTGGTCAAATAATGGCCTGGAATAAAGACATTGATGAAATGCGTAATCGGCTGGATCGTATGCAGCAGGAAATGAAGGACATGATTGATGTTTTGGGTCGAATCTAAATGCCCTTTTTTAAACCCCAAAACATCAATCATGTCCTTCATTTCCTGTTTTGCTGACCCCATTCTGGGCCTTCTCTTTCTTTTTTTGGCAGAACATAAATGGCTGTTTAACCTAATGTAAAAAAGGAGGGCTGTTTCTCGTAAATACCTCAAAAATCCACAAAAAAATAAAACTTGATTTTCTAAAAAACACAAAAAAAAAAAAAAAAGTGATTTTAAAAAACCAAAAAAAAATAAAAAAAATTGATTTGCAAAAACCAAAAAAAAATAAAAAAATTAATTTTAAAAAACCAAAAAAATAAAAAAATTGATTTTAAAAAACCAAAAAAAACTAAAAAACTTGATTTTAAAAAACCAAAAAAAAAATAAAAAAACTTGATTTTAAAAAACCAAAAAAAAATAAAAAAACTTGATTAAAAAAAAAAATAATAAAAAAAACTTGCTTTAAAAAAAAAAAAACAAAACAAAACTTGATTTTCCAAAAAAAAAAAAAAAAAAGCCTGTTTGCGAAAATCAAAAAGCCAAAAATATTTTTTTGTGGATTAGGTAGAAATATTTAAATATAATTATATTTTGCTACATTATTAAGATATCATTATATTTTTGTCTATGAACATTTTATACTAAATGCAGAACTGAATGCATAACAACCATTAATAAAAACATCTCCTTATAGGATTTTAAAAAATGTGTGGTTTGTTATTTCAAGGCTCAGTATCAGTTTGGTTATAATTGTAAAAAAGTTGTTTACAGTGGCAATGGAGCTTATTTAGACATTTTTAAAATTAAAATACAGTTGGCACTACAACTGCTCGACCATAACCTAGGAGACAGCCCAAAAGAAAGGCAAGCAATAAATATAATGCCAGATTTCCGCAATATTTTTTTTATTGTAAAAAATTATATATCCTGGCCCATTGCAATGGCCCCCCTACCCATAAAATAATTAACATATTGCTGTCTAACTTGACGGGCACTTTGGGGGGCCAAGCCAGGACGGACAGTATCCAGGCCTGTAAGGTTGGCTTCTATTTGTCCGGCCTCAGGCCCAACTGTGCCTATATAATTGGTAGAATGCTTGTTTAAAAAGTTGTGCAGAATGCAGCACGATAAAATGATAAAATTAAGTTTGTATTCCACCAAATTAATGGCTGTTTGAAACAGGCGGAACCGGCTGGCCAGAATTCCAAACGCATTCTCAACCACTCTTCTAGCTCTGGCCAGCCGGTAATTAAAAACCCTCCTCTCCGGGGTGAGGGTTCTTTGGGGGAATGGCCTCATGAGGTGCTTGCTGAGAGCGAAGGCTTCATCGGCAATGAAGACAAAGGGGAGTCCTTCCACGTTATCCTCATCAGGTGGCAATCCCAGGCCACCACTCTGGAGAAGCTGGCAGAACTCCGTCTGGGCAAATACTCCTCCATCCGACATCCGGCCATTCTTCCCCACGTCCACATATAAAAAATCATAGTGTGCCGACACCACCGCCATTAAAACAATACTGTGGAACCCCTTATAATTAAAATAATATGACCCCGAATGGGGTGGTGGCACAATGTGGACATGTTTCCCATCTATAGCCCCTCCACAATTGGGAAAGTCCCAACGGCTGGCAAAATGGGATGCCACAGTCTGCCATTCCTGTGGCGTTGAAGGAAACTGGGGAATCAAACAAGAAAACCAAAATCAATTAATTTGGAAGCTAACATTGCAAGAAAATTAGACAATTAAAAACATTATTCCCCAGCATCAGTATAACATTCAATAATTTAATTCTTCTGGAATAACTAATATGGAAAGGCACACTTATCAGATTGCTCACCCCCTCTGATGGAACATTGATTACATTTTAGGGGGTTGTGAAATCCCTAAAAAAAATTACTTTTAGGACACGCAGGAATTTAGGGACTAAAAAGGCTACAAGACTGCAGTTGTCGCACTCTGCAGGTGCAGTTGCTAACCAGCTTACAGTAAATGATCTAATGTAAAAAGGCATTCATGTTGCAAGGAGTACACAATCACAGGCAAGGGCAATTAATGAAAACACTTTGAGGCTTGCATATGATTTGATGATGGAAATCAGCAGAGCTTCTGCTCATTTACTAAAGCACTGGAACAAATGCACTTGTAGAGTGCACATGCATTTTGCAAACTGCAACATATATTTGCTTTAGACAAATCAACACCACAGAACATTCAAGCAAATTTTAACGAGGGTGGGGGTGGGGGGGTTGTGAAATCTAGATAATTGCTCATTAGCAGCACACTATTTGGAGTGAGTTTAGGTGGGGGGGTGGGGGAGTTGTGAAATCTAGATAATTGCTCATTAGCAGCACACTATTTGGAGTGAGTTTAGGTGGGGGGGGGTGGGGGAGTTGTGAAATCTAGATAATTGCTCATTAGCAGCACACTATTTGGAGTGAGTTTAGGTGGGGGGGGGGTGGGGGAGTTGTGAAATCTAGATAATTGCTCATTAGCAGCACACTATTTGGAGTGAGTTTAGGTGGGGGGGGGGTGGGGGAGTTGTGAAATCTAGATAATTGCTAATTATAAGCACACTAAATACACTCAAACAAAATACATTCAAAATGAGTAGACTAGGTGGATATGTTCCCATCACTTCATGCTGGGAAGGTTATTGAAGGAAAATATACATGCATGACAAAAAATAACAGGAACAAATTCCAGCATGTGTGAGGATAAAAAGGGGACATTCACACTATATTGCAATGATGGTAAGTAGTGTTTGAAGCAAGAAATACATCACATTATCAAAGATTACATAAAAGAACATGTGATGCTAATAAAAGAAAAATATCTTACCTTAATATAGTCCTTCTGCAGGACCTGTATGATGGCAGAACAGGTCTCTGGGATAATGATCCCCAGAGCCTGGGGGAGATGCCTGTCGAGAACTTAAGGTCCTGCAGGCTTCTCCCTGTGGCCAAATACCGCAAGGTAGCGACCAGCCTCTGCTCCGGAGTGATGGCTTGCCTCATGCAGGTATCCTGCCTGCTGATATGGGGGGTCAGCAAAGCCAACAAACGGTCAAAAACGGGGTCCGTCATCCGGAGAAAGTTCCTGAAATCCTCAGGATTATTCTCACGGATCTCACGGAGCAAAGGCATGTGACAGAACTGGTCACGCTGAAGCAACCAATTCTTGGTCCATGAACTCCTCCTCGCCCTGTTCATGGACTGGTCTTGGGCTGAAGAATAAACTACAGCACCAAGCACATACAATGCACGAGCTCTACGACGAGTACGTACAGGTAACATGGCTTCAAAACGGTCGGCTGGTCAGAACGCACTAAACAGAAGGCACTGAAGAACAGCAAGGCCTGTGAAGAACGACCTGAAAATCAGGAACGAGCGGCCAATAAAACAAAGATTTCTCAATGCCAACTGACCAAACGCACTGAAAAGCAGATACAAACCTCACAAGCACAGACTGAACAACAGTTAAAACGAACTGAAAAATATGAGTCTCACAAGCGCGAATCGTCTCTCACCAAACTTCTACTAACACGAGATAAACACGAGATTAGCAGAAGGAGCCCAAAGGGTGTCGTACGGGCTATTGAACTTCCGTTTTATAGTCTCGTCGGACTTGGTGTACGTCACCGCGTACTAGGCTGTCGTACTTTTGTGTGGTCGTGTGTGGGCAAGTCCGTTCGTAAGAAAGTCTGCCGCAAGTCCGCCGAAGGTACGTCGGAAGTATGTCGGACAGGCTGTCAGACTTTTGTAGGTGAAAAGTCCGACCGTGTGTACGCGGCATAAGAGTATTTAAGCACCAGCCTTTGAAGTAGCTGGTGCTGTGTTTTATCACCTGCTATCTGACAGCTAAAGCACTATAAAACATGACTACCCACCTGCCTGTTTGCTGCCGATTGACCAGACTGTTTTCTCTCTCTTCCTGCCTGCTAAGACCTCTGCCTAAATTTGACTACTGTCCTGCCCTGATGTCTTGTGAGCAGTCTCTGCATTGAAGCCTTTCTGTTCCAACCTCACCTTGGTGGGGTGTTTCTAAGAGCTGGACTTGGTGGCAGATTACAGTAAGGAAAACCTGTGATCACTAGGTCTAGAATTCTGTACAAGAGGTTCTGAGATAATATTTTTAGTTGCTACTATGTACACAATGACACTGATGTCATTGGACAGCATTGCTCTCTGCTTAATTGAGGACTTCCCAATAATGGAAAAGATATTGCATTTAACCGTCACCATATAAGCATCATGCTCTGATATAAGAATGCTCATTTTATACAAATCAAATTTACAGTATGTGAAACAACATTATCAAATGCTATTCTACATTATGTGCTATAATATAATATAATATAATATATAATATAATATTTTCCAAATAAAACCTCCTACTATAATAACTCCTACCATAGATAATACCCATGAGCAGAAATGTATTTCTCACTATGCATCTTATTATATTGTTAATTGTCAGCATAACTATGTAGACACAATTTAATATAAAGATTGACACAACATCACAAAGAAGGCTTTTGATATCTCACTGCAAGTACAAAGAACAGTTTAGAATATAATATCATTTTTAAACTACTGTAACTACAGAATAAAATAAAATATATAAAACTTTTTTGCACTGTACTGTAATCCAGCAAATTAACTAGTTAGCTTCAATAAATGCTAAATGAAAGCTGATACTAAACTATGAAATACGAGTGTAATTTTTATTATCTGCTTGTTTTGTGTAAGGGATTTGTGTCTTATCATACAAAGTCACACTGATGGAAGTATCTATAACCTGACTGAGCATACAAAGCTTCTAATGAAAAATGCATGAGTCGCACATATGCTGCCAGGAGAAATTAGTGTATTATGTATGACCCTTTTTGACTTTGTAAAGGAAGGAGATTTATCATTGTGGATGTTTATCATGGTTAAAGTGTCAGCTAATGAGGCAAAAGTCACATGAACATACCCCAAAGGTTAACTATATGTTATCCTAAGTGCTCAGTTTGTCTGCCACTTTCTCTTTTCCCGTTTCAATCATATTGATTTGGTTTTACTAAATAATATCGCAAAGTCAATAGACTTGTTTCCATAAAATAAAATAGCCCCTGCTCTGTGCTAGTTTTCAAATTTCAAAAGAAATAAAAAAGAAGAAAAAATACAAAAACAAATATAATAGCGATAAAAAATAAATATAAATGTAGATACAGTATACACACACACTATGTATGTATGAGTATATATATATATATATATATATATATATATATATATATATATATATATATATATATCCATACCAGACATGAATTCATATGCAGCACTGTGTATTTCTATAAATAAAATTAATTTAAACATAAAGTGCAATATGTGCAATATGGATAAATAGATAATGATAACCTAGTGTTGAGTATACATATAACTTCCTTGACTGTACAACAAAGTGTCATTCCAATAACAAACAGATCTTTAAATCAAGTTCCCAGTGATATAATAGGTAAAAACATTCCTCACTGTTACCACATCCGTGTTCATGTGTTCCTCCACCTCTCAACAGACACTCGCTGAATCTACGTGCCTCTCTTATGACAAATTGACATAAAGCCGTCTAAGCAATTGTTGCTTAGTCCTGCAATCTCTCGCTTCTTAGAAGTGTGCTCTCTCATCCTCTCTCCTCCACACATAATCCTTGAGTATAACAAGTAAAAAAAAGGACCAAATAGTGTGATACCATAAACACAAGTAACTTCATTCAAGTGGTTGTAAAAGCACAAGGAAACCTTCATGCATTCTATGCATTACTGTAAAAAACGTTTTGTGTGCAGCAGCCCCACTAATACTTGCCTGAGCCCCATCCTGATCCAGCCATGTCCACTAGAGCCTTGCCTCTCTGGGGACTCGCACTCCTGATTGGCTTTTGGCAGCAGCAGGAGCCATTGGCTCCTGCTACTGTTATTCACAGCCAGTGAGCCCATCAGGAGATGGAATGGATGTGAAAATTTAGACAAAGCACCATGGTTCAGGAGCACACTTGCTTGGGTGCCCCACAGTGGGGGCACTCGGCAGGAGGGAAGAGCCAGAAGCACTGGCATGGGACCCAAGAAGAGAAGAATCCGGGCTGCTCTGTGAAAAACCACTGCACAGAGCAGGTAATTTATAACATGTTTGTTATTTTTTGTTTAAAAAAAAAACAAGGCTTCATTATCACTTTAAATTAAAAACTTAGTCATTAGGTTGACAAATTGGTAATGCAATAAAATGCTCACTGCATGTCTGCTAGGATGAAACCACTTTTACCATCCCTAGCATAAAGCCAGATGCTCTGTGAATGTGTTTCTCAACCAGACAGCCCGGATTGGCAGATGACTTCCAGTTATTGCTTAGCCATGCCCAACACGTTTTGTCACCAAGAACATTGTCAAGGGGATGGCTGAGCAGTGCAGACTCCTTACATTTATCATGTATGCAAGGCTAATTACGCCTTCATAACTTAGCTCAGATTCACCAGATATAAGCACTATATCTACTTACATATAACAACCAAACAAAAAAATGTGAGTACATCCTAATATTTTGAAGTGTATCTGGAGAGCCTCAGCTTTTCCATGGTGAATTTGTTGAAACTCCACCAATGCCACCATACATGCTCAGAGGAGCCGATCTCATTTAGATTCCAATTGGTAATCTATACTTAATCTGAATAATCTGAAAGCATTATGTGCATAATCTCAAATTCCTAAAAACAAATATTAAGTACAATCATACTATAATAATATTCTTGCTTAATACATACACACATATACTGTACATATATAAAAAAAAAATATATATATATATATATATATATATATATATATATATATATATATATATATATATATATATATATATACAAAAAAAGAAAATAAGATAAAAAATGCATATAAATAAAGTTTTAAAACAATATGTGTGCAACATCAAAAATTATCTAAAAACCATACACAGCATAAATACATACACAATTCATAATTACAAATGCAACTGAAATTGCCATCGGCAGTCACTAATAAAACAATTCATGTCCAGCTCTATATTAATACCCTTAGGGTTAAGACAACTGCAATAATGATTAGCTTCTGTTATACGCTTCCCAAGAGTTTAGTGACACGCTATGATTTTTGTAATCCTTTTCAATGTTCTGAATGTTTGCCACCACATGTTTTTTCAATAGTCTTTTTGTGTGGTCCACATATTGAAACCCACATGGGCATTAAAAGACAAATACAACATACATCCTCTCACAATAAATTAAGTCTCTAATTCTATACTCCCTTTTGGTACACTCTAAACACATAATGGTTTCAAAGGTTAATTGCTTCTTAGGGTCCAGGAATTTTTTAACCACTCTATTTGTTCTCCTATATATAAATCTCAGACTGCTGTCAATTCCCTGAGAGGAATAGTACTTATTAATAAACATTTAAGTATTTGTGATTGCCCATCATTCCTAGTACAGTTCCACCTCTCTCATGATCTGACCTCTGGGAATGTTTTTAAACCAGAGAGAATGATGTCCACTATTATTACCTAGATAACTATTTCTATGTTTCCCTGAAAAAAACTTTTAGTATACGACCCATCGGCATCCCTGGATATGGTGACATCTTAAAAATGTATCTTTTTTAACCTTTTTTTGCACCAATCTGATATTATTATTATTCATAGATATTTGCCTATTTATAGATACTTTCCTTAGTACCTTCCCATATAAAGAAGAGGTAATCTATAAATCTCTTACAAAAAAGAAGTTTGGGTCTCTTTTGGTTAAAAACAGACTTGCCTTCCCACTCGGCCATGAAAAGGTGCCCATAACTGCTTTGTGAATAAGAAACTCTCCCCTGTACCAAAAGTACTTATGTTTAAGAACAACACAAGAGTCTTTCTAAAAAAACTAAATTTTTTGTAACTTAGGGATATCATCCCTAAGTTATCCACACACACTAAAAATCTCCAAGACCCTGGGGCTTGTCCCTTCATATAAATCCCACTCCCATCCACGAATCCGACACTGCGTCTTCTGCTGCCATATCCCATGGTGGTCTTCTCTGGACTCACTCCCCCAGATCCAGTGGACGTAAGGGAGGAGGTATCGGAATCCTTCTAGCCCCACATAGCACCTTTCAGGTACTTCACCCACCTCCCTCTCTGTCACTCTCCTCTTTCGAAGCACACTGTATTTGTCTTTTCACTCCAATTTCGCTAAGGATAGCTGTGATCTACAGGCCCCCTGGACCAGTATCAACCTTTCTTGATGACTTCTCTGCCCGGCTACCCTACTTTCTTTCTTCTGAAATCCCCACAATCATTCTCGGCGACTTCAACATCCCAATTAATACTAACACTCCTGCCACTTCAAAACTTCTCAGACTAACATCCGCCTTTGACCTGAAGCAGTGGATACATGCTCCTACTCACTCAGAAGGCAATATCCTTGACCTTGTTTTCTCTCACCTTTGCACTCCATGCAACCTCTCTAACTATCCATTGCCTCTCTCTGATCACCACCTTATTAGTTTCACTCTCTCCATTTCCTTCACCTCCTCTCCCTCCAACCACCTTAACCTCCCTGGCGGTATGATTATTTCGGATTTTAGGTGCTGAAAACGGTACCATTATTTTGCATGGAAATTTGGCGTTTTATATTGTAGGTCTGTAAATCTTAACAATAACACACTTAAATCTGTCCAAACCAGAGTCTAGTAGATATCCCGGGTATGATAAAGTTTGAAACACAAAACATAAATTATAATATAATAAATAAAAATAAATAATTAAAAAAAAAAAAATAGTAATAAAATAAATTTCCCCACAATTCACTATCGCTCAATTCTGCAAGTGTTCTAATTTACTATCGCTGTTTTCTAGCTGGTCTAAAGCCACTTTTGACGTAAAGGGACACTTTTTGGTTGCTATGGACAATCTCCAGTTTCCAGGCAGAAAGAACAGTGTATATCATGTAAAACTGCATGCAGGGCATGGGACAAAGCACTGGGGACAAAAGGGATGTGAAATCATTTCATACAGTACTGTAATCTGTAAGATTACAGTACTGTATGTGTTATGATTTTTACTTTTTTTTTAATTTGCCGCCAGGCTCCGCCCCCGTGCGTCGCGCCGCTCGCAGGGAACGGAGCCTGGCACGGAGAGGCTTTGGAGGAGGACGGAGCCCTCGGACACTGCGGGTGACATCGCAGGATCCCGGGGACAAGGTAAGTAACGCCGCCCCAGGATCCTGCAATGCGATCCTGAGTGTGGCTCGGGGTTACCGCTAATGGGACTGAATTTTAACCCCGAGCCACACTCGGGAAAACCGCCAGGGAGGCTACAGTTACCCGCAGAAACCTACGTCATCTCAACCCTTCTCTGCTCTACTCTGCTATTGACAACCTCTACGACAAAATCTCACCCCTATCCTGCACCAACCTAGCCACTTCTGTCTACAGCGCTTCACTTCTAGCCTCACTGGACTCACTGGCCCCCCTCACTAGACACAGAATCAAGCCCAGACCCCTTCAACCTTGGCAAACAGATGGTACTAGAAGTCTGAAAAAACGTAGTAGTGCTCTTGAGTGCCTGTGGCATAAGACTAAGTCTCAGGGAGATTTCAACCAATATAAATCTGCCCTCCAAAAATACAATTCTAGCCTCCTCTCTGCCAAGCAGACCTATTTTACCACTCTCATTAGCAACTTATCATCCCATCCCCGTCAACTCTTCTCCACCTTCAACTCTCTACTTTGTCCTCCACCGCCTCCACCCGCCAACTCACTCACTGCCCAGGAGATCGCCAATCACTTCAAACAGAAGATTGATACAATTCGCGCGGAGATCTCTACTATTCCCACACCCTCCATGCTTTACACTTCATGCCCACAGGCACAATCATTATTTCCCTCTTTCAACCCCACCAATACAGACAAAGTTGCTAAACTACTTGCTAATGTCCACCTTACCACCTGCCCTCTGGATCCTGTTCCCTCACAAATGCTACGTTCACCCTCTGGCCCTATGCTACACTCTCTAACCCACATCTTCAATCTCTCCCTCTCTTCTGGCATCTTCCCTAACTTTCTAAAACATGCACTTGTCAGACCCATACTTAAAAAGCCCTCACTGGACCCATCTAATCTTAACAACCTACGCCACATCTCCTTGCTCCCCTTCTTATCCAAACTCTGCGAACATCTGGTCTACAACCGACTGAGCCTCCACCTCGCTGATAATAACCTTCTTGATCCCCTTCAGTCTGGATTTCTTCCTCAACACTCCACAGAAACTGCTCTCCTAAAACTAACAAACGATCTACTAGCGGCCAAAACCAATCAACACTATTCTGTACTCCTACTCCTGGACCTCTCTGCTGCCTTTGATACGGTTGACCACCCCCTCCTCCTCAAAAAACTACACGCCTTTGGTCTCCGTGACTGTACACTTTGCTGGTTCTCTTCCTACTTATCCAACCGCTCCTTTAGCGTTTCTTATAACTTCACTTCCTCCTCTCCTCTTCCTTTCTCTGTTGGGGTCCCCCAGGGTTCTGTTCTTGGACCTCTCCTATTTTCAATCTACACTGCCTCCCTGGGTCAACTGATAGCCTCCCATGGCTTCCAATACCACCTCTACGCTGACGACACCCAAATCTATTTCTCTACTCCTCAGCTCACTCCCTCTATCTCCTCATGTATCACTAATTTACTATCAGATATATCAGTCAGGATGTCACACCACTTCCTCAAACTCAATCTATCCAAAACCGAACGTATATTTTTTTCTCCCCCATATGCCCCTTCCCCTGATCTCTCTGTCAAAATCAATGGCACAACTATAAGCCCATCCCCACATGCCAAGGTTCTAGGTGTAGTCCTAGACTCTGAACTCTCCTTCAAGCAACACATCCAATCACTGTCCAAATCCTGCCACCTCAACCTCCACAACATCTCCAAAATATGCTCCTTTCTAACCAATGACACAACAAAGCTCTTGATTCACTCGCTTGTCATCTCTCGCCTCAACTACTGCAACTCCCTTCTCATTGGCTTGCCTCTACATAGTCTATAACCTCTTCAATCTATCATGAATGCCGCTGCCAGACTCATCCACCTTACCAATCGCTCTGTGTCTGCCACTCCTCTCTGTCAATCCCTCCACTGGCTTCCGCTTGGCCAAATAATTAAATTCAAAATTCTAACAACTATGTACAAAGCCATCCACAATTTCGCCCCCAGCTACATCACTAGCTTAGTCTCTAAATACCAACCTACTCATTCTCTTCGTTCCTCTCAAGACCTCCTTCTCTCTAGCTCCCTCATCACCTCCTCCCATGCTCGCTCCCAGGACTTTTCCAAAGCCTCTCCAATCCTATGGAATGCCCTACCCCAATCTGTCCGCTTATCTTCTCTTTTATTAGCTTTTAGATGATCCCTGAAAACCCTTCTCTTCAGAGAAGCCTATCCTACCCACACCTAACAACTGTATTTTCATTTTTTCCATCAGCTCATCCCCCACAGTTATTACCTTTTGTTTCCACTTGACCCTCCCTTCTAGATTGTAAGCTCTAACGAGCAGGGCCCTCTGATCCCTCCTGTATGGATTTGTATTGTAAATGTACTGTCTGTCCTCATGTTGTAAAGCGCTGCTCAAACTGTTGGCACTATATAAATCCTGTATAATAATAATAATATCATCCCTTTTGCTCAAGGCCCAATTAGAACTAAAAGTGCATCCTCATGTTGTATGATAGTGTATAGTGAGGGCACATCAGCTTGGTTCTCCAAGATTTTAGTAACAACCAACCTCCCGGGTTCCTTCAAAAACTGTGTGCACAAGCACTGTGAAGAATTGATGCTGGTTTGAAGCCAGAGAGTAGTCACACCAAATATTGATTTGATTTGGATTTCTCTTCTGTTCATTTACTATACATTTTGTTAATTGATACAAATAAACTATTAACACTTCCATTTCTGAAAGCATTCTTAATTTACAGCACTTTTTCACACCTGCCTAAAGCTTTTGTACAGTAGTGTACATGTAACTATACATAGAACAGTTGAAACATAATACTTACGTATTCCAAAATTTTATGTAAAATAAACTAGTGTTTTTTTTTACTATTATGTGATTTTTTTATGGTTTTATCTAGTCATTCCATCTTAAACTCCACCTTAATAGCCTCTCCTTGATTGAGTATATATCTTTGGTCATCTCAGTGCCCCTTCATTCAAATTTATCTTTACGCTTTCTTGGTACATATTGAGGCTATTTAGCCCTACTTATGAGACATACATGGGCTCTATGAGAGTTATTTGTCTCTAATTTTTTTTCTCTTGCAACTTTTATTGGTCTCCTTTCTGCCCTCTGCAGCCACATTGTGGCAGTGTTGGCTTGCCTTCCTTAGGACATGCCCTTTGCTGACTCTGCTCGTGGGGGCATTGGGATAGGTTGGGTGATTGTTTTGGGGTAATGGGGTGTTTATTCCCACTATCTTGTGGGGGGGATTGGGGAGGGGGCTGGGACTACTAATGCCTTGTCGCCCAATCATTCAGTGTTGCTCACCATGTCATTCCTGTATACTATTTATATTGTTTCTTTTGAGAGCTATAATTACTTTGGTCACATCTTAATCCCTGAAGAAGCCAACGCCTTGGCAAAACATGTAGGGAAGACATGACCCGCCACTATAAAACAGCCAATATCATCTCGGCTATTAGTATATTAGTATATTTTTTATATGCTCTTTCAATGATTATGTGAACTCACATTTATAATATGTGTTTTAAAATATATTGTAATAACATTTGTCATTTTAATGATTATTCTTAGTGAGTTGTTTGGCACTGCAATAATTCCCTTCCCTCTGTCGCCTTTATAACAAATTCTTGGGATAAGGTGCCGTGTCTATTAAGGACATATAAGCCACTTTCTTTATCCATATTACACCATCAATGGGGCTGGATGCTTGACTGAGGAGGAGGAAGTCAGTGAATATTATGATGCTGCTGGCTTTGAAACACATATTCATTGAGTTCCTGCGGTAGATGGTGCTGACAGTGGGACTTTGTTGAAGACTGTATGCTTGTTCTTGCACATTTTTAAGTCTATCTTTCATATTTGCTTTTTTCTTTCTAGAAATAAACTTTAAGCCATTTGACGTTTTGTTTTTGGATGAACTGTTTTCTATTTATTTTATTTTTTTACAAAACAGTTTTTCAATTACAAAAATGCTAAATAAATAAATAAATAGTAAAAGCTAGCTGGTAATTCTGTCAGATATGTGGATTAAAATCAACATGGTTATATCTTCATTCACTATAATAAAATAATTAAATTTTGGAGCCTTTTGGGTGTTGAGGGTATTAGTGGCTTTGAGGGTATTTAAGTATTTTTGAGATGAGTAAGAGATTCCAAGAGTGTATTCTAGAATTTGTTGACATTTGGATAGCATACAGATAAACCCTCAATACTCTGGAGACCTCAGAGTTGAGATATGTGGCAATCCACATTTTTGTGAGCTGTCATCTGGTATAGTAATGATCATAGTGTGAAAAAATGAGTTTTGGTAAGTATTCATTTTATCATTTATATTATCCCACTTTACACTTCAACTCAATGAAGCCAGACAAATTAAATATATAATTTTAAATAGGTGATGTCCGTTAAAGTGACTGTCATGTGAAAAGTGTGTGGGCTGCCACTGCAGACCTCTCCTTTCAGATTATTAGTTCCTTGGTTCCTTTGACCATAAACAGCTATAGAGATAAGGATTCTGACACTTTTCTGACACTCATTTACAGCAAGTTTGTTTAAGTGTTATAGGCAGGGGTAGCCAGGCAGCCAGCATTATAAATAGACGTCTAGAAATGGTAGCCCCCATGTATAAAGAGTTTTGGGAGAGTATATCTAAAAACTTCTAAAGATATCAAAGACATAATTGTGAGGATACTATTTAAAATCAACATTTATTTTTAATGGATTCATCCTAGAAACTGAGAAATAATTAGGCTGAAGACTTCATATCCTGAACTGTAAGCATTAGTTCTTAAATACAACATAATTGGGAATTCACCACAATGCCTTCTGGATTAAGATAATCTAATATTAAAATGACTAATGGTTCAAGGGTAAAGATAAATAGTACTGGGAGAGAAGAAAACCATAATGGTTACCTTTCTGAACTGAGCTAATATCAGACTGAGATGGTTTAAAAAAGTTAATGAAAACAAGGTATACAGATTTAGGTGAGGTATTGAAATTATTGCAAAACTTAAAACCTTGAAGAGTATAGCAAAATAGTTAAAATATAAGCAGAACCATATGAAATTATTAAAGAAGTTCAGAAATACTGTATAAGTCATATGGTTTTTTTTTAATGGAGCTTTTTTATCAACAAGCTGCCTAGTAAACACAATTCAATAAATACACTATGATAAAATAAGATGAGTGACTCGATTTATAGTATAGTATTTTATATTGAGTGCATTGAATGTGTATGAATATTGATAAACAGCAAAACTAAAAAATATCATCTTGTTTCTTTCCATTTTATAGTTGTTTGAGTTTTTGTTAGATAATAGGACATATAAATACAAAACACTCATGAAAAAAAAAACAAAATCCTAGTGTTTATGATACTGTCCAGAATTAGGCTAGCCCCACAAAAATGTATATGCCATGTAAGAACTACTGATTTATTTAAGAAATAGGACATATAATTACAAAACACCAATGTGACAATAACAACCTAGTGTTTGATTTTCTTTAGTTTGTCATTTTAGAAAAAAAAAGCAAACAAAGTATAGATGGGTAACTTCATAAACCCATTCTCTGATAACTTGATATGAGCTGAACGCACCTGAGTTTGCAAATATTATTGAAGTTAGGGCACTGATGGCACTGTTAGGGCAATGATAATCACTGTAGGGTACATAAAAAAAAAATCGATCCAACTCACACTGCTGCAAGTATCTCTCTCCTTTCCTCACATGCTGTATCAGTGTGAGGAGAGAGCTGAACTGGGCATGACCCCAGTTCGTTTACATAGTGATCACTCCGTCATTGGATGGAGCGATCAAGTGGTAAAGGGCCACTGTGATTGTCACTTTACAACAATCCGTGATGCGCTGGGTCCTGAGGACCCAGCCATCAGGGACACTTCTGGCTGCACACCCCAGGGGGCGTGCGAGAAGGGCAAGCATATGACCACCTCCCAGAACTAGCCAGCCTTACTATAGCTGTTATTCAGCTACAGCGCAGTTGACAAGTGGTTAAATAACATGCTCTGAGGATACCATAAATTTGTACAGAAAAATGTTTTAGAATGTTATGACTTTCAAGGGGACCCCAAGATCCTGGCCTCCCCCCTTGTGTGAAATGGTAATGGGGTACAAATGTACCCCTGCCATTTCACAAAAAAAGTGTGAAAATGTTAAAAATGACATGACACAGGTTAAAAATGACATGACACGAGTCCTTTATTAAAAAAATAAAAAATAAAATTGTCCCACATAGTCTACTTCTTTTTTTTTTCTTGCTCCGCTGATGGACCAAAAAAGAAAAAAAAAATAATGACCATCCTCTCAGGTGACAGCTCTTTTATAACGAGGGGGGGCCACATGGTGACATCACTGGGTGATCCCGCCCCCTTTGACACACGGGGACATTCCTATGGCTTCCCCGTAGTGTCAGAGGGGGCGGGGCCACCCCGCCCCCTCTGATGGTCCATCGGCGTGGAGCAAGAGAAGAAGAAGACTACGTGGGACAGTTTTATCTTTTTATTTTTTAATAAACGACTTGTGCCCACGCCTGGTCATGTCATTTTTAACATTTTCACAATTTTTTTGTGAAATGGTAGGGGTACATTTGTACCCCATTACCATTTCACACGGGGGGGAGGCTGGGATCTGGGGGTCCCCTTGTTAAAGGGAGCTTCCAGATTCCAATAAGCCCCCCACCCGCAGACCCCCACAACCACCGGGCAAGGGTTGTGGGGATGAGACCCTTGTCCCCATCAACATGGGAACAAGGTGCTTTGAGGGGCTATCCCAAAGCACCCACCCCATGTTGAGGGCATGTGGCCTGGTACGGTTAAGGAGGGGGGTACTCTCTTGTCCCCCCTTCTTTTCCTGCGACCTGCTAGGTTTCTTGCTCGGATAAGGGTCTGGTATGGATTTTTGAGGGGACCCCACACCATTTTTTAAAAAAATTTGGCATGGAGTTCCCCTTAATATCCATACCAGACCTGAAGGGCCTGGTACGGAATTTGGGGGGACCCCCACGTAATTTTCTTTTAAAATTTTGGTTCGGAGTTCCCCTTAATATTCGTACCAGACCTAAAGGTTCTGGTAATGTACTGTGGGGGAATCCTATGCCATTTTTATCAATTACTTTTATGTGTATTGCCGGAACAGACAAGTACTTTTTAATGACTTTTTTCCTTTAGAAATATCATTTTGCTGTCAGACTGTGCTAAACACGGGAAACATGCGCCCCTTTACAGGCATACTATAGACATCCCCAGGTACAAAATTTAAAGAAATATTACATTTTTATTGCTTCACTTTAAGCATTATTAAAATCACTGCTCCCGAAAAAATGGCCATTTTTAAAACTTTTTTTGCATTGATACATGTCCCCTGGGGCTGGACCCAGGTCCCCAAACACTTTTTATGACAATACCATGCATATAAGCCTTTAAAATGAGCACTTTTGATTTCTCCCGTAGACTTTTAAAGGGTGTTCCGCGGCTTTCGAATTTGCCGCGAACACCCCAAATTGTTCGCTGTTTGGCGAACAAGCGAACACCCGATGTTCGAGTCATACTTATGTTTGACTCGAACATCGGGCTCATCCCTACTTATATCTAGGGCAGCCCAGTAGCTCAGTTACATACTGGGCAATATTGGCATTACCAGGAAATGTGGACTTTATAGGCACAAAAACACAATCGTATAAAAAATTGCAAACCAACTTTATTGATACAACATTAAAACACTCAGCGCAAAAATCTTAAAAGCAACCTCAATGGAGCAAGAGATCTATTAATTCCAGTTACTAAGCATTTCTACTTGAAATAGCATATCCTTCGAATAACAACTTGACATGTTTCGCGGGAGCTTCTTCAGGAGCACGCTTCTCAGGAGATTTTTTGGATGCTGAATCACTTAAAATCATGAAAAATCAGATGCATCTGTGGCTAGAATAACCCTGGCACGGTATTGTCATGGACGCACTGCACATAATCCTGCAACAGGTCACAGGCACATGGGTTCACAGAGGCATAGTCTGGTTAACAGGCATCCACGTGCACAGTGACGCTGCCTTGGAGCCCAGTGGCCTTTAAAATGGGCTCCAGTTGCATTGATCCTTTTCTGTTTGTTCTGCAGATTTACCCTGTGACCTGATCCTGAACTCACATCTGATCCAGTACTTACCCAGCTTCCTGACCTCACTGCTGTCTCCAGTCCTGACCTTTGGCTTTCCTTGACCTTGCTTCATTTACCTGTCTGCCTGATCTTCTGTTACTAACTCTGCCTGAACTTTGACCATTCACTGCCTGCCAATTCTGCCTGATTGATCCGCTGTGTATTACCTGGCTAGTCTGACCTCGCTCCTGCCTGCTGTCCTGCATCCATGTGCATCCGCTGCCCCTCAGTGCACCTGCATCCACTTACCCTGTATCCACAGCATCCAAGTTGGTTCCTGTCTCTGCCAGTTGTCATCATTTCCAGCCAATTAAACCCTGCAGGCACCCATACCTCACTGCGCTCCTATGGTCACAGTCTGAACTCCAGTGATCAACCAGGGCTATATGAGAGGTCTCCCTCTGCACATCAGACTTACCTCCAAGGTACGTGTCAGTATCAAACAGCCATGCCTGAGCCTGCAAGAGGGACCTTCTCCACAGATGAGATTTGCCAACATCTCTCAGCTCTCACTCAAGTGGTGAAATCTTTAAAGGATGGTTATGTGCGTTTGGAGGAACAAGTGAAATCCCTGACTACCACTGCAAATCCTCCTATTAGCAGGACATCCGCAGAGGCTACCACCACCCCTGCTGCAATGATGTTTCCTCCAGAGCCAAGGGTCCCCATTCCAGAGAAATTTTCTGGGGACCGAAATAAGTTTTGGGCATTCCGCAACGCCTGTGAATTGTACTTTTCACTACAACCTCTGACGTTTTTCCTGGAGACCACCAAGGTGGGGTTCATCATTTCTCTGCTGCAGGGTGAACCACAGATCTTGGCCCATCGCCTGCTAGAAGAATGCCATATTATGCTGTACTCTTTGTCATCCTTCTTCAATGCCATGTCACTGTTATACAATGACCCACAAGGGACTTCCACTGCAGAGGCTGCCCTTCATGTGCTCCAGCAAGGCCTCAGATCGGTCAAGGACTACGTTACAGACTTCAGATGCTGGAGCGGTAGATACCCAGTGGAATAAAGCAGCCCTGCAGCACCAGTTTAGCCTTGGCCTATCTGAAAGATTAAAGGATGAACTGGCCCGGGTCGGTATAACTTACTGGAGGCTTTAATTACTCTAACCATTCAGATAGACTGACACCTCGGGAGTGCAAGACAGAGAAAGCTACCTATCAGATCCGTCCAACCTGGATGCTACCCAGAGTACCCGTTCCCGCTCACCCCGCTTTCACCAGTCCTGTGCCAATCAAACAGACATCAGACTTTCCTGGGCCTATGCAACTTGGATTAATGAGACCCTCACTATCTGCTAAAGAACGATTACGCCGGCAGCAGAACAACCTTTGCCTGTACTGTGGGGAGGCTGGCCACTATGTACACTGATGTCCAGCACCTACACACCTGGTTCTTCCCATCTCGTTTCAACTTCCAGGAAGAACTGTACCAGTTTTTTTTTTATATTAATTCATCTTTATTTAAACATTTTCATTTATTACAAACAATACCTACATTCCATATTTTATATAGAAACATAGAAATTGACAGCAAACAGAAAAAATAGACATTTATAAAATTAGTAATCATATCTTACATAAACCTTCCGATTGCAGGGGGGGATTTGCTCTGCCCGGCACCACTCTAATCTTGTTGGAACCCCCCCTTCTCCACGCCCCCCCCACCAAAAGGAAAGAGGAAGAGAAGACGAAAGAAAAAAGAAAAAAAAAGGATTATTTAACTGTACCAGTTACTGCAATAATTGATTCTGGAGCAGTTGTTTTATTGACCTGAACTTTCCACATAAACATCTCATCCCACTCCGACCCAGGGCTCAAGGACTCTTCATTTTCTTAGCAGACGGGTCCCATATCAAGTCTGGTCTGGTGACCCAGGAGACCCCTCCACTACCTGTGATCACTTCCACAGACCATAAAGAAGTGTTGTGTCTGGATGCAATTGCGTCCCCTCTGTTTCCAGTCATTTTGGGCTTACTCTGGCTACAGGCCCACAATCCGCAAATTGATTGGGGCTCTGGAAATATCAAGTTGCAGTCCTACTGCCTAGAACACTGCCTGCCCATACCTCCTAAAGTCTCTTGCCCTTTGCTGTGCATGGAATATGATTCGGAGATACGCTCAATAGTACCTGAGCCATATCACGAGTTTCTGGATGTTTTTAGCAAACGGGGCTGAGACTCATACAATTGTCCAATTGAATTGCTTCCAGGGGCTGAGATCCCCTTTTGATGAATCTTTCCACTATCTGAGTGAGAGTTGGAGGCACTAAAGGAATATGTGGACAAAAATCTTTTTCCTTACGGCCCTGTGTGGACTACCGGGAGCTAAATAAAGTTACTGTCAAAAACCGGTATCCTTTGCCCCTGGTACCTGAGCTCTTTCAAAGACTGCAAACCACAGCTGTATTCGCCAAACTAGATCTGCGGGGGCCTACAATTTGGTTCGTATCCCTGCAGGGGACGAGTGGAAAACAGCTTTCCATACTAGGTTCGGCCACTATGAATACCTAGTGATGGTTTTGGTCTGTGTAATGCCCCTGCCACCTTCCAGTACTTCGTTAATGATACCTTCAGAGACTGCCTAGATATCTTTGTAATTGTTTATCTAGAGGACATGATTTTTTCCACATCCCTGGATCAACACCGGAGACATGTTAAGACTGTACTCTGCCGACTCCATCAACATGGGCTATATGCCAAACCAGAAAAATGTGAATTTGAGCGGCAGAGTATCCAGTTCCTAGGTCTGGTAATCTCCACCGAGGGATTCAAGATGGACCCACAGAAGGTTACAGCTGTTCTGGACTGCCCTGCACCATCAGACAAAAAGGGGGTACAGCGTTTTGTTGGCTTTGCAAACTTTTACAGAAGATTCATCAAGGGGTTCTCCGCTATCATTTCTCCAATCACCCAGTTGACAAAACAAAACGTTCGGTTCCACTTGAATTTCGAGGCTCAAGCTGCCTTTACAACTATAAAAGAACTTTTTACTTCTGCCCCCATCTTGAGTCATCCGGATCCCTCTTTGCCTTATCTACTTGAGGTAGATGCCTCAGAAACAATGGTATGGGCAGTTGTTTCCCAATGCCAAGGCCTCAGGATTCTCAAGGATCTAATGCACCCCATAGCCTTCTTCTTCCGCAAGCTTTCTCCAGCCGAGAAGAGCTATGATGTGGGTGATCATGAACTCCTTGCCATTAAGGCTGCACTCAAGGAGTGGAGGTATTTGTTGGAAGGAGCAGCACAACCCATACGTATTTACACTATCACAAGAATCTGGAGTATCTGAGAACTGCCAAACGGCTGAAGCCACGTCAAGCGTGATGGGCGCCTCCAGATTTTCATTCCATATCACCTACCAGCCGGGGTCAAACAACATTAAGCCGGACGCTCTCTCCTGTATGTTTGATGACCCCAAAGAAATCTCAGTTCCAGATACCATCCTATCAGAGGGAAACTTTCTGCTTCTTCAGACAGTTCTGATGTCCGGCTTAAAGCAAGCTTCAGCAGGATTATCCAGTCCACCAGGAGTTACCCTGTTACCCGAGGATGGGTTACTATGGAAAGACAATAAAATCTTTGTGCCAGAAAATTTCCAGACAAGAGTACTGAGCCTTTGCCACGACCACCCTCTGGCTGGCCATTTTGGGGTGCACAAAACTCTGAAATTAATTCAACGTATGTTCTGGTGGCTGAGCCTTGAGAAGCACTGCAAGGAATATGTTAAGTCATGCATTGTCTGTATTCAGAGCAAGACTGCTAGAACCAAGTCTTGGGGGCTTCTCAGACCACTACCAATCCCTTATAGACTATGGAGCATGAATGCTATGGACTTCATAGTAGAACTACCCTCGTCTGAAGATGTACGGCTATCCTTGTAGCGGTTGACCGCCTTTCTAAAATGGCCCACTTCATACAACTACATAACACACCTTCTGCCATGGAGACTGCCCAGGTTTTCATCAGGGAAATCATCAGATTACACGCGATTCCAACAAACATTGTGTCAGACAGGGGGGTTCAGTTCACCTCTCGCTTCTGGAAAGCACTATGAAAGGTCCTGAAAATTGAGCTATCTATGTCTTCTGCTTACCATCCTCAGACTAATGGACAGACTGAGAGGACACCTCGAACAGTATATCCGGTGCTTCACCACATTTGTTCAGAATGATTAGGCAGCACTATTATGTCGCATACACACGATCGCACATTCCGACAACAAAATCCAAAAAAAATTGTGTTTCTTTTAGCTGTCTCCTAGGTTATTCAATATGCTTTTTTTGGGGCATTTTCTTCAATAGTGCAAACATAATTTATTTGATACATAAGGTGACAATCTCTTCAGTGAACTATTATTATGTTGTGGGTCTGCTACACACACACCTTGTTGTTTTTGTTAATGTATGTAATGCATTACTCTTAAAAATATACATCATTTTTAGCACCATGAATGAATTTTGGTGAGTCACGAAAATGGCATGATTGTGGCAAATTATAAAGCACTGTGGAAGTTATTTACTAAAGGAAAATCCACTCTGCACTCCATGTGCACTGCAAAAGTACACTTAAAATTGCACTTGAATTGCACTTGTAGTGCAAAGTAGATTTTCCTTTAGTAAATAATCCCCATTTCAGTGTAAACACCAACTTAGTCAAAAAAACGATATTGAACATTGAAAGAAGAAGCCACACATTGTTGAGTAGCAAACTTTTTACTCTGTGCACATTCACACGTGTGTTAGAATTTTTTTTTTAACAAACCAACATATTTTAGTAATAGGATTTTTGTTTTTGACAGTTTTTGTGTTAAAACAGGCATCTCAGGAACTTACAAAGTTCAACTTTGACAAAGTGAAGGCAATATCAGACATTAGTATGTCCAAACTGTGTTGATCTTGCCTTCATTAAATGGGGTGATGTCACCCCTGTGAAAGCCAAGTTTTGAAGATGCACACAAATTGAGAGACAATATGGGGATTTCCCTCCTGATCCCATGCCTAATTTCAACATGTGCTAGCTTCCATCATGGGGGATCAATAGTCGTGTTTCGGGGGTGCAATCCCTTCCCCTCATCTATTTTAGTTGAGAGGAAGGGGTTGCACCCCCAAAACACGTACCTTGATATCCCATGATGGCAGATAGCACATGTTGACACACTGTGTGCATCTTCAAAATTTGGCTTTCTAAAAAAAATTTAAAATGTGTGAAAATAATAAAAATACAAACAAACTTGAATAATTTTGGGGTGTTTTAGATTCTGCCTAAAACATCAATGATGATTTTGAGTCTTTTTTCCACATCATTGATGTCTTCCCTGATCTTCTGTAAATCATGATTGCACACCATGATCTCCCCGATGAGGATGAGTGCACTTGTGAAATGAGAATCTTCTTCCACAACATCCACATCACCTAAAATTAAAAAACACACCATGTATTATAAATATACAGGCATCCATCTATTACCTGAAGCTGTGCTCTCAGACACTCACCTGTTGTGGTCACTATTTCGCCCACTTCATAAACCTTTCCTTCCTCCACATCTTCTGGTTGTGGTGTGGGGATTTGCTTTTCTTTAGGAGGTGGGGGGTCCCTGGTGTCCTCAGATGTCCCGAGTCTTTTCTCCCCTATGTGAATAAAAAAAGGTATACTTAGCACACAGATCTTTGAGGCCAGAAATAGTAATATGAAACATTGCTTGGAAGTGTCATACAATTGTCTTTTTTGGCAGAGTTCCAAGCTGAATACATTATTTTTTTCCCTTTCTAAAGCTGGAATGCTTACCTTTTTTGTACAATTTTCACACATGGAGACACCCCTAGTATCCACTGGAGCACCTGTGTGGGACACCCTAAAAAGTTTGTTCTGGTGTCCCACACTAGTGCTCCTGCGTCCAGATGTGTAAACAGCTGCAGAGTGTCCTCTCCTTACACTGAATCAAGTTTCCATTCCACTCTAGTACAAACCCATCTAGACAACAATTTCATAAACTTCTTTTAATACAAATATGTCAGAACAAATGTAGTTAACCTGGATCTGCCAAAAACATATTATTATGTATTAGTGGGCGAATGAACGATGTTTACTACAAACGATTACTATGCCCACAAACCTGAAACTTCCCATTTGAAACTGTACAACAGTAAAGAAAAGCACATGGAGCAGCATGTAAGTAATAATAATAGGAACACACGACAACTACTTACTTTTTTGAAGAACTCTCTTGATCTTTCTGTACTGATCCTGCTCCCTCAATTTCAGGTCTGACCAGCATTTCCTCAATTGATCCTTGGATCGTCGTACCCCAAAATTCCTGTGCAGACTTCTCACAACTTTAGCCATGATCTTGGTCTTTCTGACATTTGGGTTTGGGTAAGGTCCATGCTTCCCGTCATAGTTGGCCCTCTTCAAGATGTCCACCATCTCCACCATCTCTACATCTCTATAAAGGACATATTTGAGGCCTTAAATCTCCTCCGGGATCGGGACATTCGTGGCTCCGGCCTTTCGTCATTGCTGCTGCTGTCTGCATACACTTGCCCTTTCTCTGCCATGTGCTCTTCCACTGCGCCAAACCACAAGAGGCTGTAAATAGACTAGAAAGAACATCAGGGGCGAGTGGAGTTTCACGCATGCACAGTGTATATAAAGAGTAACATGCATGCTTCGTACGTACAATCTGTGAGTCGAGGAAGGAGTAGTGGAAGCGCCGATCGTTCTAACGAAGTTCAAGTTTAATTTGGTGCATCAGTGGCCTATACTGCCTCTAGATTGAAGCCTATATTGGGACAAGATTAGGAGGGTTTGTCTTGTGTTTGTCTTGTTTTGTGTCTTGCAGAGAAAATGGATGGCTTCAATGATCACAACTTCCTCCCCCTATTCATAGACAAGTACAAGGAGCTGCCCTGTCTGTGGCAGGTGAAACATCTGCATTATAATCATAAACAAAAGAGGCAGGCAGTGCTGGAGAAACTGCTTGAGTTGGTGAAGCCGCAGATCCCCACGGCAACCATCCCCTATTTGAAGGCAAAATTGGTGGGCTGAGGAGCACTTATAATAGGGAGCGCAATAAGGTCCAGGATTCCATGAGATCAGGAGCAGCAACAGATGCCATTTATGTCCCCAGGCTGTGGTACTATGACAGACTGCATTTTCTGTCAGACCAAACTGAAGTTAGGCTATCACTCTCCACCCTACCTTCCACTCTTCCTTCCACACTTCCTTCCACCCCAGCTGAGGCTTCCAACGTCCAACCTGGGCCTTCCAGCCAGGAAGAAGTGGAGGAGCCCAGCTTGAGCCAGGTATAGCATTGTTCTACAGATTTCTTGTCATAAAATTAATGATGTTAACTAGATGTTATTATTGATCACTAATTGCTGATTTAATAAAGTGTTTTACATATCAATAGACAGTAGTGTCCAAAAATGTTTTGGACAAGAATGAAAAATGCTGGGGTCAGAAAGATTTCTTTTTGAAGTCTTTTCTTTTTGTTAACATTCAATTTGCAACAGTCATGAGCTGAAAATTGTGTGTGATTGATGAATAAAAAAATAAAACTATGTCCTTTTCATACACAGGGAAGCCTCAGGGTGTGGAATGTGTCAGCGAGGAGGAGGCTGTAGAATGTGGTAGCCAGGAGGTGGCGGGGGTAAGTGGCAGCCAGGAGGTGGCGGGGGTAAGTGGCAGCCAGGAGGTGACCCAGCCCAGTAGCCTGACTGAATCCCAGGTCCCTCCCCTCCACCTTCCAACCAAAAGGCACAGGAAGGGGAGTAACGTGAAGGAGGCAGCACTTGGGCTGATTCAGGAGGCTAATGCTGCCCTCAGAACCACCCCCACTCTTCAAGAGGCCTTTGCCTCCATGGCTGAATGCAAAATGCAGGAAATGGAGGAGGGCCAAGCCTCATCTGTGTGGAAATGATGTATATGTCCCTAAATAAGGGGTTGAGGAGCCAACTGACAAATAAAACACACCTGTGTGAGTTCGACCTTCCTCCTCCTCCTCCTCCACCTCCTGCCACAACTCCAAAACCACAGCCTGGAAGCAAGCCTGAAAGGAAGAGTGGAAGGAAGACAAGAGTATGATGGCTTGAGTTCAGTCTGGTCTGACAAAAGACGCAGGCTGTGGTATGACCACAGCCTGGGGACATATATGTCATCTGCTGCTGTTCCTGATTTCTTGTAGTCTGGGACCGGATTGTGCTCACTATTATATGGACTCCTCATGCGACCAATTTTGGCTGTAAAATAGTTGATGTGAGCCCTGATGTGAGATCTTGATAAAAAAAAAAAAAATAATATAAACAAAAATTAAAAACATTATTATGGAGATCTGACGAAAAAAAAATACATATTCAGGAGATCACGAGAAATAATAAAGAAATAATTTTTTAAGAACTCTGTGTGAATATGAGCAGCAAAACAACTTAATTATTCTAGCATTATAAAGAAGAAGAGAATGTGCTGCATTAAAAGATTTTAAAATTTGCAGCGTGACGAATGTGCTATCTCCATTATGAACGCTAGTTTTACCAGACAGAGCGCTTCCGTCTCGTAATTGATTGAGAGAATGCGTGGAACTTTGTGCATCGGAATTGTGTACACACGATTGGAATTTACGAGAACGGATTTTGTTGTCGGAAAATTTGAGATCCAGATCTCAAATTTTGTTTGTCAGAAATTCAGACGAAAAATGTCCAATGGAGCCTACACAGGGTCGGAATTTCCATCAACAAGCTCCCATCAAACATTTCTCGTCAGAAAATCCAATCGTGTGTATGTGGCATTACCTTTAGCGGAGTTCGCTTTCAATAATGCCAGTCATTTAGTTATGGGCCAGTCTCCATTTTTTGCAAACTATGGGTTTCATCCAGTCTTTCTTCCTAACATTGTACCTGAATCTCCGGTTCCAACAGTACAGAGCACTGTCAATTTCCTGGAGCGCAATAACAAATTATTGCAGGAAACTATGGTCAAGGTACAAGCAACCAAGAAAAGGCTATATTATAGAAAGAGAAGAGGGGAATTGTGTCTCCAACCAGGGGATCAGGTGTGGTTGTCTACTACCAACCTCAGAATGGCTTGCCCCTCGAAGAAACTGGCACCTAAATTTATTGGTCCCTTCCCAATTAAGAAAAAACTAAATGAAGTTTCTTATGAACTCGCTTTACCAGATTCACTCAACATCCATCCAGTGTTTCACGTGTCTTTGCTGAAACCCACAGTACCAGACCCCTTCCCAGACAGGGGATCAGGGCCACCTGAACCCACAATAGTCAATTCGGACGAGTAATATGAGTTGGAGGCAGTCGTAGACTGCAGGAGAAGAGGTAATCAACTGCAATATTTGATCAAATGGAGGGGGTATGGGTTGGAAGAAAACTCTTGGGAACCTAAGCAGAATGTCCATGCTCAAGAGCTGATCCAGGCCTTCTTCCGCAGCCATCCTCAAAAGAAAGTTCTTTTGGGCACCCGGAGGTTGCCCATAGGGAGGAGGCAATGTCATGGACACACTGCGCATAGTCCTGCAACAGGTCACAGGCGCACGGGTTCACAGAGGCGCAGTCCGGTTAACAGGCATCCATCTGTGAACAGACGTGCGCCACTGTGCATGCGTGTGTGCAGATCGCAGAGATCGTGCACGGGTGCACAGTGACACTGCCTTGGTGCCCAGTGGCCTATAAAAAAGGCTCCAGTTGCATTGATTCTTTGATGTTTGATATGCAGCTTTACCCTGTGATCTGATCCTAAATCCCAATCTGATCCAGTATTTACCCGGCTTCCTGACCTCCCTGCTGTCTCCCATCCTGACCTTTGGCTTTCCCTGACCTTGCTTTTTTTACCTGTCTGCCTGATCTTCCGTTACTAACCCTGCCTGAAATTTGACCATTCGCTGCCTGCTGATTCTGCCTGATTGATCCACTGTGTATTACCTGGCTAGTCTGACCTCGCTCCTGCCTGGTGTCCTGCATCCGTGTGCATCTGCATCTGCTGCCCCTCAGCACACCTGCATCCGCTTACCCTGCATCCACAGCATCCAAGTTGGATCCTGTCTCTGCCAGCTGTCATCATTTCTAGTCAAGAGAACCCTGCAGGCACTCATGCCTCACTGTGCTCCTACGGTCACTGTCCCAACACCAGTGATCCCGGAGCCAGGGCTGTATGAGAGGTCTCCCTCTGCACGTCAGGCTCACCTCCAAGGTACGTGTCAGGTATATACGGGCTATCATTCACCAATAGAGATATGTCATCAACCTAAATATCATATCATAGTAATCCTAGTAGGGCCTGAATACGTGTCCAGATCATAGTGAAATGGTGGGTAATGACCATTACCATGCTGTAATTAGCCATGCAGAGCCATCTAAGGTCCTTCACCTAATTGCTATTAATTTGAGTCTATTACACTGTAGGGGCCTGTGTATGTCAAAACAGTGCAATGTAAGCACACCTCAGTATAACCGCGTGTCCTCAGATATGACATTCTGAAGACACACAGTTATACTGAGGTTGGTTTTTCCTTTTTATCAGTAGAAAATATACAGCACTAAATATTATACTTTATATAGCACTGAGTACTGTTTTAAGCACAAAGCAGTAGTAGCACATGAAACTACACTAACCAATTTTCTCTCCCTAGAAGCACCATTAGCTGTCCTGCACTAAACTTCCTTCACTAAACTAAACACATTGATGAAAGGATGTTTGGAAACAGTCTTATATAGTGTGTGGTCTGCAACTTAGGTCAAAATCATCATTGGCCTAAATCTTGCATCCAGGAAGAGGTCAGGGGCAAGACTTTGGTCAATGATGACGTTTGCAATACATTGTAAGATGTTTAGCAATTCCTGATGAACACCCCAAAAGTTCAGTGGATGACATCTGTCCATAAAATGATTCAAACTCACCTGATCCCTACTAATAACTTGTCCACAGGATCTGTTTTAAGGCATGAATATCTAACCCTATTCTTTTTATAGAATTTCATATCTAGATTACAAAAACTGCACATCAGCATCAACACTATAAAAATTAAGAACTGGGAAGGATGGCCAATAATGTTGAATACTAACACAGAATTTTTTGCATGGTTAGAAAGTACTAAGGCTCGGGTCACACTGCTGCGACATGGGATCTGACTTGTGAGATCCCAAGTCGCATGACATGTCAAATGTTTTCCTATGAGAGCCCTCTTAACTGACACTACACATGTTGCTTTAGAAAAGGGTCCTGCACTATTTTGGTCTGGCTTTGGTGAAATAACAGCCCTTTTACAGGCTCTTAAATAGCAAACAATTCAGAAAAAAGCTGCATGGCAAAGTCACAGGCAAACTCTTACGACTGTCGCAGCAGTGTGAACCGAGTCTCAAAAAAAAAAAGCACAAAAAGTAGCAATTTTTACCATTTTTAAAAAACGTCAAATTGCCTGAAAAAGTGAAAAACACTGAACAGAGATAACAATCAAACTCAAAATCCATTTAACCGCTGGCTGACCAGCCACCATCACTTTACTGCGGCAGGTCGGCACGATCCCTCGAGCCGTCGTAGCTGTACGTTGGCTTATGGGATCGGGATAGCAGGCACGCACCCGGTGCACAGCGAGGTGCCGATGCTCATGGCCTATGGTCACGATGACCACCGGCCACGAGGGATCGTGAGCATGAGGAACAGAACAGGAATGTAAACATACACTTCCCTGTTCTGTTCTGAGAGGAGTGACAGATCGTGTGTTCCTATTAGCTAGGAACCACGATCCGTTTTTTCCTCTAGTCAGTCCCCTCCCCTTCAGTTAGAAACACGTACTAGGATACACAGTTAACCCCTTGAGCACCCCCTAGTGTCAACCCCTTCCCTGCCGGTGAAATTTTTACGGTAATCAGTGCATTTGTATAGCACTGATCACTGTATTAATGCCAAAAATGTGTCAAAAGTGTCCGAAAAATCTCAGCTCGCCGCCATTACTAGTAAAAAAATATAATAATAAAAGTGTTATAATTCTTCTCCCCTATTTTGTAGACGCTATAACGTTTGCTCAAACCAATCAATATATGCTTATTGCGATTTTTTTTTACCAAAGATATGTAGAAGAATACATATCGGCCTAAACGGAGAAAATTAGCTTTTTTTTATAAAAATGGGGATATTTATTATAGCAAAAAGTAAAAAAGGACATCAATTTTTTTGGGTGCAGCGTCGCACGACCGCGCAATTGTCAGTTAAAGCGACGCTCATTCAGCAGCCAAATCTTCCGGGGCTGAAGTGGCTAAAGCTTTGAAAAATGCAAAAAAATAACCACCTCAAATTATCATAATTTCATCTTGCCTATTGACTCTGATGTATTTTGCTTATAAACAAATTTTATCAAAAGTGAAATCAGCCAATTTTGTAGCAAATCTTGATCTACTAACCTAGCTGTCAGTCATCTTGCTCTTCTGTAGGAATAATAGGTTAATAAGTGAGTTTGGACTTGCCATTATAACCATACACGGTATTTCTTTGCATCACATAGAAAATTTGGAAATTGTTGCTGTTCACTACTTATTAAAACACAAGTAAACTTTAAAAAGTATATTACCTAATGCAGTGTATTATGCTTTGCAGCAATACACAACAGTGTATACTGCTGTTAATTAAGAGTAAACCATTGTTACACCATACACATTTACATCAGTCATCATTCACTCATTTTACACCAAAGACTGTACAGTAACTTTTAAAATAATTTAGGTAAAGCTTTTATGACACATGTGTTCTTAGCCTCATTTGAACTGCATTTGCTTTTTGCTGATGTATGCTGATCATCATATTGTTAGGTTTAGTAAGTAGGTAAGAAAGCCACTTTGCATAATATGAATGACTTGCCTAAGTTCCTGAAACATCTCAAACTTCCACCAGTGTACTTTCTTAATTTGTGCTTCATAGAGGAAATACCTATGCCAAGACATCAGGGATTGTGCCAGCCTGCCCCCCAGCGGGCTCGCAAGAGACTTTCAAATTGTCTGGAATGGAAGGCCTTCAAAAAACTCTGATACACTTCACAGAATTTTCGGAACTCAAAGTAAATCACTCTAAATCTTAGGCGCTTAGTGTCTTTTTACAAACACACATAGTTCAAGCCCTGCAACAATCTTTTCCATTTAAATGGCAGAAGGAGACCTTGCCGTACTTGGGCATCCTCCTGACTCCCACCCTTACAACACTGTACAAACATAATTATCCCCACTATTTAGGAAAATACTAGAGGATCTCAAAAAATGGTTGAATAACCCCCTGTCATGGTTTGGTAGGCTGTACTCAGTTAAAATGACCGTTTAACCAAAGGTGCTATACCTGTTCAGGACTCTTCCGATAGTGATAATAAGAAAAGATTTACAGAAATTCCAGACAAGGTTGTTAGATTATATATGGGGACATAGGAGACCTAGGGTGAATAGGCGAACATTATATACACCGAAACTGAGAGGGGGCCTAGGAATGCCCGATTTACTTAAATATTTTCAGGCAGCACAAATGTCCCAATTAATCCGATTCCACACACGACAGTCTAGACCACTCTGGATGTCGATTGAGTCCTGTCTATATCCTGATAGAGAGATTAGCCGCTTCATGTGGATGAAGGCGAAGGACAGGGCGGTTATATTGTGCCCGAGCTTGTCATTCTCCTTAGATTTGTGGGATCGGCTGGTAACTACCCATAAGTTTAAGTCCCTGCACACCCACTTAGCCCCACTATTTGGAAATACTTTGTTCACCCCGGGTCTCCATCCCCAAAACTTCTTGTGGTGGACTAACAAAGGTTTGCTGCGTATAGTGGATTTCTGTGATCATAGAGGTGCTTTATTGAAATCAGCCTTACAGGAAAAAGATAACATTCCAAATTCTGAACTTTTTCGCTATACTCAGAGAGCACACTTCTTGGCCACACTGAATCGCACCTCCGATCTTACCACATTCACCTCAATGGAAAATCTCTGTAGGACTTTCGATAAGCACACTGGTCATCTATCACAGATATAAAACATCTTGACCTCAACTCCCCAAAAATGATTTTATAATCACAAATGGGAGCAAGACATGGACACAGATTTAGCAATGGAAGAATGGAGCAAAATAATAGAGAACGCATCTAAATCGTTTATTAATACCTCTTTGATAGAGGCAAACTATAAAGTATTGATGCGATGGCACATGGTCCCAGAGAGAATAGCAACCTTTGTCCCAGGGGCGTCCCCCCGGTGCTTCAGAGGATGTAATACAGATGGTACCATGTATCACACTTGGTGGACATGTCCTAAAGTGAGGAGGTTTGGATACGTAAATACAATCGTATTTATTCCCTCACGCAAGTGAATCTACTTAAATCGCCTCTACACGCGCTGTTGGGACACCCAGTGGAGGGGGCATCAAAACCAATGCGTAGACTCATCACATTTATATTTGTAGCGGCCAGAATTTTGATAGCCAAGTCTTGGAGGTCCCACTCGGTTCCTTTTTACTTACTAAAAGCTAAACTCTCATGGATAATGGTAAATGAACGCCTTTTGGCAATTTTGAAGAATAAGATCCCTGGGTTTAATAAAATATGGGACCCCTGGATCAGGTATCTTACAACTACGTAGGACGCCTGGTAATTGAAGCATTTGCTACGTGATAGGAGTGCATCCACCCCACTTCCATACCTCCTAACCCTCTCTTTTTCTCACCTCTTTTTCTTTCTCTTCTCAGGTATTTCTCTCTCACTGTTTCTCCCTTATCTTACTTTTCCCTTTTTTTTTCTTTTTCTCTCTCTCTCTTGTTTCTTTTATTAAGACGTGCCTGGCATCGCGTGGCCCCTGGCACCATATAGGGGTTTGGGGTCCACGCAAGAGCCCAATTAACGGGTCGAAAGCTTGTCTTAGTTTCGACCCGAATAGACGTACAATACAATATGTAAGCTGTATAGTACATAAGATATAACAGTTCTATAATTGACCTATAGAGCCTTATTTATGTACAAACATTCTTCTTACTTGCAAAGACAATTGCATTTCCTTTTCCTTGGTTTTGTTTGTAGGTTTAATTGATAACGTGAATAAAATATAGGAGGAAAAAATAAGTATAGACTTGTAAGGTCGGTACCACCACCAAGTCACCTCGAGCTCCCAAAGGGGTGACTGGTGAGGGGAGACAGTACGTCTTGTCCTATTTATAATCCTTACAAACCATACAAATGTGATGTAACTGTAGGGTAAATGCACGATGTTGTTAGCTGATATTATCTCTATCACAGTCTATGATACCTGTTGATGTATGACATATGCTGTTCACCCTTTTGTATGTTGACAAAAATTGAATAAACATTATTGATTAAAAAAAAAAAAACTCTGATACTATACACACAAGTTTTATGAATATAGGAATAAGTGTGGAAGGTTTTTGGCACAAGCCCCAAGTAAACGATAAAGCCTTTGTCATGTACACAAATTGATGATCCCATCACAGACGTCACTCATATTGCATAGAAATTTAGAGATTACTATCACTCATCCCCCTAGAATTGGCTACTGTTATCTCTGAACTCTCTGACAAGAAAAGCCCAAGGCCCGACAGCTTTACTAACACCTATTTTAAAAAATGATCCCATTTATTGGCCAAGCCATTATGTAGATACTTCAACTATTTCATCAGATAATTCTCGGAAAATGCTGTTGGTGCATATAGTGGTCATATCTAAACCAGAGAAGGACCAGACATTTTGCCAAAACTACTACTACTACTATTTCCCTTTTAAATACTGATCTAATCTAAAAAATCTAAACTCCTAGCCTCCAGACTTCAGGGTTTCATCAGCATTACCACCTGATCAAACCAGCTTTACATTGGGAAGAGAGGTTCATGACAATACAATCAACATATGACACTGGACATGATGTGGCCCAGACCACTCTCCTCTCTTAGTTGTGTCAATGAATACTGAGAAGGCTTTTGACAGGGTGGACTGGCTTTACTTGTAGGAAGCCCTGCGGAGGTTAGACCTAGGGAGTAAATTGATGGGGTAGATTCTGTCTCTATATCAAAACCAAGGTTAAGGTAAAAGTGAATGGGGTATTGTCCGAACACTTTCCCATACAACAGGACCAGACAGGGGTGCCCGTTGTCCCCCCTTTTATTTGCATTGGTACTGGAATCCCTCCTGAGGAAGATTAGGCTGAATACAGATATCAAGGGTATTCATGTGCGCTCTAGAGATAATAATTTAATAATACATAAATTGTCAGCCTAAGCTAATGATGTTTTGTTTTTTATTTGCCAACCAAATACCGCACTACTGATCTTGATGTCTGAATGACAGGGATTTGGCTACCTGTCCTATTTCCACATTAACTACAGTCACAAAATGTTTCCGCATATTTGCGTGCACACGGCATGAAAGGGTTAAGCACTTAAGGTCTTTCTCAATCTTTTCTACTAGAGGGTACTAGATGACCAGAGTTGCTGTATAGGGAGGGAATTGCTCACTACACAGAGCCACAGGAATAGATCATAGTGTAGTGTTTTATCATAATAAAACTCTCACATATAAAGAAGCAAGAACATGAAGTACAGATCACATCCCAAGCATAAGGAAAAGTAAAATTGCAGCAAACTCACAATGAGGCCATCGATGGCCATCGTTCCAAACTGGGGTGTGACGTCAGCATGTTAGCTCTGCCCAACACGTTTCATGCGAATGCAGAACGCACGTCCTCAGGGGTCGTTTATCTGGAAGGAACACACATTGTACTAGGCACTAGGCACACATATCTCCTCTGATTTCGGGCTCCTTTATTCTAGTAATTATGGGTCCCTTCTAAGTATGATAGGATAGGACAGGACTTGAAGGGCTGGCAGCACCCCACTCTTATGTTGTTGTGGCACATACTACTGAGAATCCTCTATTTGCTATGTACAATGTATAGTTATGCTATGTACAGTGCCTATAGGTTTACTGCCATTATTCTTTAGGCAAATTCACAGACCGATTAAAACTTTTGTTTGACATGGTAAACTACCTAGGCTAGTTTATTCCATGTTGTGCAGATGCATAGAGGATGGGGGTCTGGGTCTCCCTTACATAGTTACATAGTTACATAGTTAGTCAGGTTCTAAAAAGACACAAGTCCATCTAAATCAACCAAAAAAATAAAAAATACAATCCCATATACACAATCATTTACCCACAGTTGATCCAGAGGAAGGCGGAAAAACCCCAGCAAAACATACTCCAATTTGCTACAGCAGGGAAAAAAATCTGATTTTCCTTGGATCAACTTTACCTATAAATGTTAGTACCCAGTTATATTATGCACATTTAGGAAAGAATCCAGGTCTGTGGTTCTGAGCTTGCCAGAACCACATCTGGAGGAAGTCTATTCCACATTTTCACAGCTCTTACTGTGAAGAAAACTTTCCATATTTGGAGATGAAATCTTTTTTCCTCTAGATGTAAAAAGTGCCCCCTTGTCCTCTGTGATGACCTTAAAGTGAATAACTCAACACCAAGTTCACTATATGAACCACGTATGTATTTTTACATGTTGATTATATCCCCTCTTAATCTCCTCTTCTCAAAGGGGAATAGATTCAGTTCCTCCAATCTTTCCTCATAGCTAAACTCCTACATGCCTCTTATCAGTTTTGTTGCCCTTCTCTGCACTTTCTCCAGTTCCCCGATATCCTTTTTGAGAACTGGTGCCCAAAACTGAACTGCATATTCCAGATTAGGTCTTAGTAATGATTTGTACAGGGGCAAAATTATATCTCTCTCTCTGGAGTCCATACCTCTCTTAATACAAGAAAGGACTTTGCTTGCTCTGGAAACTACAGCTTGGCGTTGTAATCAATGCGCTTATGATCTACCAAAACTCCTGAATCCTTCTCCACCATTGATTCCCCCTGTTGTACTCCCCCTAGAATGTATCATGCATGCATATTCTTAGCCCCACAAGTGCATAATTTTACATTTATCAACATTAAACCTCATTTGCCACTTAGTTGCCCAATTAGTGCATTGAGGTCAGCAGTGAAAGGTGTATCTAGCTGTATATATCCACTATTTTTAGCGACATCGAAAATTTGTGATCAGCTGAATGCTAGAGGAATCTTTCCCCAATGACATCACATTGACCCCTGCAGGCACTCATGCCTCACTGTGCTCCTACGGTCACTGTCCCAACTCCAGTGATCCCGGAGCCAGGGCTGTGCGAGAGGTCTCCCTCTGCACGTCAAGCTCACCTCCAAGGTACGTGTCAGGTATATACGGGCTATCATTCACCAATAGAGATATGTCATCAACCTAAATATCATATCATAGTAGTCCTAGTAGGGCCTTAATGCGTGTCCAGATCATAGTGAAATGGTGGGTAATGACCATTACCATGCTGTAATTAGCCATGCAGAGCCATCTAAGGTCCTTCACCTAATTGCTATTAATTTGAGTCTATTACACTGTAGGGGCCTGTGTATGTCAAAACAGTGCAATGTAAGCAGCTCAAGCTGGTAAGGAAAAGCCAACCTCAGTATAACCGCGTGTCCTCAGATATGATATTCTGAAGACACACAGTTATACTGAGGTTGTTTTTTCCTTTTTATCAGTAGAAAATATACAGCACTGAATATTATACTTTATATAGCACTGAGTACTGTTTTAAGCACAAAACAGTAGTAGCACATGAAACTACACTAACCAATTTTCTCTCCCTAGAAGCACCATTAGCTGTCCTGCGCTAAACTTCCTTCACTAAACTAAACACATTGATGAAAGGATGTTTGGAAACAGTCTTATATAGTGTGTGGTCTGCAACTTAGGTCAAAACCATCATTGGCCTAAATCTTACATGCAGGAAGAGGTCAGAGGCAAGACTTTGGTCAATGATGACGTTTGCAATACATTGTAAGATGTTTAGTGGAGCAATTCCTGATGAACACCCCAAAAGTTCAATGCATGACATCTGTCCATAAAATGATTCAAACTCACCTGATCCCTACTAATAACTTGTCCACAGGATCTGTTTTAAGGCATGAATATCTAACGCTATTCTTTTTATAGAATTTCATATCTAGAGTACAAAAACTGCACATCAGCATCAACACTATAAAAATTAAGAACTGGGAAGGATGGCCAATAATGTTGAATACTAACACAGAATTTTTTGCATGGTTAGAAAGTACTAAGGCTCGGGTCACACTGCTGCGACATGGGATCTGACTTGTGAGATCCCAAGTTGCATGACATGTCAAATGTTTTCCTATGAGAGCCCTCTTAACTGACACTACACGTGTTGCTTTAGAAAAGGGTCCTGCACTATTTTGGTCTGGCTTTGGTGAAATAACAGCCCTTTTACAGGCTCTTAAATAGGAAACAATTCAGAAAAAAGCTGCATGGCAAAGTCACAGGCAAAGTCTTACGACTGTCGCAGCAGTGTGAACCGAGTCTCAAAAAAAAAAGTACAAAAAGTAGCAATTTTTACCATTTTTAAAAAACGTCAAATTGCCCTGAAAAAGTGAAAAACACTGAACACAGATAACAATCAAACTCAAAATCCATTTAACCGCTGGCTAACCAGCCGCCATCATTTTACTGCGGCAGGTCGGCATGATCCCTCGAGCCGTCGTAGCTGTACGTTGGCTTATGGGATTGGGATAGCAGGCATGAACCCGGTGCACAGCGGGGGTGCCGATGCTCATGGCCTATTGTCACGATGACCGCCGGCCACAAGGGATCGTGAGCATGAGGAACAGAACAGGAATGTAAACATACACTTCCCTGTTCTGTTCTGAGAGGAGTGACAGATCGTGTGTTCCTATTAGCTAGGAACCACGATCCGTCTTTTCCTCTAGTCAGTCCCCTCCCCTTCAGTTAGAAACACGTACTAGGATACACATTTAACCCCTTGAGCGCCCCCTAGTGTCAACCCCTTCCCTGCCAGTGAAATTTTTACGGTAATCAGTGCATTTGTATAGCACTGATCACTGTATTAATGCCAAAAATGTGTCAAAAGTCGAAAAATCTCAGCTCGCCGCCATTACTAGTAAAAAAAATAATAATAAAAGTGTTATAATTCTTCTCCCCTATTTTGTAGACGCTATAACGTTTGCGCAAGCCAATCAATATATGCTTATTGCGATTTTTTTTACCAAAGATATGTAGAAGAATACATATCGGCCTAAACTGAGAAAATTAGCTTTTTTTTTATAAAAATGGGGATATTTATTATAGCAAAAAGTAAAAAAGGACGTCAATTTTTTTGGGTGCAGCGTCGCACGACCGCACAATTGTCAGTTAAAGCGACGCAGTGCCGAATCGCAAAAATTGGCCCGCTCATTCAGCAGCCAAATCTTCCGGGGCTGAAGTGGCTAAAGCTTTGAAAAATGCAAAAAAAAACCACCTCAAATTATCATAATTTCATCTTGCCTATTGACTCTGATGTATTTTGCTTATAAACAAATTTTATCAAAAGTGAAATCAGCCAATTTTGTAGCAAATCTTGATCTACTAACCTAGCTGTCAGTCATCTTGCTCTTCTGTGGGAATAATAGGTTAATAAGTGAGTTTGGACTTGCCATTATAACCATACACGGTATTTCTTTGCATCACATAGAAAATTTGGAAATTGTTGCTGTTCACTACTTATTAAAACACAAGTAAACTTTAAAAAGTATATTACCTAATGCAGTGTATTATGCTTTGCAGCAATACACAACAGTGTATACTGCTGCTAATTAAGAGTAAACCATTGTTACACCATAAACATTTACATCAGTCATCATTCACTCATTTTACACCAAAGACTGTACAGTAACTTTTAAAATAATTTAGGTAAAGCTTTTATGACACATGTGTTCTTAGCCTCATTTGAACTGCATTTGCTTTTTGCTGATGTATGCTGATCATCATATTGTTAGATTAGTAAGTAGGTAAGAAAGCCACTTTGCATAATATGAATGACTTGCCTAAGTTCCTGAAACATCTCAAACTTCCACCAGTGTACTTTCTTGATTTGTGCTTCATAGAGGAAATACCTATGCCAAGACATCAGGGATTGTGCCAGCCTGCCCCCCAGCGGGCTCGCAAGAGACTTTCAAATTGTCTGGAATGGAAGGCCTTCAAAAAACTCAGATACACTTCACAGAATTTTCGGGACTCAAAGTAAATCACTCTAAATCTTAGGCGCTTAGTGTCTTTTTACAAACACACATAGTTCAAGCCCTGCAACAATCTTTTCCATTTAAATGGCAGAAGGAGACCTTGCCGTACTTGGGCATCCTCCTGACTCCCACCCTTACAACACTGTACAAACATAATTATCCCCACTATTTAGGAAAATACTAGAGGATCTCAAAAAGTGGTTGAATAACCCCCTGTCATGGTTTGGTAGGCTGTACTCAGTTAAAATGACCGTTTAACCAAAGGTGCTATACCTGTTCAGGACTCTTCCGATAGTGATAATAAGAAAAGATTTACAGAAATTCCAAACAAGGTTGTTAGATTATATATGGGGACATAGGAGACCTAGGGTGAATAGGCGAACATTATATACACCGAAACTGAGAGGGGGCCTAGGAATGCCCGATTTACTTAAATATTTTCAGGCAGCACAAATGTCCCAATTAATCCGATTCCACACACGACAGTCTAGACCACTCTGGATGTCGATTGAGTCCTCTCTATATCCTGATAGAGAGATTAGCCGCTTCATGTGGATGAAGGTGAAGGACAGGGCAGTTATATTGTGCCCGAGCTTGTCATTCTCCTTAGATTTGTGGGATCGGCTGGTAACTACCCATACGTTTAAGTCCCTGCACACCCACTTAGCCCCACTATTTGGAAATACTTTGTTCACCCCGGGTCTCCATCCCCAAAAATTCTCGTGGTGGACTAACAAAGGTTTGCTGCGTATAGTGGATTTCTGTGATCATAGAGGTGCTTTATTGAAATCAGCCTTACAGGAAAAAGATAACATTCCAAATTCTGAACTTTTTCGCTATACTCAGAGAGCACACTTCTTGGCCACACTGAATCGCACCTCCGATCTTACCACATTCACCTCAATGGAAAATCTCTGTAGGGCTTTCGATAAGCACACTGGTCATATATCACAGATATAAAACATCTTGACCTCAACTCCCCAAAAATGATTTTATAATCACAAATGGGAGCAAGACATGGACACAGATTTAGCAACGGAAGAATGGAGCAAAATAATACAGAAATCTAAATCGTTTATTAATACCTCTTTGATAGAGGCAAACTATAAAGTATTGATGCGATGGCACATGGTCCCAGAGAGAATAGCAACCTTTGTCCCAGGGGCGTCCCCCCGGTGCTTCAGAGGATGTAATACAGATGGTACCATGTACCACACTTGGTGGACATGTCCTAAAGTGAGGAGGTTTTGGATACGTACATACAATCGTATTTATTCCCTCACGCAAGTGAATCTACTTAAATCGCCTCTACACGCGCTGTTGGGACACCCAGTGGAGGGGGCATCAAAACCAATGCGTAGACTCATCACATTTATATTTGTAGCGGCCAGAATTTTGATAGCCAAGTCTTGGAGGTCCCACTCGGTTCCTTTTTGCTTACTAAAGGCTAAACTCTCATGGATAATGGTAAATGAACGCCTTTCGGCAAGTTTGAAGGATAAGATCCCTGGGTTTAATAAAATATGGGACCCCTGGATCAGGTATTTTACAACTACGTAGGAGGCCTGGTAATTGAAGCATTTGCTACGTGATAGGAGTGCATCCACCCCACTTCCCTACCTCTTAACCCTCTTTTTTTCTCGCCTCTTTTTCTTTCTCTTCTCAGGTATTTCTCTATCACTGTTTCTCCCTTATCTTACTTTTCCCTTTTTTTTTTCTTTTTCTCTCTCTCTCTTGTTTCTTTTATTAAGACGTGCCTGGCATCGCGTGGCCCCTGGCACCATATAGGGGTTTGGGGTCCACGCAAGAGCCCAATTAACGGGTCGAAAGCTTGTCTTAGTTTCGACCCGAATAGACGTACAATACAATATGTAAGCTATATAGTACATAAGATATAACAGTTCTATAATTGACCTATAGAGCCTTATTTATGTACAAAAATTCTTCTTACTTGCAAAGACAATTGCATTTCCTTTTCCTTGGTTTTGTTTGTAGGTTTAATTGATAACATGAATAAAATATAGGAGGAAAAAATAAGTATAGACTTGTAAGGTCGGTACCTCCACCAAGTCACAGCGAGCTCCCAAAGGGGCGACTGGTGGGGGGAGACAGTACATCTTGTCCTATTTATATTCCTTACAAACCATACAAATGTGATGTAACTGTAGGGTAAATGCACAATGTTGTTAGCTGATATTATCTCTATCACAGTCTATGATACCTGTTGATGTATGACATATGCTGTTCACCCTTTTGTATGTTGACAAAAATTGAATAAACATTATTGATTAAAAAAAAAAAAACTCTGATGCTATACACACAAGTTTTATGAATATAGGAATAAGTGTGGAAGGTTTTTGGCACAAGCCCCAAGTAAACGATAAAGCCTTTGTCATGTACACAAATTGATGATCCCATCACAGACGCCATTCATATTGCATAGAAATTTAGAGATTACTATCACTCATTATATAACGTTAGACCTCCACCAGACCCCGTAGATGGACAGCATAGGAGAACACTCATATAGGATTATTTACAAGCGGTGGAGTACCCACGCCTCCCCTCGCAGGTATTGAAAGAATGGAATGCACTATCATCCCCCTAGAATTGGCTACTGTTATCTCTGAACTCCCTGACAAGAAAAGCCCAAGGCCCGACAGCTTTACTAACACCTATTTTAAAATATGATCCCATTTATTGGCCAAGCCATTATGTAGATACTTCAACTATTTCATCAGATAATTCTCGGAAAATGCTGTTGGTGCATATAGTGGTCATATCTAAACCAGAGAAGGACCAGACATTTTGCCAAAACTACTACTACTACTATTTCCTTTTTAAATACTGATCTAATCTAAAAAATCTAAACTCCTAGCCTCCAGACTTCAGGGTTTCATCAGCATTACCACCTGATCAAACCAGCTTTACATTGGAAAGAGAGGTTCATGACAATACAATCAACATATGACACTGGGCATGATGTGGCCCAGACCACTCTCCACTCTTAGTTGTGTCAATGAATACTGAGAAGGCTTTCGACAGGGTGGACTGGCTTTACTTGGAGGAAGCCCTGCGGAGGTTAGACCTAGGGAGTAAATTGATGGGGTAGATTCTATCTCTATATCAAAACCAAGGTTAAGGTGAAAGTGAATGGGGTATTGTCCCAACACTTTCCCATACAACAGGACCAGACAGGGGTGCCCGTTGTCCCCCCTTTTATTTGCATTGGTACTGGAATCCCTCCTGAGGAAGATTAGGCTGAATACAGATATCAAGGGTATTCATGTGCGCTCTAGAGATAATAATTTAATAATACATAAATTGTCAGCCTAAGCTAATGATGTTTTATTTTTTATTTGCCAACCAAATACCGCACTACTGATCTTGATGTCTGAATGATAGGGATTTGGCTACCTGTTCAATTTCCACATTAACTACAGTCACAAAATGTTTCCTCATATTTGCGTGCACACGGCATGAAAGGGTTAAGCACTTAAGGTCTTTCTCAATCTTTTCTACTAGAGGGTACTAGATGACCAGAGTTGCTGTATAGGGAGGGAATTGCTCACTACACAGAGCCACAGGAATAGATCATAGTGTAGTGTTTTATCATAATAAAACTCTCACATATAAAGAAGCAAGAACATGAAGTACAGATCACATCGCAAGCATAAGGAAAAGTAAAATTGCAGCAAACTCACAATGAGGCCATCGATGGCCATCGTTCCAAACTGGGGTGTGACGTCAGCATGTTAGCTCTGCCCAACACGTTTCATGCGAACGCAGAACGCACGTCCTCAGGGGTCGTTTATCTGGAAGGAACACACATTGTACTAGGCACTAGGCACACATATCTCCTCTGATTTCGGGCTCCTTTATTCTAGTAATTATGGGTCCCTTCTAAGTATGATAGGATAGGACAGGACTTGAAGGGCTGGCAGCACCCCACTCTTATGTTGTTGTGGCACATACTACTGAGAATCCTCTATTTGCTATGTACAATGTATAGTTATGCTATGTACAGTGCCTATAGGTTTACTGCCATTATTCTTTAGGCAAATTCACAGACCGATTAAAACTTTTGTTTGACATGGTAAACTACCTTGGCTAGTTTATTCCATGTTGTGCAGATGCATAGAGGATGGGGGTCTGGGTCTCCCTTACATAGTTACATAGTTACATAGTTAGTCAGGTTCTAAAAAGACACAAGTCCATCTAGATCAACCAAAAAATAAAAAATACAATCCCATATACACAATCATTTACCCACAGTTGATCCAGAGGAAGGCGGAAAAACCCCAGCAAAACATACTCCAATTTGCTACAGCAGGGAAAAAAATCTGATTTTCCTTGGATCAACTTTACCTATAAATGTTAGTACCCAGTTATATTATGTACATTTAGGAAAGAATCCAGGTCTGTGGTTCTGAGTTTGCCAGAACCACATCTGGAGGGAGTCTATTCCACATTTTCACAGCTCTTACTGTGAAGAAAACTTTCCATATTTGGAGATGAAATCTTTTTTCCTCTAGATGTAAAAAGTGCCCCCTTGTCCTCTGAGATGACCTTAAAGTGAATAACTCAACACCAAGTTCACTATATGAACCACTTATGTATTTTTACATGTTGATTATATCCCCTCTTAATCTCCTCTTCTCAAGGGGGAATAGATTCAGTTCCTCCAATCTTTCCTCATAGCTAAACTCCTACATGCCTCTTATCAGTTTTGTTGCCCTTCTCTGCACTTTCTCCAGTTCCCCGATATCCTTTTTGAGAACTGGTGCCCAAAACTGAACTGCATATTCCAGATTAGGTCTTAGTAATGATTTGTACAGGGGCAAAATTATATCTCTCTCTCTGGAGTCCATACCTCTCTTAATACAAGAAAGGACTTTGCTCGCTCTGGAAACTGCAGCTTGGCGTTGCAATCAATGAGCTTATGATCTACCAAAACTCCCGAATCCTTCTCCACCATTGATTCCCCCTGTTGTACTCCCCCTAGAATGTATCATGCATGCATATTCTTAGCCCCCAAGTGCATAATTTTACATTTATCAACATTAAACCTCATTTGCCACTTAGTTGCTCAATTAGTGCATTGAGGTCAGCAGTGAAAGGTGTATCTAGCTGTATATATCCATTATTTTTAGCGTCATCGAAAATTTGTGATCAGCTGAATGCTAGAGGAATCTTTCCCCAATGACATCACCTTGACCCCTCTTGGAGGATTCCCTGGTTACAGCTGGGAGAAGATGTCACACTCTTTAAATTACAGGGCAAAGAAAGAAATACCAGATGCTCTAAGTCAAACCCCTCCCGACACCTTCTTCCCTTTAGAGCAGCTGCGGCACATTTTGAAAGGTTTCTTCTCTGCAGATTCATTTATGTTCTTTAGACCTAACTACCTTTAAATCTATGTAAGCCTCAGAACTCACAGCACCTCCTACCACATATGTATAAACTTCTGTTGGTCAAATAAACAGACCCCGTATTTGGGGAGAAATGGGAGGTGGAGTTGGGATTTGAGTTCACATCAACCCAATTGCAGAAAATGACCAAGCTTGCCCACATTTTCTTCAATCAGCTCCAGAATCCAGGAGACATGCTACAAATTTTTCTTTCGCTGGTATAAAACCTCTGTGTGGTTAGTGAAAATATTCCCGGGGTGGATCCTAGATGTTGGAGGTGAGATTTTTGAACGCTCACAATTTTGTACCTGAGGAGGTCCTTCCCAAAGGTCCAAAAGTTTTGGAATGCTATCTTGCCATGGTTAAAAAAAACACTCTCAATCCTTTTCAATATACCCTTCATTACCTGTTCCATGATAGTCCCTTCTCATTTAGGCCTTACAAATAGTTTTTGTTGTACGAGTTACACCAAAGCTTTTTAACAATGCTAGGAACTTAATACCCAGATTCTGGAAGCAAGGACATTTCCCTACACTTATAAATTGGAAGAAGAAAATGGAAAGGATTATAAAAGTTGGGAGGTGGGTTTATACTGTCAGGGACAAACAGGACAAATTTCAGAACTTCTGGTCTGGCTGGCTGAAAAAAGTGATGCTGCTTAGGTCATTCTGTTGTCCTAGCCAGAGCCATTAGGCGCCATTATCTCTCTATGTCTGAGATCGTAGAGCACTGTGATCCCTGTTAAACTTATACAGCTTCCCATTATGAGGAGTTCCAATTTCAACATTTTTGACCAGATAGATTGCCCTCCAAAGACTTAGGGCTTATCATGGGACTGGCATCTCTCCCCACTCAAATCTTTAACCATGTTCAATCAGTAAGGGAGACCAAAGGCTTTATATCTCTGTTTTTTTAAATGTTACTCCTTAGAGATTTTTTGGATAAATTCTGGTGTTGGTTTCTCAGACTTTGGATAGAAGTAACAGGTGTGGAAAAATTGGGCTTTTGGTGTTGATGGTGCCTTTACACCGTAGCTCCATAGAGGTACTGTTGATGAAAGCAAGAATTGGCCTTGCTGTAAAAAATTTTAATTATATGCACCTTTCAAACAGGGGCGTAAAACTTGTCCATTATGTGTTAATTGTGCCTATAAAACCTATACAAAAACAATCTTCTAGATAAAATCAACACCCACAAAGGCAGCCTAGATGGTCTTGCAGAGGTTCCACATCCCCAAAACACTTCAGTGACATCGGAAACCAGGAGCTTGATAGTTGCTGCTAATCCAGGAATGATTCATTTTGATAATTGTCAGCCAGTCAATGGAGTCTGAGGACAGATATGCTCTTTTATCTGTCACAAAACCTGTGGCAGCACTGAATACCCACTTAGAAAGCACACTGGGTGCATGGCAGCCCAGCAGCTCAATTGCATACTGGGCAAGTTCTGGCCCGTGGTCTATTCTCATGACCCAGTAATCCAGTGGATCATTGATTGGAAATCTCTCCATGTCTGTTTTCGCACCGAGATAATCTTCCACCATATGATGCAGACATTGTCAATGGGATGTGGAAGCTGACAGCCCTGGCCACCGAAGACTAAAAAAAATTTGAAATGCATCACTAAGGGGATCCGCTTTTCCATCGCTCCTCCTTTGACCAACAGAAGCCTCAAAATTAGCTTTTCCATGAGACTGTAACCTACCAGAGTCTGGAGAGGTATAATATAAACTCCTCCTTAATAGGGATGAGCTTCACATTCGAGCCAAACTCATGTTCGACTCAAACATCGGCTGTTCGTCACTTCTCCGAACAGCGAACAATTTGGGGTGTTCGCGGCAAATTTGAAAGCCGCGGAACACCCTTTAAAAGTCTATGAGAGAACTCAAAAGTGCTAATTTTAAAGGCTTATATGCATGGTATTGTCATAAAAAGTGTTTGGGGACCTGGGTCCTGCCCCAGGGGACATGGATCAATGCAAAAAAAAAGTTTTAAACCATTTTTTCAGGAGCAGTGATTTTAATAATGCTTAAAGTGAAACAATAAAAGTGTAATATTCCTTTAAATTTCGTACCTGGGGGGTGTCTATAGTATGCCTGTAAAGGGGCGCATGTTTCCCGTGTTTAGAACAGTCTGACAGCAAAATGACATTTCAATGGAAAAAAAGTCATTTAAAACTACTCGCGGCTAATAATGAATTGCCGGTCCGACAATACACATAAAAGTTCATTGATAAAAACAGCATGGGAATTCCCCACAGGGGAACCCCGAACCAAAATTAAAAAAAAAATGATGTGGGGACCCCCCTAAATTCCATACCAGGCCCTTCAGGTCTGGTATGGATATTAAGGGGAACCCCGGCCTAAATAAAAAAAAAAACGTCACAGGGAATGCCACAGGGAAGTCACCATCAAGTCCCTGTGCGTCAGAGGGCAACGTGGTCACCGGTGGCCTCGCCCTCCGTTATTTAAGAACCATCAGAACCATCACACAAGGGGAGCCTCCCATCATGGTGGATGCGAAGCGGCCCAGAAGAGGAAGGGAAGAAGACGCTGTGCAGGAAGATGCTGGGCGAGAACACCGGAGGAAGAACCAGAAGAACCAGAAGAACCAGAAGAAGAAGAAGATGGAGGAAGAAACCGAAGGAAGATAGAAGATAGAAGAAAGAAGATAGAAGAAGCATTTAAATAAAGGAATTGTCAAAAACTGTCTCTTGTCATTTTTAACATTTTTGACACTTTTTTGTTAAATGGTAGGGGTACTTTTTTACCCCCTTACCATTTCACACAGGGGGGAGGGCCGGGATCTGGGGATCCCCTTGTTAAAGGGTGCTTCCAGATTCTGATAAGCCCTCCGCCCACAGACCCCCACAACCACCGGGCAAGGGTTGTGGGGATGAGGCCCTTGTCCCCATCAACATGGGGACAAGGTGTTTTGGGGGGCTACCCCAAATCACCCTCCCAATGATGAGGTCATGTGGCCTGGTACAGTTCAGGAGGGGGGGCGCTCTCTCGTCCCCCTCTTTTCCTGTGGCCTGCCAGGTTGCGTGCTCAGATAAGGGTCTGGTATGGATTTTTGGGGGGACCCCACGCCATTTTTTAAAAAATTTTGGCATGGGGTTCCCCTTAATATCCATACCAGACCTGAAGGGCCTGGTATGGAATTTAGGGGGACCCCCACATCATTTTTTTAAAAATTTTGGTTCGGGGTTCCCCTGTGGGGAATTCCCATGCCGTTTTTATCAATGAACTTTTATGTGTATTGTCGAACCGGCAATTCATTAATAGCCACGAGTAGTTTTAAGTGACTTTTTTTCCTTTGAAATGTCATTTTGCTGTCAGACTGTTCTAAACACGGGAAACATGCGCCCCTTTACAGGCATACTATAGACACTCCCCAGGTACGAAATTTAAAGGAATATTACACTTTTATTGTTTCACTTTAAGCATTATTAAAATCACTGCTTCCGAAAAAACGGCCGTTTTTAAAACTTTTTTTGCATTGATCCATGTCCCCTGGGGCAGGACCCAGGTCCCCAAACACTTTTTATGACAATAACTTGCATATAAGCCTTTAAAATTAGCACTTTTGATTATTCATGTTCGTGTCCCATAGACTTTAACTGTGTTTGCGTGTTCGAACAAATTTTATGCCTGTTCGCATGTTCTGGTGCGAACCGAACAGGGGGGTGTTCGGCTCATCCCTACTCCTTAAGGTGTCCTCAAGATATTTCATCCTCTGCTCCCTCATCTCATGGGGACGGGAGGAGTTCCAAGACTTTCCCCTTGCAACAGTGGTCAAGGAGGGTTGCCAACCAATAATTATCCTTCTCCTTGATGCCACAAATTCTCTGGTCCTTTCGCAGGCTTTGAAGAACAAGTTTGTGGCATGAGAAGCAGAGTCCTTGGGTCAATAAGGATTACAGTATCTGGAACTGCCTCCTCCCAGCCACATACTACTCCCAAGGATTCTGGGGACAGAAAACCATCTCCTAAGGTTTGACGTATGTCTTCCTCTGCTTCAATGCCTCCAAAACTGCCAGAATCCTCCTCCCTTTCCTCTTGTGTATTCTGTGGCGTCGCAAGGATGGTGTCTGCATACAGCGGGCCTTGAGAGGAAAGGAAGTCCTCCTCTTCCTCCCACTGCTCTGCCTCGAGTGCCCTCTCCATACTGCTATGCAGAGTCTGCGTCAGCAGAAACACAACAGAGATTGTGTCACTGATGCATGCATTGTCACGGCTCACCATCCTTGTCGCTTCCTCAAATGGTGCAAGCACAGTGCATGCATCCTTTATCAGCAGCCATTGGCATGGGGAGAAAGGCTGAGCTGCTCTGAGCTGTGGTTTTGCCATACTCACACAGGTAATCAATGACGGTCCTCTGCTGCATGTGCAGCTGCTGAAGCATTGCCAAAGTTGAGTTCCACCTGGTGGGCATGTCAAAAATCAGGCGGTTTATGGGCAGGTGGAATTCCCACTGAATTTCAGCCAACTGAACACTGGCTGTGAATGACCACTTGAAATGGCTACAGACTCTTCTGGCCTGCTTTAGAAGATCTTGCAACCCTGGGTACCTGTTTAGGAAATTCTGTACCACCAAATTGAGGACTTGTGCCATGTATGGCACATGTGTCAACTTTGCTTGTTGAAGGGCGAACAAGAGGTTAATGCCATTACTCCTGGCTCCAGCTTGCGTGGCGTAAACAACTTCTGGGCCTGCCCCTGCAGAGCTGAAAGAATTCCTGCTCCAGTGTGGCTCCTATCCCCTAGACAGATCAGCTGATGCACTGCATGGCATCTTTTAGCCTGACTCATTAAATAGCCTCTTGAATGATTAGGGGGTACTGGTTGTTCATAGGACAATTCAGCAGAGGAGGGCATGGAGGAGGAGGAGGAGGGGGTGGAGCTGACAAAACTCGTATCATCACCATCTGTATGGAGACATAGCGCGAAAACAAGCTCCAGAACTGAGCCTTATCTTGCATCTTGCTACCCAGTGTGCTGTGAATGAAATATAGCGTCCCTGACCATGCTTGCTGGTCTATGTGTCAGCAGTAATGTGGACCTTGCAGCTGACTGCCTTGCCCAACAATGCCACAACAGAACCACAACAGTACCACAAGATGACACAGAGCTAAAATGGCCTTACGTGCAAAGAAATATAGACTGGGAACTTGCTATTGTGGTACAGCACATTCTGCAAATTCACAGAATGGGGCAGAATCAATTAATTGGAAAGGCAGGAGTTATAAAGCCAGCAATTTGGACAAGCTGAAATTTAGATGCTGGGCATGTGGGTGGCAGGGACTTTTCTTTTTCACTGCAGCAGCTGGGGCAGAGCAATTTGGCAGCTATACTCTACAGCTGGTGGTGTGCTGCTGGCAGACATGCTGCGAGGACCTGTGACACCCTTCACTATACCATCATCCCTGTCAGTGGAGGCTACTGAGAGGTCATGAGATATAGCAGGCAGCCCTCAAATTTTCCACTCACACACTTGCATTTTGCGAGTGGAAAATGGCTGTTGGCGAGTGTGGGGCTGCCTCAGAGTGGGGGGATGAGCACCGCCGGCACAGTCTCCCAGCCAGGGGAAGAGAGAGGAGAGGAAGAGGTGAGCTGTCTGGATCAGCAGAGAGTGTTATTTCCTTCTGTAATAGCTTTCATTAGAACTTCCCATCTTCCCATCATATAGCCCCACCTCTTGGCCCAGTGCCTTTGATAGACAGAACGCCAGTCCAATGTGGGACATGTGATGTCGCCAAGAGGTGGGGCTATGTGACGATGAGCCCTAGGAAGACAGGAAATTCAAATGAAAGCTATTACAGCGGGCAATCCCGCTCTCTGCTGATCTGTATGACTTGCCTCTTCCTCTGCACAGATGAGGCTGCATTGGGCACAGGCAGGCCACACTACATTGGGTACAAGTGAGGCTGCATTGGGCACAGGCAGGTCAGTCTGTATTGGACACAGGTCACGCTGCATTGGGCACAGGCAACGCTGCATTGGGCACAGGCCACGCTGCATTGGGCACAGATCACATTGCATTGGGCACAGGTGAGGCTGTATTGGACACAGGTGAGGCTGTATTGGGCACAAGCAGGCCATGCTGCATTGGCCACAAGTGAGGCTGCTTTGGGCACAGGGCAGACCAAGCTGTATTGGACACAGGCCACTCTGAATTGGGCACAGGCCACGCTGCATTGGGCACAGGTCACGCTGTATTGGACACAGGTGAGGCTGTATTGGGCACAAGTGAGGCTGCACTGGGCACAGATGAGGCTGCATTGGGCACAGGTGAGGCTGTATTGGGCACAGGTGAGGCTGCATTGGGCACAGGTTAGGCTGCATTGGGCACAGGTGAGGCTGTATTGGGCACAGGTCATGCTGCATTGGACACAGGTCACGCTGCATTGAGCACAGGTCACGCTGCATTGGGCACAGGTGGGGCTGCACTGATAAGCACTGATAAAGTTGTTAATTTTTTTGTAACCTAATTCTGCATAAAACATTTAAGTGTAATTTCATGAGATCATTTATGAGGGCGTGTTTAGGGGTGACATTAGGGGGCAGGGCATGCTAATTGGCTCACAATTTCAAAAAAGGGGCAGGCACGGGGAAAAAAGGGGGGCATACAGCACTAATATACAGCACTAAATGTTATGTAATGCAGTGTAAAACATTGCACTACACAGACACACTCCACTGACACACTACAATATATTGCAGTAAAACTACACTGACGCAATACAATATACTTCAGTAAAACTGCACTGATGCACTTCAATAAACTGTAGTTAAACTGCACGGATGCGCTTCACTATACTGCAGTAAAACTGCCCTGACACACTTCAATATACTGCAGTAAAATTGCACTGACACACTACAATATACTGCAGTAATAGGTCATCTACATTCAGTGTTAAGTTAGTCGACTAAAATTACTAAAACATTTTAGTCGACTAAATGAATACTATTTTAGTCGACTAAAATACAACTAAAACTAAAACAATTGAGATGACTAAAATATGACTAAAACTAAAAGCCATTTTAGTCAAAAGACTAAAATGAGACTAAAACTAAAATGCCATTTTAGTCAAAAGACTAAAATGAGACTAAAACCAAAATGCCATTTTAGTCAAAAGACTATGACTAAAACTAAATTGCAATTACTGAAATGTACTGGAGATTTTAGTCGACTAAAACGTAGGACATTTTAGTTGACTAAAATGTACTCAAGATTTAGTCGACTAAATACTACTAAAACTAAAACAATTGCAGAAGACTAAAATGGGACTAAAACTAAAATGCCATTTTAGTCCTAAGACTAAAATTAATACTGTCTACATTAGAATAGGAGCTGTTTGGATGATATTTCATAGTAAACTGAAATCTTTCAAGGCAGGCTACTCACCTTTGATCCAATGATCCAAACTTTTTAGTTTAGAGATAGACCAGAGGGTTATGGTTGGTGATTACTTAAAAATGGACCCTTCAGCGACATTCGACACATTTCTCAGTAACAGCTCATACTTATGACAAGAGTTCCAGTTTGAAAGCACTGTAATTTGCTGGGTTTCTCTTGGTGTTCTTTAAGCTCTTTTTTCAATAAGCAATAACTATGTCTTTACTTTGTTTTACTTGGGATAGCACCGCTCCTAGCCCTTGGTTCCTGATAGAGATTTGATTGGGTAATGAGGATTCACTACTGGCCACAGCTTTCCCAGAATGCAGTTGAACTGCTAGATTGCCCTGCTGCAGGAGGCTTTGTGACAGACAAAAATCTGTCTGTCACTGGACACAGTTGACCGGATGACATTTGTTAATGGGAACCAGTTCTGGATCAGTGACAACTATTAAGCCACTTGACTTCAAGGATTCAGATGCCACACACTGATGATGTCACTTCTAGATAAAACTTTATTTACCCACTGCCATCCGGAAGCAAGTCCCTACCAGGTACCACCCCCACTACTGTGTTTCACCCCAATAGTCATATTTTTTAGTTGGGTAACGACTGTGTTGGCCTTTAATGTTTACATTTTATTATGGTGCATCATCATTAAAAATAGACAACACAAAGTCCTATTTAAAAATGCAGGAGTACAGAATTTAAATAGTGAAGGAAGACATAATTGGAGCTTTTACAGTATAATCATACATCTGATATAATCATTTTCTTATTTACTTTTATTTCTCAAAAGGGTTTTTTTCTGAAATATACACATCTTTGGCTTTTGTGATCTTGTTCAGAATATTTTCTGAAACACTTCAGTTGTATTACTTTTACTAAAAGTTATTCATGTCAATTACACTATTTGGAGGAGCAGATTATGTTATATAGCAATGTATACTTTGAAATATACATGCTCCATCCATCCCAAGCCAGCATGCTCCATCCATCCCGAGTACATTGCAATCTTAGTGGTTGTGCAAACTTTTAGTCTATTTTAATTCCTTTTAACCACTTGCTGTTATACGTTTGAAGAGGAATATCATTGTTATGGCAGCAGCTAACTGCCATAAACCCGATATCCTCTTCTTCAGCGATCAGTCGGCTTTCAGATAAAGTGGTCTCTGAGGAAGATTCACCGTGAGATCACTTTTATCGGTGGCAGGAGAGGGGCCCCCCTCCCGCCGTGCTCCGGTGTCCTCCGCCGCTTACCGGAGCCAACCGGTACCAGTGGAGGCGATCAGATCCTTCTCACTCTGCAGTATGGAGCTGACTGAGGGGAAGATGGCCCCCGCTTGGCTCCATACCATTGAAGGGCGTAAACAATGTCAAAATATCAGTTCCGCTCATAGCTCTTAAAGGGACAATTTTTTAAAAAAATTTTCAAACTTTTTGACCCCTGATCTCATATTTAAGAAGTCCTTTCATGCTTTTTTTCTATTACAAGGGATGTTTACATTACTTGTAATAGAAATAAAAGTGACACATTTCTTTTTTTGAAAAATATTTATTGAGTTTTTTCAAAATACAGTCGTGTAAAACATTGTACAATACGATTGTAGGGCATGAATATACAAATATTCTTGGTACAAAGTTCGTTTTATATCTATACACAGGTAGAGGAAATACAGGGGAAGGGGAAGGGAGGGGGGTTAGCAATTCACATTTACCATCTTGTGACAGTTATTTGGCAAGAGATTGCCTGAGAGGGTCTAACTTATACCTTTGTACCTTTAAGGAATGGAGGCGATGTGTGAACATGTCTAACTAGATAACCTACACTATGATCTGGTTAAAACAATTAATTTGGGTGAGAATAATACCAGGGTGAGATGAATGAAGTTGGTGGATGTCAAAGAGCCTTATGAGGTTGTAGACAGCTTACGGTGGCTGAAACATAGAAGGGTCAGAAGCTGAAGATATTTTAAGTTTGCCAAGTGTGTTAGTAATATCACTCTTCAGGTACCAAGCTGTGAAACGAAATGGATGCATTATATCTTGGATGGTCTGTTGAGTGAATGTGGCTTCCATAAACCTTCTCCATCGCTTGAAAAAACGTGGAGTAGAGCGGAGATTCGTTGTGATGATGTCCAATCTTTCCAAATAGGATAGTGAAGTCATAGCTTTTACAACCGCGGGTAGACTAGGCGGTGTTGCTGTAATCCAGTGAGACATGATAGTCCTGCGGGCTACAAGAAGACAGATATGAGCCCAGTGTGGTTTGTTTTGTAGGTCCATTTCTGACGAGGAGGAGGCTGAGGGTGGTATGCTGAACAGGCATAGTAGGCAGTCACTATTTAACCGGATATGACTGATTTTGTTAATGTAGGCTATCACAGCATTCCAGTAACTGGTAACAGCAGAGCATTCCCAAAGTCTGTGGATCAGTGTGGGACGGGGCAATGAGCACCATGGACATAGCGCTTGAGATGGGTCTGCTTTGTTGAAGCAAAATGGGAAGTATGCTCTGTGAATAATTTTAAATTGGGTCTCACGCCATGTTTCAGATGTTGTGAGTTTTCGGATAAGCCTATATCCCTCGAGGATTTTATCTGGTAACTCTTCGTCCCCCAGTAAGTTGGACCATTTTTGGAATGGTGTAAGGCGGTACTTCCGCGATTGGTGTTGTATGAGGTGGGAAAAAATGTTGGAGATAGAATAGTCTTTGTTCTGAAGTTTATTGTCGATGAAGGACGGTTTAAAGGGATCAGATTCCGGACCACAGCAAGATCTTAAATAATCAATGAGTTGGTGATAGAAGAAACTGTGAGTTGTTGGTAGGGAGAATTCCCGCATCAAAGTGTGATAGGGTTTAAATTTACCTGGCTTGTCTTGGTACATCGAGGTTATTTTCGTGAGGCCCCTGGTTTTCCATTGGATGAAAGCTTTATGTAGAGTGGATGGTAAGAACATAGGGTTGCCTTGTATTCTTAGATGCCTAGAAATGCTAGAAGGCAGTCCAAGTAATTTTCTGACCTCCCTCCAGGTGATGACGGTATCCCTGAAAAGTACACTAGTTTTGAGGTGGTGTGGCAGGTTGTTAGGATTAGAGTGGAGGATGCCTGAAATATCGTATGGGGAAGCCATAGAATCTTCTAATGCATAATTGGAGTATTTGGATCCTCCAGTTAACCAATCTAGGTCCTGTCTAAGTAAACATGCTAGGTTATAAAAATGAATATTGGGGAGTCCTGCCCCGCCCTCGCTCTTCGGGAGACATAGTTTTTGAAGCGCAATGCGTGGTTTTTTGCTAGACCATATGAAAGCTGTTAATGCTCTCTGGATTTTTTGTACCTCTGAGTGTCTCAATAAAAGAGGTATGGTCTGCATGGGGTAGAGCAGGCGTGCAAATGATACCATTTTAAAAAGGTGGCATCTCCCAAAAAGCGAGAGGGGGAGGGCCCTCAAGCCTCCAACTCCTTAACAATTTTGGTAATTAAGGGGGGGTAATTAAGTAGATATAAAGAGGATGGATCCCGTCCTATATGTATACCTAAGTAAGTAATATGTTGAGATGCAATGGTCAGCGGGGATAAGTGTTTCCATTGATTAGATAGGCATGGGTGTAATGCTAAGATTTCACTCCTATCAAAGTTTATCCGAAAGCCAGAGCAGAGTCGAAAGGCCACAAAGAGTTGTTTGAGTCTGTCAAAGTCTGATATGGGGTCGGTGGAAAATAATAAAATGTCATCCGCAAATAGTGCAGAATGGAGGGTATGGTTTCCCATAGTGATGCCACTAACCCCTTCAGCTGAGTTGAGGATTCTAGATAGAGGTTCAAGCGCAATGTTGAACAATAACGGGGATAGGGGGCAGCCCTGTCTCGTTCCCTTTGCTAAGGGGATAGTATCTGAAACAAAATCCGGGGTAACAAGACGTGCCGTTGGTGAGGAATACATTTGTAATAGGAATCGTATGATTTGACCCGAAAAGCCGAACTTTTCCATTACTGTGAAAAGCCATGAGAAACCAATGTTGTCAAAGGCTTTTTCCGCGTCGAGAGACATGATAGTGACGTCTTGATCAGGGTGGGTTTTAGCATATTCCAGAGCCATTAAGACCTTACGAATGTTTAGTGTAGCTGATTGTCCTGAGACAAAACCGGATTGGGCTGGGTGTAGGAGGGACGGAAGTAAGAGGGCTAAGTGTGATGCTACTATTTTAGACAGGATTTTTACATCGACATTAATTAACGAAATTGGACGATATGAGCCTGGAAGTAGGGGATCTTTCCCTTTCTTGGAAATCAATTTAATGTTAGCCTGCATCCCAGTGGGAAGATATGGGCCTCCATCCCACATGGCTGTATACACATGTTTCAGGATGTCGGGTATAAAGTCAGTCGTTAATTTGAAGAATTCCGCAGTGTACCCGTCGGGGCCTGGAGCTTTAGCAGAAGCCATGGATTTTATCGTACGTTGTATGTCATCTAACGTGATAGGAGCATTGAGTGCTTCTAGTTGTGCAGTTTGAAGTTTGGGCAGACGTATCTTGTCTAGCAGAGCTTCCGCAGCAAGTTGGTCCGCTGGGTCTGCTCGGTATAATTCAGTATAATATTCTGCAAGTAGTTTGCTAACTTCAGCAGGCGAGGCAACTAGCGAGCCGGATGCATTTCTCAAGGTAGAGATATGTGTAGGACGTCTTGGTCCTGAACATAATTTGGCCAGCAACCTGCCTGCTTTGTTACCAAACTTGTGAAAGTGAAGAGTAGAGTACGATGTTTTAGCAGCTTCGTGATGTTCTGCCCAAAGATCAAAGGCGCATTTGGCTTGCCTCCATTCCTGTATGGTAGCCAAGGTACAATTTAATGTTAACTTCTCATGGGCCAATCGTAAGGCTTCACTTGTTTGCATATATTGTTGTCGGTGTGCTTTTTAAATTGGACGGTGTAAGAAATGATTTTACCCCGTAGGAAGGCTTTACCTGCTTCCCAGAAGAGGTTTGGGTCAGAAATGTGTGCTCCGTTTGTGGAGATATATTCTTCCCATGTTTGATACAATACGTGTCGGAAGTCTTCACTATCCGCCAAGTATGAAGGGAAACGCCAGGTAGGGGAGGGAGTTGAGGATGTGGTCTGAGTCATGTGGACTGCGATAGGGCTGTGATCCGAAATTCTGGTGTCATTAATGACTGGGGCATTGATTGCAGAGACTAAGGCTGAGGAGACAAAGAAGTAGTCTATACGAGAAAAGGTATTATGTGGGGGGCGAAAAAAAGGTATACTCTCGATCCGTTGGATGCATTAGGCGCCAAATGTCGACAAAATGCATAGAGTCAATGGATTGTGCTAAGGGGGTAGAATCTGGTGTATGAGGGGTAGCATTACGTGACCTTTGCGTAGGGCGATATGTGCGATCTGCCAGTGTAGACATGACCGAGTTAAAGTCCCCGCCCACTAAATGCAGCACCTCGGGGGCAGTGAGAACCCACTGTACCATGTCCTGAAAAAAAGAAGTGTCTGGAGAGTTGGGAGCATATATATTGGTGACAGCAACTGCTTTGTCACCTATGGTCATATGTAGAGTCAGTTTGCGGCCCAAGGAGTCAGCCCTGACCTCTCTGATAGAGTGTCGTAGGTTTTTGTGTACTAGAATAGCTACACCCGCTTTACGGCCCACTGCAGGAGAACCATATACAGAGCCTACCCACATTTTCTGTAGGCGTGCTAAATCATCTGTGGAGAGGTGTGTCTCTTGTAGTAAAGCCACATCTGCCCGAAGGCATTGCAAGTGTCTAAGGATGGATATATGCTTATTTGGAGATCGAAGCCCCTTAACATTCCACGAAATAAACTTCAGGTGACTCCCATCGGTTGAGAAAGACATGACTGGAGATAAACAATGTATTGTGTGAGAGGCTTGTCACGAAGCCTCCTGGTACGTACAGCGTCAACCATACAGGAGTCACCCGAGTGTTGTAGGTTACATAAAAGGATAGGTACTAAAAAGGCAAACATGAATTGCAAATCTTTTAAGCAATAAAAATTGAACGGTAACAAGATAAAGTTTCGGTGAAAGAAAAACAAAATACAAACAGTGTACTTCACTTTTTTCCACATGGGGTTCAACTAACCATAACAACTCTCAGCAATCCGCTAGCTCCTCACATAGGGGCAAGATGTTAGCTATGAGGAGTGGAGGGAAGTAGGAAAGGATGGGGAAGAGGGGAGGGGGGGAGGGAGGGGGATAGGTAGGGGTTGGTAAAGAGGGATAGGCAAAGGGAGGAGGGTCAGGGAAAGGGCTTCTTGCATCTGTGCCATGAGGTAGGCTCAGATGAGAGAGGGCTCAGTCAAAGGGTCTGATCAGTGAAGGGTCGGTGACTGTGGAGATTACATGAGTCCCTAGGGTGACCCATTAAGCAAGCATTATGTGATCTTGGGGAGGTTGTAGCACAGGCTGGAAAGCAACAGAGCAAAACCTTGAGCTACAAGGTAGCATCAACAGTGGATGGCAATATAAGTAATCAAAGTAACAAAAGAAATAAAAAGATAAAAAGAGAACAGGCTAGAGATAATGGGGGGTAATATTACCCATCTGTGGAATCACGATTGGTGAGAAAGAGTTCCTGAAGTCCTTCAGCGATTTTCAGAGCGGTCCTCCTGGTTGGTGAAGCGACTGCGTTTGTATGGAGGTTTGGTGGGGCTGTGTTGATGTTTGGGTGGTGCCTTTGATGCCGATGGCGATGGCAATGGTGAAGCCTCTTCAGAGTTGCTGTGTTCCATCTCGGTGCCTCGAGTAGCGATATAATGTTCCGCCTCCTCAGGTGTGTTGAAGGTGAGGTGTTCTCCTTCATGTGTTTAGATGCGGAGAATAGCTGGGTAGGCTAAGGAGAACCGGATTTGATTGTGATGCAAGGTTGAGCAGATCGTTGTTTCATCACCTCCATGGAATAATCTGCGAAAAGTAGGAGTTTTGCACCATCGACCATTAAAGAGCGCGAACGGCAAAATTTTTGCATTATGGCATTCTTGTCCGCGTAGTTGAGGTACAATAACGTGGCGGGGTTTGGCCCGGGTTTCTGAAAATTGACCTATGCGGTGTGCACGTTCAATAATACAGGGTATGCGGAGGCCCAGTTGTTCGGGGATGATTTTTGCGCAGATATTTCTTAGCTGGGCTGTGGATACCGATTCTGGCAAACCAATAATGCGTAAATTGTTTCTCCTCGAACGATTTTCCAAATCATCGAGTTTGTCCCAGATGTCCCTGTTAGTAGCTGTGATGCGTGCCACCGCTGCAGATGAAGCTGTGAGGTCATCTTCCAGGGAGGATATCCTCTACCTGAGTGATTCTCTGTGCCTGTGCTTGTATATCAATGTGAAGCTGCTCTAGCCCTCTATGAACTGCAGCATCCACAGTGGCTGTAAGAGTAGGGCCCAGCAGTGTAACTACTGCTTGTGCAATTCCAGCAGGATCCATACCTTTCATGTCTGGAGCTGAGGACGGCTGTGGCTGTGTGTGTGCCTGCTCCGTCATGCCGGGGGCTGCCGCCATCTTGGCTGTGTCTGCCGCTGTCTCTCCTCCGGGGGATATCATGGATGACACCGCCCGGGCGTACGATCGCTCCACAAAGCGATCCATGGGAGCCCACAGTAGTTCAGCAAAGCGAGGGGGAGTCTCCTCAGAGCAGTAGCCATATTTAATAGCAGATTTGTGAGGAGCGCTGCGGGAGCTGGAGCTATCTACCTCCTCCGCATGTGGCGCCGGAACCGGAAGTCCACATTTTTTTTAAAGTACAGTGTAAAAATAAAAAATAAAAAGTAAAATAAATAAGAAAAAAAGTTTTAACGAGCCCCTTCAGCCAAGCTCGTGTGCAGAAGCGAACGCATTCATGAGCAGCGCCAGCATATGAAAACGGTGTTTAAACAACACAGGTATCACCGCGATCACAATGCCGCGTACACACGATCAGACATTCCGACAACAAATGTTCGATGGGAGCTTGTTGTCAGAAATTCCGACTGTGTGTAGGTTTCATCGGAAATTTTTTGTCGGAATTTCCGATAACAAAAATTTGAGAGCTGGTTCTCAAATTTTCCGACAACAAAATCTGTTGTCGGAAATTCCGAGTGTGTGTACACAATTCCGACACACAAAATTCCACGCATGCTCTGAATTAAGTACAAGATGGAAGCGCTCGGTCTGGTAATACTAGCGTTCGTAATGGAGATAGCACATTCGTCACGCTGCAAATTTTGAAATCTTTCAATGCAGCGCATTCTCTTCTTCTTTATAATGCTAGAATTATGGAGTTGTTTTGCTGCTGATACTCACACAGAGTTCTGACAAACTCATTTCTTTATTATTTTCAGTCCCCAGGCTTTGGTCTTACAACAGCCTCCGTCTTTTGCCAGACCAGACCGAACCCAGGCCATCACTCTCTTGTCTTCCTTACATGCTTGCTTCCATGCTTGCTTCCAGGCTGTGGCTCTGGTGTTGGAGTTGTGGCAGGAGGTGGAGGAGGAGGAGGATGGTCCAACTCACACAGGTGGGTTTTGCTTGTGAGTTCGCCCCTCAACCCCTTATTTAGGGCCATATATATCACTTCTTCATAAAAGAGGCTTTGGCCCACCTCTATTTCCTGCATTTTGTTGGCAGCCTTGCAGGCATAGGCCACAAAACGACTGGGGGGTTCTGAAGGCTGCAGAAGCCTGCCGAATGAAACCAAGTGCTGACTCCTCCACGTTACTCTCCTTCCTGGGCCTTTTCTGTTGAAGGCAGAGGGGAGGGACCTGGGATTCGGTCAGGCTACTGGGCCCAGCCACCTCCTGGCTGCCACTTACCCCTGCCACCTCCTGGCTGCCACTTTCCCCTGCCACCTCCTGGCTGCCACTTTCTGCAGCCTCCTCCTGGCTGAGGATTTCCTGTGTATGAAAAAGGGACATAGTTTTAGTTTATTGTTCATCAATCACACACAATTTTTAAAAATATGTTGAACAATGCTATACCTGACTCAAGCTGGGCTCCTCCACATTTTTTTCCTGGGTGGAAAGCCCAAGTTGGACGTCAGAAGCTCAGCTGGGCTGAAATGAAGAGTAGAAGGAAGGGTTGAGAGTGATTTCAGTCTGGTCTGACAGAAACCGCAGTCTGTCATAGTACCACAGCCTGGGTACATAAACATCATCTGCTGTTGCTCCTGATCTCTGGGAATCCTGGACCTTCTTGCGCTCCCTATTATAAGTACTCCTCAGGCCACCAATTTTGCACTTCGAATAGAGCCGTGGGGATCTGCGGCTACACAGATTTGAGCAATTTATCCAGTGTTGCCTTCCTCTCCTCGATTTGTATAAAAGGGGTGTTTTGTCTGCCACAGACAGGGCAGCTCTCTGTACAAATCAATGAATAGGGGGAGGAAATCATGATCGTTGAATCGATCCATTTTATCTGCAAGACACAACACAAGACAAACCCTAATGTCAGGCTAAACTCGCATAATCTTGTCCCAATATAGGCCTCAATCTATAAGCAGTATAGGCCACTGATACCCCAAGTTAAAATTGTACCTTCGTCCGCTACTCCGTCCTCTGCTCATAGATTGTACATACAACGCACGCGTGTTACGCTTTATATACACTGCGCATGCGTGAAACTCCGCCCACCCCTGACCTTCTTTATAATATATTCCCCGCACCTTCTCTTTTGGCGCAGTGGGAGAGCACATGGTGGAGAAAGAACAAGTGCATGAAGACAGCAGCAACGACGAAAGCCCGGAGCCACTAACGTCCCAATCCCGGAGGAGATTTAAGGCTTCAAATATGTCCTTTGTTGAGATGGTGGACATCTTGAAGAGGGCCAACTATGATGGGAAGCATGGACCTTACCCAAATCCAAATGTCAGAAAGGCCAAGATCATGACTAAACTTGCGAAAAGTCTCCACAGGAATTTTGGGGTACGACGATCCAAGGATCAACTGAGGAAACGATGGTGAGACCTCAAATTGAGGGAGCACGATCAGTACAGAAGAATCAAGAGAGTGCTGCAAAAAGTAAGTATTTGTCATGTGTTCATATTATTATTATTATGTTTGTGCTGCTCCATGTGCTTTTCTTTACTGTTGTACAGTTTAAAATGGAAGCTTTCAGGTTCGTGGGCACAGTAATCATTCGTAGTAAACACCGTTCGTTCGTGCACTAATACGATGTTTTTGGCAGATGCAGGCTAACTACATTTGTTCATGCCTATTTGGATTAAAAGAAGTTTAGTACATTGTTGTCTAGATGGGTTTGTAACTAGAATGAAATGCAAACTTGATTCAGTGTAAGGAGAGGACACTCAGCAGCTGTTTACATATCTGGATGCAGGAGCACTAGTGTGGGACACCAGAACAAACTTTTTTGGGTGTCCAGTGAATACTAGGGGTCTCTACATGTGTGAAACTTGCACAAAACAGGTAAGTATTCTAACTTTAAGAAAGGGAAAAAATGTCTTCAGCTAGGAACTCTACCAAAACAGACAATTGTACGACACTTCCAAGCAATGTTTCATATTATTATTTCTGCCATCAAATATCTATGTGCTAAGTATACCTTTTTTTATTCACATAGTGGAGAAAAGAATCGGGACATCAGAGGACACCAGGGACCCCCCACCTCCTAAAGAAGGGGAAATCCCCACACCACAACCTCAGGATGTGGAGGAAGGAGAGGTTTATGAAGTGGGCGAAATAGTGACTACAGCAGGTGAGTGTCTGAGACCACAGCTTCAGGTAATAGATGGATGCCTGCATATTTGTAATACATGGTGTGTTTTTTTATTTTAGGTGATGTGGATGTTGTGGAAGAAGAAACACAAGTGCAAGTGCACACGTCCTCATTGGGGAGATCATGTGTGCAATTGTGATTTACAGAAGATCAAGGAAGACATCAATGATGTGGAAAAAAGACTCAAAAACATCATTGATGTTTTAGGCAGAATCTAAAACACACCAAAATTTTTGAATTTTTTTTTATAACTTTTCTACAAAATGTTGAAAGCCAAATTTTGATGATGCACACAGTGTGTCAACATGTGCTATCTGCCATCATGGGATATCAATGTATGCATTTTGTGGGTGCAACCCCTTCCTCGCAACTAAAGTAGCTGAGCGGAAGGGGTTGTACCCCAGAAACACGTCCATTGATCCCCCATAATGGGAGTTAGCACATGTTGACATTAGGCATGGGATCAGCAGGGAAATCCCCATTTTCACTCCCAATTTGTGTGCATCTTCAAAATTTGGCTTTCACAGGGGTGACATCACCCCATCTGATGAAGGCAAGATCAACACAGTTAGGACATACTAATGTCTGATATTGCCTTCATTTTATCAAAGTTGAACTTTGTAAGTTCCTGAGTTGTGTATTGTTTTATGTTTTTAAAAACATGCCTGTTTACCAAAAAAAAGTATATTTCTACTGTCCAAAAAAAAGAGTTTATTCCAAAAATATGTTGGCTTGTTCAAAAACCCTTTTCTAAACGCACAGGTGAATGTCCACAGAGTAAAAAAATTTCTACTCAACAATGTGTGGCCTCTTCTTTCAATGTTCAATAGCAGTTTTTTGCTTAAGTTGGTGTTTACAGTGGCAATGGGAGTTATTTACTAAAGGCAAATCCACTTCGCACTACAAGTGCCCTTTCAGTGCAGTTTTTGTGCACTTTCAAGTGTACTTTTGCAGTGCACTTGAAGTGGATTTGCCTTTAGTAAATAACACCCATAGTGTTTTATAATTTGCATCAATCAGGCCATTTTCGTTACTCCAAAAAATTAATTCATGGTGCTGAAAATGATGAATATTTTTATCATTAATGCATTACATACATTAATAACAAAAACAAAGTGTGTGTGTAGCAGAACTACAACATAATAGTTAGCTGAAGAAGAGATTGTCACCTCGTGTATCCAAGAAATTACGTTTGCACTATTGAAGAAAATGGCTAAAAAAAAAAAAATAAGCCCATTGGAGAATCTAGGAGACAGCTAAAAGAAACACAAACAGTAGATCAAAGGAAATATTTTTTCAGTTTAAAATACAAAAAAAAATACAAATTTATTTGAAAAAAATACATTTATTTAAATACATATAATGTGATGTTAAAGGGGAAATCTTACCTTAATATAGTCATTCTGCAGGACCTGAATGTTGGCAGAACAGGTCTCTGGAATAATGATCCCCAGAGCCTGGGGGGAGATGCCTGTCGAGAACTTGATGCCCTGCAGACTTCTCCCCATTGCCAAGTACCACAAGGTGGCTTGGGAGTGATGGCTTGCCGCATGCAGGTGTCCTGCTTCATAATATAAGGGGACAGCAAAGCCAACAGACGGTGAAAAACGGGGTCCGTCATCCGGAGATAATTCCCGAAAATATCAGGATTATTCTCATGGATCTCCCGCAACAAAGGCATGTGCGAGAACTGGTCATGCTGGAGCAACCAATTCTTGGTCCATGAACTCCTCCTCAACCTGTTCATGGGCTGGGCTTGGATCAAAGTAAGAACCCCAACACCAAGCCCCTGCACAGCACAAACTCTACGATGAGTACATACCCGCACTATGGCTTCAAAACGGTCGGCCGATCAGAACGAACTAACAGAACGCACTGAAAATCAAATACATAATATAAAAATACGCACTGAAAACCAGATACGAACTGACTACACGCACTAAAAACCAGATAGGAACCCACAAGCACAAACTGAAGAGCAGTAACGATCTTAAAAGCACGAGGCTGAAAAGCGCGAATCGTCTCTCACCAAACTTCTACTAACACAAGATGAGCAGACGGAGCCCAAAGGGTGGCGTACTGGCTATTGAAGTTCCTCTTTATAGTGCCGTCATATGTGTTGTACGTCAGCACATTCTTGACAATCGGAATTTCCAACAACATTTGTGAGATCGTGTGTATACAAGACAAGTTTGAGCCAACGGAAATAAATCTCAGGATTTCATTGGCGGAATGTGCGTATGCGGCATTAGAGTGAGAGCAAAAATTCTAGCCCTAGACCTTCTCTGTAACTCAAAACATGCAACCTTAGAATTTTTCAAACATCGCCTATGGAGATTTTAAAGGGTAAAAGTTTTCTCTCGAGTGGGAGCAATTTTGAAGCGTGACATGTTGGGTATCAATTTACTTGGCGTAAAATTATCTTTCACAATATAAAAAAATTGGGCTAACTTTACTGTTGTCTTATTATTTAATTAAAAAAAGTGAATTTTTTCCAAAAAAAGTGCAGTTGTAAGACCACTGCGCAAATACGGTGTGACAGAAAGTATTGCAGTGACTGCCATTTTACTCTCTAGGATGTTAGAAAAAAATATATAATATTTGGGGGTTGTAAGTAATTTTCTAGCAAAATAAATTATTTTAACTTATAAACACCAAATCTAAAAATGAGGCTCTGTCTTTAAAGCGGAGGTCCTGCCAATTTTTTTTTTAAGTCAGCAGCTACAAATACTGCAGCTGCTGACTTTTAAAATGTGGACACTTACCTGTCCAGGGCGCCCGCGATGTCGGCACCCGAAGCCAATCTGTTCCTTGCGGCTTCACAGCCTGGTTTCCTACTGTGCATGCGCGAGTCGCGCTGCATGATCCCACAGGTCCCTGCTTTCTTCTGGGACCTGTGTGTCTCCCAGAAGACATCAGGGGGATGGAGGAGGCGCCATATATGGCATAGATCTCTGTGGGTACCCGCGGAGATCTATGCCCACAAGTGGGAGCAAATACCTGGATTATACAGGTATCTGCTCTCCCCTCCACCTGAAAGGTGCCAAATGTGACACCGGAGGGGGGGAGGATTCTGAAAAGCGGAAGTTCCATTTTTGGGTGGAACTCCGCTTTAAATAGTTAAATGTGAGTGTTCTACTGACTTCTAATGTTGGCAATAAAAGTGAGCACTATGAATGTTTTGTCATTCCTTTCTGAGTTGTGGTGACCAGTGGAGCTGATTAATATTAAGCCCTTGCATTCCTGATTCTGGTTATGATTAAGCGAGAAGATGGCCTTTTCCCTCTTTTTTTATATAAAGCGTTTACAGCCTCCTTGTTGTGATATATGGATGAGAAGTGATAATTATTGTTGTTGAAGCAAGAGTTCGCTAGCTGATATGGAATGCAAAACTCCTCTAATCCAAAAATAAATTTTCCTGCAGCAACTTGGTTCATCCAGAAAGAAACATTTATTAGACTTCAGAATAGGTGACAGAGTCCACAGAGTATTTGTAAATATTATAATGAATAGCAGCCTTCAGAGTCCAATTATATGATCTGAATGACGTATATCATATAATATCATATCAAGCATAGAGACACTACACCATCCAGCATATATGTCCAATCTAGGGATGAGCCGAACATCCCCCGGTTCGGTTTGCACCAGAACTTGCGAACAGGCAAAAAATTGATACGAACATGCGTACACCGTTAATGTTTATGGGACACGAACATGAAAAATCAAAAGTGCTAATTTTATTTATTTATTTATTTAATTCTTTATTTAATATTAATAAAAGTACAAAAACCACAGAAATCAACATATCCTAACCATATAAATACTTCATTATTTCCCATGCTACCCCTCCTGAAACCTCCACCCCCCCCCCCCCCCCATCCTGCAGTTGCACTCCATATGATTCCACAACCTTATCCCATAGTCACTTCGGTGAATCTCTTCGTTTTTTAAAGGATATCCATTTCGCCAATTTAGCCCTATCTAGTTCACCTTCCCCGGGCGGAATACCTACTGCCTCCGTTTTCTCTAAGATATAGGTTTCATTAACCCTTGCTATCCAGTCCCAAATTTTTGGACCCTCTGCTTCCTGCCATTTCTTTGGTATTAAACTTTTAGCAGAGTTCAATAATATGGGGATTATTGAGGAATTATACCTTCTGTTATGACCCTCTGACCCGTGGAACAAACAGGCCCATGGGTCATCTGGAATGGTTTTCCCGTTATCTCCTCGATAATCTTTATCACTTCCTGCCAGAATTTTTTAATAATAGGACAATCCCACCAAAGATGTGCCATCGTTCCCAGGACCTTACACCCTCTCCAGCAGTTCGAAGATTTATCCAGTTGAAATGTACTTATTTTGTCGGGTGTCGCATACCACCTGGTCAAGCACTTATAATTTGTCTCTATCATTCTCATATCCACTGCCAACCTATGTGTTGCCTTAAAAATAGCCTCTAATGTATCTTTACTGCAGACTGATCCCAGTTCGAATTCCCATTTTTTGATGTATGGCAGCACTTCCCTCCCCACCTCCATTCATCAAAATTCTATATAACGCTGATATATTATTTCTTGATTTTTCCCTTAAGAAGAGCTTCTCCACTGGCCTACAGTTTTTTCATCTATATTAGGCCCTGGGAGGCTTTTAACAAAATGAACGAGCTGGCTGTACCGCCACACATCAATTTTCATTAAATCCGTAAGTAAGGATAATTCCTGAAAAGTGATAATTTTTCCGTTCTTAGTGATATCTTTTAGTTGTGCATCTCTTTTTTTTATCCAATTACCTCCTACTGCCACCATCCCTGGTAAGAAAAACTCATTATCTTTTAAATAAATGAATGGTGAATTATACTCCCATTTGTTTTGTATATAAATCTGATCCCAAATTTTAAATGTATGCCGTGTTATATCGTGTGTGTTTGGGCCTAACTTCCTAAAGTGTGGGGGATTCCAAATTAAGTGATTTAACTGTGAGTTATTCAAGGCCATTTCTAAATTGACCTATCTTTTATCCGACATATCCTTTGCCCAATCTAACACCCGTGACAAAACTATCGCATTATAATATTTTTTAAAGTCTGGAATAGCCAGACCACCCTGTGCTTTCTCCTTACTCATAACTTTGTAAGCAATCCCTGGTTTCTTATTATTCCATACAAACCTAGTTATTACACCATTCAAAATTCTAAAATATGAATGGGCCAAAGGGATTGGGAGCATCTGCATCTTGTAAAAGATTTTAGGGGCCAAGATCATTTTAACTGTATTTATACGTCCGATCCAAGAGATCGGTCGATTGGAAATTTTTTAAATTTCCTGTTTAATTTAATCAAGTAGTAGGATGTAATTTAGTAGATAGATTTTCCTTAGTGAATTGGCTAGTTTAACCCCCAAATATTTGATGTTTTTACTCCAAGGGAAATGAAACACATCCCTGAGTCTAGCAACTTCTTGTCTATCTATATTGATGTTTAGGGCTTCCGACTTACTGAGATTAACTTTATAATTTGATAACTCTCCGTATTTCCTCAGGATAGCCAATAAATTAGGGATCAAAATCCTCGGTTTAGTGATAAAGAATAGTACATCATCGGTGAACGCCGCCAATTTGTGCCCTTCTCTTCCCACCACACATCCACTGATATCTGGGTTTTTTCGGATCATGGCCAATAAAGGCTCCAATGTCACAACGAACAAAAGAGGAGACAACGGTCATCCCTGCCTTGTTCCATTCTCCATTTTGAACTCTGCAGATGATGTGCCGTTTACTTTAACGAATACTGAAGGAAAATTATACAATGCCTTAATCCATTTCAACATAGTTTGGCCTAGTCCCACAGCTTCCAGCCTTTTAATCATGAATCTAGATTTCTATTTGGGCAATACACGTTTGCCAAAGTAAACATCCTTTCTCCAATCCTCACCTTCAAAAGTAACGGCCCTCAGGATCTGTTCTTCTTTCTATAAGAACAAATTTGGTCCGTTTTGAGAACCCAATTGCCCCTCCCTTGGCCCGTTTAATAGGTGAGTTGCTATAGAACCAATTCAGGAAATATCTAGAATACAACTTGATACCTGTATCCAATGTTAGATGGGTCTCCTGTAGGAATACCACATCCGCGCCATAGTGATGTAACTCTCTAAGCACTTTATGTCTCTTGGATGGAGAATTAAGCCCTTTTACATTGTAAGTCAAACAGTTAATTTCCATCATCCCTTATTGTTCATAAAAAGGGGCCTCATCACACTGACGCTCACACCTTTTGGAATACCTTTATAATGCCTCTGCAGGATAGGTTCCCCCCAACCCCCCACCTTCCCTCCCACCTCCCAACCCCCGTTCCCCCCCTGCCCCCCAACCCCAAACCAATACCTGACCCTCGCTGGGGTGTGACTCTGACAGCGGACAGCTGCGGTCCCCCCACCCCCCCAATGGGGGGGCAGGATGACGCGGGCGGTCGGAAACATCGCTCCCAAATAGCTCGCTGCCCCCCACCCCCCCAACTCCCCTCCCGCCCCCCCCAGGCCCCCCCACCACTCTAAATTTCAGTTGTTACATCCAAGGGACCCAAGCAGTACCAAAGACCCAGCCCCTCCAGATTCCTCTTATTTCCTCTTAAAGGGCTATTATACCATTACACTTCATAAGGAAATCTTTAATTCCCCCTATCCCCCATGCCTATTTTCAACCTATTTCCTTTTCTGCCCATCCCTAACCGGGAATAGTTGGGATTGGAATATCTAGTTCCTTACAAAAGTAAGTCCTCTATATGTTTCAATCTAACCGTTCTACCCACTCTCACAACATTTAAGGACGCTGGGAAACCCCAACTGTATTTTATATTTGCCGTCCTCAGTATTTCCAGAAGGGGTTTTAATTGACGTCCCCTAAACAAAGTCCCCGCAGAAAGATCGGCAAAGATTTGAATTGCAGTGTTGTCAAATTTCACAGGTTGAGCTCTTCTGAGTTTGCTCCAGATCTTTGCTTTATCTTCATATTGATGAAATGTAATAATTATATCTCTGGGTATATCTTCTCTCACACTTGGGGGTTTTCTTATCCTGTGCACACGGCCAATCTTCAATTCCTCGTCAGGTCTTCTGTCTAATGCCCCGTACACACGGTCGGATTTTCCGATGGACATTGTCCGATCGGAGCGTGTTGTCGGAAATTCCGACCGTGTGTGGGCTCCATTGGACATTTTCCATCGGATTTTCCGACACACAAAGTTGGACAGCAGGAGATAAAATTTTCCGACAACAAAATCCGATCGCGTCAATTCCGACCGTGTGTGGCCTGTTCCGACGCACAAAGTGCCACGCATGCTCAGAAGAAATTCCGACACGGGACAGCTCGTTCTGGTAAACGTAGCGTTCGGAATGGATACAGCACTTTCGTCACGCTGCAATGCTCAAAATGGTTTAATACAGCGCACTCTCTTCTTCTTTATAATGTGACCAGAATTAAGTAGTTTTAATGCTCATATTCACACACACTTCTCACAAACTTATTTCGTTACTATTTATCGGGATTCCCTCAATATATTTAGATTTCTCACATCTGCCAACAAATTTTTTTTTTATTTTTGGACTTTAATGTAGATTCTTTTTTTGTGTTTCTCTTTTTTATTTATTTATTTTTTTGGTGATTTTGATTTGTACTCCCGAAAATGTTTGTGTGTGTTTTTGGTGACAAGTTCCCACAACACCACTAATATGTTGTTCTATTTAATCTGTAGGAGATTGTTTGGTGTTGTTGTCCCTTGTTAATTTCACATTGTACTTTAGAAATGTACCTGAATCGTCACCAACAAACTGTCCTTTTTGGATGAAAACACACACAGGAGAGTAGAATTTCCCTAAACAAATTTTATTAAGGGGTCACAACTATAAACAAAGAGGGAGGCAACGCTGGAGAAACTGCAGAAGTGGGTGAAGCCTTGGACCCCCAGGGCAGACATCAATTATTTAAAAGCAAAATTGGTGGCCTGAGGAGTCCATATCTAAGGGAGGGCAGTCTGGTCCAGAAGTCCCAGAGATCCGGAAAGCAGCAGATGACATCTGTGTCTCCAGGCTGTGGTCATACGAGAGACTGCAGCTTTTGTCAGACCAGACTGAACCCAGGGCCATCACTCTTTGGTCTTCTTTCCATGCTTCCTTACAGGCTTTGGCTGTGGTGGTGGAGTTGTGGCAGCAGGAGGAGGAGGAGGAGGATCGTCCCTCTCAATGACATCCGTCTTGTGTGTCAGTTCCCCACTCAACCCCTTACGAAGGACTTTATAAATCAGGTCCTCAGAGATCTTGCGTTGGCCCTCCTGCATGGCCTGCAATTTTGTGGCAGCCATGCAGGCAAAGGCCTCTTCAGGACTGGGGAAGGCTCGGAGGGACGCCGAAGCCTCCTGGATCAGCCTGTACGCTGAATCCTGCACGGGACTCGGAGTGGCCTTCTTGGCTCGTTTATATGGCAGGTGGAGGGGAGGGACCTGAGACTCAGTCAGGCTGTGACTTGTCCCAGGCTTCTCTTGGCTGCTACTTAGCCCCGCCTCCTCCTGGCTGCCACTAATCCCCGCCTCCTCCTGGCTGCCACTAATCCCCGCCTCCTCCTGACTGCCACATTCTACAGCCTCCTCCTGGCTGAGGTCTTCCTGTGTATGAAAAAGGGACATAGTTTTAGTTTTTTATTCATCAATCACACACAATTTTCACCTCCTGACTGCTGCAAATTCAATGTTAACAAATATAACAGACTATCCTTCTGAGCCCAGCAGTTTTCATTCTTTTCCCAATTTTGGGTGCCCACTACTGTCTATTGATATGTAAAGCACTTTTTTTAATCAGCAATTAGTGATCAATAATAATATCTAATAAACATAATTTATTTATTGACCAGAAATCTGTAGAAGAATGCTATACCTGACTCCAGCTGGGCTCCTCCATTTCTTCCTGGCTGGAAGGCCCAGGTTGGACATCGGAAGCCTCAGCTGGGGTGGAAGGAAGAGTGGAAGGAAGAGTAGAGAGGGATTCCCTGACTTCAGTGTGGTCTGACAGAAATCGCAGTCTCTCATAGTACCAGAGCCTGGGGACATAAACCTCATCTGCTGCAGCTCCGGACCTCTGGGAATCTGTGACCTTCTTGTGCTCCCTAAGATAAGTGCTCCTCAGGCCACCAATTTTTGCTTTTAAATAAGGGATGGTTGCTGTGGGGACCACTGGCTTCACCAACTCCAGCAGTTTCTCCAGCGCTGCCTGCCTCTTCTGTTTGTGATTATAGTGGGGGTGTCTCACTTGCCACAGACAGGGCAGCTCCCTGTACTTGTCTATGAACAGGGGCAGGAAATTGTGGTCGTTGAACCCATCCATTTTCTCTGTAAGACACAACACAAGACAAAGCCTAATGTCAGGCCAAACTCCCCTAAGCTTGTTACAATATAGGCTTCCATTTCGAAGCAGTATAGGCGCAAGTTTAGATCCTACCTTCGTTAGCACGATCGGCGTCTCCGATGCTCCTTCCTCCGCTCACAGATCGTACGTAAGACGCGCGCGTTACGATTTATACACACTGCGCATGCGTATAACTCCGCCCGCCCCTGACGTTCTTTCTAGTCTATTCCCCGCCCCTTTTCGTTCGGCGCAGTGGAGGAAGAGCACATGGCGGAGAGACAGCAGGATAGTGCTAAGTACAGCAACGAGGAGGAGGAGGAAAGGCTGGAGCCTGAAACGTCCCGATCCAGAAGGAGATTAAAGGACTCAAATATGTCCTTTGGGGAGATGTTGGAGATGGTGGACATCCTGAAGAAGGCCGACTATGATGGAAAGTATGGGCCTTACCCCAACCCCAATGTCAGAAAGGCCAAGATCATGGCGAAAGTGGTCAGGAGTCTGCACCGGAAATTCGGGGTACGACGATCGAAAGATCAGCTCAGGAAGCGGTGGTCGGACCTGAAATTACGAGAACATGAGCAGTACAGAAAGATCCGGAGAGTGCTGCAAAAAAGTAAGTAGTTGTGCTGTGTTCCTATTCTTTTTGTGTTTATTACGTTCATGCGGCTCCATGTGCTTTTAGGAACTGTTGTACAGTTTAAAATGGCAACTTTCACGTTCATGGGCACATTATTCGTTCGGATCACACATTGTTATTTCGGACGATAAAATACCATTGTTTAGGCCATATGCATTTGGCCACCATTTTGACGCCCTATACTTGTCTTCAAAGAATTGGGTTGTGTAGATGGCTTTGTTACTAGAATGAAATGCAAACTAGATTGTGTGTAAGGAGAGGACACTGAGCAGCTGTTTTCACATCTGGACGCTGGAGCACTAGTGTGGGACACAAGAACACCATTTTTATTAGGGGGGCCACACAGGTGCTCCAGTGTATACTATAGGGGGGGACTACATCTGTGAAGCTTTTACCAAACAGGTAAAGTATTGCAGCTTGACAAAGGGCACTAAAAAAGCTACATCTTGGAACTCGGCTAAAATAGACAATTGTACCCGACTTCCAAGCAATGTTTCATCTTTATAGTTCTGACATCAAATATCTGTGTGCTAATTATACCATTTTTGTTTTACATAGGGAAGAAAAAACTCGGAGGACACCCCTCATCCGAGGAGAGCCCCCCCCCCTCTGGAAGAAGGGGAAATCCCCCCAACACAAGATGAGCAGGAGGAAGAAGACGTGGTGGAAGTAGTCACCACAACAGGTGAGTGTCTGCAACCACAGGCTCAGATAAGAGATGGATTGCGGCATTTTTTTGAAAACTAATTTATTTTGGGTTCCTCTCTTTTTAGGTGATCGTGAGGTTGTGGATCCAGATCCTTTCACATCCGAAAGTGCCCAGATCCTGATCGGGGAGATCATGGGGTGTAATTTACAATTGGAAAACATCAAGCAAAACATCAATGATGTTATTCCAAAATATAAAAACATCATTGATGTTTTGGGGCGAGTTTAAAACCCCTCCAAATCACTTTCTTCTTTTGTCTGCTACAATGTGGGAAATGTTTTTGTGATTTTTCCCAAAGCCAAATTTGGAGGATGCACACAGTGTGTCAACATGTGCTATCTGCCATCACAGGAGATCAATGGACGCGTTTTGGGGGTGCAACCCCTTCCTCAATAATAAAGTAGCGGTGAGGAAGGGCTTTCTCCCCCAAAACACATCCCCCCTGATGGCAGCTAGCACATGTTGACATTGGGAAATTGGTGTGCATCTTCCAAATTTGGCTTTTCCAGGGGTGATTTCCCCCCATCTGAACGCTATATCAAACACAGTTCCTAAATACTCATGTCTGATATAGCCTTCTAGTTCTACCAAATGTGAACTTTGTAAGATCAAGATTTGTGTCTTTCTTGTGGGTTTTACACAGGCCTGTTTTCTATAAAATGCACATTTTTATTTTGGATAATGACACCACAAAAATTGTTATACAACAAACATGTTGGTTTGTCAGAAAAACCTTTGGTAAATGCACATGTGATTGTGCAGGTATTAAAAAGATTGCTCATCAAGAATGTGTGGATTATTGTCTCAACACTACAACACTTTTGGGGTGATGTAATTGTTGTTTTAGGAGAAAATGGGGGTTATTTCCTAAGGGCAAATCCACTTTGCACTACAAGTGCAGTTTCAGTGCAGTTGCAAGTGCACTTGTAGTGAAAAGTGTCTTTGCATTTAGTAAATAACAGCCAACAGTGCTTTGTATAATAAGGTTACACAATCACAACATTTTCTGCACTGCACACATTTCTGTCAGGGTCAGCTCAAACAAACACAAGCAGTAAATGTCCACAAAGAAGAGCCTGGGGGGAGATGCCTGTCGAGAACTTGAGGTCCTGCAGACTTCTCCCTGTGGCCAAATACCGCAGGGTAGCGACCAACCTCTGCTCCAGAGTGATGGCTTGCCTCATGCAGGTATCCTGCCTGCTGATATAGGGGGTCAGCGAAGCCAACAAACGGTGAAATACGGGGTCCGTCATCCTGAGAAAGTTCCTGAAATCATCAGGATTATTCTCACGGATCTCACGGAGCAAAGGCATATGACAGAACTGGTCACGCTGAAGCAACCAATTCTTGGTCCATGAACTCCTCCCCACCCTGTTCATGGACTGGACTTGTGTCAAGGTCAGGACCCCAACACCAAGCCCCCGCACAGCACGAACTATACGAGGAGTACGCATACGAAACATGGCTAGAAAATGGTCGGCTGCTCAGAACGAAGTAACAGAACGCACTGAAGAACAGCAAGGCCTGTGAAGAGCGACCTGAAAAACAGCAACGAGCAGGCAAGATCACACAGAAAACTCTGATACAAACTGATTGCACGCACTGAAGAGCAGATACAAACCCACAAGAACAAACTGAACGGCAGAAAACGATCTGAAAGCCACGAGTCTGAAAAAGCGCGAATCGTCTCTCACCAAACTTTTACTAACACGAGATTAGCAAAAGGAGCACAAAGGGTGCCACGCTTGGTTCTGAACCGGCCTTTTCTAGTCTCGTCGTACGTGGTGTACGTCACCGCGTTCTTGGCGATCGGAAATTCCGACAACTTTGTGCGACCGTGTGTAGGCAAAACAAGTTTGAGCCAACATCCGTCGGAAAAAATCCTAGGATTTTGTTGTCAGAATGTCCGAACAAAGTCCGACCGTGTGTACGGGGCATAACAATGGGTTAAAGATTTCTTTCATTTTAGTAGTCAGGTCTTCTCCTTGTTGTTCCGGTAAGGCTCTAATGCTTAAGTTTTGTTGACGGCTTTGATTTTCTTGTTCTTCCATTTTATAGAGAGCATCTGGTTGATCAATTTGTAGTTTTCTTATTTGTGTTTTTGATTCTATAATTTCTTGAGCCTGTTCCTCTGATATTTCCTCAACTATTTCCACTCGCTTCAACAAGTGGCCGATATCAGTTCTGACATTGAGGATCTCCAATTTGATTACATTCTCCAGTTTAGCAAACATATCCAACATCTCTATTTTTGTTGGAAGTGAATTCATGACACTCTCTTCCTCTGTACTGAGGTCATTTTCGCCTTCAGGGTTCACTTCTTCTCTAGGTATTCCACATTGAGCTCCTTTATTTTTAGCTTATTCTTTCTTCTTTTCCTTACCTCCCTGTTGTTTGTTATCCTGAACAGGGCTTTTTTAATTCAATTCTTTAAGGTATTTCTGGATAGAGCTTGAGTTTAGGCTTTCTCTGGGTTTCTTAGGTTCCACAACTTTTTGAGAGTGACCTCTTATGTTCTCCTCCAATGCCTTTCACTTTCTCTTTCTTGCTTACAGCTCTCCCTTTTTCCTCTCTGCACCTCCTCCACCTCACTCTTCACCTCCCTGCCTGCTATACATCAGAAGGTGCTTTCTTGTTAGGTGTTCTATGATTCCTTTTTAATTAATTATCAGAGCAAGAAAGCTGTTCATGCATTATACAATGATAATACAGAGCGTTTTAAAGGCAAGGAACGATCAAGGAGGAGGACCAGGATATCTGCAGCTGTAACAATATCCCTCTAGTCCTACAGCTTTATGACAGTTAATTTCACATATCTGTGACAGTTGTCCTTCTCTGTAAATAACACGCACCACAGTAGTGAAATCTCTACAGTATGTGTCTTGACGGCTACCACGGCTCTTCAAACATACAGTAGTACAGGGGGGTAAACAAGTGCATATTTTATTAGGTGCTTATATTAAATTCTACAGCGATGTGTTGTATGTCACACAACAACACTCAGTCCTACCTTGAGGTCGCAGCTGTCTTCTGGAGTCTACCTCAGACCACCGCATGATTCTCCAGGAGGGTGCAGTGAAATCTGTGAGCCGAGCCCATTCCCTAGGGCATCCTGGTCCGTCACTTGTAACCGGGCATGTGCTATAGGGTCTCTGGAGGCACTGTCTTGTGGATGTGTTTATATAAACAGGTCCAGAGGGAGGGATGGCATGGGGAGGACTTGAGCTAGTAGCAGAGCCAGGAAGGCAGCAGAGAGGCGGGAAAGTGCGGCAGGTTCGGTAAGTCTCTGGCCGGTCCGAGCTCCTCAGCTGTGTGCCGCACCAGAGATGTTATTATTTGCGGCTCAGCCTGGCTCCAACCACTAATTCCAGGACGCCACTTCCCGCCGCATGTGTCTAGTAATCACCGGGACATCTACTAGCTCACATCCCGTGTAGGTCCCATCCTCATCACGAGCTCCTCTGCCGCCCGCTTCCACAGCGCCGCCGTCAGGCCCCTCCCCCAACTCTAGTGCGTCACGTGCATCACACACACCTTTCTTCCCTTCATGAGCTGCTACTCAAAAAGTGCTAATTTTAAAGGCTTATATGCAAGTTATTGCCATAAAAATTGTTTGGCGACCCGGGTCCTTCCCCAGAGGACATATATCAATGCAAAAAAATGGAAGTTTTTTCGGGAGCAGTGATTTTAATAATGCTTAAAGTGAAACAATAAAAATTAAATATTCCTTTAAATATTGTGCCTGAGGGGTGTCTATAGTATGCCTGTAAAGTAGTGTATTTTTCCCGTGTTTATAATAGTACCACAGCAAAATGACATTTCTAAAGGAAAAAAAGTAATTTAAAACTGTTTGCGTCTGTAATGTATCATCAGGTCCCAGCAATATAGATGAAAGTCATTGAAAAAAGGGGCATGGGTTCACCCCCCTAGTCCATTACCAGGCCCTTTGGGTCTGGTATGGATATTAAGGGGAAACCTGCACTCAAATTTTAAAAAATTGCGTGGGGGTCCCCCCAAAATCCATACAAGGCCCTACAGGTCTGGTATTGATATTAAGGGGAACCTTGCACCAAAATTAAAAAAAATGGTGTAGGGGTCCCCCCAAAATCCATACCAGACCCTTATCCAAGCAAGCAACCTGGCAGGCTGCAGGAAAAGAGGGAGGATGAGAGAGTGCCCCCCCTGAACCATACACATGCCCTCAACATAGGAAGGATGCTTTGGGGTTGCCCTCAAAGCACCTTGTCCCCATGTTGATGGGGACAAGGGCCTCATTCCCACAACCCTTGCCGGTGGTTGTGGGGGTCTGCGGGCAGGGGGCTTATCAGAATATGAAAGCCCTCTTTAACAAGGGACCCCCCAACCCCGGCCCCCTTCTGTGAATGGGTATGGGGTATATTGTACCCCTACACATTCATCAAAAAGAGTGTCAAAATGTTAAAAATGACAAGAGACAATTTGGGACAATTCCTTTATTAAAAAAAACTGTCCCGCGATGTCCATTCATCTTCGATCACAGCATCCGGTGACCCGATGAAAAAAAATATGGAAAAAACTTCGCCTCCATGGGAGGCTCCTGCTGACTGAATCCTCTTTGCTAAGACAGCTGTTATATAGCTGAGGGTGGGGCCACCTAGTGACGTAAACTGGTTAACACGCCCCCCCTGACGTTATGTGACGACACGTAATGTTAGAGGGGGGTGGGTCAGCCATTTACATCACCAGGTGGCCCCGCCCTCAGCTATATAACCGTTGTCATCGTGAAGAGGCTTCAGTCAGTGGGATCCTCCCATGGAGGTGGAGTTTTTTCCATTTTTTTTTATCATTCATTTTGACACTTTTTTTGGTGAATTTGTAGGGGTACAATGTACCCCATACCCATTCCAGATTCTGATAAGCCCCCCAACTGCAGACCCCCACAACCACTGGGCAAGGGTGGTGGGGATGAGGCCCTTGTCCCCATGTTGAGGGCATGTGGCCAGGTATGGTTCAGGAGGGATGCCCTCTCCTCCCCTCTCTTTTCCTGTGGCCTGCCAGGTTGCGTGCTCGGATAAGCATCTGGTATAGATTTTGGGGGGACCCCTAAGCTATTTTTTTTTAGATTTGGGCTCAGGGTTCCCCTTAAAATCCATACCAGACCTAAAGGGCCTGGTATGGATTTTGGGGGGACCCTATGCCATTTTTTAAAAATTTTGGTGTGGGGTTCCCCACGCTGGCCCGCTCAGTCCCTAGCTTGACACACAAGACTGCTCTGCAAGCGTCATCTCCACTGGCTGGGTCCCTGGCTTGATTCCCACTGAAGTTTCCCGATTCCTCACTGTCCCCATCTGGTGAGAATGCTGCTCCGGTACTTGCTTCAGTTACTCACTGTGGACCCTGGTAATACGGCAGATAGTCCTTTCCTGGCGACAGCTTCCCCTCTACCTCCGACCGTGACAGGACCATCACTTTTGGTTGGACTGCAAGCCGAAATCCCAACCCTGCGCTTCTCTCTTGCTTCTGGGTAGGCCGTCACACAGCCTAGCAGCCAGACGCCCCCAGGATAGGCCCAATTTCTGGCCTAGCAGCCCGGGGAAAACGACACACGTCCACCAAGACAGCCGTCTATGTGGCACAGAACATAGATCACCTGACTCCACCTGTATATATAGGTTCTCCCAGCAGGCCAAGGGATTCAAGAAAACCCCTACCCATTGGCTGAGATACACCACATACTGCCTAAACTACAGGGTGCTACACGGGTGTGAATCACATTTCTAGCTGTTTAAGTTTGGAGGTATTATGCTGCACACACTGTACTCATGTTTGTTTTTAAATGTGTACATTGGTTGTTTGGCTGTTAATATAATAATTGACATCTTACATGCTATCTACTGTTAGATAATGCATTTATGTGAAATCTCTGATGTAAATAACCCTATAAGTATTCATGTAAATAATATAATTAGAAATATATTTTAGTTAGATGGAATAATATTTAAACTATTAAGTGTCATGTTGGTATTACTGTAAACAGTTTTCCACTTTAAAGGTCTGGCCTTTTGTTTTTCCTTATGACATGGGTTGTAAACAGCAGCCTTTATTGAATTCTCCGATCAGGCTATGCACAATATACATTTGCTAGGTACAGTGACCAATTAGGGATCATTATATTAGCCACAGTACAGAAAGGAGAGGGGAATATAATGTTTTTTCACCAAGCTGTGCACTTTCTTTGAGTTTGGGCACACAGCAGTCCATAACCAGACCTGAAGTTGAGAGGTAACTAACTCCATACTTGTATCGTACATGGTATTGTACATTTTTTTGTGTAACTAGTAAATATCATATAAGCCAGGGGACTTATACTGTACATGGTGTTGTAAATACGGTTTAGTGTGTAATTTGTATATATTATGTAACACTATCAATACATGTGTATTGCGGATGGAACTACCTCTTTTGTGTAAGAACTCTCAGATCTAGCTGTGTATATTTAAATACTCCTACAATGATTAAAGTGTATGCACATATACACGGAACCTAGTCAAGGCTGGCCATACACTGAGCCAATTTCTTTCCTGCAACCACGAGTTGCAGGAAAGAAATTTGCTTGAGTCTCTCATCAGCACCGACAGTGTTATTGCGGGAATCCCTCCTGCCAGGCCATTATCTTCTCCCAGTGGGGGTGGGGGGCGAGGGAGGGTGGGCAAAGCCGTCCCCACAGGAAGAAGATAGTGATTATTGCTAGCAGCAGGTAAAGCCTAGCATGCTGGTTGTACCCAAGTTGAGTGATCACTCAACTTGGGCACAACCAGCCTGCCTATACACGATTTGAATCTCGGCCAGTTCCTGCTGAACCAGCCAAGATTCGAATCATGTATGACCTGCCTAACACTACATATGAGTGAAGGTTGTTAAGGCAGAAAAATTAAAGCTGCCATTGTTGCCTCTCGCTTCAAGGCTTTCATCTTTCTTTCAATATTTAGTGACCTGGAATAAGTATGTGTATTTGGTATCAGGACCCCTGGTATGTACATGTTAGTGGCCAGTCATTCACTAAGTATTTGGACCAGAATATAGACAACAGTCCTGGAGCATACACATGCAACGCAAGTAGGCATAATGGCCTCATATACCTAGACAGCCTTGAACAAAATCTGTTATTTCTTGCTTGGAAACACTAGCTGTCTTCCAGTCTCTGGCTATAAGCAGACATGGAGAATGTTTGTAGTCAATGAAGACAGAAGAAAGTTTGGGGTCAGTGACTCAGAAAAGCATATTAACTAGGCAACAAGCATTTTAAAAGGAGAATTTAGCAATGGTATCTTGAAACTTTCCTTCACTACAAATGTACTTAGCAAGTGCTTACATGTTTCATTTTATTAGCATTTAGCAGTTCTATGTAACAATTGTCCTCCTTTAAGAATTAATTTACTGTACATTTTTCTTATCTTCTCCTTTTTGAGCAAGCTGCATTTACTCAGTAGTATGTGGTTGTGTGTTCTAACAGACTTGATAACTTTTTGTGATCTTTTTCCACTGTGCTTACATCCACAAATTCGTGGTCAGCTCACTGTGATTACATTTCTTATAAAACTTTATCTTATTAAGACTATTCTTCCGATTGAAGCACATGTTAAAAATAAATATATGTTTTAGATTTCTGAATATTTTTTTTCTGTTTGCAATTTTTTGGCCTTTGTGTAGGCTATATCACACTGTTTGTATGGGTCTTCTGAGTACATTGCCATGATTCATAATTACATATACATTCACATAAAATGATCTTTAAAGTATTGTGGCCTAACAGGCAACCACCTGTTCTCAATCCCTTACTGTGAATTTATGGTCAAAAATATACTCTACTATTTGGAAGCTAATTTCTAAACCTTTTTTTCTCATTATGCCACAGAAGAAATATAATTTTTAATGTTTTAAATAAAGATGGAGTCTGCCTGCTCGTTCCCTCTTTAATCACTTCCTATGGAAAATAAATAGATTTTGTGCAGCTGATCTGTAAAATTAAATGACCTTATCAAAAAATAACAGTACATTTGAATATCTTTGTATTGTAATCCTAAAAGGCGGATATTCTGTGCACAAATTCTTTACGATTTTTCACCTGTCTCTAAAAATATATTACTGTGAAATTTTATTCAAATTTTATCCAACGTAGAAAGAGAGGCCATATCTCTAAATGTAAGCCTTATTGGGTAAAATGAGTTAGAGGGGCGGTCATAGGGTAGGGACTATCATTGCAAAGTCTGCGGATATCTTACACAATAACTGCATATACAAATAATTAATCTGATGTGCAGTGACCCTTTCTTTCCACACTGAGTTTATGAGCAAGTGATTGTGGGAAGTGGTTACTTGGAGTAGAACTGATTCAGAGCAGAGAATTGCTTGTTTATTGTCATACTAAGGTGAATTCTTAAGCCTATATTGGAAATACTTTTTCCTATTAAAAAAGAAGAGCTTTAGAACAGCATATCAGTGCCATTATAATATTGTGTCTGAAAATTAACAGTCCCATGGCTGAAATATGACTTCTGAAATTTCCTTGGATTAAAAAATATGTAATTCCATACATCAGATTGAATACTGTATATGAATTTGGATGAACTACGTTTTCATTTCATATTCTGTGCTTTAGATGTGTACAATGTTTATTCACTGTCTTTGGAAAAATAAAACTTCCTTTCCTTTTCTTTTCATTAAGTATTTATGACTTCAATATGCCAACTCAGTGTCTCCCAAATTGTCTTCCATGGAAAAAGCTAAGATCCTGTTAAGCAAATCTGTACAGATTAAACGTGGTATCCTAAAAAATAAAATTTCTGTTTTTCAGTTTTTTTATACAAATCGTTTATTGAGAAGGGAGCCAAAATAACATCGTTGACTCTGGCATTTGACAAAGTGAAAAACCAATGTGTACATATATAAATGGTCAAATTCATACAAAAATAGTTGAGGGTTCCCACTGATCAGTAACTAAGAAGAATTTTATAAATCTAATTGTTGTGTATAAAAGCTGTAGGAGTAAAGAAATAGGTGGAGTTGGAGAAGATTTGGGGATCAAGAAGACAATAGAAAGAGCTTAGAAGTAGAGAATGGGGAAAGGGAAATGATCCCAGGGGTTGGTTTCCTGTGTGATTAGTTGGGCAATAAAGAATTCTCAACTTGTGAGGGTTGGGAATAGAATATCCAGGATTACCAGGTCAACAGTTTTTTTTAAATAATACTTCAAAGGGGTTCTTTTGGAGGTTTGTATGAAATAATGTGCAAATAGGATTGTAAATATATATCCAGAGTCCGCTTATTATTGAACCACCAAGTCCACCAAATATGGGCCCTTGTGCCTTCATGGGAGCACCCACATAAACAGGTGGGAGGCCAGATGGAGTGGATTGTAGTGCCATCTATATAGCACTTTTAAATTTTCCTTTTATTCAGTGTTGAATTAGGACTACAACCTGACTCCAAGATTATCCCATATTTAAATGGATGAGATTTATATATAAAATAGAAGCATAGTTTTTTTTTTTTTTTTTTTATATTTATACTTACCTAGGTGGATGCAGCATCAGACTGATGCTGTAGCTGTCCCCCGGCGTCTCTGCACTGAGAACCGAGCCACAGAACACCGCTGATGGCTTGGTTTTCTCACCTCCCCGAGTGGAGAGCTCCTGACTGTCAGTCATCATCTCTCCTGCTCTGCTCCTCCACGCTCATTGGAGAACTGAGCTGAGGAGGGGCTGGGAGTGACCGTCTCAGTGTCTCAGCGGCTCCCTAAGACTGCCATCAGTCAAGGCAGCTGGCGGATCCAGGCTTCCTAAGTCGGGATGATGCGCAGCCTTGTCTGAATGCAGTGGCGTCAGCAGAGAGCAGACTTTAGACCGCTCTCTGCTGAAAATGGCTCACAGAAGTGCAAAACGAATTAAACTCCTGTGACCCTTAGGAGAGGCCCAGCCTAAAAAGCTCAGGCTGGACTTCTCCTTTAACTAAACCATGCATTTTTAATACAGTGTCTATATAAAAAACCTATTTGTTAATAATATTTCTGTCTGAAAAAAAAACTGAAATGTTGCCCTCCTATATGCCTCCAGTTAAAAAGGATGAGATTCAAAGCAGTTTCAGGCAATATTTCTTGCTGAAAAAGGCCAAATGTTTTCCCTTAAAATTATTCTCCCATTAATAAGAATGAGATTCTTGCAGGAAATCTGCACAATATTTACACAAAGATTCAATCTAATGTTAATATTTATTGATGACATTTGCCTTTTTCTCTCCCTTGGAAATGGCTTTAAAAGATTTAAAAGGTGTACTTGAAATCCTTTACATTTTTCTTTATTCAATTTCAAATAATAATAGAATAAATATTTTTTTTTTCCAGATGCAATCTGCCTTTTCTCTACCTTAAAACTATTGACCTGTCCGAATAGATACTGCTTACATGCATATTTGGTAAATCTGCGTTTATACTCCCATGTCCTTCAAACTGAACATTAACTGACTGCTTACATGCATATTTGGTAAATCTGTGTTTATATTCCCATGTCCTTCAAACTGAACATTAACTGACTACCTACATGCATATTTGGTAAATCTGCGTTTATACTCCCATGTCCTTCAAACTGAACATTAACTGACTGCTTTCATGCATATTTGGTAAATCTGCATTTATACTCCCATGTCCTTCAAACTGAACATTAACTGACTGCTTACATGGATATTTGGTAAATCTGTTTGTCACCACTGTTTCAACTCCATCTGTAGCCATGCTCACATTATTTCAATGTTTATTTAGCTATTAAGTCTTACCTAAATTATGGGTTCCCTTATCGTTACAATTTCGGCCTCTTGGTCCTCTAGCAGTTTGATTGTGGTGTGACAGTTTTTCTCTGCTAGCTGTGTGCCCAATATCACCTCCTGATTGATTGATTAATTGCCAGATTCAAGCCACACCCAACACAGTATAAAAATAAGGCCTTCTTTATGGGTGAACACATACAGGGGGCTGCACATGCAGGGTGTTCTTCCAAAGAAGTGGGGTTCTTTAAATAAGTGGCACTTCTGCTCTTGCCAGCCTCCCTCTCTCCTGCGCCCTCTGGGACACCCGCTCTGTCTGCAACAAACTCACTGCTGTTCATGACCTCTTTGTCACTAATTCCTTTAATCTACTTCCTGTCACCGAAACCTGGCTCCACGAATCTGACACCCCTTCTCCTGCTTCCCTATCCCAGGGTGGCCTTCACTGGACTCACTCCCCTAGGCCTAATGGATGCAAGGGAGGTGGAGTGGGATTCCTCCTATCACCCCAGAGCACCTTCCAGGTTATTCACTCTCATCCCTCTTTTTCCCTCTCAACATTTGAAGCCCACTGTATACGTCTATTCTCTCCAACTTCCCTAAGAATTGCTGCGATCTACCGGCCCCCTGGACCATTATCGACTTTCCTTGATGAGTTTTCTGCCTGGCTACCCTACTTTCTCTCTTCGGAAATTCCCACAATCCTTCTTGGTGATTTCAACATCCCTGCTAATACAAACACTCCTGCTACTTCTAAACTTCTTAGTCTAACCTCTTCATTTGACCTAAAGCAATGGGTACAGGCTCCTACTCACTCTGATGGCAACACCCTTGACCTTGTATTCTCCTATTTATGCACTCCATGCAGCTTCTCAAACAATCCATTTCCTCTCTCCGACCACCACCTTATTAATTTCTCTCTTCCCCTGTCTTCCACCACCTTTCCCTCCAATCGCCTAACCATCACCTGTAGAAACCTTCGAAACTTCAACTCCTCTCGCCTCTATTCTGCTACTGACCACCTCTATGACAAAATCTCTCCCCTGTCCTGTCCCAACCAAGCCACGTCCATATACAATAAATCCCTGTCCTCCACCCTGGACAAGCTCGCTCCCCTCACTACATGCAGAATCAGGCCTCAACCCCTTCAACCCTGGCAAAAAGATGACACTAAAATTCTCAAAAACGTAGTCGCGCTCTTGAACGTCTGTGGCACAAGACTAAGTCTCTCAACGACTTCAACCAATACAAATCTGCCCTCCAAAAATACTATTCTTTCCTCCACACTGCCAAGCAGACCTATTTTACAACTCTTATTAACACCTTCTCATCCAGTCCCCGTAAACTCTTCTCTACCTTCAACTCTCTGCTTCGTCCTCCACAGCCTCCACCCACGGACTCACTCACTGCCCAGGAGATTGCTAGTCACTTCAAAATCAAGATTGATACAATCCGTGATGAAATCTCCGCTCTACAGGTATCTCCCCAAGTTAAGACCCCATGTCAATAAGTACAAAAGTACAACTGACACTCCCTTTATTTAAATCTGCTACGACAGAGGAAGTTGTTAAACTCCTTTCTATCGCCCACGTAACCATCTGTCCCCTGGACCCCATTCCCTCTCAAATGCTACGGTCGCCCTCTGACTCCATCCTACACTCTCTTACCCACATCTTCAATCTCTCCCTCACCTCTGGCATCTTCCCCAATGCTCTAAAACATGCACTGGTCACCCCCATAATTAAAAAGCCGTCCTTGGACCCTACCAATCTTAACAACCTACGCCCTATCTACTTGCTCCCCTTTTCCTCTAAACTCCTTGAACGCCTGGTTTACAACCAACTGAGTGACCACCTTATTAAGAATAACCTTCTTGATCCCCTCCAATCTGGATTTCGCCCTCAACACTCCACAGAAACTGCTCTTCTAAAAATCACAATTGACCTGCTATCTGCAAAAACCAATGGACACTATTCTGTACTCCTACTTCTGGACCTTTCAGCTGCCTTTGACACGGATGACCACCCCCTCCTCCTCAAAAAACTTTACTCCCTCGGTCTCCATGACTGTGCTCTTCAGTGGCTCTCATCTTACCTATCCCAAAGCACCTTCAGTGGCACTTACAATTCTACTTCCTCCACCCCTCTTCCCTTCTCTGTCGGGGTCCCCCAAAGTTCTGTTCTTGGGCCTCTTTTATTTTCAATCTACACCTCTTCCCTGGGCAGCCTCTCACGGCTTTCAATATAATTTCTATGCTGATGACACACAAATCTATCTCTCCACCCCTCAACTCGCTCCATCAGTCTCCTCACACATCACTAACTTACTAACAGACATATCTGTATCGATGTCACACCACTTCCTCAAACTCAACTTGTCCAAAATTGAGCTTATAATATTTCCTCGCCCATGTGCCTCTTCCCCTGTTTTATCTGTCAAGTGCAATGGCACAACCATCCACTAGGGATGAGCTTCGAGTTTGAGTCAAACTCATGTTCGACTCGAACATCAGCTGTTCTCCAGTTCTCCAAACAGCGAACAATTTGGGGTGTTCGTGGCAAATTTGAAAGCCGCGGAACACCCTTTAAAAGTCTATGGGAGAAATAAAAAGCGCTAATTTTAAAGGCTTATATGCATGGTATTGTCATAAAAAGTGTTTGGGGACCTGGGTCCTGCCCCAGGGGACATGTATCAATGCAAAAAAAAGTTTTAAAAACGGCCGTTTTTCAGGAGCAGTGATTTTAATAATGCTTAAAGTGAAACAATAAAAGTGTAATATTCCTTTAAATTTCGTACCTGGGGGTGTCTATAGTATGCCTGTAAAGGGGCCAAAATTTAAAAAAAAAACATCACGGAGAATGCCACAGGGAAGTCCCCGTCAAGTCCCCGTGTGTCAGAGGGCGACGGGGTCACCGGGTGGCCCCGCCCTCCGTTATTTAAGAACCGTCAGAAGAGGAGAAGCGTCACACAGCGGGAGCCTCGCATCATGCTGGATGTGGAGCGGCCTAGAAGAGGAAGGGAAGAAGACGCCGCGGAGGAAGATGCCGGACGAGAACACCGGAGGAAGAACCAGAAGAAGAAGAAGATGGGGAAAGAAACCGAAGGAAGATAGAAGATAGAGGATAGAAGAAAGAAGATAGAAGATAGAAGAAGCATTTAAATAAAGGAATTGTCAAAAACTGTCTCTTGTAATTTTTAACATTCTTGACAGTTTTTTTGTGAAATGGTAGGGGTAATTTTGTACCCCCTTACCATTTCACACAGGGGGAGGGCCGGGATCTGGGGGTTCCCCTTGTTAAAGGGGGCTTCCAGATTCTGATAAGCCCCCTGCCCACAGACCCCCACAACCACCGGGCAAGGGTTGTGGGGATGAGGCCCTTGTCCCCATCAACATGGGGACAAGGTGTTTTGGGGGGCTACCCCAAAGCACCCTCCCAATGTTGAGGGCATGTGGCCTGGTACGGTTCAGGAGGGGGGGCGCTCTCTCATCCCCCCTCTTTTCCTGCAGCCTGCCAGGTTGTGTGCTCGGATAAGGGTCTGGTATGGATTTTTGGGGGGACCCCACGCCATTTTTTTTTAAATTTTGGCACGGGGTTCCCCCTTAAATTCCATACCAGACCTGAAGGGCCTGGTATGGAATTTAGGGGGACCCTCCACGTCATTTTTTTTTAAATTTTGTTTCGGGGTTCCCCTGTGGGGAATTCTCATGCCGTTTTTATCAATTAACTTTTATGTGTATTGTCGAACCGGCAATTCATTAATAGCCACGAGTAGTTTTAAATGACTTTTTTCCTTTGAAATGTCATTTTGCTGTCAGACTGTTCTAAACACGGGAAACATGCGCCCCTTTACAGGCATACTGTAGACACCCCCCAGGTACGAAATTTAAAGGAATGTTACACTTTTATTGTTTCACTTTAAGCATTAATAAAATCACTGCTTCCGAAAAAACGTCTGTTTTTAAAACTTTTTTTGCATTGATCCATGTCCTCTGTGGCAGGACCCAGGTCCCCAAACACTTTTTATGACAATAACTTGCATATAAGCCTTTAAAATTAGCACTTTTGATTATTCATGTTCATGTCCCATAGACTTTAATGGTGTTTGCGTGTTTGAACAAATTTTGTGCCTGTTCGCATGTTCTGGTGCAAACCGAACAGGGGGGTGTTCGGCTCATCCCTACCATCCACCCATCCCCACATGTCAGGGTGCTAGGCGTTATCCTGGACTCTGAACTCTCCTTTAGGCCCCACATCCAATCACTTTCCAAAGCTTGCCGCCTCAACCTCCGCAACATCTCTAAATTACGTCCCTTTCTAACCAATGAAACCACAAGGCTCCTGATTCACTCCATGGTTATCTCTTGCCTTGACTACTGCAACTCCCTCCTCATTGGCTTACCTTTAAATAGACTATCCCCCCTTCAGTCCATCATGAATGCTCCTGCCAGACTCATCCACCTTACAAACCACTCAGTGTCTGCTACCCCTCTCTGCCAATCCCTCCATTAGCTGCCACTCACCCAACGAATTCAATTCATAATACTAACGATAAGTTACAAAGCCATCCACAACTCTGCCCCCAGTTACATCACTAGCCTAGTCTTAAAATACCAACCTAATCGCCCTCTTCGTTCCTCCCAAGATCTCCTGCTCTCTAGTTCCCTCATCACCTCCTCCCATATGCGCCTCCAGGACTTCTCCTGAGCCTCGCCCATCCTCTGGAATTCCCTACCACAATCTGTCAGACTGTCTCCAAATTTATCAACTTTTAGGTGATCCCTGAAAACTTTTCTCTTCAGAGAAGCCTATCCTGCCTCCATCTAACAACTGCAATATTTTCTCCATTAGCTCATCCCCCACAGCTATTACCCTTTTGTATAACTTAACCCTCCCTCCTAGATTGTAAGCTCTAATGAGCAGGGCTCTCTGATTCCTCCTGTATTGAATTGTATTGTTATTGTACTGTCTGCCCTAATGTTGTAAAGCGCTGCGTAAACTGTTGGCGCTATATAAATCCTGTGTAATAATAATAATAATAGGTATAAAAGCTGTGCTTCAATTTTTTATATTGTTTATTCTTTTGTCTGGATAAAATAACCCCATTTTATTGAAAGCTGCAATCTGTTTGCTGTATGGCTGACACAGCAGCCTGTGGTGCTAACCTATTAACGTGCACTGCTATGATTCATTCTTGGAAAAAAAGAAAATAATTACTTTTTTCTAGCTGCAATCAACTTGTTCACCTTCAGAAAAAGTGGCCTTTCTAAAAAGGATTATAAGCTTAGCAGCAAAGCTGTCAAATTTGTCTTTACTCAGTAAGGTGTAATTTATGAAACAGAGAACAGCCAAGATTCTGATGATCAAAGCTGATCTCTCAGGTGTGCCAGTTTATGAAGCTGAAATGAGGATTGGAGAACTTGTTCTTCACTTCTCATCACAGGACACACCCATCTGTTGTTGAGATGATTGGTTTATGAAGATGAGATCTAAAGATCTCACTGGCCAGCTCTGTAAAATATCTCCATCCCAGATTCTCCAGCCCAGAGCTAGAGAATCTGGGTGAGAAGCTGCGGTGATGTGTGGAAGAAGGTTTCTTTCTTCCTAATATCAGCATCAGTGTGCTAAAAAATTGATATAAATAATAACTATATATGTGTCAGAAACCACGAACCAGACCGAGACAGAAGTGCAGTAAAATCACACTTGTTTATTAATAAAAATGAAAAGGTAAATAGAGTAAGCATAGTCAAAGCATAGCCAGAGTCCAGTAAGCGGATCGGGTAGTCAGCCAAGCCAGAGTTCAGTTCAGTTGATTCTTACCAGGGTGGCCAGCTGCCTTGGGAGAATGGTAAGTCTGGAGCACGGCGGTACGGAGACACTCTGGCACAAAGCAGCAGTCAGAAGGTTTCTCAGGAGGAGCATCGACCTAAGCAGCAAGGATTTTGTCACCCAAAGGAGAAGTAAGACTGGAGCGAACCGTAGCCAGAATACGATCAGGAGGAATCAAAGGAACCGGGACCGACTCCAACTTGGAAGTGGAGGAAAATTGTCGTGACAAGGTGTTAGCCCTTACATTCTTAGTACTGGGTAAGAATGAGATGATGTAATTGAAACTTGAGAAGAAAAGAACTCATCGTGCCCTTCTGGGAGAGACGTTTAGCCTCAGACAAGAATGTGAGATTCTTATGGTCAGTAAGAGTGAGAACCGGCACAGTGGTACCTTCGAGGAGAGGTCTCCATAATTTCAGGGCTAAAATGATTGCCAACAGCTCTCTGTCACCAATCTTGTAATTACACTTGGCAATTTCTTGGAAAAGTAGCCACAAGGATGCATAGCACTCTCAGACGTAGGACATTGAGACAGAAGGGCGCCAACACCAGTCTCAGAAGCATCAACCTTAAAGATAAAAGGTAACTCCCAAAAGTTTCTCTGGGTCCATCGAAAAAACCAGCAGTGGAAATGACATAGCCCAGGAATTTTACCTGTTCCCGATAGAACTCACACTTCTCCAGTTTACAATAGAGATTGTTCTCTCTTAATTTCTGAAGCACACGACAGACATCTGTGTGGTGGCTCTCCAGGGACTTGGAAAATATTAGGATATCATTGAGATAAACCACCACACATAACTGAAACAAATCTCGGAGGACATTGTTAATAAATTCCTGGAAAACTGGAAGGACAAAAGGCATTACGAGATACTCATAATGGCCTGTTCTGGTATTAAATGCAGTTTTCCACTCATCGCCCTCCTTAATCCTCACAAGATTGTAAGTCCCTCTCAGATCAAGATTAGTGAAAACCATTGCTCCCTTGAGGCGGTCAAATAACTCTGTAATCAATGGGATTGGGTAGGCATTTTTAATCATGAAATGATTGAGACCCCTATAATCAATACAAGGTCTCAGTTCACCGCTACTCTTCTTCACAAAGAAGAAAGCAGCACCGGCAGGATACGAGGATTTGCGGATGAAACCCAGACAAAGTGCGTCTGCAACATACTCCTCCATGGTTTTATCCTCCAAGAACGACAAAGGGTAAACCCGGCCACGAGGGGGAGTGGCACGATGTTGAAGGTCAATTGCGCAATCATGCGGCCGGTGTGGAGGCAAACTACCAGCTTGACCTTTGTCAATGACATCGCTAAAGTCACAGTACTCCTCTGGCAGGGAGGAGAGTGAAGAGGTACAGGCGGAGTCACGCTCACCCGTCACACCCGGAAGTCTTGGCCTGGAACGCAAGTGGGACACACGCATAGGATTAGCTTCCTGGTCCTAACTTTGCATGTATCCGTGCCATACTGGGTTTGTTGCTAATCGTTTTTATGGATTAATGTTTTTAAAATAAATTGAGCATACTACACTATAGGAGTCCCTTGTTTCTTTCTCGGGAGGAGAGGACTGACTGGTGCGGTAAAGGAAACGGAGGTACCCTGACCTGGAGCATATGCGGGGGGCCCTGGACCAGACTACTGGTGCGGGGTAACGGAGGTGCGGAATACCAGCTGGGACATCCAAGGGGATTATCCATTTAAAGCCACCCACTCTATGCCTACTACCCCTGTAGGGGTGACTACTTCTGGTCAGTGGGGACACGCTGGGGGAGCACCTGAGTCACCAGATTCTATGTACACAGAAGTCACTGGCTTTTTCTTTTTATCTTTCTTTGGAATTTACACGCAGGGAGAGACACTTTTGAAATCCCAGTGTGGAGTATGAAAATACACCTTATATGATTTAAAAAGATTTTTAAAATATATTTGCACATATATACATGCATTCTTTTGGTTTAAGTTATAGTATTTTTCTTACAAATAACCTCATTTGGAAGAAAGAGAATTGGACTATATATATATATATATATTTTTCGGACACTCATGTATTTACTTATACTGTGATGTTGCATATTATTAGGGTGTATGCACTGTTACAAATCTTGGTATAATTTATTGCACGTCCGTACTATGTTCACGCACTAATACATATCACTAACTTTAAAACCTGTTCAACATATATAGGTTTGCACATACGTTTGTGTATAAATATTTGGGGGTTATTCATTATTTATTTATTTTAGTTATTTACACATATATATTGTGTCACTTCAGGGTAGTGCCATTTCCCCACTTTCCTATACACAGGACCTTGGCTACCTTCTGGAAGTGTGTTTCACTGCATTGTGGTGACCAGGAGAGAACCTCAGCACAGAGCCAATCAAAAGAGGGGTTGTGCCTCTGTAACCAAGAATAACCAATAACTAGCAGAAACTTAGGAAAGGGAATCACTTGGAATTGGATTATCTCATGGTGAAGAGCCCCTACAGCCACGGACAATGGAACCGTCTCATGAGTCACATGGGCAGGCTGTAGAGGTCTCCCATCAAGAGCCTCAATGGCAAATGGAGTGTCACACAGCTGCAATGGAATCGAGTGCTTTGATACAAAGGCAGCATCAATGAACAGGCCTGCAGCCCCAGAGTCGATTAGAGCCTGTATCTCGATAGACGACTTAGCCCAAGAAAGGGTGACCGAAACCAGGGTCTTTTCCTTCTGGATAACTGGGGATGACACAACACCACCCAAGGTCTGCCCATGACAGGACCTCAAGGTTCGGGTGTTCCCAGGACAGGTGGGACAAGACTTCAAAAAGTGAACTGCCTGGCCACAATAAAGGCACAATCTCTCCCTCCTCCTAAAGGCTCTCTCATATGCAGAGAGACGCATGAAGCCCAAGTGCATGGGTTCATCTTCACTGACCGACTCGGTACCAGGAGGCATGGAAGGTGAGGGAGGCATGGGTGGTACTGCAAAGCTCAGAGGCAACCATATAGGAGGCTTCCGCAAGCCCTCCTTAAAAGAAAGTCTTTCTCTGAGTCTGGCGTCAATGAGGATGGCAAACGAGATCAAGGTATCCAGCTCAGTGGGTATATCTCGGCTGCTATCTCATCCTTGATGGAATCCGAGAGACCATGAGAAAAAGCAGCCATGAGGGCCTCATTGTTCCAAAGCAACCTCTGCTGCCAGAGTACGGAACTCAATGGCGTAGTCAGCAACAGTTCTCGTACTCTGTTTGATGGACATGATGTTATTGGCAGCAGAAGCGGAGCATGAAGGAATGTCAAATACCCTTTTAAAGAAGGCCACAAATTCAGGGTAACTCAGAATACATATACAGTATCTCACATAAGTGAGTACACCCCTCCCATTTTTGTAAATATTTTATTATATCTTTTCATGTGACAACACTGAAGAAATTACACTTTGCTACCATGTAAAGTAGTGAGTGTACAGATTGTATAACAGTGCAAAATTTGCTGTCCAGTCAAAATAACTCAACACACAGCCAAAAATGTCTAAACCGCTAGCAACAAAGGTGAGTACACCCCTAAGTGAAAATGTAAAAATTGGGCCCAGTTAGCCATTTTCCCTCCCTGGTGTCATGTAACTAGTTAGAGTTACAAGGTCTCAGGTGTGAATGGGAAGCAGGTGTGTTAAATTTGGTGTTATCGCTCTCACTCTCTCATACTGGTCACTGGAAGTTCAACACGGCACCTCATGGTAAAGAACTCTCTGAGGATCTGAAAAAAAGAATTGTTGCTCTATATAAAGATGGCCTAGGCTATAAGAAGATTGCCAAGACCCTGAAAATGAGCTGCAGTACAGTGGCCAAGACCATACAGTGGTTTAACAGGATAGGTTCCACCATGGTCGACCAAAGAAGTTGAGTGCACGTGCTCAGCGTCATATCCAGAGGTTGTCTTTGGGAAATAGATGTATGAGTGCTGCCACTATTGCTGCAGATGCCGCACACTGAATGAAATTGGTCTGCATGGCTGTCATCCTAGAAAGGAAGCCTCTTCTAAAGATGATGCACAAGAAAGCCCGCAAACAGTTTGCTGAAGACAAGCAGATTAAGGACATGGATTTCTGGAACCTGTGGTCCGATGAGACCAAGATAAACTTATTTGGTTCAGATGGTGTGAAGCGTGGAAACCAGGTTAGGAGTACAAAGACAAGTGTGTCTTGCCTACAGTCAAGCATTGTCTGAGTCTAATGGTCTAGGGCTGCATGAGTGCTGCCAGTACTGGGGAGCTACAGTTAATTGAGGGAACCATGAATGTACTGTGACATACTGAAGCAGAGCATGATCCTCTCCCTTCGAAAACAGGGCCACAGGGCAGTATTCCAACAATATAACAACTCCAAACACACCTCCAAGACGACCACTGCCTTGCTAAAGAAACTGAGGGTAAAGGTGATGGACTGGCCAAGCATGTCTCCAGACCTAAACCCTATTGAGCATTTGTGGGGCATCCTCAAATGGAAGGTGGAGGAGCCCAAGGTCTCTAACATCCACCAGCTCCGTGATGATGTTATGTTGTTGATGTTAGGAGTGGAAGAGGACTCCAGTGGCAACCTATGAAGCTCTGGTGAACTCATGACCAAGAGGGCTAAGGCAGTGCTGGAAAATAATGGTGGTCACGCAAAATATTGACATTTTGAGCTCAATTTGGACATTTTCACTTAGGGGTGTACTCACTTTTGTTACCAGCAGTTTAGACATGAATGGCTGTGTGTTGAGTTATTTTGAGGGGACAGCAAATTTACACTGTTATACAAACTGTACACTCACTACGTTACATTGTAGCAAAGTGTAATTTCTTCAGTGTTGTCACATGAAAAGATATAATAAAACATTTATGAATGTAAGGGGTGTACTCACTTTTATGAGATGCTGTGTGTGTGTATATATATATATATATATATATATATATATATATACACACACACACAATGTACACACACAGTATAGTTATAATGTATTGTCTTTTGGGACCCGTTCACATCACATTGTGCAATTCTTGCCGTGATTCCAAATTGCACTAAAATTGTGTCAAAATATGCAATGCGCTTTTGGATGCCATTCATTGTTAATGGCACCCCAAATGCAGTTAGCACACATGCATTTTGCTGCACATTTTGTCATTTGACAAATGCACACCAACGTGCCAAAATGTGCATAGAAAAGACGCACAACGCTCCATGCTCAAAAAATTTGAAATTTTGCTTTTTGGGCCTTTTTGCGCATTTTGGTACAGTTATTTTTGCACACTTTTTGCTACTTTTTTTTACACACCTTTTGGCGTGTTTTTTAAAACACATTTTTGCACATTTTTATGTGCATTTTGGTGCTTTTGTAACATACGTTTTGGCTATTTTTTTACCTGCATTTTTGTGTGCATTCCGGAAACATATGCAAAATGCATGTTATGCTTGCGGTGCCATTAATTGTTAATGGCACCCCGAAAGTGACTAGCAAATGTGCTGTTTGCCAAAATACACATAAAAACCAAATTGAAATGCACGTTAAAAAAGTGGCAAAATACATGCTAAAAGAAATGTTAAAATATGTGTTACACACCACACCAAAGTGCGTGTTAAAATATACATTAAAGCACCAAAATCTGTGTTTAGAAAAGCGTCAAAATGCACAATTAAAAACCCACGGGCAGATGCGCGTTAAAAAAATACAGCATGGTAAAAACAGCAAAATGAGCGCAAATAATGCCAAAATACACAATCAATCAAGGCACTATTTTTTTTCCAGATGCATTATACTCACTCATTCACTTTGAAAATTAAGCATTTGCATACAGTTGTGTAAATCTTTACCATTTTTCCATCTTCAGTTAATCTTCAGTCAATAAAACAAAGGTAAGTGCAGCACATATGAATAAAAGAAAGAAAAGTCCAATCCAGATGGGTAATCTCCAATAACCAGATACCTCACATAAGACCGAGCGCTTTCGTCTCATAATTGATTGAGAGCATGGAACTTTGTGTGTCGGAATTTTGTACACATGATCAGAATTTATGAAAACGGATTTTGTTGTCGGAAATATTGAGATCCAGATCTCGAATTTTGTTTGTTGGAAATTCCAGCGGAAAATGTCCGATGGAGCCTACACACGATCGGAATTTCCGACAAAAAACTCCCATTGAACATTTGTTGTCGGAAAATCCGACCGTGTACGCGGCAGAAGAGTGCAAGCACTTTTCAACTGGAAATAAAAAATATTGACTGAAGATTACAAAAAACAAAGAACAATCAGCGCAAACACAGTGAAAGAGCATGAAAAAATGCAAGCTGAACACTATAGGCAATCATATACACCTATGAGATAATCAATGAAACATACAGCATACAGTTGTGTAAATCTTTACCATTTTTCCATCTTCAGTCAATATTCAGTCAATAAAACAAAGGTTTTTGAAATAGTGGACCTCCCAATCATAGAAGGTCAAAAGCGCGTTTATCCCCACAGGGATGTTGTGAACCTCACATAAGGCTTGAACGGTCCTCGATCCAAATATACGGGGCTCCTGTCCAGCAGTGAAATCCAGCAGCAAAAAGAGAGACCTCCAAAAGCCGGTGGTAACAGTGATGTAAAAGTCGTCCAAAAAAGAAAAAGGGAACACTCTTATGCCGTGTACATATGGGCGGACTTTTCGGCATCAAAGGTCCGACGGTCTTTCCGACGGACTTTCGACGGACTTCCGATGGACTTTCGAATGAACGGACTTGCCTACGCGCGATCACACTAAAGTCTGACGGATTCGTACGTGATGACGTACGACCGGACTAAAATAAGGAAGTTCATAGCCAGTAGCCAATAGCTGCCCTAGAGTCGGTTTTCGTCTGTCAGACTAGAATACAGACGAACGGATTTTTCGACCAGACTCAAATCCGTCGGAAAGATTTGAAACATGTTTTAAATCTAAAGTCCGTCTGATTTTCGACCGAAAAAGTCCGCTGAAGGTCCGATGAAGTCCACACACGGTCGGATTGTCAGACGGATAAATTCGTCTATTTTCTTTGATTATTGGAGGGTCCACCACACTTGGGGCTAACATGTCCCTCAAAGTAGGCGGTCTCCTATAAACAAATCTCGGACGTGGGGGTAACACGGTACCTAGTATTTGGTCTCTTTTCAGAATTTCCCAATGCTTCATGATTATCTTCTCAAACTTCTTATGTTATAATCTAAAATTATTTTATACTCAAAGGTGTCTTGTTTCTTCCTACTATTGTCCAAACCTGTGACTAAAATCGCTCGGTCCATACACCCAATGTTATTAATATCACTGACTATCTGATCTTGGGTATATCCTTTTTGTAAAAAATGATCTGCCAGTACATTGGCCTGTGAATAATAATCTGAATCCAAAGTACAATTTTGCCGTAAGCGAATAAATTGGCCTCTGGGGATACTATATAGCCATGAATAGTGGTGGCAACTATCCAAGGATATGTATCCATTTCGATCAGTCGGTTTAAAATAATTTCTGGTCTTGAAGGAACTACCATGCTTGAAAATTTCTAGATCCAGGAAGGCTATACACGAAGCATCCGCATTCCAGGTTAAACGTATATTCTTATTATTACCGTTAAGCTTGGACATGAAAAGCTGAAGACTGATAAGGTCACTTTGACAGACCTAGCCGGGAGAGAGACTTTTGGAGGGGACTGTATGCTAGCCTCTTGCCGATCGATCGGGGGCCCTTGCATTTGGGGGAACGGTGCTCTTTGTGAGCTGTATGCCTGGGGACCCTTGAGGTGGTATTACTGTGGATTCGGGTCCTGGTCCCCCAGGACACACAGACTCTGGGGACCCTGGATTTGCCATATTGGAATAGTGGCTGATTCATAATGCTGGGACAGATACTGTTAGGAGATGCTGATGTAAATTCCAACACCTGTCTGTCTATTGTCTGCTAAAATGTGTATTGTAAATAAGTCTACTATGGGATCTAAGAGTCATTAGATCCCCATTGTTATTTGTGTTAATTAACTCTGCTATTGTGTGAAGAAGAGTCTATGTTGATTGTGATAATGTTGATTGGATTTTCTGAACTACAAGACGGCCAGTCTGGCCTAACGGTCATGTCTAAGTCATCTAGGCTGTCTAAAGGGATTAGTTAATTAGCTTATGTTAATTAGGTTAATTAGGTTACAGCTGTATTGTTAGAGTAATATGAGCAGGAGGTCTGCACCTCCACTTTGAGTGTATAAAAGCCTGTATTTTGCAATAAAAGAGATTCCTGTTTGAACTTACATACAGCCTGCCTGGTGTTTGTTCTGAGCTATCACAACTGGGTTAGAAGGGCACATAGCTGTAGTTCTAATCCCGGAACATTGGATGACCGAACAATCAGATGTTGCGATCTGCAATCTGATTCTATAGCTGCAGAGGAGTGTCGGGAGAGCGGAACCGAGCGAGCAAGGGGCTCGTTACAGTCACCCTCCCATACCATGATCACTTCATCTATGTATCTTTGGTAGCAAACCCACTGTGTTGGTCTGCTACCAAAGACATATTTCTCCTCCCATAGTGCCATAAAAATGTTGGCGACACTTGGCGCAAAACGGGCGCCCATGGCAACTCCAAGTATTTGTAAGAAAAACCTCCCATCATGCCAGAAATAATTTCTGGTCAGACAAAAATCCAAGGCTTTCAATAAAAAATCTTTGAGAGCAGGCAGCAAAGTGGACTTGTCATGAGCCCAACTGAGAGCATCATGATGGCCTATAATCGTGTATAATGAGCTAACATCAGCTGTCACAAGGAGACTGTTATCTCTACGGGGAATATTTTCTACAATCTGAATAATATCGCCACCACTCAAATTACCACCACTGCGCCACAGGACTGAAAGACCTGTCTGGCTGAAGTGACATGAACCCTTCTCAATATCTGCTACACTTCCGGATCTTTAAGCTTGCTATCCAATTCCTTCTCCCACTTCTTAATAAATGGTGGGACCTCCATGTCCCCCAGTTCTATTAATACTCTATAAATCTTAGAGAACCCCCTTTTCCTTTTTTTCTCCATACATATTTTCTTCAATGGGAGTAGATTTTCGGCCGATCTAATTGGCTGCGGGAGTGAGTCAATAAAATGAATCAGTTGATTGTACCGCCATGGGTCTATAACTAACAGATTGGCCTTATCTTTAAGTTCTTGATATGTGCAGATTTTATCCTGTCTCATGATGTCCTTTAATTGGGCGTCCTCCTCCAAGATCCACTCCCCAAACAAGTCTTCTATCCCCGGTACAAAATATTCCGTATCCTTAAGTGGAATTAGAGGTGAATTAAACTCCCAGTGCTCCCTTTTGTGCAGGTTACCCAAATTTTTAGTGCATGTCTTGTAATATCCTGTGTTTCGGCACTACATTTTCTTAAGTGTGGTGGAATCCATACTATCCTGCTCATCATGGCTTCGCTAATTATATTTTCCATTTTAACCCATTGTTTTTCTTTATTCTTTTTAACCCATTCTATTACTCCTGCTAAGGCGATTGCCTCATAATACTTTCTAATGTCTGGTGCTCCCCACCCCCCCCTTCGACTTATCTTTAGTTAACTGTGTAAAATTTAAACAAGGTTTTTTCCCTCTCCAAATAAATCTTAAAAACATTGTGTGTAAGTTTTTGAGGTATGCTTGTGGGAGTGATATTAGAAGCATCTGCATTTTATATGTAATTTTGGGTAAAATTGCCATCTTATATAGGTTAATTCTTCCTCCCCAGGATAACTGACCTCGTGAGATTCTATTCAGCTCCTTCTTGATCTCGTTAAAGAGAGGCATAAAATTAACCTGGAACAAGGTCTCTTTTGATGTAGTTATTTTAACTCCTAAACAATTGAGTTCTTTTTTTCCCACATATAAATGGAAAATGTTGTTGGTATGTATAATCTCCAAGTTTGCATTTATTAATGTCTAACGTTTCCGATTTCGCCGGGTTGACCCTAAAGTTAGAGAACTTCCCGTATTCTGTTAGGGTAGATATCAGATTCGGGAGGGTAATCCTTGGGTGAGTGACATAAAACAAAATGTCATCCGCGAAGGCAGCCAATTTATACACATCTTTGCCAATTTTTAACCCACTAATATTGGGGTTTTGCCTTATCTTAGAGAGGAGGGGTTCGAGGGCCAGCACAAATAACAATGGGGAAAGTGGGCACCCCTGTCTTGTGCCATTGAACATTTCAAATGGCTCCAAGAGTAAGCCATTTACCTTCACTCTCGCTGTGGGTCGGGAGTATAGTGCCTTTATCCATCTGAGGATTCTGTCCCCAAGTTCAATCTCCTCCAATGTGCACATCATGAAGCCGCAGTCCACTCTGTCAAACGCTTTTTCAGCGTCGATTGACAGAAGTCGACCTGGGACTCCACTATCTTTGATTTTCTGCACTGCCAATAGTGTTTTGATACCGTTATCTCGTCCCTCTCTTCCAGGTATGAACCCAACCTGATCTGGGTGTATGATCTCGTTAATTATCTGTTTCAATCTTTCAGCTAGCACTTTGGCAAATAATTTTGTATCTACATTTAGGAGAGATATGGGCCTGTAGCTGGAGCAAAGTGTACTGTCCTTATCTTCTTTCAGGATAATGACAATGTTGGCTTCCAGCGCTTCCCTCCTCATCTCCTATTTATCCCCAATCCCATTCATATAAGAGCACATTTTGGGGATTAAGTGATCCTGGTATTTTTTATAATACAGGACTGTCAACCCATTGGGGCCAGGGCTTTTGCCCACTGGCGTTTCCTTAAGTGCTTTTCTTAACTCCTCCTCTAATATGGGGGCCTCTAAAACACTTTGTTCAGTTTCCGCAATTTTAACTAATCTGATCTCTTTTAAATAATCTTTTATTTTCTCTCGTTTTTTTCCCTCGCCTCCTGGGTATCATTTTTGTTGATTGTGTATAACCCCCTGTAGTACTCTTGAAATGTTGTCGCGATGTCTCTATTTTTGTCTGATATCCCCTGTCCTTGTTTTTATTTTTTCAATATAGTTGGTATTTTGCTTTTTTCTCAATGCCTTTGCCAGAAATGTACCCGGTTTGTTTCGGGCATTTACACTCAGATTGTGAAACTTTAAAATCAGCAAAAGCAATCACAGCAAGATTTTCAATATCTCTAAAGCAGTTGGGTCCACTGTGACCGCAAGATCCACTGCTTCAGAGATATTGAAAATCTTGCTGTGATCACTTTTGCTGATTTTAAAATTTCACAATGTGAGTGTAAATGCTGAAGATTATTTTAATAAATTGATCCTTTACGGCATCACACTATTGGTGCACTTTTATCATTTACATGTGGAGGAGTACTGGTTACGCACGGTTGGAATCTGGATGCTAATTTGAAACCCTGTTTATGTGGTTTAAAAGCGCCTTAGCCTAACAGGAAAGTGTAGGCATTGAATTTCAGTGAGTGCGTTTCTTGAGAGGAGTGGAATCACTGATGCACTCGTGTGGTGGATGGACTAAACAAATTTCACAGTAACTTTGGATTTATTTGTACACTTTATGGACTTTTTTTTAGTTTATTTTTTATTTTTTAAGTTGAACATTTTTTTATCTTTTCACCTTTATTATATATTTTTGGTTCACTTGTCACAGGATGGAATTAGTATTTATATATTCAGTTATTATATTTAAATGGTTACTTAGTGATTTTCAGTTTTTTGTCAGCTTGGGGTGACCAAACATTTATTTCAACACATGTTTAGCACCACTATTTTCACCTATTGTCATCTTTTTTGATAAGTGGTCAAAATACAGCTCATAATCTGAATAATATGCCTCGTATCTTTCAGGTAAGCTGTAGTACTACAAATTAAAGGTTTCAAAAAATAATCTATATATTGGCCCAAATGTGCTGATATGGAGTCTATACCTTTAACTATGGGTCTGCCTGGAGGAGATCGAGAATCCTTATGAATCTTGGGTAGAAAATAGACTTGGTCTCCTGCAGGCACTAGGTTCCAAATATGATGCCTCCTTTTTATTTAAAACTCACTGTGAGATACCAAATTAAATCAGTGATTGTAATTCATTTTTAAATTCAATGACAGGATAATTTCTTAAAACCTGATAAGTATTCCTGTCTGATAACAAACATTCCATTTCTCCTTTGTAATATGATTTTCATATAATCACCACACTGCCCCCCCTTATCTGTAGGGCGGATAACAACTTCTTTATTTTTTTCCGTACAAGCTGGATGAAAAACAAAAAAGACAAAAGTCCCATTAGGAATGAGAATTTATAACATTAGTGATATTGATCTATCAGAAGACGAACTGAAAGTTTTTTTTTTATAAATTCTTTATTTTTCATGGGTTTCACAATACAATTCATTACACTCATACAGTGTCAGCTTAATGCATCTTAAGTAAATCTGTCCATCTGCATATCTTGTGTTTCCTTTAATTGACACTATCATTTCTTGTGAATCCCCTTTTTCTACTATTAACCCATTGCACCAAAAAAAAAAAAACCCTTCTTGACCTCTTCCTCCTTCCCCTCTCCCCCCACCCCTCCCCTCCATCTCTCCTCACCTCAATCTAATCTCTCCCTATAGACCAAATATGGGGCCCATGTTGTCCGGTACCTCTCATCTTGATCTTTCATTGTCAAAGTAAGATTTTCCATTTGTTGTATTTCTGCAATTCTGGCCAACCATTGTGCCCTAGTTGGAGAGCTGTCTTTTTTCCACAGAACAGGGATACATGCCCTAGCTGCTGTTAAAAGATGTCTCAACAGCGAATTTTTGAATTTTTCCACTGATATCGGGATATCTAGCAACAAGAAAGTTGCTGGATTATTTCCCAGGGAGATTCCGGTTATTGTTTTAGTAGTTTCTGCAACCATTTCCCAGAACTCTCTAATTCTCGCACATTCCAAAAAATATGTAGGATTGTTCCTTCTTCTTCATGACATCTCCAACAAACCTCTGACACTTGGGGATAAATCCGATGTAGCACACTCGGTGTCCTATACCATCTGGTAAGGATTTTATATCCCCCCTCCTGATATCTGCTTGCTACTGATGCCTTTTGATTAAATAATAAAATCTTATTCTTCTGTTCTTGGTAGAATGATGTCCCTAAATCACTCTCCTATGCTTGTAGGAAAGTCAGTTTCTGAGGTGACTCTATTCCCATCAATGCAGTATAGAAATAGGACAGTGGGTGTCTCATTGTTTCTCCCCTCAAACCCGGTCAATGCTCTTACTTCTGCATACATATTAGATTTTGATTTAATAAAGGCTTCTAGCTGCATCATTCTAAAAAAGTCTAATTCAGGTGCTATTTCTTTTTCAATTTCTCGTTTTAACAATAAACAATTGTCCCTTGAAAAATGAATGATCCTGCTGAAACCTCTACGTCATATTGCTCCGAACCTGGAGTCTGTCATTCCTGGCTGAAATGCCGGTGTCCAGAGAAACGGAAGCATTGGACTAGGATTTGTCGAGATAGGCGTTTTTTAAAAAATCTTTTTGTTTGTCCGCAGAGTGACGCCTATTGTTGGATGTTTACCCAAATACGGAGTCCTAACCGTTAACTATGGGTCTGCCTGGACCTCCAGTGCAGAAACTACTTTAGCAAATTGGTGCGGTGCCACAAAAAAAATGTTGCATTGATTGGAACAGTGCCATTGCCAATAGTCATGCGATTTGATCTCTCAAATCGCATGACCAATCGCTCCAATGTAAACCTAGGCTTCTGCACAACTGCAAGTTAATGATAAAGGTGGAATCTTTATATATAACAGCTATGGAGAATTGCAGGTAATGAATTCAGCTGGTGGATAGGCAGTGTTTGAATGTGTCAGCTCTGGTTCACATTGGTGTGATTTGACATGTCAAATCTGTGGCAATTGCACTGTTCTAATTGGTGCGATTTGTATTGATATTGGTGCAGAAACCTTCACTGATGTCTCTGATGTTGCCCCCACAGTCGGGACTGACATGCAGGAATGAAATTGTGGGAGTTCAGCTGAACGCTTTCCTCCCGCTGTCAGTGTGAACCAGGGCTCAAACTGGGCCTTTTGTCTTTGTAATTCACCTGCTGCTAACCCAGGGACACCATTTCTTATCAAACTCCCTTAAGTTTACCTTCAAATATATGTAGAAATACAGATTTGCATATCTGAAAATAAAAAATACTAATCATGGTTGAGATCAAATATTCGCAGCTGCAATCAAAAGCATGGTTTCACCTTCTGACCCGGAAATTAGTCATTGTATGCACCCGGAAGTTCCTGTACTGGTCAGGATCTCCATCTAGGTGGAAATGGCGAGGTCTCTTTAGCAAAGACGAGGTGCTGCTCATTGGCCGGGTAAGTGTAGTATATGTACTTGTACTTAATCAATGCGGGGGTGGATGTCGTAGTTAGATATGGTGTGGGTGGGGTTCATTGATTTGTTTGGCATCACCACACATTTGCTTCCATCCCATGTGCACACATCACTTCCTGCATTTGTTCTGCTGATGTAAATCAGTAAGGACTGTGCAAATATAAATGAGAGCTCCTTTTATTAAAATATATATGACTTGTTTCACAGCTGGGTGAATTTTCCAGCAAATTTGGACCTCTGAGTTGCATGACAAGTTGTACCCCATGATTCTCAATGATAACCATTCATATCTATGCTACTTTAAGTCGCACCAACTTCAAAGTAGTCCCTGTACTACTTTGGTGTGACTTGGGGTATATTGGGTACAATATTACACCGGCATTCCCAGAAGTTGGGGCCAAGTTGCAGCGGCAAAGTGGCAGCAAAATAGTGTGACTTTCAGGTCGCAGCAGTGTGAATGAGATTCAAGGATAGCACCTTTGAATTTGGCCCTATTGTCACTTGTGCATCCTGAAAGTGTAGCAAATTCATCCCTGCACTACCTTGGTTTGACTTTGATGCAATTTGAGGTTCATATACCACAAGATTACACAGACATTGCTTCAAGTCATGACAAAGCTGTGCAATTTTAAGGTCGCACAAGTGCAAATGGGGCCTTATTCAAAGGTGTTATCAATTATTCTCATTAGGTTACTTTCACACTTGGGTGACTTTTCATGGAGCTTTGGACCTCAGAATCACATGAAAAGTTGTCCCCCTTGATTTCCATGCATATTTATTAGAGCTGCACGATTAATCGTCATTGTGATTTTTTTCCCCTTTGCGATCTTGAAAAAAGCATTTCAGGATTCTTGCTATGCAAAGAACTCTCTCTGCTCTTCTGAAGCCACAGCTGTCAAAAGAAAGTAATAGAAAAACCGGAAAGTCTGCCAAGAATTAAAACATTCTTTATCAGTGAACTTAACTAGAAACCTTGTAACAATTTGTCAATGAAATAGACTTCTGTGTAAGTAAGGAAAGTTTAACCTCTTAAACAATAAACCTTTTTCTGACATTTGTTGGTTTCAGGTTAAAATCATTTTGTTTTTGCTAGAAAATTACTTAGAACCCCCCAAAGTTATATTTATTTTTTTAGTAGAGACCCTAGAGTATAAAATGGTGGTTGTTACAATATTTTATGTCACACTGTATTTGCACCTTTCAAATGCAATTTTTTTTGGAAAAAAATTACTTTAATGAAATAAAAAAAAAAAAAAGTTAGCCCAATTTTTTGTGGGATAATGTGAAAGATTTTACGTCGCGAGAATCGTGATCTTTTTATTCTAAGCAAAAAAATTGTGATTCTCATCTTGGCCAGAACCGTGCAGCTCTAATATCTATGCAACTTCACCCATGTTCACATAGGTCTGAATTGACATGTCAAATCGTAGGCCAAATTGGCGCCTATTGATGGCAATGGAACTGCCCGAATTGGTGCGACGCCACAACGATTCCCAAAAGTAGTTCCTGCACTACTTTGGGCGACTTCAGGGGGCGATTTCTTACCTCCCAACTTTTTGAGATGGGTATAAGGGACACCTATTGCCAAAAGTAGGTAGGCATAGGACACCTTCTTAAAGGAGAACAGTTGGGACCTATGTGATTTCACTAGACATCTGTGCAGGAAAGTGCACTGATGTTTCTGAAATCGCTGACAAAGTCGGGCTGAGTCACACTTGTGCAACTTTGGACATCAGAGTCGCATGACAAGTCATACCCCATGATTTTCAATGTGTACCATTCATATCTGTGCGACTTCAAGTAACACTGACTTCAACGTAGTTCCTGTACTACTTTGGTCTGACTTTGATGCAAGTTGAGGTCCATAGACCTCAAGTTTACACAGGCATTCCCTGGAATTGCAGCAAAATTGCTGATGCAAAATCGTGGGAAATAAAATGTGAAAAAACAAAGCGCTGTGATGGTTAGAATAAAACCAAAAAAACCAAAGTGAAACTAATAATATAAATTATAAAATGCACTGCTGTGCATCCTGCACATAAAATCCGTGTAAAAAATCCACTACTATTCCAAATATTCCAAAAGCTCATAAGCTGAATACTAAAAAATATATAACGTGAAATTACTCAGATAAATGCATAAAGTTAAAAACTATAACGTGTGCATACAGGAATAATCATCCATCATAGTGATATAAAAATAAATAAGCAAGAGTTAATAATAAATTCGTGATGTGTTTGAACAGGGAGAAAAACAATAAAAAGACTGTTATGGTAGAGATATAAAGATAGTCCCAGTGATTGTAGTTTGATTGATTGCTTAATTGGAGTGTCTACTTGTCATTCTAAACAATTCTTCCATCCACCTCCATTTTCATTAGGTACATCTTACCACACCGTTGATTATATGTAAACCAAAAAAATGAACAAGGGAGAAATCATTGCGCAATGAACTCCATATAGTACACCAGCAAAACACACTCAGAGATTCACTCACGTGCACCCAGTATTAAAAACGCATATGAATCAGCAATAGCAGTCAGCCACTGTGGACGAGAGAGAAGGATTGCTGCAGTACACTGCTCTGTGTCCAACTGCAGAGTGCGTCCTAGGCTCCTCCCACGCGTTGCGTCACTGTCATGTGACTTTCTCAAGGATACTCTCGAGGTGCTACGGTCTCAGTTTATAAGCACGCTGGCTTCAGAGTAACCATGGCTACAGCGTTGTTTGCTCAAGTCATCATCCTGCTTACTGCATATGTTCATATGTTTCATTTTGAGTAACTTTTATTATATAAACAAAAATAATTTAATGGTAACAACAATCGCTACATAGAATGATTTATAAGTGCTCATGGTGCAATACTAATATGCCGCCACTGGGGGGTGTGCAGGATAATACATGGAGCTCTAAGTATGTCATTTCTTTAAATGTTTTTAATGTTTTAAATGTTATCTCTATGTAGCGATTGTTGTTACCATTAAATTATTTTTGTTTATATAATAAAATGTACTCAAAATGAAACATATGAACATATGCAGTAAGCAGGATGATGACTTGAGCAAACAACGCTGTAGCCATGGTTACTCTGAAGCCAGCGTGATTATGCCTGTATGCACACGTTATAGTTTTTAACTTTATGCATTTATCTGAGTAATTTCACGTTATATATTTTTTAGTATTTAGCTTATGAGCTTTTGGAAAACTTGAGGGTAGGGGCCCACGTGAGTGTATAATGTATATGTAAAGCACTGCGTAAATTGACGGCACTATAGAAGTACCTTAAATAAAAATAAATAAGTCTTCACTAATATTATAGTGTGAATCTCCAAAACACCTAACAAGCAGTTTACATTTGATAAACTTTATTGTATGGTATATAAACCATCAAACACTAGTAAAAGTATTTTGTATGTATAATTGTGCTCAGCCCAATAGGCTAGCAGTTAGCACCTCTACCTTCAAACATTCAGGTATTGAAAGACTCATGGGTTCAAATCCCACAGAAAAATCCTAAAAGATTGCATTGGTGGGAAAAGGAGAATGCCAGTTAGCCAATTAGCCAAAGCAACACAAATATACACATATATATATATATATATATATATATATATATATATATACTGAAAATAGGTGATTGCCAAATAGCCAATGCATTTTAATGTGAATGATTTTATTGTATTAACTCTTTAAATGCATGCAATGGTATGTAAGTATTCAATTATATTATGATGTGACATTCCAAACACCACACACTAGCTAAAGGGCAGTTTATATTTCTTTGTTTATTTTAATTCACTTGTGCACTGAAAAAATAAACACAGCTGGTGGATGGTAGGTTGGCTGTTGTTTGAACTCATACCATGAGTGGTGTGGAGATATCCAAGCAGACCACTAAGCCATTGTGCTAAGTACAAGACCTGCATAATAGTGTAGTATTATTAAAGAATGAACATAAATAGTTACTGCTTTATAGTCAACTAAATTAATATATAATAAATCAAAAACATGAAAAAACAACATACAACAAATAGGTAACCTAAATGATTAATACATGTAACTTTACAGAATAGCAGACATTACTATGTAATAATCATTCAGAACCCCATTTCTTAGCAAAAGAAGGAAAAAAAAACTAGGAATACTAATTGCAATATAAATCAATAGATGCACGGGAACTAGAACACATCTCTGATAAAAATGTTTCTTTCACATACATGGATCATGGCTACAGTACAGTGCTATATAACAACTTGATAAGAATTGGCATTTGTATATATGCGGAAGCGCTAATTAGCAGCAATTTAGAATTTACAAACAATTGTTCCCCGCGCAAATTCGCCGGTTTTGTTTCCATTTGGCTAAAATGGGCACTATTATTTGCCATAGTGCCCAGTACTTCCTGGAGTTATAGTAAATGACCCCCATAATGTCTCTAAGCACTTTAAAATTTTCCATAATCAAGACCTGCGATGCTTGCAATTCTGGGGTCTGGAAAAAGTAAATTAACATTGGAGTGGAGGTAATTATATAGTGCAGTTGAGTCAATGTGAATCCCTGTGGATTCATGAAACTAAGGATGGGGTCCCGAGGGGGTTAAATGTTGAATTTGACCTCAACTATGTTATATCAGATAAATAAAACTGTTATCATATTTTGCTTATATATGAATTTTCTCTATCTGTATATTTTTTTCTGCTGTTTTAGTGTCCCATATAAGTGTATTATGGTTTTTGCTTTTTAAGTTGTAAAAGAGATGGCCGTGGATACTTACTGTCCGCCTTTTATTGCTATTTGGTTTGGTATTGCCAGTTAGGCAATTATCTTATTTATATATTTACTTATTTATCCTACTGTATTTTCCGGTGTATAAGCCGGCTGGGCATAAAAGACGGCCCCCTAATTTTCTATTTCAAACATTGGTTTTGTGCTATACTCACTGTATAAGACGACCCCCTTGTGCGGTAATACCGTATGTTCAGAAACTACGTTGGTACTGGGTAACATGCTGTCTCACAGTATACATACAGTATACCGCCCTGAGCCAATCTTGGCAAGCTATGCATTCTATTATTGAATACAATGCCTGCTCGGATTGGCAGAGGCTGTAACATCATCAGCCTGCACCTCTGACTCTCACAGCCAATCTGAGCAGGCTACTGTATGTAGCCTGCTCGGATTGGCAGAGGTTGTTACTCCAATCCGAGCAGGCTCTGTATTCATTAATAGATTGGCTCAGCGGTGTATACTGTATGTATAGCGAGCATCCGGAGTGCTTAACATCCAGCGGGCGGCTGGCATATAACAACCCCAGCTTTATGTATAAGACGACTCCTGCTTTTTGCCCATTTTTTTACTGTAAAAGGACGTCTTATACGCCGGAAAATACAGTATTTGCTGGTGTCCCCGCAGGGTAAATTGTCCGCTTTTAGAAGTACTCAAACTTCCGGTCTCACGGCTTTCCTTGCAGACACCAGCCATTCTATATAAAGTTGCAGGGTGACTCCTTAGCTCCACCCCTTGCTGACGAAGTCCAGTTGGGACGTAACGCCGAGTACAGGGGGCGGAGCTTGTTGCATGGACGTCACCCGCTGCCACCTCTATGTATTTGATCTACGGATCATGTTTTTATTGTCCATTGTAATACTACTTTTTAGTCAGTGCGCTAACTAGCTCTTTACTTTTATTCTCATTTTTTATACTAAACAGAGTACACTTATGCTCTGTACACGCGATCGGACATTAATCGGACATTCCGACAACAAAATCCATCAGATTTTTTCTGATGGATGTTGGTTCAAACTTGTAGAAGGAGGGGGAGTGGGGAGCGCTAGACAATTAAAAAACGAATATATAAAAAATTGTTCCGTGTGAACTACAGATAATACATTCAAGTAGTGAAAACCAGCCTGCCTGTGTGAATGAAAATTGAATAAACAAAATCATAAACCTAAAGGCAATACAAAATAATTGTGTTCAATAATAATTGTGCAACCATAACATATGATGTCAAAAAAAATATGTAAATCAACTAAGCAATATAGAAAAAAGTCCATCAAAAGTGAAATTAATTCTAATGAAATCCTGATGTGAATCTTGATAACAAAAAAATCCCTTCACCATCACTGAAAAAACACCAATGTGCTCATGGAAATGGATGTCTGCTTACCAGATGAAGTTGACCAATTTAATGAAAAAAAGGTCAAATAGGCTTTAGCAAGATAATGCTTGCTGCAATGGAGAAAAAAATGAACCAAACTCTTGTCCTCATATCACAGGGTCTCACGCATGGGACATAAAATAGATGGAAAGGAACCAAACATAGTGTAACACCATTTATTTAAAACTTGAATAAAAACAAAGCTTAGCCAAGTGGCTACTCACATATAAAGTGCCATCGCCCGGCACTGAGGCTAGGAAGCGTATCTTATGAGTGGGGGAATCTGCTCTGTAAGAGAAATTCCCAGATGATCGCAGCAGCAGCGTGCGTTCCACCCTCAACAGTTGAGCCTATTTGACCTTTTTTTCATTAAATTGGTCATCACATTTTATTGTATTTAATGTTTAATAATATATTGTATTTCTTTCCTCATTCCCTAATCCAATGATTGTAATATGCTGTGAATGTCCCCTCTGTCCTCATGCATGCTGGAATGTTTTAACGTTTTTTTGTCCTTCATACATATCTGCCTTCACTTACCTCCCCAGCATGCTCTCCTGGGCCTATATAGTCACTTAACAATGTATTTTGTCAGCTCCATAGTAGTGCTTTACCCTAAACACCCCCTAAAATGTGTACCAATGTTATTTGTGTCCTTAAATTCTGGCAGAGTGCCAGAGGCTTTTTTTTGGGGTTCCAAACTCATTTGGAACCCTCCCTCCCCCCAACCACTAAGTCAACCGAAAACAATCCTTTATTTGCTGACTTTGCTAAACCCATACACACACTATACCTACCACTTTTGTGGTCAGATTTCTGGATTAATTCCCCAAAGCATGTAGTGCAAGGGCCTGCCTGAATACTTTCAAATGGTACTGTTTAAAGTTTTTGTATCATATTATTATCTTGATAGGCAATTGCAGAATGTTAAAAATGTGCTCCAATTTGGACAGTGTGTATTTATATTTTTGTATTATGACACTTCTTACCTGTCCAGTGGGCTGCCAATAGTGTAAATACGGAGGGGCTGGCCAAAGTAATACACATTATTTAGGCATTCATCTCTCAATGAAGTGGAGAGGGTTACCTGTCCAAAACATCTCCCCCCCTAAAATTTTAACAATGGGCCATCAAAGGGGGTGAGGAATCTGATAAGTGGACCTTATACTTTTGTCTTTAAATACTCCTAAATAATACTAAAATAAATGTTATACTGATATTGCCCAAGAATGTCTAATCTGCTTTTAAAGTTAAATGACTATTTTTTTTATTCTTGTTTGACTCCACAGTTTCCTTCCAACCCACAGGAATGGCAGACTGTGGCCTCCCACTTTGCCCAGTGGTGGGACTTTCCTAACTGTGGAGGGGCAATTGATGGAAAACACGTCCACATAGTCCCACCCACCAACTCAGGGTCATACTATTATAATTACAAGGGGTTCAATAGTATTGTGATCCTGGCGGTCGTGTTGGCTACTTACGAGTTCCTGTATGTGGACATGGGGAAGAATAGCCGGATGTCGGATGGTGGAGTCATCGCCCAGACCGAGTTCTACAGGCGTCTCCAGAATGACAGCTTGGGCTTGCCACCTTCAGAACACAATGCGGATGGACTCCCATTCGTCTTCGTTGCGGATGAAGCGTTTGCGCTGGGGGATCATCTTATGCGGCCATTCCCTATGAGGACCCTCACCCCGGACCAGAAGGTTTTTAATTACCGGCTGGCCAGAGCCAGAAGAGTGGTGGAGAATACATTTGGAATAATGGCCAGCCGGTTCCACCTTTTTCTTACACCGATACACATGGTGGAATATAAACTCAATCACATCATCCTGTGTTGCTGTGTTCTCCACAACATTTTAAGGAGAAATTCTTTCAACTATGCTGCCTCAGTTGGGCATGAGCCTGGAATTCATATTAATGAACCAACCCTGATGGCGCTTGAAACTGGCTGTCCTGGCTTGCCCCCCAGAGTGCCCGCAAGGTCCGTATAAGATACATGGAATACTTTGGGGGTAGGCAGGCCATCGATATGTCAGACAATGTCTGAGACATTTTTAAAGTAAAAATATATTTGGAAAGGAACAAATATTTGCTTTGATTTACTGCTTGGCTTTCTTTTAGCTGTCTCCTCGGTTATCTTTTATTAATGTTCTAATTTTTTGGCCTTTTTCTTCAACAGTGCAAACGAAATTTCATTGACACATGAGGTGACAATCTCTTCTTCGACTAACTATTATTATTATATTGTGGGTCTGCTACACACAGACCTTGTTTTTGGTTAATGTATGTAATGCATAACTGACAAAAATATTAATAATTTTCACCATGACCGAACACCATGACCGAAATTTGGGGAGTCATGAAAATGACATGATTGTGTAAAATTATAAAGCACTGTTGGGTGTTATTTACTAAAGGAAAATACACTTTGCACTACAAGTGCACTTGAGACTGCACTGAAACTGCACTTGTAGTGCAAAGTGGATTTGCCTTTAGTAAATAACCCACATTGTCACTGAAAACACCAACTTTACTACAAAAAATGCTTTTGAACATTGAAAGAAGAAGCCACACATTGTTGATTATCAATCTTTTTAATCAAAGCACAATCACATGTGCGTTTCTAAAAGGGTTTTTGAACAAACCAACATGTTTGTTGTATAACATTTTTTAAAGGTCACATTAAGTAGAAATTGCCTTTTATTAAGGTAAAACAGGCATGTTTAAACCCATAAAACAATACACAACTCTGAAACTTACAAAGTTCAACTTTTATAAAGTGAAGGCAATATCAGACATGAGTATGTACAAACTGTATTTGATATTGCGTTCAGCAGATGGGGTGATGTCACCCCTGTAAAAGCTAAATTTAGAAGATGCACACAAATTGCCTAATGTCAACATGTGCTAGCTGCCATCATGGGGGCTCAATGGACGTGTTTTGTGGATGCAACCCCTTCCTCTCAGTTACTGTATTATCGAGGAAGGGGTTGCAACCACAAAACGCATACATTGATCTCACGTGATGGCAGATAGCACATGTTGACACACTGTGTGCATCTTCTAAATTTGGCTTTTAACATATTTTAAAAAATGTTGTTACAAAAAAGAGAAGAAATTTAGGGATTTCTGGGTGTTTTAGATTCTCCCTAAAACTTCAATGATGTTCTTCATTTTGTTTTGAACATCATTGATGTTTTGCTTTACGTTTTCTAAATCTCTATTACACCTCATTATCTCCGCGATGAGGATCTGGGCACTTTCACTGGTGAAATGATCTGCCTCTTCCACAATATCCCGATCACCTACAAAAAAAACAAAAACACACACCATGTATTATAAATATGCATACATCCATCTCTTACCTGAAGCTGTGGTCACAGACACTCACCTGTTGTGGTGACAATTTCTACATCTCCCTCCTCCTCCTCTGGTTGGGTTTGGGGGATTTCCCCTTCTTCCTGAGGTGGGGGGTCTCTGGTCTCCTCTGATGAGTGGTGTCCTCTGAGTCTTTTCTCCCCTATGTGAACAAAAATAGGTATACTTGGCACACAGATATTTGATGGCAGAAATAGGAATATGAAACATTGCTTGGAAGTGGGATACAACTGTCTGTTTTGTCAGAGTTCCAAACTGAAGAAATTTGTTTGTCCTTTGTAAAGCTTGAATACTTACCTGTTTTGTGCAAGCTTCACAGATGGAGATACCCCTATAGTATCCACTGGAGCACCTGTGTAGGCCCCCTAATAAAAAGGGTGTTCTTTTGTCCCACACTAGTGCTCTAGCGTCCAGATGTGTAAAGAGCTGCTGAGTGTCCTCTCCTTACACAGAATCTAGTTAGCATTTCATTCTAGTTACAAACCCATCTAGACAACAAACTTTTATTAATAGAAGTAGGCCCAAAAAACGTATTGAACTGCTTCTGGCCAAAACATCGTATTTTAGTGGCCGAACAAACAATGTTTCCTACGAAGGATTAATGTGCCCATGAACATGAAAGTTGCAATTTTAAAATGTACAACAGTAAAGAAAAGCACATGGAGCAGCATGAACATCGTAAAAAGAAAGAATAGGAACACAGGACAACTACTTACTTTTTTGCAGCACTTTCCTGTTCCTTCTATACTGATCGCGCTCCCTTAATTTGAGGTCCAACCATCGTTTCCTCAGTTGATCCTTGGATCGCCGTACCCCAAAATTCTTCTGCAGACTCTTCACAACTTTAGTCATGATCTTGGCCTTTCTCATATTTGGGTTGGGGTAAGGTCCATACTTCCCATCATAGTCGGCCCTCTTCAATATGTCCACCATCTCCACCATCTCAACAAAGGCCATATTTGAGGCCTTAAATCTTCTCCTCCGGGATCGTGACGTTTCTGGCTCTGGGCTTTCCTCCTTCTCCTCATTGCTGCTATTATCATGCACCTGTTGTCTCTCCGCCATGTGCTCTCCCCCCATTGCGCCAAAAGAGAAGGAGCTGGGAATAGACTTGAAAGAACGTCAGGGGCAGACAGAGTTTCAGGCATGCGCAGTGTATATAAAGCATAACACGCGTGTGTTGTACGTACGATCTGTGAGCGGAGGAAGGAGTATCGGAAGCGCTGATCATGATAACGAAGGTACAGGTTTAACTTTGGCCTATACTGCTTATAGATTGAGGCCTATGTTGGGACAAGATTAGGAGATTTTAGCCTGACATTAGGGTTTGTCTTGTGTTGTGTCTTGCAGAGAAAATGGATGGCTTCAATGATCACAACTTCCTCCCCCTGTTCATAGACAAGTACAGGGAGCTGCCCTGTCTGTGGCAGGTCAAACACCTGCATTATAATCATAAACAAAAGGCAGGCAGCGCTGGAGAAACTGCTGGAGTTGGTGAAGCCGGTGGTCCCCACGGCAACCATCCCCTATTTAAAAGCCAAAATTGGTGGCCTGAGGAGCACATATCTTAGGGAGCGCAAGAAGGTCCAGGATTCCCAGAGATCCAGAGCTGCAGCAGATGATGTTTATGTACCCAGGCTGTGGTACTATGAGAGACTGCGATTTCTGTCAGACCAGACTGAAGTCAGGGAATCCCTCTCAACCCTTCCTTCCACTCTTCCTTCCACCTTATCTTCCACCCCAGCCGAGGCTTCCAATGTCCAACCTGGGACTTCCAGCCAGGAAGAAGTGGAGGAGCCCAGCTTGAGTCAGGTAGCATAGCATTGTTCTACAGATTTCTTGGCAAAACATAAATGATGTTTACTAGATGTTATTATTGATCACTAATTGCTGATTTAATAAACGTGTTTACATATCAATAGACAGTAGTGGGCAAAAATAATTGTGACAAGAATGAAAAATGCTGGTCTCAGAATTATAGTCTTTTCTATTTCTTAACATTCAATTTGCAACAGTCATGAGATGAAAATTCTGTGTGATTGATAAAGAAAAAACTAAAAACTATGTCCCTTTTTCATACACAGGAAGACCTCAGCCAGGAGGAGGCTGTGGAATGTGGCACACAGGAGGAGGCTGTGGAATGTGGCAGCCAGGAGGAGGTGGGGGTTAATGGCAGGCAGGAGGTGGCCGGGGTAAGTGGCAGCCAGGAGGTGGCAGGGCCCAGTAAGAGCCTCACACAATCACAGGTTCCTCCCCTCCGCCTTCCAAACAAAAGACCTGGGAAGGGGAGTAACGTGGAGGAGTCAGCACTCAGGCTGATTCAGGAGGCTTCTGCGTCCCTAAGAGCTACCCCCACTTGTGAAGAGACCTTTGCCTCCATGGCTGCCACAAAACTGCAGGACATGCAGGAAGGGCAATGCCTCATGTGTGAGGAAATAATTTATAAAACATTAAATAAGGGGTTGAGGGGCGAAATCACACCCAATACCCACCTGTATGAGTTGCATCAACCTCCTCCTCCTGCCACAACTCCAACACCACAGACACAGCCTGGAAGGAAGAGTGGAAGGAAGACAAGAAAGTGATGATCTGGGTTCAGTCTGGTCTGACAAAAGATGCAGGGTCTTCTATGACCACAGCCTGGGGACATACATGTCATCATCTGCTGTTCATGATCTCTTGGACTTCTGGACCAGATTGTACTCCCTTAAATAAGGACTCCTCAGGCCACCAATTTTGCCTGAAAATAGTTGATGTGTGCCCTGGGGGCCAAAGGCTTCACCAATTTCTGCTGTTTCCCCAGCGTTGCCTTCCTCTTTATTTGGTTAGGACACCTTAATAAAGGTATTTTTTGGAACTAATACTTGCCTACGTGAGTTTTCCTTCAAAAAGGACAGTTTGTGAGTAGGTAGGTACATTTCCAAAATGCAATGTGAAATTAACAAGGGACACCAACACCAACCAAGCTCCTTGAGATTAAAAAAGACAAGATAATAATGGTGTTGTGGTAACTTGACACACAAAACACACACAAAACTATTCTGAAGATCACCAAAAAACAAAAAACAAAAAAAAAAAAACAGGAGATCTGTATTTAAAAAAATACAACAAATAATATGGCCAAAAAGTTAGAGGGGTTTTTAAACTAGGCGATGGGGGGGAGGGTCCAGAGACAGTGATAGCCAGCGCGGAAGAAATTTCAGAGGGTAGTATTGGGGGCATTAGTGGTAGGTTAACCAAAGCACAAAAACACAAGGTGAGTATAGTAGCAAGTCCTAGTTGCAATCTTGAAACACCCAATACGAGGATAATATGCGACCGGTCTAAACTATGTGGCATGTTCACCAATGCCAGGAGCATGGCGGACAAGATGGGTGAACTAGAGATACTGTTGTACAAGGAGGATTTGGATTTTGTGGGAATTTCAGAGACCTGGTTCAACAGCTCTCATGATTGGCTGGCAAACATTCAAGGGTATACCCTATACCGCAAGGATAGAGAGGGTAAAAAAGGGGGAGGGGTATGCCTATATATCAAGAATAATGTACAAGTGAATGTGAGAGATGACATCACTGAGGGAGCTGGTGAGGAGGTGGAATCCTTATGGGTAGAGCTCCAAAGGGATAAAGCTAAGGGGAAAATAATACTGGGAGTATGCTATAGGCCCCCTAACCTGAGGGAGGAAGTGGAGATGGATCTCCTATCACAAATTGGATTAGCAGCAAGGATGGGAAGTGTTATCATAATGGGGGATTTTAATTATCCAGACATAGACTGGGCGGAGGGAACCACGCATTCATTTAAGGCTCGCCAGTTCCTTAATGTCTTGCAGGACAATTTTATGGGTCAGATGGTAGACGCACCAACTAGAAATAAAACATTACTAGATCTACTGATTACCAACAATACAGACCTGATCACAGATGTGGAAATACGGGGCAATTTAGATAACAGCGATCACAGGTCAATTAGTTTCAGTATAAATCACACAAATAGGAAACATGAAGGGAACACAAAGACACTGAATTTCAAAAGAGCCAACTTCCCTAAACTACAAACCTTGCTAAAAGGCATAAATTGGGATAAAATATTAGGAACAAAGAATACGGAGGAGAGATGGGTTTGCTTTAAGAGCATATTAAATAAGGGCATTAGCCAATGTATCCCATTGGGTAATAAATTTAAAAGAGCGAACAAAAATCCTGGATGGCTTAACTCCAATGTAAAAATGCATATAAAAGCAAAGGAGAAGGCCTTCAAAAAATACAAGGTTGAGGAATCATCCTCAGCATTCAGACTTTATAAAGAATGCAATAAGAAATGTAAGGGTGCAATTAGGACAGCTAAGATAGAACATGAAAGACACATAGCGGAGGAGAGCAAAAAAAATCCCAAGAAATTCTTTAAGTATGTAAACAGTAAAAAAGGGAGGACAGACCAAATTGGCCCCATAAAGAATGAGGAAGGACATCTGGTTACAAAGGATGGGGAGATGGCAAAGGTATTGAATTTATTCTTCTCCTCAGTATTCACGAGTGAATCGGGGGGCTTCAGTAACCAAAACTGCAGTGTTTATCCTCATGACACAACACAGGAAGCACCTACATGGTTAACAGAGGACGGAATTAAAATTAGACTTGAGAAACTTAACATTAATAAATCACTGGGACCAGATGGCTTGCATCAGAGGGTACTTAGGGAACTCAGTCAGGTGATTGCCAGACCGTTGTTCCTAATTTTTACAGACAGTCTATTGACTGGAATGGTACCAGCTGATTGGAGAAAAGCCAATGTAGCACCAATATTTAAAAAGGGCCCAAAAAACATCCCTGGGAATTACAGACCAGTTAGCCTAACATCAATAGTATGTAAACTCTTGGAGGGGATGATAAGGGACTATATACAAGATTTTAGTAATAAGAATGATATCATTAGCAGTAATCAGCATGGATTCATGAAGAATCGTTCTTGCCAAACCAATCTATTAACCTTCTATGAGGAGGTGAGTTGCCATCTAGATAAAGGAAGGCCCGTAGACGTGGTGTATCTGGATTTTGCAAAAGCATTTGACACAGTTCCCCATAAACGTTTACTGTACAAAATAAGGTTCATTGGCATGGACCATAGGGTGAGTACATGGATTGAAAACTGGCTACAAGGGCGTGTTCAGAGGGTGGTGATAAATGGGGAGTACTCAGAATGGTCAGGGGTGGGTAGTGGGGTTCCCAAGGGTTCTGTGCTGGGACCAATCCTATTTAATTTGTTTATAAACGACCTGGAGGATGGGATAAACAGTTCAATCTCTGTATTTGCAGACGATACTAAGCTAAGCAGGGCAATAACTTCTCCGCAGGATGTGGAAACCTTGCAAAAAGACCTGAACAAATTAATGGGGTGGGCGACTACATGGCAAATGAGGTTCAATGTAGAAAAATGTAAAATAATGCATTTGGGTGGCAAAAATATGAATGCAATCTATACACTGGGGGGAGAACTTCTGGGGGAATCTAGGATGGAAGATGATAGGCTCAGCAATGGCATGCAATGCCAAGCTGCTGCTAATAAAGCAAACAGAATATTGGCATGCATTAAAAGGGGATCAACTCCAGAGATAAAACGATAATTCTCCCGCTCTACAAGACTCTGGTCCAGCCGCACCTGGAGTATGCTGTCCAGTTCTGGGCACCAGTCCTCAGGAGGGATGTACTGGAAATGGAGTGAGTACAAAGAAGGGCAACAAAGCTAATAAAGGGTCTGGAGGATCTTAGTTATGAGGAAAGGTTGCGAGCACTGAACTTATTCTCTCTGGAGAAGAGACGCTTGAGAGGGGATATGATTTCAATTTACAAATACTGTACTGGTGACCCCACAATAGGGATAATAACTTTTTCGCAGAAGAGAGTTTAATAAGACTCATGGCCACTCATTACAATTAGAAGAAAAGAGGTTTAACCTTAAACTACGTAGAGGGTTCTTTACTGTAAGAGCGGCAAGGATGTGGAATTCCCTTCCACAGGCGGTGGTCTCAGCGGGGAGCATTGATAGCTTCAAGAAACTATTAGATAATCACCTGAATGACCGCAACATACAGGGATATGTAATGAAATACTGACACATAATCACACACATAGGTTGGACTTGATGGACTTGTGTCTTTTTTCAACCTCACCTACTATGTAACTATGTAATATCAAAAAATACATTTAAAAAAATAAAGAAATTTTCGGTAGATGTGACAAATCAAAATATTATATTCATGAAATCATGAGAAATAATAAAGAAAGAAGTTTGTGGGGCGTGGCTTGGCGCGCAACAGCGATGGACGCTTGAAACAAGAGCTCCGGCATCCAGGCAGCCCTAACCCGTCACCTTGCACCCAAAGCACTCGATAATGAGCAAGAGGAGCGCAGGGACACCCCGCACAAGATCACGCCGCACATCGGCAGCTTACCAGGGAAGGAACATTGAAGACCTGTTCCGGAATCCCCCGCCTGCACGAGAAGGCCTGTTAGGAGCCAAGATGGCGCCGCCGCATGTAATGGAGGACGACTTCAGTGAGGACTCTCAATCAGCGGCTGAGGAGAACGGTAGGATTACACCCCACTCCGACCTCCCTCTGACATATGCAGGCATGTCAGGCTTTGCAGCTGACATAAAAGCCACCTTTTCGGCGGCGATAACGGATCTAAAATCCAGCATGCTGATCCTCACAGACAAGATGGCCACGGCAGAGCACGCAGGCAGATGCAGGGATAAGGCCTTACACCGCCTGGACAAAGTTACACAGACACAGTCCCAACAACTCATAGAGATTAACAAACACCTCGAAGATTTGGATAACAGAGGCAGAAGGAACAATATTAGGGTGCGGGGGATCCCAGAGACCGTGGAGACTGATCAAATAACCCCAGCTTTGCAGAGGGTTTTTAACAGCTTGCTAGAAAGACCAGAGGAGACGGACATTGAATTTGTAAGGGCTCACAGAGCACTCAGAGCAAGAGGTCCTGACAACATGCCACCAAGGGACATCATATGCTGTTTACAGAACTTTGCTTTAAAAGAAGACATCATGAGGAAAGCTCGCAGGAATGATCAGATAGTCTTTAATGGTGAAACCATCATGCTATTTCATGATCTGTCTCAGATCACTTTGAAGAACCGCAGAGCTCTCAGACCATTACTAGACAAGCTGAGAGAAAAGGATCTCCGTTACTCATGGCGATTCCCATTTGCACTCTTAGTGAATCAAAATGGAAAACAGCACATCCTGCGATCACCAGAGGATCTACCAGAATTTTGCCAAGCGTTACATCTGGAACAGGTAGAATTGCCAGAGTGGTATCAGGAATTCATGCTACCCCCACTTGAAAGATCCCCCTTCTCATCGCCGGAAAAACGCATCTCTAAGAAGATGAAATCAGCACGCTCTGGAGGTTCACAGGCGGGGACCCCAAATAACAGACCTCACACTTCAAGGGGCTCTGAAGAAGCCTGAAAATGCCTACAGAAAACCACATAACACATAGAAGAAGACGAGCATCCTTCCTGAAATGACACTTTGAACGCTGACCCCAATAATAATACTTGCTGACATCCACATTATGAAACACCTTGGCTGGTTCGATTTCTTTGGCAGAAAGGAACTTCACACCAAGAATCAACAATACACTAAGTACCAGTTCATACAGCTCAGCAGTTTGAGTAGGAATTTAAGTTTATGGGGACTGTTGCTTTTACCCCCCATGATGGCCTAGGCCATTGCTACAGATAAAATATAGTTGCAAGGCAAACGTTCTGGCATAGCTAATACTAATGGGTATATGCAGTTTTTGAAGCACAATTATCAATATCTCACTACAGCAAGCATTAATTGTAGAGATGTCGATGAAAGAAATATCTTTAAAATTAATATAAAAAAAAAAAAAAAAATTAAAGCAAAATAAAAATGCAAATTTTTAGATTTAACCAAAATCCTTCCTCAAAGGGAAAATGATAAGATGATACCCCTGCCTGAAGGGGGGCCATGAAATCTCTCTGCAAGAACAGAGAAATGATCGAAATCTCATCGACATCTCTATTTATCTATAAAGTCATCTGGGTCAAAGTGATCAGGGGAAGCCTTATGCTCCTTAATTGTAGTTAACAAGGTGCATTGTTGACCATTAATGCTTACAATATGTTTACTACGGCTGCTGCCGGTTATTGCTCACTATTTGAGTGTTACATCTATTTGCTTTTTGTATTATTTCAGTTAAACCTAATTTGACTGGTTGGAATAACCAAAGTGATTAAGCGGCTGCCAATCACGTCCCAACAAAGTGCCCTCGGCAGGAGAGGATTCTCCTGTCAGGAGACACTAACATATTACCTTGGCCCCACTGGGTTTCCAAGGAGATAACATTATCTCACTCTTACTTTTTAAGTGCTCTTACTTTCAGGGTACTGATACCTGTTTTCTTTTCTCCATTCCATCTTCCTATATCCTTTAAGGGGTAAAGTATAACTCATTGGTAACTTCAGTTTTCTCTTCAGTTATTGCCTTGGCAGCTCTCTCTGAGTCCTCAAGATGGCGTACTCATCCCTAGGACATGAGCCTACAGTAATCTCTCACAACACGAAGGGCCTGAACATTCCTGAAAAGCGCAGGACCCTCTTAAAGGAACTCAAAAAAGGTAAACCACGTTTTGTGTTTTTACAGGAAACACACTTCAAAACTCAACAAATCCCCAAAATGACAAACTCATTCTTTACACAAGCATACCATGCAACGAATGACTTAGCAAAATCCAAGGGAGTGTCCATACTCATTAGTAGGGATGCTTCCTTTGAATTAACCGACAAACTCATAGATCCAGAAGGAAGATTCATATTCCTGAAAGGGAACTGCTGCGGCAAACCTATTACATTAGCAAATGTTTATTTCCCTAATACGGCACACCTCACCTTCTGCCGTAAAATTGTTGGACAACTCAAAGATTTTGGCTCGGGATGTATCATTTTGGGTGGAGACTTTAATGTCCCATTGAATCCTCTCAGTGATGCGTCCACAGGCAAAACCTATATCACATACAAAATCCTCAAACAAATCAAAACATTACTAAATTCGCTCCAATTAATAGACTCGTGGAGATTCCTCAATCCCGAGGGAAAAGATTATACCTTCTACTCCATTCCTCATTGCAGATACTCAAGAATAGATTATATCTTTATATCACAAAGAGACCTAGATTTAGTCACTGGAGCTAAAATAGGGATACAGACCTTCTCAGATCATGCTCCAATCTCAATGCTGTTGAAGTTCACGGAACCCCGACCCAAAACAAACACATGGAGATTAAACTCAGCACTGTTAACAGATCCAACTATACTCCCTCAAATAGCGACATCACTATCGGACTACTTCAAAACTAACTCCACACCAGAAATCAACCCCCTTTCATTATGGGAAGCACATAAATGCACAATTAGAGGAGAACTCATTAAAATGGGCACCTACCGCAAAAAAGAAAGGGAAAAAGAAATTAAATCCCTGACAGAGAAGATTCGCACCCTAGAATCCCTACATAAACAATCCCTGACAGAACATACGGCAACTGAACTTCTAAAATATAGAAAAACACTCCAACAGATCTTTGACACAAAAGCTAAACGATTCCTTTTTTTTAGAAAAAAAATCTACTACGAACAGGGAAACAAAACGGGTAGCCTACTAGCAAGAGTCATAAAAAACGCGAAAACACAACAAAATATCTCAGGCATACGAACAAAAGAAGGGAAACTAGATATCACTACCGAAAAAATTGCACACCATTTTCATAATTATTACACATCCTTGTATAACTTACCCAATCCACAAAAACCTAGCTCAATTCAAGGAACAAGACTACACGCCATACGTCAATATCTGATAGACTCTAAACTTCCCTCATTGTCAATTGAAGACATTACCCAATTAGAGAATCCCATAGAAACTTATGAACTACAGCAAGTGATCAAACACCTAAAGACAGGGAAAAGTCCGGGACCGGACGGCTTTACAGCAATTTATTACAAAACATTCCAGGAAACTCTTCTGGGACCATTACTAAAGGCCCTGAACTACATGTCTAAGCCCAGGGAGATCCCGGTGGATTTCCTCAAGGCACATATTACAATTCTTCCCAAGCCAAACAAGGACCTAACAGAATGCGCAAGCTACAGGCCAATTTCGCTGCTGAATCTTGACGTGAAATTGATGTCAAAAATAATAGCAAACAGATTGAAACCTTTACTACACAAACTGATAGGAAGCGAGCAAGCAGGCTTCATGCCAGGAAGAGAAACCAGAGATAATGTAATTAAAACGCTCAATCTGATGCATGCTGCGGGGATGAGGAGATTCGAAGGCCTTCTCCTGTCCACGGACGCGGAGAAGGCCTTTGACCGCGTGGCCTGGGATTTCATGCTAGAAACATGTAGGTTCATTGGCTTGGGAAACAACATGATGTCTTGGATCTCTACGCTCTACAAAAACCCTTCTGCGCAGCTGAAGATCAATGGCTCCCTTTCAAACACAGTTGAAATCAAAAACGGGATGAGACAGGGATGCCCTCTCTCGCCCCTGTTGTTTATCCTAACCTTAGAGCCGTTTATCAGACGGATTGTAGCAGAAAGGGCAATACAGGGCTTTGAGGTGGGGAGAAAAGAATACAAGGTGGCGGCATACGCGGATGACTTGTTGTTCTTCATAACGAACCCCCATATTTCACTTCCCTCCTTAATGAAAGAATTCTCTATCTTTGGATATCTCTCAAACCTTAAAATTAATTATACCAAATCAGAAATTTTAAATGTTTCGATTCCCATAAATAAATTAGATCTTATCCAATCAAATTGTCCCTTTAAATGGGTAAACACAGCGCTTAAATATCTAGGAATATGGCTGACCCCTAAATTATCTCAAATTTTTGAATATAATTTCACTCCCTTACTGAAAACAATTTGTTTAGACTTACAAAACTGGCACTCAAAAAGTCTATCCTGGTTCGGCCGGGCAGCTATATGTAAAATGGTCATCTTACCAAGAGTATTGTATCTATTCAGAAATTTGCCGATAAAAATTCCCCAAAACTTTTTTAAAGTGCTTCATACAACCCAAACAAAATTTATTTGGGCTCACAAGAAACCGAGAGTACGTTTTTCTAGACTCACCAAGCCCAAAGATAAAGGGGGAATGGGACTCCCAGACTTCCGTGCGTACTATATGGCCTCTCACATAACTAGGATAATAGATTGGCATTGCCACTCTACGTTTAAAGATTGGGTAGAAATTGAGGAAAAATTGAGCCAAACACCAATTAAATACTCACCATGGATTCAGTGGAGTAGTCTCCCAGCGGAGATGAGGATGCATCCCTTAGTAGGTACTACCTTAACAATCTTTCAAAAACTAACGAAACTCGCCAACTTCTCGTCACTTCTCAGTCCGCTCACCCCACTACAAAATAATCCCAACTTCCCACCAGGAATGGGGAACCGATCACTCCAAGCGAACGACACAAATAATTCCCTATTAGCTTATCAATGTTTTCACAATCAAGAGTTCAGGAACTTCACAGATCTAAAACATACATACAAACTACATGACCTGCGGCTTTGGACTTATTTCCAATGCCGCAGCTTCCTTAATAAAACACAAAAAAAACAAAATTTCAACAGACCACTAACAGAATTAGAGTCAATATGTCAAAAAGAGGAACCCATCTCCAAAGTAACATCACTAGCATACCGCTGGATCCAAAATGGGGAGGACAAGGGGGAGAGGGATCTCAGAGAGAGCTGGTCAAGGGCACTAGGCATTCCTATGACGACTTCACAATGGTCAAAAGCATGTGTTTTCGCTCATAAATGCTCCCTGAGTACAAAAACCCAGGAAACAGCATACAAATTACTCACTCAATGGTATGCCACACCAGTAAAACTACACTCCTGGTTTCCAGAGCACTCGGATGCCTGCTGGCGTTGCAATGCTGATAAAGGAACATTGCTCCACATTTGGTGGCAGTGCCCAATATTGAACACTTTTTGGACAAAGGTTAAAGAGATGATTTACTTAATAACAGAAACAAAATTAAAGTTAGACGCAGCAGCATGTCTTCTGCATGTCACGGAATTTCCCATTAAGAGGTACAAACACTCACTTACCAAACATCTTTTAAATGCGGCCAAAGCGGTCATCCCACTGTACTGGAAATCTACAAAAATTCCATCCATACAGGAGTGGCTAAATAAGGTAACGGAGTTTTACGAGATGGAAGAGACTATCGCACAAGCAGGAGAAAATGTGGAAAGATTTCACAAAACTTGGTCACCTTGGCTTATATACAAATACTCACAGGCATATGTGGATGTCATGAACTAGGTACTGGTAAGAGATAACTTTCATATGATAAGCTAAATATTAAAAAACAGTCTAGTGAGGAACAGGGATTCCAATTAATTTAAACTGAAGGTTTACTACTTAATACCCTTCCCCCTCTTTCTTTTCTTTTTTCCCTTTCCAACTACTCTTTTTCTATGAGTAACAACACAGAATTCATGAATGTTAATCATTGATATATGCTTTATTAAGTTTTACAGTTGTACAAGTTTAAACAATTGATACCAATTCCTGCAATGTAACTGATGTACAATGATGTTTCTGATGTCAATCTAACACTGTATAATACCATGTGGAGCTGCGACTCCACGGATGCATCTTTTGTTATTTCTTTCACAATAAACTTTGATGTAAAAAAGAAAGAAGTTTGTGAAAAGTCTGTGTGAATATGAGCAGCAAAACAACTTCATTCTTTTAGCATCATAAAGAAGAGAGTGCGCTGCATTAAACAATTTAAAACATTGCAGCTTGACGAAAGTGCTATATTCATTACAAACGCTAATTTTACCAGACCGAGCAGTTCCGTCTCGGAATTTATTCTGAGCATGCGTGGCACTTTGTGCGTCGGAATTGGCCAATTGGAATTTATGCAAAAGGATTTTGTTGTGAGAAAATTTTATAGCCTGTTCTCAAACTTTGTGTGTCGGAAATTCCAATGGAAAAAGTCAGATGGAGCCCACACACGGTCGGAATTTCTGACAACTAGCTCCGATTGCACATATTCCGTCGGAAAGTACGACCATGTGTACAGGGCATTAGAGTGTTCCCTTTGTCTTTTTGGGACAACTTTTACACCACTGTTACCACCGGCTTTTGGAGGTCGCTCTTTTTGCTACTGGATCTCACTGCTGGACAGGAGCCCCGTATATTTGGATTGAGGACCGCTCAAGCCTTATGTGAGGTTCACAACATCCCTGTGGGCATAAACGCACTTTTGACCTTCTGTGATTGGGAGGTCCACTATTTCTGGTAAGCGTATTTGGGCTTATTTGGTAGAGGAATTGTCACTTAACATTGGAAGGACTTTCCCACTTTCTTCACAAGGGATCCTGTTATTCCTTCTATCTGGTTATTGGAGCTTACCCATCTGGATTGGACTTTTCTTTCTTTTATTCGTATGCGCTGCACTTACCTTTGTTTTATTGACTGAAGATTGACTGAAGATGGAAAAATGGTAAAGATTTACACAACTGTATGCTATATGTTTTATTGATTATCTCGTAGGTGTATGTGATTGCCTATAGTGTTCATCTTGCATTTTTTCATGTTCTTTCACTGTGTTTGCGCTGATTGTTCTTTGTTTTTTATAATCTTCAGTCAATATTTTTTATTTCCAGTTGAAATGTGCTTGCACTCTTCTGCCGCGTACACACGATCGGATTTCCTGACAACAAATGTTCGATGGGAGCTTGTTGGCGGAAATTCCAAACATGTGTAGGCTCCATCGGACATTTTCCGCTGGAATTTCCGACAAATAAAATTCGAGATCTGGATCTCAATATTTCCGACAACAAAATCCCTTCTCATAAATTGTGATCGTGTGTACACAATCCCGACACACAAAGTTCCACGCATGCTCTCAATCAATTACAAGAAGGAAGAGCTTGGTCTGGTAAAACTAGCGTTCGTAATTGAGATAGCACATTTGTCACGCTGCAAATTTTAAAATCTTTTAATAAAGCGCATTCTCTTCTTCTTTATAATGCTAGAATAATGAAGTTGTTTTGCTGCTGATATTCACAGAGTTCTGACAAACTGATTTCTTTACTATTTTTCGTGATCTCATGAATAATTATTATTGTTTTTTTTTGTCATATCTCCATAATAATGTTTAGAATTTTTGTTTATTTATTTATTTATTTTTATCCAGATCTCTTATTTTTTTTCTTTTTATAGTGATCTCCATAATTTTTTCTTTCATTTTGTGTCAAGTTACCACAACACCATTATTATCTTATATTTTTTAACCTCAAGGAGGTTGTTTGTTGTTGGTATCCCTTGTTAATTTGACGTTGTATTTTTGAAATGTACCTGCCTACTCATAAACAAACTGTCCTTTTTCAAGTAAAACACATAGGCAAGTATTTGTGAAAAATAAATAGCCATAAATTATGGGTCATAACAAAATAAAGAGGAAGGGAACGCTGGAGAAACTGGTGAAATTTGCGAAGCCTTTGTACCCCAGGGCAGACATCAATTATTTTACAGTCAAAATTGGGCTGAAGAGTCCTTATAATAGTGAGCACAATCCAGTCCAGGACTAAAAGAGATCAGGAACAGTAGATGACATATCTGTCCCCAGGCTGTGGTCTTACAACAGCCTGCGTCTTTTGTCAGACTAGACTGAACCCAGGCCATCACTTTCTTGCCTTCCTTCCACACTTCCTTCCACGCTTGCTTCCAGGCTGTGGCTCTGGTGTTGTAGTTGTGGCAGGAGGTGGAGGAGGAGGACCATGGATGAACTCACAAACGTGGCTTTGGCTTGTGAGTTTGCCCCCCAACCCCTTATTTAGGGCTTGTAAGATAACTTCCTCACATAAGAGGCGTTGGCCCTCCTCCATTTCCTGCATTTTGCAGGCTGCCATGTAGGCATAGTCATCTTGATTATTGTGGGGGGGTTCTGATGGCCGCAGTAGCATTCAGAAATAGGCCAAGTTCTGCCTCCTCCAGGTTACTGCTCTTCCTGGGACTTTTTTTTGGAAGTCGGAGGGGGGAGACCTGGGATTCGGGCAGGCTACTGGGCCCGCCACCTCCTGGCTGCCACTTACCCCCGCCACCTCCTGATTCAAGGCCTCAAATACAGTGGGGACGGAAAGTATTCAGACCCCCTTAAATTTTTCACTCTTTGTTATATTGCAGCCATTTGCTAAAATCATTTAACTTCATTTTTTTCCTTATTAATGTACACATAGCACCCCATATTGACAGAAAAACACAGAATTGTTGACATTTTTGCAGATTTATTAAAAAAGAAAAACTGAAATATCACATGGTCCTAAGTGTTCAGACCCTTTCCTGCGACACTCATATATTTAACTCAGGTGCTGTCCATTTCTTCTGATCATCCTTGAGATGGGTCTACAACTTCATTTGAGTCCAGCTGTGTTTGATTATACTGATTGGACTTGAAAGCCACACACCTGTCTATATAAGACCTTACAGCTCACAGTGCATGTCAGAGCAAATGAGAATCATGAGGTCAAAGGAACTGCCTGAAGAGCTCAGAGACAGAATTGTGGCAAGGCACAGAGGTTACAAAAACATTTCTGCTGCACTTAAGGTTCCTAGGAGCACAGTGGCCTCCATATTCCTTAAATGGAAGACGTTTGGGATCACCAGAACCCTTCCCAGAGCTGGCCGTCCAGGCAAACTGAGCTATTGGGGGAGAAGAGCCTTGGTGAGAGAGGTAAAGAAGAACCCAAAGATCACTGTGGCTGAGCTCCAGAGATGCAGTCGGGAGATGGGAGAAAGTTGTAGAAAGTCAACCATCACTGCAGCCCTCCACCAGTCGGGGCTTTATGGCAGAGTGGCCCGACGGAAGCCTCTCCTCAGTGCAAGACACATGAAAGCCTGCATGGAGTTTGCTAAAAAACACCTGAAGGACTCCAAGATGGTGAGAAACAAGATTCTTTGGAATGATGAGACCAAGATAGAACTTTTTGGCCTTAATTCTAAGTGGTATGTGTGGAGAAAACCAGGCACTGCTCATCACCTGTCCAATACAGTCCCAACAGTGAAGCATGGTGGTGGCAGCATCATGCTGTGGGGGTGTTTTTCAGCTGCGGGGACAGGACGACTGGTTGCAATTGAGGGAAAGAGGAATACGGCCAAGTACAGGGATATCCTGGACGAAAACCTTCTCCAGAGTGCTCAGGACCTCAGACTGGGCTGAAGGTTTACCTTCCAACAAGACAATGACCCTAAGCACACAGCTAAAATAATGTGTGGCTTCACAACAACTCTGTGACTGTTCTTGAATGGCCCAGCCAGAGCCCTGGCTTAAACCCAATTGAGCATCTCTGGAGAGACCTAAAAAGGGCTGTCCACCAATGTTTACCATCCAACCTGACAGAACTGGAGAGGATCTGCTAGGAGGAATGGCAGAGGATCCCCAAATCCAGGTATGAAAAACTTGTTGCATCTTTCCCAAAAAGACTCATGGCTTTATTAGATCAAAAGGGTGCTTCTACTAAATACTGATACAAGTCCAAGTCCAATCAGTATAATCAAACACAGCTGGACTCAAATGAAGGTGTAGAACCATCTCAAGGATGATCAGAAGAAATGGACAGCACCTGAGTTAAATATATGAGTGTCACAGCAAAGGGTGTGAATACTTAGGACCATGTGATATTTCAGTTTTTCTTTTTTAATAAATCTGCAAAAATGTCAACAATTCTGTGTTTTTCTGTCAATATGGGGAGCTGTGTGTACATTGAGGGAAAAAATGAACTTAAATGATTTTAGCAAATGGTTGCAATATAACAAAGAGTGAAAAATTTAAGGGGGTCTGAATACTTTCCGTCCCCACTGTATGTCCCTTATAGAGATGGTGGAGATGGTGGACATCTTGAAGAGGGCCGACCATGATGGGAAGTATGGACCGTACCCAAACCCAAATGTGAGAAAGGCCAAGATAATGGCTAAAGTTGTGAAAAGTCTGCACAGGAATTTTAGGGTATGACAATCCAAGGATCAATTGAGGAAACACTGGTCAGACCTGAAATTGAGGAAGCAGGATCAGTACAGAAAGATCAAGAGAGTTCTTCAAAAAAGTAAGTAGTTTTCGTGTGTTCCTATTATTATTATTATTATTACTTGCATGCTGCTCCATGTGCTTTTCTTTACTGTTGTACAGTTTAAAATGGCAACTTTCTCGTTCATTGGCACAGTAATCGTTCGTAGGAAACATTGTTTGTTCGCCAACTAATACAATGTTTTTGGCAGATACAGGTTAACTACATTTGTTCAGGGCTATTTGTATTAAAATAAGCGTATGACATTGTTATCTAGATGGGTTTGTACTAGAATGAAATGCAAACTTAATTCAGTGTAAGGAGAGGACACTCAGCAGCTGTTTACACATCTGGACGCAGGAGCGCTAGTGTGGGACACCAGAACAAACTTTTTAGGGTGTCCCACACAGGTTCACCAGTGGATACTAGGGGTGTCTCCATGTGTGAAAATTGTACAAAAAGGTAAGTATTCCAGCTTTAGAAAGGGGAAAAAAATAATTTTTTCAGCTTGGAACTCTGCCAAAAAAGACTATTGTACAACACTTCCAAGCAATGTTTCATATTACTATTTCTGGCCTCAACGATCAGTGTGCTAAGTGTACCTTTTTTTATTCACATAGGTGAGAAAAGACTCAGGACATCTGAGGACACCAGGGACCCCCACCTCCAAAACAAAAGCAAATCCCCAAAACCACAACCAGAAAATGTGGAGGAAGGAGAGATTTATGAAATGGGCGAAATAGTGACCACAACAGGTGAGTGTCTGAGACCACAGCTTCAGGTAATAGATGTATGCCTGCATATTTATAATACATGGTGTGTTTTTTTATTTTAGGTGATGTGGATGTTGTGGAAGAAGATTTGCATTTCACAAGTGCAAGTGCACACATCCTCATCAGGGAGATCATGGTGTACAAAAGATCAAGGAAGACATCAATGGTGTGGAAAAGACTCAAAAACATCATTGATGTTTTAGGCAGAATCTAAAACACCCCAAAATTCTTCAAGTTTGTTTGTATTTTTATTATTTTCACACATTTTAAAAAAAATTTAGAAAGCCAAATTTTTAAGATGCACACAGTGGGGGTTATTTACTAAAGGAAAATCCACTTTGCACTGCAAGTGCACTTGAAAGTGCACTGAAAGTGCACTTGGAAGTAAAGTCACTGTAGATCCAAGGCCAACATGTGCTATCTGCAATCACGGGATATCAATGTACATGTTTTGGGGGTGCAACCCCTTCCTCGCAAATAAAGTAGATGAGAGGAAGGGGTTGCACCCCTGAAACACGTCCATTGATCCCTCATGATCGGAGCTAGCACATGTTGATATCAGGCATGGGATCAGGAGGGAAATCCCCATTTTGACTCTCAATTTGTGAGCATCTTCAAAATTTGGCTTTTACAGGGGTGACATCACCCCATCTGATGAAGGCAAGATCAACACAGTTTGATCTCCCATGATCGGAGCTAGCACATGTTGATATCAGGCATGGGATCAGGAGGGAAATCCCCATTTTGACTCTCAATTTGTGAGCATCTTCAAAATTTGGCTTTCACAGGGGTGACATTACCACATCTGATGAAGGCAAGATCAACACAGTTTGGACATACTAATGTCTGATATTGCCTTCACTTTGTCAAAGTTGAACTTTGTAAGGCTGGATTCACACCTATGCATTTTTAGTGCTTTTTGCATTTTGCAGATTTGCACTACAGTCCACACACCATGGTTTCCTATGGAACACGTTCTGTAGTGCAAATCTGCAAAATGCAAAAAGCACTAAAAATGCATAGGTGTGAATCCAGCCTGAGTTCCTGAGTTCTGTATTGTTTTATGGTTTTGAACATGCCTGTTTTAACACAAAAAGGCTATTTGTACTGTCAAAAACAAAAATGATATTACTAAAATATGTTTGTTTGTTCAAAAACCATTTTCTAACTCACATTTGAATGTGCACAGAGTAAAACGTTTTCTACTCAACAATGTGTGGCTTCTTCTTTCAATGCTCAATATCATTTTTTGGACTAAGTTAGTGTTTACACTGAAATGGGGGTTATTTACTAAAGGCAAATCCACTTTGCAGTACAAGTGCACTTTCAGTGCAGTTTCATGTGTACTTTGCAGTGCACTTGAAAGTGCAAAGTGGATTTTCCTTTAGTAAATAACTCCCACAGTGCTTTATAATTTGCCACAATCATGCCCTTTTTGTGACTCTGCAAAATTCATGGTGCTGAAAATTATGTATATTTTTAACAGTAATGAATTACATACATTAACAACAAAAACAAGGTGTGTGTGTGGCAGACCCACAACATAATAATGAACAAGATGGAGACTCACATCATCTCATATAGAGTATGGTGGTCCCATCCCTTTATATAGATATAGAAATGAATGCCCCCTATTTGGGACTTTGAATGGACCACCAACTCAAAAATTATAGAAATAAATCTTTAATATCATGAATTAAAATACAAATACAAAAGACCACATGTATGAAAGGATGCACGACATGTGCTACATAAGACAAACCAATGTGTTGTATAAAAAACCGCATGCAATATAAATGCCCAAATGCCCGACGGGTTTCCAGTATCAGGTGTTCCTATACCTTCTTCAGGGGCCAAGGGTTCAGAAAATTTAGTGTTCAAAATACATTCTGGTGAAAAGATTCAATATCAGAGGTACGTATGAGGAACCAGTGAGTTTATATTGGCACTGCACACCTTGCCATTAGTGGGAATTATGGGTGATTAGTGTGTTCTCTGGGTGAGTGGCACCCGCATTCATTTCTATATCCACAACATAATAATAGTTTGCTGAAGAAGAGATTGTCACCTCATGTATCAAATAAATTACGTTTGCACTATTGCAGAAAATGTCCAAAAAGAAAAGCCCATTGGAGAACCTAGGAGACAGCTAAAAGAAACACAAGCAGTAAATCAATGGAAATATTATTTCAGTTTAACTAAAAAAAAAAATTTTTAAATGTTTATTAAACATTTTCTGGCATATCAATGAACCCCCTAACCGCAAAGTACTCCATATATTTTATACGGACCTCGCGTGCGCTTTGAGGGTGCAATCACTGAAAACCAGATATGGACCCACAAGCACAAACTGAAGAGCAGTAATGATGGGAAAAGCATGAGGCTGAAAAGCATGAATCGTCTCTCACCAAACTTCTACAAACACGAGAATAGCAGAAGGAGCCCATAGGGTGGCGCACTTGGTATTGAACTTCCCTTTTCTAGTGCCGGCGTACGTGTTTTACGTCTCCACGTTCTTGACGATTGGCATTTCCGACAAGATTTGTGTGACCGTGTGTATGCAAGAAAAGTTTGAGCCAACATCCGTTGGAAAAAACCATGGATTTTGTTGTCGGAATGTGCAATCGTTTGTACGTGGCATTCCTCAGAATTTGTGGCCTCTCTAAGAAAGGCTTAAAAGGTGTGCTGCAAACCTATAAAATGTTTTTGATTTTCAATCCTTTTTTTTTTGGACATTAAATATGCCTGCTCCCTCCCTCTAAAATAGCACCTTATCAAAAACCTGTTGCAAAAAATGTACAATTTTGTGGCTTCAGGTTAAAAAAAATACACCGTTATTGTTAATTGTTTAACCAAAATGAAATTTGCATGCTCTCTTTGACAACGAGTACATACTTCCCTACAAATTAGTTCTGTGTTTCTTGCTTGTGGCTATGGAAAATTTAACTCAAATTTAGTTACATATAACACCTCTCAAGTCCCTGCATCTTCCATTGTATCCCAGTAAAATCACATAAATGCTATACAGCATGCCCTTGAAATATTTCTGGTTCCTGACTGTGGCATAATTAACAGATTTTTTTTAAATTGCATGTCGCAAATTACATATACCACATCTCTATCGCTAACATAGTTGTCAAGTACAAATGCTAGCATAATGAGCAGTAAGTCAATACAATATTTCTGGTTGCTATCTTTAAAATATCATTCTCTGTTCTTGAAAAAAAATCATTATCTCTTCCTCTAACATTTCTGCCCCAGGCCCCAATTAAACTGTTTAAATATTCTGCAGCCACTGTGCCATATTTTTTTTTTGCTTGTTTCTAAAACATGGCACTGTTACTTTTTAGCTTACTTTAATGATGGCCTCATCTATGAAATGTTGGTTTGGGGGTTTTGAGGTGCTTTGCTGCATTCCAGGTTGACTTTTTGTTAAAATTTTGTACAGTGTACAGTGTGGAACTGAACAGAAGATCACAAGCTATTTTAACTTGGTTTGGCACTGTTTGGCATTTTGTATTAGGTTGATAGTGTTGGCATTTTTTTTCCAAATATATATTTTGCAATAGATTTTTCCTATATTGTTCCTGCTACTGGCCATGCTCAATCATGGCCTATCGCTGCTACATCAAACAATCATTGTCTATGAAAAACAATTGAGTACTGCCTGTGATGCTTTTTTAATTGCATTAACATCCATATTTACAGGACAAGCTTTTGGGGTGTACTGCCTTCTTCAAGGTACAAAGTACTAATACATAAAGTTTTAGCAGAATGTTAATGACAATCTCTGAGGGGAAAAAAAGAAACAAAAAAACACACACAAACTTTTGAACCAGGAATAACTGCCTTTCATTCTGCCCATTACCAAATTGGATAATTTACAGCTATTCTGAGATATGGAAGAATTATTCAGGAGATTAAGGTTCCAAGAATATTTTCACAGAAATTAAAGCAATCCTATGATAATAAAATGTGAGCAAAAGACAAAGATCAACAACTCCACTATAAGTACATGGTTATTTGTTTTTTCTCTTTGTATTGAAGTAGATTTTCAAGGCCATGTTTATGTTTGTGTTTATGGTTTTGTCCTTGTAACTTTTCTTATGGAAGTAGTCTGCTAGTGTTCTGAGGTGGTTTTCTCTGTCTCCTGGATCTGAACATATTCAGTGGTATCTGATGGCCTGGCTGTGTATAATGGCCCATTTAGTGTGTTGGGGTGAGAACTAAAACCGTGGACATAGTTGCATCTGTCAGTAGGTTTCCTGTATATCGAAGTGTGAAGCTTGTCATATACTTATGATCAGACCCAGAAGACAGAAATAAACATCTCAGAACACTAGCACTTCCATAAGAAAGGTTCCAAGGACAAAATCATCAACACAAGCATAAACACGGCCTTGAAAACCCAAAGAGAAAATCTACTTCAATACAAAGAGAACAAAACAAATAAACATGTACCTCTAGTAACCACATACAATCCAGCACTAGAAGGGATAAGAAAGATAATCAAAGGTTTAAAACCCATTATAACAGAGAATGATACTCTGAAAGAAATACTCCAAAACACCCAATACTGCCATTTAGACAACCACCCAACCTCAGACTTAAACTAATAATTAGGAAACCTCATGACTAGGGTAGTTCAGAGGTACCCTTGCTACTGATACTTAGCCCCCTATACCTCCAACCTCTCAATCCCAGTAAACACATGACACTGGTTGGAGTTAAATGGCCGTCCGGCCTTTTATTTAACAACAAAATTAATAACTAACACTTTTAACAGTAACCTAAACCAAAGCTACATGTCCCTAGCCGCAAGAACATTGACTCGGGGACATTAACACTTGCCCCACAGACCCTACAGGTCTACCAATACCTGGTCCCACTTAGAGGCCAACACCCAACCAGAGGACACCATACCAACAATGGTTCCCCACTTGTATCTCACTGACAGAATTTTTTAACCCCATCCATGGGGTCCCAACAGCCACTGCACCACAAGTGTAAAGCCTTATACTTGTGTGCACCTCCAAACCCTAACGATATGTTGCACACCATCTTCCAGGCCCAAAGCCCAGAGATTGTGCCAACTACATTCAGATGCATGCCACCCCCCCGCAGGTAGTGTCTCCTGTTCCAGCTCACAATGTCTGACCGCTAGGCCCCCATTCCTGACAAAGAAACGCTCTACTGCCGTGTTGACCTTAATGTGGACCAAGTTTATACCATCCACAGACCGTGCCTCCCGCCAAGATGTGTGGGCAATGATGTCCGACCACACCAGTAACATACAGGGAAAATACAAACGGAGCCTCAAAAAGTCAAATTTGATGTCCTGAATAAGTTCCCGCATGTTACGGCGTCCCAAATCATATGCCCCCCACGTGCAGAACCAGCACATCCGGGGGTGGTCTAATCTGGCAAAACGGTGGACCCTAGGTAACACCCAGCTCCAGAGCATGCCTGGCACACCTATCTACCTGACAGTGCCCACCTCCCTGGATAGTCCCAACTGCCTGTCGTTCGAATGCACGTCAGCCCTTCTGGCTCCCCCAGAACACGTACAAATGACCTACAATCCAGACGAGGCATCCTGGAAGACCTGAAATGAAAAACAAGGAACAGTGCAGCAGACTCACACAGACTACACACAAACAACACCAATAAAAAAGAAAAAGAGAGAAACCAACAAATATAGTTCAGATGAGAATGTACGTATAACTTGTACCTATCCGACTCCCACCTACCAATGCATTTTAACAACACCTGAATCCAACCCCCAACGTGACGCCTCGGTGGCTGCAGCAATGCAAAAAGTATGGGAAGAATATTCCTTCGGATTGAAACCAGATGCCTGTAGGCATTTTCGAAAGACCGCCACAAATTTGAATTTGGACAGCAAGGTGCCATCCCTGTGCAGCAGGAAAGGACCATCCACCTGCAGCCAAACTTTTAAGATTTTTTCCACCGCCAAGACCAGGCACTTACAGGGCAATTTCCATGAAATAATACAACCGACATACCCCTACCTCTTTGGTCTGTCTTAGACTGTCGGATCACAAGCTGAACTAAATCAGCCCCACAAGCTGTGTCTTCTGCCAGCAAGTCCCGGGGAACTGACTTTGAAAGACTCACCAATTCACTGATTTGCAGCGCCCCAAAAAAGGCAACCAAAAAAGGCTGCCCGGAACAAAAGAACCTCGTAAGTAGATGAACATAGACCAGGCAACCACCCCAGAACCAAGCGTAAAACAGAAAAAGAGACTGGCCTGCGGCCTAGCACAACGGCCATTACGGTAACCCTTAAACGCTTGACGTACTGCAAAAAACTTTGTAAAATCAACTACTCCTCCCAATTTAAACAAAATGCAAGTCCTGTTAATTTGAGCCCAACCAATGAAGCTAAAGTACCCTCTACAAAGTTGCGACAGACGAAGACCATGGAACCCAGATCCAAGTCAACACTCCCCACACTTAGCTCGTCGCGCAGGGCAAACTATTCTTTCCATACCTTTGAATACGCGCCCCATGTTGTAGCAGCCAACAAATTGCAAATCAGATTCCAGTGCAATTCCCCACATTCGCCGAGGACAAGGAACCCCACGTTGATCGCTGTTGAACCATGTTGAACCCCATGCTCCACTTCTGGTGCCAACCCACGAAGCTTGTCCCACTGAAAGAGAGATAAAGAATCTGCTCGTTTTTTGGATGTACCTGGGATATGGACAGCGTAAACAAAGGCATTCAAATGTAAGCAAAGCAGAACCATGTATCGTAAAAGCCTGATAACTGGGGGCGAAGATGCAGACACACTGTTGATCGCCATGACCACCCCCATGTTATCACAGTGAAACCTGACCTTTTTGTTCACAAAAGCGGAACCCCAAATCTCGACCGCTAGAACTATAGGAAATAATTCCAACAGCACTACGTTTTTCAGCAAGTCGGCCGACTGACATTCCTCGGGCCATGGAAGTAGGCTCCATAACTGTCTGAACCTGCCACATAAGTAAAAAGGTCCATATTCACATTGCTAATGGGCCCCTCCATCCAATGTAAAGTTCCAAGAAATGCTCCCAAACTAACAGATCAGACCTATGCTCCCCGTCAAATGGAAATAATGCCTTGGACAATAAACCACTGCCATTGCTGCTGCTAAGCGGTGACAAAAAATCCTGCCCATTGGGATGATCCTACAGGCAAAATTCAACTTACCCAAAAGTGATTGTAAGTCCCTTTGCTGAGTTTTCCACTGTTGCCAAGCGTTAACCACCTCCAACTTCAATGCTGTAAATTTTTCCAGGGGCAAACGACACTCCATGGCCATGGAGTCAATCGTAATACCCAGAAAAATCAACTCGGTGGAGGGTCCTTCGGTCTTGTCCGTAGCCATGGGAACTCCAAAACGCTCTGCCACGTGCTGTAACGACCCCAGCAATACAGCGCAAATCCTGGAATCTGGCGGCCCAATGCACAGGAAATCATCCAAGTAGTGGATTATGGAGTTCAAGCCAGATGAATCCCAAACAACCCATTTGTGAAAAGAACTATATTTCTCAAACGAGGAGCACTAAATGAAACAACCCATCAGCAAGCAGCGATCCACAAAGAACGAACCCAGCCACTTGCAACCTAACAAGTGGAAGCTCTCGGGATGCACCGGCAAAAGCCTAAAAGCGGCCTCTATATCCAATTTGGCCATCAGTGAGCCCCGACCATATTTACACACCCAAGAGAGAGCGGCGTCGAACGAAGTGTAGGTGACCGTACAATCCTGTGGTTCAATACCATCGTTAACGGAGCCTCTCTTAGGGTATGAGAGGTGGTGAATAAGTCAAAACTTACCTTGTTCCTTTTTTGGGACCACCCCCAGAGGGGAAATCACCAGGCCCACTAAAGGTGGAGACGAAAAAGGGGCACTCATGTGCCCTAGAAGCTTCTTCTGTAACTTGTCCGTAACCACCTCAGGGTGAAGCCAGGTCGAGCACAAATTATCCAAAACAGACGGGACCGTCCTAAGCATGCATGGTATATGAAAACCTCCTGAAAACCCAGTTCCAAGATCCGAGCAGCCACCCTATCCTGATATCTATCTAAGAATGGCTACATCTTTAGTACCATTACCAGCGTCCTCCCTTTTTCCAGCAGCGTCACCGATGCATCCCCTTCCGGTCCTGATTAGGGATGAGCCCAATGTTCAAATGAAACGTAAGTTCGACTCGGGTGTTCGCCTCCTTGCCAAATAGCGAACAATTTGGGGTGTTCACAGCAAATTCAAAAGCTGCGGAACACCCTTTAAAAGTCTATGGGAGAAATTAAAAGTGCTAATTTTAAAGGCTTATATGGATGGTATTGTCATAAAAAGTGTTTGGGGACCTGGGTCCTGCCCCAGGGGACATCTAACAATGCAAAAAAAAGTTTTAAAAACGGACACTTTTTTGGGAGCAGTGATTTTAATAATGCTTAAAGTGAAACAATAAAAGTTAAATATTCCATTAAATTTCGTACCTGGGGGGTGTCTATAGTATGCCTGTAAAGTGGTGCATGTTTCCCATGTTTAGAACAGTCCAAGAGCAAAATGACATTTCTAAAGGAAAAAAGTAATTTAAAAGTACTCGCGGCTATAATGAATTGTCGGTCCTGGCAATACACATAAAAGTTCATTGATAAAAACGCCATGGGATTCCCCACAGTACATTACCAGACCCTACAGGTCTGGTATGAATATTAAGGGGAGCCCCGAACCAAAACTAAAAAAAAAAATGCATGGAGGTCCCCCAAATTCCATACCAGGCCCTTCAGGTCTGGTATGAATATTAAGGGGAACCCCACACCAAAATTAAAAAAGAAAATGGCGTGGGGGGTCCCCCTCAAAATCCACACCAGGCCCTTCAGGTCTGATATGGATATTAAGGGGAACCCCACGCCAAAATAAAAAAAGATGGCATGGGGGTCCCCCTCAAAATCCATACCAAACCCTTCAGGTCTGGTATGGATTTTAAGGGAAACCCGCACCAAAATACAAAAGAAAAATGGCATGGGGTCCCTGGGGTGGTGTCTATAGTATGCCTGTAAAGGGGTGCATGTTTCCCGTGTTTAGAACAGTCTGACAGCAAAATGACATTTCAAAGGGAAAAAAGTCATTTAAAACTACTCGTGGCTAATAATGAATTGCTGGTCTGACAATACACATAAAAGTTCAATGATAAAAACGGCATAGGAATTTCCCACAGGGGAACCCCAAACCAAAATTTAAAAAAAAAACGACGTGGGGGTCCCCCTAAATTCCATACCAGGCCCTTCAGGTCTGGTATGGATATTAAGAGGACCCCCCAGACAAATTTTTTTTTTAAATTGCATGGGGTCCCCCTCAAAATCCTTACCAGACCCTTCAGGTCTGGGGTCCCCCTCAAAATCCATACCAGACCCTTCAGGTCCCTTTTCTTGGATATTAATTGGAACCCCGCGCCAAAATAAAAAAAATGGCGTGGGGTCCCCCCAAAAATCCATACCAGATCCTTGTCCGAGCACGCAACCTAGCAGGCCACAGGAAAACAGGGGGGGACAAGAGAGCAGCCCCCATCCTGAACTGTACCAGGCCACATGCCCTCAACATTGACTTTGTATGCTTGAATCAGGTAGGTAAATTATTAATAATAATCACAATTTATTCAAATTCAGGCTATATTGTCCAACCGACATGACAAGCAACATACAGGTAAATTATATGCTTATATTCAGAAAATTATTATAACGTATGTCCAGGTGGGTAGTGACCCCCATAACAGGGAAGAGAAAACAAGAAAAAAATTTTGAAAGAGAAAGAAGAAGAGAAAGAAGGGGAAAATGCGAAAATTTAAAGGAAAGGAAAGTGCACCAACACGTGAGGAATGAGGGGGAAGGACAGGATGGGAGTAGGGAAAAAAAAAAAGGATAAAGGGGAAGGGACCTGGAAGGGGGGGAGGTGAGGGAAAAGGGGACAAGTAGAAGAAACAAGAAGAAGAGGGAGAGGGGAAAGGTAAGGAAAATGAAGAGAAAGAGTAAGAAAAGGAATAAAGAAATGGAATAAAATCAGAGGGCTAGATAGGAGCAATAGGAGAGAAAAAGAGTGAAGGAATGATGTTCAATGTGAGCATTACTGAGAGTGAAGGGTAAGTGAGGAACAGAATAAATGCAAGGTGAACAAAATGTGAAGAGGAACAAACAAACACTGGTGATGGAAAATATAGTAAACGTTGTGAAGAATGAAAAGTGAATGGGACCAAGTGAAAAGTGAAAAAAGAGAAAAAAAGGGGGGGGGGGGGTTGGTGAAAAGGTGAAAGTGAGCAGTGAAATATGAATTGTAGACTGTGGTGCAAAGGACAATTAATGATACCCATAATTAAATTACCTTAGGGATGTAGAGCGTGTGGGCAACATGGTCCAGACTTAGAAAATATAAGGGAATAGCAAAGGTTACCTGTAACAAAGATGCTCCTCAGTGGATAGGTTTCCTGTTGGAATGGTGGGGATCAAATGAAGGATCCCATAGACTACTAACCACATTAAATATCAGATGGTTGGACATTGATTGCAGCTGAAATTGGCTGCAGGTGTGCACCAGCCACACCCATCCCACCCACCCATCCAGAGACAGTGCCGAGAGTGTCAGCACTCCACGTGTAGTACACCCGGCGTTCCAGAAGACCGACCATCCTGGCATCCACCATCATCACCGCCGCAATTACGTTGCGCCGTGATGTCAGGTGCACGCTCATTGTACGCACGCGGGCACGGCCGGGGCACCGGGATGATCCGGAATGCCGCTGGCAGGGGAAGTCACGTCCAAGAAGGTCCAGCCCTCTGGTGGACATGTGAGTAAAGCGCAGGGCACCCTACGCTTGTCTCCCCCTGCCAGGAAGAAACACAGTGGCACGGAGGATCCCCCCAAAAGTAGGCGGCAAGGCAGGGGAACCGGACCTGGGTGGGGAAAAGATGAAAACCACAGAGCAAGTTATCATATTACCAAAAAATAATAATAAATAATAAATGATAACAAACATGAAATATTCCTAAAATACAGTGTGGGAACCACATTGAGCTTTGATTGGCACCTTCCATCCATGGGATAAAAAATGTCAACACTTGCAGCAACCCACACTGTATTTATGTGGATTGAAATTTATTGAGCTGTTTGAAGTGTATTCAGGAAGTCCCCTAATTATCATCACCATGTCCATTCATAATGTAAGATGAAAAGTGTATATATATATAGATGTTACTTAACAATGTAAACTGAATACAGTAGGGAGAATGGAAATTTATCCAAAATGAAAGCATGTTTTAAAAATACACGGAGGGAAGGCATGGTATAAAATACAACCAATTAAACTATGACAGAACAGAAAGCAAATGTATCTACCACAATAAGGACATATTTAGTGTGTTTTGCCTGAGGAAAAACCTCGCAGAAAAGAGGCAAAGGAGACTGATTCATTGAGTCCAGGGGGTGACGTGGCCTGTAACTGGAAAATCCATTTTTGCTCCCTCTGGAGTAGGACTTTGTTCCAGTTGCCCCCCCCCATCCGGTATCTGTGCTCTGTGAAGTGCTGTAAAAGTGACACTGGGCACCCTATAGTTGTGATCGAAAACAACATGTCTCCCAATTGGGAGATATCAATTCCCAATTTCCATGCTGTAAACATGCTTGGATATTCGTCGCCAAAACGCTTGTTCGGTTTTGCCGATGTAATAGACACCACAATTGCACTCCATGAAGTATACCACCCCGCGGGTCTGGCAATTCACGAAGTGCGACAGTTTAAAGATTTCTCCATTGGGGAGACAAAATGTTTTGGCCTTCCTAATAAGTGGGCAGAATGTACAGTGACCACAAGGAAATGAGCCAGGAGTATGACAATGTTTGAATCTTTTTTGCTCATCTTTGAAATCGCTTTGAACAAGCATATCTTTGAGGGAAGTGGCCCTCCTAAAGGTTATTGATGGTTGTTTTGGAAGAAGAGTTTTTAATTTGGGGTCGTCTGTTAGAATGCTCCAATGCTTTTGCAAGATAATTTTAATGGTTACATGTTGGCGTGAAAAACGCATAATGATACGAGTAAGATTCGAAGCAGTGGAGTCAGGAGATTGGGGTTTATGAACCGAGATTGTGTCATTGTTTTGTTGTATGCCTTCTTTAGGCATGATCTACTGTAACCACGTGACAAAAGGCGGCTCTGAAGGAGCCCGGCCTCTTCTTTAAAAAGCCCATCAGTAGAGCAATTGCGACGAAGTCGCAAATATTGCCCATAAGGGATCGAGTTTATGAGTGATGATGGATGAAAGCTTGCAGCATCAAGCGCCGTATTGCCAGCAGTAGGGATTACACATGAGTTCGAGTCGAACTCATGTTCGACTCGAACATTGGCTGTTCGCAAGTTTGCCGAACAGCGAACAATTTGGGGTGTTTGCGGCAAATTCAAATGCCGCGGAACACCCTTTAAAAGTCTATGGGAGAAATCAAAAGTGCTAATTTTAAAGGCTTATATGCAAGTTATTGTCATAAAAAGTGTTTGGGGACCTGGGTCCTGCCCCAGGGGACATGGATCAATGCAAAAAAAACTTTTAAAAACGTCCGTTTTTTCAGGAGCAGTGATTTTAATAATGCTTAAAGTCAAACAATAAAAGTGTAATGTTCCTTTAAATTTCGTAGCTGGGGGGTGTCTATAGTATGCCTGTAAAGGGGTGCATGTTTCCCGTGTTTAGAACAGTCTGACAGCAAAATGACATTTCAAAGGAAAAAAGCCATTTAAAACTACTCGCGGCTATTGCATTGCCGGTACGACAATACACATAGAAGTTCATTGATAAAAACGGCATGGGAATTCCCTACAGGGGAACCCCGAACCAAAATTTAAAAAAAAATGACGTGGGGGCCCCCCTAAATTCCATACCAGGCCCTTCAGGTCTGGTATGGATATTAAGGGGAACCCCGCACCAAAAAAAAAAAAAAACGGCATGAGGTCCCCCCAAAGATCCATACCAGACCCTTATCCGAGCATGCAACCTGGCAGGCCATAGGAAAAGAGGGGGGACGAGAGAGCGCCCCCCTCCTGAACCGTACCAGGCCACATGCCCTCAACATTGGGAGGGTGCTTTGGGGTAGCCCCCCAAAACACCTTGTCCCCATGTTGATGAGGACAAGGGCCTCATCCCCACAACCCTGGCCGGTGGTTGTGGGGGTCTGCGGGCAGGGGGCTTATCGGAATCTGGAAGCCCCCTTTAACAAGGGGACCCCCAGATCCCGGCCCCCCCTGTGTGAAATGGTAAGGGGGTACAAAAGTACCATTTCACTAAAAAACTGTCAAAAATGTAAAAAATGACAAGAGACAGTTTTTGACAATTCCTTTATTTAAATGCTTCTTCTTTCTTCTATCTTCCTTCATCTTCTTCTTCTGGTTCTTCTGACTCTTCTGGTTCTTCCTCCGGCGTTCTCGTCCAGCATCTCCTCCACAGCATCTTCTATCTTCTTCTCCTCGGGCCGCTCCGCACCCATGGCATGGGGGGAGGCTCCCGCTCTTCTCTTCATCTTCTTCTCTTCTTCTTCTCTTCTTCATCTTCTTCTTCATCTTCTTCTTTTCTTCTCTTCTTCTCTTCTTCATCTTCTTCTCCAGGCCGCTCCGCATTCATGCTGGCATGGAGGGAGGCTCCCGCTGTGTGAAGGTGTCTCCTCTTCTGACGGTTCTTAAATAACGGGGCGGGGCCACCCGGTGACCCCACCCCCTCTGACGCACGGGACATGACGGGACTTCCCTGTGGCATTCCCCATGACGTCACAGGGAAGTCCCGTCAAGTCACCGTGCGTCAGAGGGGGGGCGGGGTCACCGGGTGGCCCCGCCCCCCGTTATTTAAGAACCGTCAGACAAGGAGACGCCGTCACACAGCGAGAGCCTCCCTCCATGCCAGCATGGATGCGGAGCGGCCCGGAGAAGAAAATGAAGAAGAGAAGAAGATGAAGCAGAGAAGAAGATGAAGAAGAAGATGAAGAAGATGAAGAGAAGAGCGGAAGCCTCCCCCCCTGCCATGGGTGTGGAGCGGCCCGAGGAGAAGAAGATAGAAGATGCTGCGGAGGAGATGCTGGACGAGAACGCCGGAGGATGAACCAGAAGAGCCAGAAGAACCAGAAGAAGAAGAAGAAGATGAAGGAAGATAGAAGAAAGAAGAAGCATTTAAATAAAGGAATTGTCAAAAACTGTCTCTTGTCATTTTTAACATTTTTGACAGTTTTTTAGTGAAATGGTAGGGGAAAAGTACCCCCTTACCATTTCACACAGGGGGGGCCAGGATCTGGGGGTCCCCTTGTTAAAGGGGGCTTCCAGATTCCGATAAGCCCCCCGCCCGCAGACCCCCACAACCACCGGCCAGAGTTGTGGGGATGAGGCCCATGTCCTCATCAACATGGGGACAAGGTGTTTTGGGGGGCTACCCCAAAGCACCCTCCCAATGTTGAGGGCATGTGGCCTGGTATGGTTCAGGAGGGGGGGCACTCTCTCGTCCCCCCTCTTTTCCTGGGCCTGCCAGGTTGCGTGCTTGGATAAGGGTCTGGTATGGATTTTTGGGGGGACACCACGCCGTTTTTTTTTTGGCGCGGGGTTCCCCTTAAAATCCATACCAGACCTGAAGGGTCTGATATGGAATTTAGGGGGACCCCCACGTCATTTTTTTTTTAAATTTTGGCTGGGGTTCCCCTTAATATCCATACCAGACCTGAAGGGCCTGGTATGGAATTTAGGGGGACCCCCACGTCATTTTTTTTTTATTTTGGTTCGGGGTTCCCCTGTGGGGAATTCCCATGCCGTTTTTATAAAAGAATATAGTGTAGAGCTATGTGTATATGTAAACAGTGAATCCATTCTTCCTTTACAGAACTGAAAAAACAGTATTGAAACACTAGGTGATGCAAATTAACATTAGGAAGTGACTACAGTGAGTAAATGATGTGAATCAATAACATAAAATTAAACAATGAATCTAAAAAAACATACATATGTGGCAAATCTAATAATATAGTCCATAAAAAATTGACAAATTATATTGGTGGTGAATAGTGGAATAGAAAACCACCACCAAAAAAGTCCATAAGAGTTAAGTGCTTAAAAAAATGAACAAACTCCCAGGGTTTCCTCATAAACAGAATTATTCACTTCTGTCAGATGAATAAGTAAGAAATCACAGATGGGTGGAAGATCTAAATAAGTGGCAGGACCATCACCGGAGCTTTAAAAGAGGCTTACCAGAATTAAATGACTTGGAAAGACATACGTCTTACAAGTCTGAGAAAGCTTAGTGACCACCAGGTCTGGCGAGATGAATTGTCAAATTATCCTAAGCTTCCAAAAGGGGGGGAGGGGTCTCACCACAGCTGGATTCCTCCCATTGTAGAGATACAGTCCATGATTTCTCCTCCTTCAGCCCTGGACCATTTGGCTGGCCAAAAACCAGAGCACTTTTTGCGATTCGGCACTGTGTCGCTTTAACTGACAATTGCGCGGTCGTGCGACGTGGCTCCGAAACAATATCAACGTCCTTTTTTTCCCCACAAATAGAGCTTGCTTTTGGTGGTATTTGATCACCTCGGCGATTTTTAGTTTTTGCGCTGGGAGAATAATTGACCAGTCAGGATTTCCCAAATCCTGACTGGTCAATTATTCTCCCAGCGCAAAAACTAAAAATCGCAGAGGTGATCAAATTAGGATTCGTATTTGCAGGAGGGAATTTAATTGAGGCCTTCTTGAACAAATTAGCAGGGTTGTAAGGTGGAAATTCAATGTCACGCAACAGAGTATCTAAGTCGATTTGATCTACAAGATTAATCATATTATTCTCTTGATATAAAAGAGTCAGGTCTCGTAAGGCCTTAAATTCCTGCATGCTATACAATGACCAGTCCGTGGTGTCCTCCTGGGAATCGTGCTTTGCATGCAGGTACTTCAAGAGTGGTCTGCGTGCAAAGAGCTGTATGTCTGTGATGACTTCGAAAGCATCAAAATTCTGTTATGGACAAAAAGTCAGTCCTCAAGACAGAATTCGTATTTCAGCTGGAGATAGCTTGTAAGAAGATAAATTGATCACACTTATGCCCCGTACACACGGTCGGATTTTCCGATGGAAAATGTGTGATAGGACCTTGTTGTCAGAAATTCCAACCATGTGTAGGCTCCATCACACATTTTCCATTGGATTTTCCGACACACAAAGTTTGAGAGCAGGATATAAAATTTTCCGACAACAAAATCCATTGTTGGAAATTCCGATCGTGTGTACACAAATCCGATGGACAAAGTGCCACGCATGCTCAGAATAAATAAAGAGATGAAAGCTATTGGCCACTGCCCCGTTTATAGTCCCAACGTACGTGTTTTACGTTACCGCGTTTAGAACGATCGGATTTTCCGACAACTTTGTGTGACCGTGTGTATGCAAGACAAGTTTGAGCCAACATCTGTTGGAAAAAATCCTAGGATTTTGTTGTTGGAATGTCCGATCAATGTCCGACCGTGTGTACAGTGCATTAGGAGGTTGGTGGTATCCGTGCAACAAATGGATCCATACCCTTGCCTACTCTGTTTACTTGTGGGGAACAGAGTCCCCGTGCAGGGTTTAAAGGTTTTGTCACGGTTGGTGTAGATTGACCCGAAGATAGGGTCAAGTGGGGATTTGGAGTTAAATCGTGTAGAGAATGATTAGATTCATACAATCCGGGGGTGAGCGTCCGATCCAAATCCACAGACGGATCCATATCTGCAGACGGACATGCGTCCCCAGATGGAGAGCGGACATCTTGAGAACAGATGTCCACTATGCGTTTTTTGTTTTCTTGTTAAGTTGAACCTCTATTGACACAATCTCTTTTTTGTTTGCCCTGACCTTGACCACGCTGGGGAGCAACATGATTCTGCCCAGGGTGGAGAGAAGGCTTGGATTTGGATTTAATGATTTTGGATTTATTTAGTTGTTATTTAGTTGATCTAGAGATGGATGATTCTTCCCAGATGGCACTGGATAGACATTCCATCGATAGGCACGCCCCTCCAAAAATGCCGTTTTGTCACGTAGGAATTGTGTTTCCTTGGTTTGTAGGATGCCCTGATTGAACGAGGATAGGGCATTCTTTAAGTTGGTCTGTAGTTGCACAAACATAGCATGTTTATAAGGAACTAGTGCCAATTCCAGATCAGCAATGACTTTGTCCAAAATTGTAATCTGTTTGCTATACTCCCTGGAGAGGATAGCCATTCTCTCCATGGAGCAGAGCCTCAAATTATTTTCCCACTTGACTTTACATTCACTACTTATTGAGTCTATATTTGGAAATATTTGAACACATAGTCCAAAAGGACTAATCTGTGCCTCAGTATATTTTTTAAAAGTTTTGATATGCCAAAAAAGGGCCGATTTCTTTTCCAATACTTTAGTAAGTTTCTGAAACATGGAAGAAACAGATAATCCTATCTGTTCCCCTTGTGCAAAAGTTGTTTCATAGTCTTGCATCAAAGCAGCCCATTCGTCACCCTCATTGTGTATAGATGTGATATGCAATTCTAAAGTGGTTAAGACAAAAAGAGGGGACAACTCTACAAATCAACAAAATTAAAGCTCACAGCTCATGTCTTGGCTCAAGTGTCAAAGTGGGGCAAGGGGTGTTTAACCACCCAATATACAATAGAACAAGGGAGCACCTGAGAAAAGAGAGTTGCTGCACACCTCAAATCGATCAAAGAAAAGGGAAAAAACTGGGTTTTCTAGGCAGCAGAGGATGTAAAAGAGTGACACTCAGTTAAAAATAATGGTTTTTATTAGAACATATTAACAATAAAGTAAAAACATGAGCTGTGGTACAGGAGATACAAAAGCATATGTAAAAAACAGACTATTCGGGACATATGTAAAATACCACGCACAAAATGTAACCCTCACAACATATCTCCTGATGAGAATGAGGCTCTTAAGCGGCTGAGAAAAAAATCCTACAATTGTCATAAAACCCTTGGACAAGGGTGGCAATGTGGTCATTATGGACAACCAAAACTACATAACTATGTGTTTAAACATTCTTAAGAATTGAGATTTGTATAAACAGATTTCCATCTTGAATATCAATCAATACAACCTAGCTTTCTACCAAATGGTAGATCAAGCGTTCTCTAATGGCACAATTACTAAGGACATATACAACTTTATCCGCACGAAACATCCGAAAGTAGCTACCTTTTATAGCCTACCCTAAATTCACAAGAACCCGGCTGACCCACCCGGTCGCCCCATTGTCTCCAGAAATGGGGCTATATCCGAGAATCTCAGCCGGGTTATTGATGCTCATCTTCAGCCTCTTGCCCACTAATTGCCATCCTATGTCAAAGGCACGATACATTTCTTACGAATCATTGATGATCTTGTCATTTCGGACCACTCCATCCTTGTCACTATTGATGTTGAAGCCCTTTATAGCAGCATTCCCCATACACTGGGGTTAGCTGCTGTGCAAAAAGCTCTTCAACTAGGTCTTCACTATGACTCAGCAACAAATGGATTCATTCTGACTGGTTTGCGATACATTTTGTACCATAAAGTTTTCAGCTTCGACAAATCCCACTACCTCCAGGTGCAGGGCGTGGCAATGGGGACATGTTGTGCCCCCTCAAACGCCAACCTGTACCTGGGGGAGTGGGAGAAGTCCCTCCTAGGTGACAAGGGACTCGTCAAGTACACTAGCCACATTACCAGGTGGCTATGGTATATCGACGACATCTTCGTCGTGTGGGAGGGACCGGAGGCTAAACTTATTGAATTTTTCAATTTAATTAATGGAAATGACTATGGCTTAAAATTCACTATGACTCATAGCCATGTGAGTGTTACCTTTTTGAATGTTTGGGTCAAAACCACTTCTGACAACAAGCTGCTTAGCACCCTGTTCCGCAGAAGTACTGCTGGCAATACGGTGCTTGATGCTGCAAGCTTTCATTCATCATCACTCATAAATTCAATCCCTTATGGGCAATACTTTGTCGCAATTGCTCTACTGATGCGCTTTTTAAAGAAGAGGCCGGGCTCCTTCAGAGCCACCTTTTGTCATGTGGTTACAGTAGATCATGCCTAAAGAAGGCATACAACAAAACAATGACACAATCTCGGTCCACTTTGTTGCATAAACCCCAATCTCTCGACTCCACTACTTTGAATCTTACTCGCATCATTATGCGTTTTTCACGCCAACATGTAACCATTAAAAATATCTTGCAAAAGCATTGGAGCATTCTAACAGACGACCCCAAATTAAAAACTCTTCTTCCAAAACAACCATCAATAACCTTTAGGAGGGCCACTTCCCTCAAAGATATGCTTGTTCACAGCGAATTCAAAGATGAGCAAAAAAGATTTAAACATTGTCATACCCCTGGCTCATTTCCTTGTGGTCACTGTACATTCTGCCCACTTATTACGAAGGCCAAAACATTTCACCTCCCCAATGGCAAAATCTTTAAACCGTTGCACTTCATGAATTGCCAGACAGGCGGGGTGGTATACTTCATGGAGTGCGAATGTGGTGCCTATTACATCGGCAAAACCAAACAAGAGTTTTGGCGACGAATGTCCAAGCATGTTTACAGTATGGAAATTGGGAATCGATATCTCCCAATTGGGAGACATGTTGTTTTCGATCACAACTATAGGGTGCCCAATGTCACTTTTACAGCACTTCACAGAGCACAGATACCGGATGGGGGCAACTGGAACAAAGTCCTACTCCAGAGGGAGCAAAAAAGGATTTTCCAGTTACAGGCCACGTCACCCCCTGGACTCAATGAATCAGTCTCCTTTGCCCCTTTTCTGCGAGGTGAGACACACTAAATATGTCCTTATTGTGGTAGATACATTTGCTTTCTGTTCTGTCATAATTTACTTGGTTGTATTTTATACCATGCCTCCCCAAACATGCTTTCATTTTGGATAAATTTCCATTCTTCCTACTGTATTCATTTATATTGTTAAGTAACATCTATATATATACACTTTTCATCTTACATTATGACATGGTGATGATAATTAGGAGACTTCCTGAATACACTTCAAACAGCTCTCAGCTCTAATAAATTTCAATCCACATAAATACAGTGTGGGTTGCTGCAAGTGTTGACATTTTTTATCCCATGGATGGAAGGTGCCAATCAAAGCACAATGTGGGTCCCACACTGTATTTTAGGGATATTTCATGTTTGTTATTATTTATTATTTATTATTATTTTATGCTAACACGATAACTTGCTCTGTGGTTTTCATCTTTTACCCGCCCAGGTCCGGTTCCCCTGCCTTGCCGCCTACTTTTGGGGGGATCCTCTGTGCCACTGTGTTTCTTCCTGGCAGGGGGAGACAAGCGTAGGGCGCCCTGTACTTTACTCACACGTCCACCAGAGGGCTGGACCTTCTTGAACATGACTCCTCCTGCCAGCGGCGTTCTGGATCATCCCTGGCACCGCGGCCGTGCCCGCGCGCACGCACTGAGCGCATGCATGTGTGTGACATCACGGTGCCATGCAATAGCGGTGGTGATGACGACGGATGCCGGGATAGTCGGTCTTCCGGAACACCGGGTGTACTACACGTGGAGTGCCGACACTCTCGCATTAGCTCTAGATGGGTGGGTGGGATGGGGGTGGCCGGTGCTCACCTGCAGCCAATTTCAGCTGCAATCAACGTCCAACCACTGATATTTGATGTGGTTATTATCTATGGGATCCTTCATTTGGTCCCCACTAGGGATGAGCCAAACACCCCCCTGTTCGGTTCGCACCAGAACATGCGAACAGGAAAAAAGTTCGTTCGAACACGTGAACACCGTTAAAGTCTATGGGACACGAACATGAATAATCAAAAGTGCTAATTTTAAAGGCTAATATGCAAGTTATTGTCATAAAAAGTGTTTGGGGACCTGGGTCCTGCCCCAGGGGACATGGATCAATGCAAAAAAAAGTTTTAAAAACGGCCGTTTTTTCAGGAGCAGTGATTTTAATAATGCTTAAATTCAAACAATAAAAGTGTAATATCCCTTTAAATTTCGTACCTGGGGGGTGTCTATAGTATGCCTGTAAAGGGGCGCATGTTTCCTGTGTTTAGAACAGTCTGACAGCAAAATGACATTTTGAAGGAAAAAACTCATTTAAAACTACCCGCGGCTATTGCATTGCCGACAATACACATAGAAGTTCATTGATAAAAACGGCATGGGAATTCCCCAAAGGGGAACCCCGAACCAAAATTTAAAAAAAAAATGACGTGGGAGTCCCCCTAAATTCCATACCAGGCCCTTCAGGTCTGGTATGGATATTAAGGGGAACCCCGGCCAAAATTTAAAAAAAAAAATGACGTGAGGTTCCCCCTAAATTCCATACCAGACCCTTCAGGTCTGGTATGGATTTTAAGGGGAACCCCGCGCCAAAAAAAAAAAAAAAAACGGCGTGGGGTCCCCCCAAAAATCCATACCAGACCCTTATCCGAGCACGCAACCTGGCAGGCCGCAGGAAAAGAGGGGGGGACGAGAGTGCGCCCCCCCTCCTGAACCGTACCAGGCCACATGCCCTCAACATTGGGAGGGTGCTTTGGGGTAGCCCCCCAAAACAACTTGTCCCCATGTTGATGAGGACAAGGGCCTCATCCCCACAACCCTGGCCGGTGGTTGTGGGGGTCTGCGGGCGGGGGGCTTATCGGAATCTGGAAGCCCCCTTTAACAAGGGGACCCCCAGATTCCGACCCCCCCCTGTGTGAAATGGTAAGGGGGTACAAAAGTACCCCTACCATTTCACTAAAAAACTGTCAATAATGTTAAAAATGACAAGAGACAGTTTTTGACAATTCCTTTATTTAAATACTTCTTCTTTCTTCTATCTTCCTTCATCTTCTGGTTCTTCTGGTTCTTCTGGCTCTTCTGGTTCTTCCTCCGGCGTTCTCGTTAAGCATCTCCTCCGCGGCGTCTTCTATCTTCTTCTCCTCGGGCCGCTCCGCACCCATGGCATGGGGGGGAAGCTCCCGCTCTTCTCTTCATCTTCTTCATCTTCTTCTCTTCTTCTTTTCTTCTCTTCTTCTCTTCTTCTCTTCTTCATTTTCTTCTCCGGGCCGTTCCGCACCCATGCTGGCATGGAGGGAGGCTCCCGCTGTGTGACGGCGCTCCTCGTCTGACAGTTCTTAAATAATGGGGGGCGGGGCCTCCCGGTGACCCCGCCCCCCTCTGACGCATGGGACATGACGCGTCAGAGGGGGGCAGGGTCACCGGGTGGCCCCGCCCCCCGTTATTTGAGAACTGTCAGACGAGGAGCGCCGTCACACAGCGGGAGCCTCCCTCCATGCCAGCATGGGTGCGGAGCGGCCCGGAGAAGAAAATGAAGAAGAGAAGAAAAGAAGAAGAGAAGAAGAGAAGAAGATGAAGAAGAAGAGAAGAGCGGGAGCCTCCCCCCATGCCATTGGTGCGGAGCGGCCCGAGGAGAAGAAGATAGAAGACGCCCCGGAGGAGATGCTGGACGAGAACGCCGGAGGAAGAACCAGAAGAGCCAGAAGAACCAGAAGAACCAGAAGATGAAGGAAGATAGAAGAAAGAAGAAGTATTTAAATAAAGGAATTGTCAAAAACTGTCTCTTGTCATTTTTAACATTTTTGACAGTTTTTTAGTGAAATGGTAGGGGTACACTTGTACCCCCTTACCATTTCACACAGGGGGGGCCGGGATCTGGGGGTCCCCTTGTTAAAGGGGGCTTCCAGATTCCGATAAGCCCCCCGCCCGCAGACCCCCACAACCACCGGCCAGGGTTGTGGGGATGAGGCCCTTGTCCTCATCAACATGGGGACAAGGTGTTTTGGGGGGCTACCCCAAAGCACCCTCCCAATGTTGAGGGCATGTGGCCTGGTACGGTTCAGGAGGGGGGGTGCACTCTCGTCCCCCCCTCTTTTCCTGCGGCCTGCCAGGTTGCGTGCTCGGATAAGGGTCTGGTATGGATTTTTGGGGGGACCCCACGCCGTTTTTTTTTTTTTTTGGCGCGGGGTTCCCCTTAAAATCCATACCAGACCTCTGGTATGGAATTTAGGGGGAACCCCACGTCATTTTTTTTTTTAAATTTTGGCCGGGGTTCCCCTTAATATCCATACCAGACCTGAAGGGCCTGGTATGGAATTTAGGGGGACTCCCACGTCATTTTTTTTTTTAAACTTTGGTTCGGGGTTCCCCTTTGGGGAATTCCCATGCCGTTTTTATCAATGAACTTCTATGTGTATTGTCGGCAATGCATTAATAGCCGCGGGTAGTTTTAAATGAGTTTTTTCCTTCAAAATGTCATTTTGCTGTCAGACTGTTCTAAACACAGGAAACATGCGCCCCTTTACAGGCATACTATAGACACCCCCCAGGTACGAAATTTAAAGGGATATCACACTTTTATTGTTTGACTTTAAGCATTATTAAAATCACTGCTCCTGAAAAAACGGCCGTTTTTAAAACTTTTTTTTGCATTGATCCATGTCCCCTGGGGCAGGACCTGGGTCCCCAAACACTTTTTATGACAATAACTTGCATATTAGCCTTTAAAATTAGCACTTTTGATTTCTCCCATAGACTTTTAAAGGGTGTTCCGCAGCATTCGAATTTGCCGCGAACACCCCAAATTGTTCGCTGTTCGGCGAACTTGCGAACAGCCAATGTTCGAGTCGAACATGAGTTCGACTCGAACTCGAAGCTCATCCCTAGTCCCCACCATTCCAACAGGAAACCTATCCACTGAGGAGCATCTTTGTTACAGGTAACCTTTGCTATTCCCTTATATTTTCTAAGTCTGGACCATTTTGCTTATCTATGCATCTATGGTCCGTATATAACATATATTTTTTCCCTTTTCAACACCTGATAGGAATATAAATATTTTAATAATTTTATTTTAGATTTGGCTTTTTTTGCCTTCTATAATTGATTCTGAGCAACTACAAATATTGTCTCTCCTATACTGCTACATTGCCCACACGCTCTACATCCCTAAGGTAATTTAATTATGGGTATCATTAATTGTCCTTTGCACCACAGTCTACAATTCATATTTCACTGCTCACTTTCACCTTTTCACCTCAGCCCCCCACTTTTTTCTCTTTTTTCACTTTTCACTTGGTCCCTTTCACTTTTCACAACGTTTACTATATTTTCCATTACCAGTGTTTGTTTGTTTGTTCCTCTTCACGTTTTGTTCACCTTTTCATTTTTTCTGTTCCTCACTTACCCTTCACTCTCAGTAATGCTCACATTGCACATAATTCCTTCACTCTTTTTCTCTCCTATTGTTCCTATCTAGCCCTCCTATTTTATTCCATTTCTTTCTTCTTCTTCCTTTTCTTATTCTTTCTCTTCATTTTCCTTACCTTTCCCCTCTCCCTCTTCTTCTTGTTTCTTCTCCTTGTCCCCTTTTCCCTCACCTCCCTTCCTTCCAGGTCCTTTCCCCTTTATCCTTTTTTTTTCCCTACTCCCATCCTGTCTTTCCCCCTCATTCCTCATGTGTCGGTTCGCTTTCCTTTCCTTTAAATTTTCGCATTTTCCCCTTCTTTCTCTTCTTCTTCTTTCTTTCAATAATTTTTTCTTGTTTTCTCTTCCCTGTTATGGGGGTCACTACCCACCTGGACATACGTTATAATAATTTTCTGAATATAAGCATATAATTTACCTGTATGTTGCTTGTCATGAAGGTTGGACAAAATAGCCTGAATTTGATTAAATTGTGATTATTATTAATAATTTACCTACCCAATTCAAGCATACAAAGTCATGATTACATTTTAGTTATACATTATTACAAGCACTGATGAGTGCTGTTGCTTGATATATAGGTTGCGTGTCCTGCCGGCCCACATGCTCCTACCAATTACAGGGCTTTTTACACAAGTGTAGTCCATCGTAAGTTGCGCAGCTGTGCGCAGCCTTCCCCCCCTTGTGGTGTCAGCGTTCTGGGGAGACCGGGCCAAGATCAGGTGGTGGAAACTTTTTGAATACTTCAGATTCAGGAGAAATGGCTACACACATGTGATTGGTAACTATACTTCAAATTGTTTTGTATCCTTATATTTATCATACACAATTATGCACATTTGTACTCATGTATATTTTATGCATGCAATTTTTTCTACAGTGCATACATATCCTCTGAAGAAGACCCAATGGGGTCAAAACGCATCAGTCCTTGTCCAAGCACTTGACCATTTGTACAATTGTGTGTAGTTATACATGCGTTTTTATGCTTTTGTATCTCCTGTACCACAGCTCAGGTTTTTACTTTATTGTCAATATGTTCTAATAAAAAACATTATTTTTAACTGAGTGTCACCCTTTTACATCCTCTGCTGCCTAGAAAACCCTGTTTTTTCCTGGGGGACAATTCCCTTTTCTTTGATCGATTTGGGGTGTGCAGCAACTCTCTTTTCTCAGGTGCTCCCTTGTTCCCCTTAATATCCATACTAGACCTGAAGCGCCTTGTATGGAATTTGGGGAGACCCCACACATTTTTTTTTAAATTTTGGTTTGGGGTTCCCCTTAATATTCATACCAGACCTGAAGACAATTCATTATAGCCGCGAGTACTTTTAAATTACTTTTTTTCCTTTAGAAATGTCATTTTGCTCTCGGACTGTTCTAAACACGGGAAACATGCACCACTTTACAGGCATACTATAGACACCCCCCCAGGTATGAAATTTAAAGGAATATTTCACTTTTATTGTTTCACTTTAAGCATTATTATAATCACTGCTCCTGAAAAAATGGTCGTTTTTAAAACTTTTTTTTGCATTGATACATGTCCCTTGGAGCAGGACCCAGGTCCCCAAACACTTTATGACAATAACTTGCATATAAGCCTTTAAAATTAGCACTTTTGATTTTTCATGTTCGTGTCCCATAGACTTTAACAGTGTTCGCGTGTTCAAACAAATTTTTTGCCTGTTCGCATGTTCTGCTGTGAACTGAACTTGGGGGTGTTCAGCTCATCCCTAGTCATGATGCAGCGAGACAGGGAGTAAGTACCCCCATATCCAGAACACTCGTGTTTGAATAGACAGGAAGGTCCGAATCTACAGGAGCCCTATTTGAACTGCCAACAGTAACCAATTTTCTTGTTGGCCTGGGGTTCCGAGGTTGAAGAACCACCGCCCCCTCCCCGAAAAAATGGCGTTCCTGCCCTCACCGAAGTCATCAACTGCATCCAGAGGCTAATGTCCCAGTGGTCCCACCGGATGGATGGCCGTATTGCTTTACGCTTAGGAAATTGTTCTCATAATGTAACCAGGCCACGCCACCATAAACCCTATGTGCTTCTCCAATAGCATCTAAATAATTAAAAAGCACCAAACAATTGTCCGGCACCTTTTCACCAATAACGCTTGCTAAAATCGCGAACGCCTGTAACCAATTGGAGAAAGTACGTGGTATCATCCTGTAGCGGCGTTTTTCTTCATCCGCCTTCTTACTGACGTTGGCCTTGACCCGATACAAATTAAACTTCTCTAACGGGAGCAAGGAAAAGATTTCCATGTACTCCCCTTTCCAAATTTTTTCACACACCTCTGACTTAAGGTGGGTGCCCAGAGGTCCCTGGAAGCTAACATACAGTATACCTCCCTCCTAGCCGAATCTGCCAGTCACACTTTGTCCACTTCCTTTTCCCCTGCCGGCGTGTTGCCAGCCAAGCCATGCTGCAGTGTGTGTCTCCACCTTCCAACTGCGTACCTGCAGCTGCCAATGCCACCCTGGTGGGCAAAGGCTCACGTATCTCTTCCTGCATACTATGCTATGAATCCCACGCCACAACTGGCCGTGGGTCCCGCGGCGTCCCGGGAATCCAAACGCTGAAGCAGATCTTTCAAACCAAATAAAACCTCCCTAACACCACCCATATCTCCAGGACCCACACCCCCTGGCCTATCACCACAGACCCCACAGAGTTAGAGGAAGAACATAAAACAGAGGACAGATTAGAGCACTTACCAGACTGGGCAGGGCCAGGAACCCCTCCAGCTTCAGATCAGGGCACCCCACTGGCCCCTGGAGCTCACCATCCTCAGAGCCAATCACCTCTCCCTCAGATCTGTCCTCCATAGACTGCACAGGGGAACCCTGCCAGCTGTCCTCCTCCTCCGAGCTTGCCTCTGGTACAGTCAGAGTTGCTGGCTGCCTGCCAAATCTTCTTTGCACAGAGTGCTGTGCAGCTCTCCCAGGCCGAACTGTAACTTCATGGTCGCCGCCCACTCCTGACATCATCCGAAGGTCCTGGTAGAGCAGTACTGAGGCCGCCACCACCCCTGCTGCCGGCCGGACCCCACTGCCCCCTCTGGGAAGATACGCCTGCCTGTTGTCCTCGCTCTTCCACACCAGATGACATTCCACAGGCCGCACCTGGGGACAGGCCAGCGCCTGTAGCTGTTCTCCTCCCACACTGAGCTGGCACCACGGCAGGGACCTCGCCACATGTGCCAGCCGACTGGTCCTGTGTCCTCCTGACGCTGGAAGAGAGACAAGTGGATGGCTGGTGAGTGTCTCTCTCCCATGGGCGCTGCCGATGATGGGGATTCCTCCCAGGATCACCCCTCCCAGCAGGCGACTGCTGGGAAGGGAGTCCTGAAGGGTCCAAATTTGGGCTCCCTGGGAGGCGCTGGGCCCTAGTTTCAGTCTCTGGGCTGGCACGCCCCGGAAGCCTAGACCTCCGAGCACGTGCCCTGGGAGCAGGCTCTGTACACGGTTGTACCTGGCCATCCAATCACATACGTAAGAAACTCCCACCTATCTCTAAGGCACATTAACCCTGCACTGTCTGGTTCCCCTTCCACCCTGTCATGCCAGCCCTGGGCTTTATTTGAAATTCCTATCTCAGGGCCTTCCTTTCTGATAATGAACTCACAAATAATGAAAGCAAACCCTGCAAAAAAAAACCAAATCAATCCATCTAAAAGTGCCACACACACAAAAGGGACCTTCAATATCACAGGGTCATACAACTGCACCTCCAGTAATATTGTGTACCTCATCCAATGAAAAAGATGTACAGTTAATAATAAAGTTTGTGCAAAAATAGTCCATACATGAGACTGTATTGTCTCAAACAAGGAAGGCTGAATATATCCTGATGTGAAATCTTCAAAACTTTCACCACACAGCATGCACTCAGTGTTTCCACTCCCCTTTGGTTAAACACTCACCGAATGGCAATGCCTTGCACTCTCATGCTCAGCAAAACAGCATCACACCTTACAGGGTTAAATATCCACTAATATCCAGACGTGACAACCGATATCATGGATTCTCCATATATAATGAAACAAAGTGCTCCAATAGTGCAGTATCGTTGTAAAAAGTTTATTCAATGAAAACAGCTTCAAACATTGCACTCACATAAGCTCAAATCAACGAAGCCTAGAGGCATTAACTTGCATCAGCAAGTACTGGTGTAATGTGGTCTCAGCGGACACAGCATAGGTGAACTGAATCTCATCAGCATATAGCTAGTTGCCTTACAGCCATATCCTGACATTTCATCATAACGACTTACTCATGTGATTCTATGGCAATTCCATGAATAAGTCGTTATGACGAAATGTCAGGATGTGGCTGTACAGCAACCAGTTTTTTATGCTTGATGCTATACTGGAAGTGACGATTAGAGGATCGTGATCGTTCACTGGTGAGATTCAGTTCACTTATGCTGTGTCTGCTGAGACCACATTACACCGGTACTTGCTGCTGCAATTTTTATGTAGATTCTTTCAACAAGTTTTTAGAATTTGCAATATGAAGGCGTTTTCTTTGTAAAATGTTATTTGGCATACTAAAATTTATTTAACAGATGTTTCATCATGTATTGTGAGGATGTTAGTATGTCTTTGTATACCATATGGTAAAATAATGCAGTACATCTGTAGGCATTGTTAAAGAGGGGCTTAGTGGGCAATAGACTGTTAACACATGAACAGGAGAATTGTGTTGGTTGTTATAGGGTTTTATTCATGAAAATGTATTAAGAAAATGTAAACAAAGTATTTAAATGTATTGGTTTGATCTGGACTCTTTTATAAAGAACTTTTATGCACACTCTCCAATGATCTTCATGGTGTAAATATGCAACTATTAAATTTATTAAATATATGAACAATTTTTTATAGTATCTCATAAAGCTACACTAATTGATTTAAAATAGTGTCTAATGGAAAAAATCTCCAACTGTGAAGCAATTATATTGCTGCTGAATGCTTCATTGCTTGTGTGTAGCCTACCCTGTTGTAAAGTACATATGTACAAAATGGATTAAAATTATTTCCATTACAGAGATAAGACAGATGTTACTGCTCCAATGTTAAAAATTGGAGACATACATAATACACCCATATCCTCTTCCTGATACTTTTGCAGACATATTTCTCTTTCATGTGGCTGTAAGTGTTTAAGAAATTACGCTGTGACTAAAAATAGTACAATTTTTCAGATAAAAATCTCCAAATATTATATAAACAAGTATTACTGATCATAATAATAATCATAATAAAAATTATTATTATTAGTAGTAGTAGTAGCAGCAGTAGAAGTCATATTATTATTATTATTATTATTATTATGCAAATGACGATCAAAACAAATACAGTTGTACAGAATACTGTTTTGCAATATGTGTCTCTGGATTTTTCTTTTAAAAATGCACCTAACAGTACAAGTGATTTGTAATGGAAGCTTCTGAAATTCACATACCAAGGATGATATGAAGAAACTGTATTGATAGAAATTATGCATGTTATTGGTGACCTATTTTTCAAGGTGCAGTCTCCAAGGCTCTCATTATGATCCTTGCTTGATTACCCAATGAGACTTTTGAGTTGATTTTCTAAAGGCAGATAGGCTGTTCATGTTAAAAATTAAATTTCCCTTTGCAGAATGGATGTGGTGAATTTTCACTTTGCAAATAATACTAATGCAACATTCAACTTCCCTTACAAAGTGAACTCTCTAATTATCATTGGGCGTTGTGATTTATGTGAATATGCATCTTTGAATGACGTGATTTATGACAGACATTTTATTTTTTTTACTAAAGAACTTGTCAAAAATTTGGGTGTCTATTGATGGTTACACCTTTTTCATTAATGTGATTTTTCTTGTGAATATTCATTCACATGGGGGCAGTATTTTTGTGCCCAATTATTCCAGATTCCAATAAGCCTCATGCCCACAGACCCCCACTACCACTGGCCAGGGGCGTGAGGAAGATACCCTTGTCCTCTTCAACACAGGGACAAGGTACTTTGCCAGGCAAGGTACCCCCTAAGTTGAAGGTATGTAGTCTGGTATGGTTCAGGAGGGGGGTGTTCACTTGCCACCCCACCTTTCCTGGCCAGCCAGGCTGCATGCTCTGAATGCCTGAACAACCAAATTTTGGTCTGAACATGTGTTCAGATCAAACTTTGAGCTAATCTATTTTAAATTCCCATGAATATGATGGTGGCACTACCTCACCATCATGCGCTTGCACTGCCACCTATTGCTATTATAGGAGGTGCATTCTGACACAGCAACTTACAGTCAAAGTAAAATGAGCTTTTGACTGTCTGTAAAGGTACTAATGTTGAACACTCACAGATATATGTACTATTAAAAAAATTTAGGAAGACAAGCTACGGCCATGATTTTTTTTTCTACACTCAAATAATTGTTATTTGTTGCATTTTTTCAAATGATTTGCACATTTTCTGCTTTTTTATGTTTTAAGTTATGTACATCGTTCTATTGTATCCTCATATTAACTATTATCTGGTTTGTTTGCATAAGGAAAAATAGAAAGCTAGTATCCAAGAATCTAAACTTAGGCATCTTTAACCACTTCAATACAGTGTACTTTTACCCCCTTCCTGTCCAGATCAATTTTCAGCTTTCAGTCCTCCCACACATTGAATGACAATTAGTCATGCTACACTGTACCTAAACAAAATTTTTATATTTTCTTTCACACAAATAGATCTTTCTTTTGGTGTTATTTAATCACCACTGGGTTTTTTTATTTTTGCAATATAATCGAAAAAAGTGCGAACATTTAGAAAAAAAACCCCACCATTTTTAGTTTCTATTATAAAATTTTGCAAATAAGTCATTTTGTTCATATATTTGGGCCAAAATTTACACTGCTACATATCTTTGGTAAAAAATAACCCAAATTAGTGTATATTATTTAGTCTGTGTGAAAGTTATAAAGTCTACAAGCTATGGTACCAATCATTGAAAATTGATTACACCTCATGTACTGACTGCTTATCTAATTTCTAAAGGTTCTGAAATGTCAGGACAGTACAAATACCCCCAAATGACTGATGATTCTTGATAATTCTTGGGAAAATTAAGAAATTAATTTTTTACACAAAATTGTCATATTAATAAGTTATCTCTCATGCACGACATTGGCATATTTGTAATTACACTCCAAAACACATTTTGCTACTTGTCCTGAGTATGGTGATACCACATGTGTAAGACTTTTTCACGGCCTGACCATTTGCTGAGGCCCAACATCCAAGTAGTACCTCCAGGGGTTCTAGGAACATAAATTACACATCTAATTTCCTTACTACCTATCACATTTTTTAAGGCCCTAGAGCACCAGGACAGTGGAATTACCCACAAAATTACCCCATTTTGGATAGCAAACACATATATTTTATGAGGCATTATGAGTCTTTTGAACATGTCATTTTTTTCCACAAGTTTTTGGAAAATGTGGAAAGAAAATGAAAACTTTTTTTTCTTTACACAAAGTTGTCAATTCATAAGATATTTCTAACACATAGCATGTACATAACAAAAATGACTCCCGAAAATACATTCTGCTACTCATTCTGAGTATGGTGATATCACGTGTGAGACTTTTACACAGCCTGGTCACATAGAGAGGCTCAACATCCAAGTAGACCCTTCAGGTGTTCTAGGACATAAATTACACATCTAATTTCCTGACTACCTATCACACCTTTGAAGGCCCTAGAGCACCAAGACAATTGAAACACCCACAAAATGACCCCATTTTGAAAAGAAAATATCCTAATGTATATTCTATGAGGCATTATGAGTCTTTTGAACATGTAATTTTTTTTCCACAAGTTTTTGGAAAATGTGGAAAAAAATGGAAACTTATTTTTTTGCACAAAATTGTCAATTTATAAGATATTTCTAACACATAGCATGTATATGGCAAAAATGACACCCAAAATACATTATTCTACTCCTTCTGAGTATGGTGATACCACATGTGTGAGCCTTTTGAACATATTTTTTCACAAGTTTTTAGAAAATTTGGAAAGAAAATGAAAATATATTTTTTTTTTTACACAAAGTTGTCAATTTATAAGATATTTCTAACACATAGCATGTACATAGCAAAAATGACACCTGGAAATACATTCTGCTACTCCTCCTGAGTATGGCAATACAACACAGCCCTACCACATACAGAGGCCCAACATTGAAGTAGCACCTTCAGGCTTTTCAAGTAGCACCTTCCAAGTAGCACCTTCAGGTGTTCTAGGGGCATACATTATAAATATAATGTTCCAACAACCTATCACATTTTTGAAGGCCCTTCATACTTTAAACACATTGGTACATACCAATTACATGCCAAAATACATTCTGCTGAGCAAAGGGTAAAAAAAAGATTATCTGTGGTTTTAGTAGTGCAGTGGTACACACAGGAGAGCATTGGTCCAGGCAGCAGGCAGAGACGTGGTCAGCAACAGCAAAAGGATCATCCAGGCAGCAGGCAGTAATACTGAATAAATAGAATAGGAAGGAACCAGTGTTTGAGTTTTTCCGGGGATTTCTGCCACATCCCATATATAAGGAAGAAAACCAAAATAGGTGTGTGCCCCAAGGGGGATATTATGGGCAGTATATCACCAGGAAAGAAATATAAGGTGCAAAAATAGAGTACAGTAGTATTGTTTAAAAAATTATCAAAAGGTCTTTATTGTTTACAAAATACATACAACATAGAATAAATATAAGATCAAAAGGGTGGAAGAGACAGTAATCGATTATATTCCAACTGCTATAGTGTTGTGATAGACCACCCCAGTAGACCCAAGGGTCAACTGACTGGAGTGGAAATAAAACAACACAAGGCACTCTACATGTTTCGGAATGACATAGAAAGATTCAGTTCTTTCTATAGTGTATGTTTCCTTCCTCAGGAGTTTCAAAGAAGCAGTTTGATGTATTTCTAAAAAAGGAAAAGTATATATAAATGTGTGTAAGTAAATATTCAACTGAGAATTTTAGAGACTGTTATCTTCCAACAAAGCACAAGGACATCATAGAATCCCAATCTGAACAAATATATATGTATATGTATACTCACAAAACATTTGTCTCTTCATTGTAAATACTGTACATAGAAATGTTGAGAGATGGGCTCCCACCTCCTTGAGTCCAAGGGGTTAATTTGGTTTTCACAAATCACTGACACAGGCAATAGTTGTTATTAAAGGGATGGAAAGAAAGTCGTGGGTGCTGTGCTGAATTAGCTTTGATGTTACCACCAACAAAGACAGCAGCCCAGGGCTCACAAGAGCCACCACTAATAGGTGGACTTGGCGTATGTCTAAAAGAGTAATAAAGGAAAATGCCTCATCAGGAACACTGAGCTTTAAAAGATCCCTTCTTTTTGTCTTGTGACAGAAAAAAGTATATAGGCGTATATCATCTTACAAAAAAAGCAAGTATCAATGAGGCATAGATATTAGAAAAAAGTGAGGGGGATTTGAATTCCATAACTGACCTTTGATAGTTGGTTTGGCTGAAACACACTGCAGGGAAAGTGAGCTCCTCTCAGCTATGTAGCAGAGGAGTATGTGTGTTGGATTGGAATTATATACCCTGTGTGTTGGAGGGTGGATGGGCTGAACAGCCAATCAATAACATTGGGGATGGGAAAGGCTCAGGTGAAAGTAATAGGCTTGACTTGGAGATAGGTAAAAAGTCCTAAAGACAATCAGCTGTGTGTGTAAACATTATAAAGCCAGCCCATCGTGGCTCCTCGGCCAGAGCGGCGTCCAACATCAGCGCGTCCTAGAGCGCGGTGATGTTAGACGTCTACAGAGGCCGCCGCCACGGAAGGAGAGCAGCCTGACAGAATGGAAATGGGAAAACTCCCATTGCGCCGGCGCGAGACACAAGGTCGGGCGCATGCGTAGCAGTGCTGCTAAAAGGATGCCTCCATCCCCAAGATGTGGAATCGGAGGCCTTTCCGTGTCAGGGAACACTGACGAGCCATCCTAGTGGGGACAACGGCAAAAGCTGCACAATCGCAAACCCAAATATTGTAGTATGGTAATAAAAGAAAATTATATTAAAAAATAATAAAGTATAATAAGTTTAGAGAAGAATTAAAGAGACTTGGTCAGTGTATCTTGGACTGTCCGGACGTGGGAATCTCATCTTTACAGTAGGGGTGCAAGTGATAGTCTCTGAAATGGAAGACAATAACAAACATATGTGATTCTTATGGATGTTACAATACAAATGTACTTTTTTTTATTTATATCTAACAGAGAGAGACAAGTAAGTCTAATTAAAAAACAAACACAATACAGAGTAATTATTTATATTCAACAGTGTAATATTGTGTTTGATATCCGCTTTGTCTAAGAGCACATTGCTATATCAATGATGGACATTCATTTGGACCCAATTTCAAACTAATAGATGACATAATGAAATACTGAGGCAAGTAACAGAAAAAGACAAAAATGGAGAAAAGGGGGGGAAGAAAAAATGGCAAGCAATGCAAGGAACTTCCAATTTTTCTATAATTCCCTGTCATAACCTCCTGTAGAGAAACCTGGAAGAAATGGTTTCAAGTTGAAAGCTTTGTTAAGGCCTGGTGGCATTGTCGCGTCAAGTCTTGATATCCAGCAGCGTTCCCGCTGTAGGAGGATCTTATTAAAATCTCCCCCATGAGAACTTGGATGCAAACGATGCAATACTAGTACAGAAATTTTGGGACAGATGCCACCATGTACCTGGGCTACATGTCTGCCCAAGGGGAGGTCAGGGTCAGCTGACTGCATGGCCCTAAGATGGCGATAAATTAGTTGCCATAATTTTTGTAGGGTTTTCCCATGTAAAAGCAGTTACAATTGCATAGTAATAAATATACTACTCCTGTTGTTTGGCAGTTTGAAAAATGTTTAGGCACGAAATGCTTGCCATTTGGTAGATACATATTCCTCCTTGTGTCCATGTACTTACAGTAGGCACAAGAACCACATTGGAACGTGCCCACTCTGGTACATGGATCACCTCTTTCCTGTCCCCTGTATTCACTTTGAACTAATAAGTCTCCCATGGAAGTAGCACATCTGTATGTGATTGGAGGTCTTGGGGGTAAAAAGGGGCCTATAGTTGGATCGGAAGTCAGTAAGTGCCAATATTTTTGGCATATCTGTCTAACTTTGTTGTGATCATTTGTATAGGTAGTGATTATTCAGGAACTGACATCAGTGGTAGATTTTTGTTTGGGAATTAATAGTTGGTGTCTGTCTTTCAAATTAGCACGTTTAAAGGGCCTTTTGAGACATTTGTGGCTGTAGCCGCACTGCAGTAGTCGGTTTTTTAATTTGTTGGCCTCATGTTTAAAATCTGAATAATTTGAGCAATTGTGCTTTATCCTCAAATTTTCACCATAGGGAATTGAATTAATTAATGGTTTGGGGTGAAAAATGGATGAATGTAGTACCGTATTACCAGCGGTAGGTTTCCTGAATAGTTTAGAGGATAGTACATTGGATTCATTGATTGAGATTTCAATGTCCAAGAAAGTGATGGTAGCCTTGTCAGATGTCATGGTGAATTTGAGGTTAAACAAATGTTTATTTAATGCTTCTAGACACTCATTAAGAAGAGACTGAGTGCCATCCCAGACGATGAAGATGTCATCTATGTACCTGTGCCACATGATGGTGTGGCATCACCTGTGCCACATGATGGTGTGGCACAGGTACATAGAGAGACCCTCATCGCCAAAAATGGTCTTTTCCCATTCCCCCAGGTACAGATTGGCGTATCCAGGGGCACAGCAAGTGCCCATGGCTACGCCCTGTACCTGGAGGAAAAATCTTCCATCAAAGAAAAAAATGTTGTGATTGAGTATATAGTATAAAGAACGAAGTATGAACTCGTTAAATGAAGCCTCATGGTGACTGGTTTGTGACAAAACCTTCTGGATGCAGGCCAGCCCTCTACAGTGGGGAATTGAGCTGTAGAGGGCCTCTACATCAATGGTTACAAGAGTACAATGATTCGGGATTTGGACATCCTGCAAAATTTGTAAGAGATGAATCGTGTCACCTATGTATGAGGGAATGGCCAAGACAAAAGGTCTAATATGTTCATCTATGAGTCTAGACATGTTTTCCGTAATTGATCCATTCCCAGAGAGAATTGGTCTCCCTGGGGGATCATTCATATTTTTGTGTAACTTGGGTAGTGCGTAAAATGTTGGTACGCGTGGGTGGGGAGTTCGAATAAATTCCCAAGTTTGTTTTGAGATAATATTGTTTTGGAATGCCTCATCTACAAATAGATAAAATTTCTTATTGAATGCCTCCACTATATCGATGCCTACTGGACGGTACCAATCCCGATTTTTAATAATTTTGAAACACATTTTCTTATAGTGATCATTGTCCATTAGGACAATGTTTCCCCCTTTATCAATTGGTTTGATAGTAATGTTATGATTGTTAGAAAGGTTGTGTAAGGCTTTTTTTTCTTTTTTTGTCAAATTAGGAGTGTGAAGAGACGTAGGTTTGAGCGAATTTATCTCCTGAGACGTCATTTTCAAAAAGGTGGCCACACCATGGTTTGAGCTGGGAGCTGGGTACATGGAAGAGGCCTTTTTGAGGGAAGATTTTTTGGATTTGGCGGGTGTGTCCCTAACCTCTCCCAAAAGAGCTTCCAGGTCTAGGGTGTCTATTAGGTCTAGGGTCACACTTTCTTGTAATAAGGAGTTTAGATTATCAAGGGCTTGTCTCTCACTAAATGTGCGTCAGCCTTCATAATCTTGTTTGTGTTTATCAAACATGCTTTTTAATAGCAACTTGCGAGTGTATAAATGTAAGTCCTTTATAGCTGTAAATTTGTCTAGTCTGTTATTCGGGCAGAAAGTGAGACCTTTTGAAAGCACTGAGGTTTCTTCTGGGGTGAGGGTATGTGAGGACAGATTCACCACGTCCAAAAAGGATGGTGCAGCTACAGTGGTCAAGGGTTTAGTGGTGCTTGGGAGTTTCCCTGTTTTTTTGGGAAAAATATTGATGGAATTTTACCCGAAGGTATTGGTAGAGAAGTTTTCACTGATGTTGGTATACCAGAGTCATTGACAGATAGCGACGTAGTTGCCATGGGACTTTGATCACCAACACGGGAGGTCCGAGACTGTGATTTGGGAAATGTTTTTTTAGTATCATTGCCTAGGGGGAGGTCACTTTCCTGGCGTCTTTTGGGTTTTCTATTATGTCCAGGTTGTTTGTACGAGGAATGAGAGATATTAGATGATATAGAGGAAGAATCAGATACATCTGAATGTTTAAGATAATATCTTGGATTTCGTTTAAGACTTCTACTCCCTGACTGTTGGGCCCATTTATAAGCCTTTCCTTCCTCAAATGCTTGTTTATCTCTGAGAAATTTATTCTCTTTTTTCGAAAGAATATTTTTATTGAAAAGTTCTATATGTATTTTTAGTTTGTCGTTGAAGTTTGGGAAGGGGCGGTGGACCTCTAGGGGTTCAATTTTAGAATATATCTGATCTATGTTCACATCTATCTCCATCATGCATCTCTGATATTCCCCCATAAGCAATTTCATCATTCCCACAGAGCATAGTTTGAGGTTTTGTTCCCAAGCTGTTTTAAATGTGGCAGGCAGTAATACTGTCCATAGTTAGTACAGGCAGAGATATTGTCAGCACAGCCAAAGCATTGGTCCAGTTAGCAGGCAGAGACGTGGTCAGCAGCAGCAAAAGGATTGTCCAGGCAGCAGGCAGGAATATTGGCCATAGTCAGTACAGGCAGCAGGCAGATATATGGTCAGTACAGCCAAAGTATTGGTCCACGCAACAAGCAGGACCATCAAGCTTAGGGCCTCGGTCGGGAAAGAATGGGGATGGGATAAAGGCTTCACCTACCCAAATTGCTTTGACCCTGTTCTGGGAAGGCCTTTCACATATGTGAGGCCCCTGTGTTATATTGAATCCCACTACTATAGTAACAGGGCGAAAGATTAGTCCAAGTGGCAAGCAAAAAACCTGATCAATATCATTGCAAGTAAAAGGCATAAATGTGGTTGATAATCCAGAGTCGATAAACAGTCTAGGGTCAGTTCAGGTGAAAGGTAGAAACGTGGCTGATAAATAATGCAGACAGCTAGGGATTGGCTGAACACCCCCCTGTTCTGGAGTTCTGCTGTGAACCAAACACAGGGATGTTCAACCTATTCCTAGCCATCTGCATTGTTGGGCTGCATGACAGGTAGTGATGAGCTGCACGACAGGTACTAATGGGCTGCACGACAAGTACTGCTGGTAAGCTGGAAATAGGTACTCCGAGAGGCTGCAGTTATGTACTCGGGTACTCTGATGGGCTGAAGATCGGTACTTGGTTACTCTGATGGGCTGCAGATAGATACTTAGGTATTCTGATGGGCTGGAGACAGGTACTTGGGTATTCTGATTAGGGACGAGCTTTATGTTCGGGTCGAACATGAGTTCGACTCGAACATTGGCTGTTCGCCAGTTCACCGAACAGCAAACAATTTGGGGTGTTCGCGGCAAATTCAAAAGCCACAGAACAACCTTTAAAAGTCTATGGGAGAATTCAAATGTGCTAATTTTAAAGGCTTATATGCATGGTATTGTCATAAAAAGTGTTTGGGTACCTGGGTCCTGCCCCAGGGGACATGTATCAATTCAAAAAAAGTTTTAAAAACGGACGTTTTTTCGGGAGCAGTGATTTTAATAAAGCTTAAAGTGAAACAATAAAAATGAAATATTCCTTTAAATTTCGTACCTGGGGGTGTCTATAGTATGCCTGTAAAGTGGGGCTTTTTTCAGTGTTTAAAATAGTCTGACAGCAAAATGACATTTCTAAAGGGAAAAAAAAAGTCATGAAGTAATAGCGGTATCGGCTATAGTGAATTGTCTATGGGAGAAATCAAAAGTGCTAATTTTAAAGGTTAATATGCAAGTTATTGTCATAAAAAGTGTTTGGGGACCTGGGTCCTGCCCCAGGGGACATGTATCAATGCAAAAAAAAGTTTTAAAAACGGCCGTTTTTTCGGGAGCAGTGATTTTAATAATGCTTAAAGTGATACAATAAAAGTGTAATATTCCTTTAAATTTTGTACCTGGGGGGTGTCTATAGTATGCCTGTAAAGGGGCGCATGTTTCCTGCATTTAGAACAGTCTGACAGCAAAATGTAATTTCTAAAGGAAAAAAGTAATTTAAAACTACTCGCAGCTATAATGAATTGTCGGTCCGACAATACACATAAAAGTTCATTGATAAAAACGGCTTGGTATTTCCCCACAGAGGAACCCCGAACCAAAATTAAAAAAAAAAAATGCATGGGGTCCCCCTAAATTCCATATCAGACCCTTCAGGTCCCGCCCCCCCATTTCACAAAAAAAGTGTCAAAAAGGTTAAAAAACACAAGAGACAGTTTTTGACAAGTCCTTTATTAATTTCTTCTTCTTCCATTTTCTTTCTTCTGATCTTCCTTCGGTGTTCTTCTTCTTCCTCCATCTTCTTCTTCTCCATCTTCTTCTTCTCCATCTTCTTGTCCCACATCTTCCTCCTGCTTCTTCTCCTCTCCGTCCACACGATCCGCCTCAGTGGGAGTATTCCGCCATGTGACGCTTCGGTTCTTCTGACATTTCTTACATAACGGAGGGCGGGGCCACCCGGTAACCCCACCCTCCTTTGACGCACGGGGAAAGCCACAGGGAATTCCCCGTAAAGTCTTCATGCGTCAGAGGAGGGCGGGGTCACTGGGTGGCCCACCGTCCATTATATAAGAAGTGTCAGAAGAACCAAAGCGTCACACGGTGGAAGACTCCCACTGTGGCGGATCGTGCGGACGGAGCGGAGAAGAAGCTGGAGGAAGATGTGGGACAAGAAGAGCGGAGGAAGAAGAAGATGGAGAAGAAGAAAATGGAGAAGAAGAAGATGGAGGAAGAAGAAGAACACTGAAGGAAGACCAGAAGGAAGAAGAAGCAGAAATTAATAAAGGACTTGTCAAAAACTGTCTCTTGTGTTTTTTAACCTTTTTGACACTTTTTTGTGAAATGGTAGGGGTACATTTGTACCCCATTACCAATTCACATGGGGGGGCCGGGATCTGGGGGTCCCCTTGTTAAAGGGGGCTTCCAGATTCTGATAAGCCCCCCGCCCGCAGACCTCCACAACCACTGGCCAAGGGTTGTGGGGATGAGGCCCTTCTCCCCATCAACATGGGGACAAGGTGTTTTGGGGGGCTACCCCAAAGCACCCTCCCAATCTTGAGGGCATGTGGCCTGGTACAGTTCAGGAGAGGGGGCGCTCTCTCGTCCCCCCTTTTTTCCTGTGGCCTGCCAAGTTGCGTGCTCGGAAAAGGGTCTGGTGTGGATTTTTGGGGGGACCCAACGCCATTTTTTAAAAAATTTTGGCGCGAGGTTCCCCTTAAAATCCATACCAGACCTGAAGGGCCTGGTATGGAATTTAGGGGGACCCCCACGTAATTTTTTTTAATTTTGGTGTGAGTTTCCCCTTGATATCCATACCAGACCTGAAGGGCCTGGTATGTAATTTAGGGGGACCCCCATGCATTTTTTTTTAAATTTGGTTCGAGGTAAAGACCATAAATCTAACTCAAATAAAATAAAAGGAACAACAGTGAATTTGTTACGGGAGATTCGTCTGAAAGCTAAGCCTTATCTAGCCATATATTCATAAATAAATCATACTTGTAGCCATACCAGTGAACCCGGGGAGCTACGGGGACCACGACTTCCATTTGGAATCATAAGCTGGCATCGTGTCCATAATAGTGTGGTATACTTTTTCCATCAGTTGTATAGCTGCCATATGTCTGAGAACCTGCTCCCACGGTACCCCGGGGGCATGCCAAAATAGAGCAATAGTCCAGTAAACTGCTGAGCATAACGTATGAGCCAGCTTTTGTTCCGGGGGAGAAGAACCCGGAATATCTGCAAAGAGCAGGCCCATTTGATATGTCATCGTTGTTGATACCCCAGTGATCTCAGTCACTTTGGAGGATACCTTCTGCCAGATATTAGAAAGTACCTTACAGCTCCAGAATATATGTAAATGAGTCCCCTTATCAGGGCACCCTCTAAAGCAGCTCTCAGACATGGTTGGGAAAAATCTATGGAGTTCGGAAGGAGTGTAGTACCATCTGGTATGGAGTTTCACAACTGTTTCTTTAATCGCCACAGATCTCGTGCATTTATGCATATTAGAGATCCTGACGCCCCATTCCTCTGATGAGGACACCTGTCCGGTCTCCGCCTCCCAGCTGAGCATGGCTGTGGATTTTTCTGCGAGGCCAAGACCTCCCAAGTAGTTATATAGTAGAGATATTGTTCCCTTATCTCTGGAAGGGGGCCCACACAAATTTTCAAACAGCACACTCTCATCTGGCTCCCTTGGGGGGTAATGGGAGCTAAAGAAATGTCTTATTTAAAGATATCTGTGGAATTCAGTCTTGGGTAGGGAGTGAGAATTTTGTAATTCCGAAAAGGAGCGGAACACCCCATTCTTTTTAAGGGAATCAAGTGTGACCAGGTCTTTAGATATCCACAGAGCAAATGCACCAGGAGATGGAAAAGCAGGTTTGAATAAAGGGTCCCCAAGATAGGTAGCTAATCTGGGATTGGAGGGGAGCAATGCGAGTCTTTCCTTATACAAGGCCCAAAGGTGAAGAGATTGCCCTACGACAACATTTAAACTAGAGATCTCCCTAGAGCTAACCGAGGTGGTCCACAGTAGGCCCTGCAGTAGAAATGGTGTTATTGAGGCTCTCTCAAATCTTATCCAGGGGATACTATGTGAGGGAGTGTGCCATTGTGCCATCTGCAGCAATCTAGCAGCAAGAAAATATAGCCAGATGTTTGGTAGGCCTAAGCTACCTCTATCTCTGGGCCTGAAATCATTTTTCTACCTAATCTGGGTTTTTTGTTTTGCCAAACAAAATTATTCACCTCTCTCTGTATTCTTTCAATCATCAGCCGGGAAACATAATGTGGGAGGGCCCTAAAAAAAAAATAAAAGTTTAGGGAGAATGGACATTTTCACCGCTTGAATCCTTCCTAGAAATGTAATATGGTATGAGTTCCAAGAATGTAGTAATTGTTTAATGCGGGTGAATGCAGGGGGGTAATTAGCGTTATACATTTTAAGAAACGTGGGGGCTAATTTTATGCCTAGGTAAGGTAAGGATTGGTACTCTATTGACAATCCAAAGTGAGAATGGATCGATGAGATGATGTCTGGAGGAAAATGTATTGGTAAGGCGGCACATTTTGAGAGGTTAACCCCTAAACCTGAGATTTCGTGGAATATGTGTAAGGTATTGGTGAGGTTTGGCAGGGATACTATCGGGTCAGACAGGAACAAGAGAACATCGTCCGCATACAGACTGAGTTTGAATTCCTGTTCACCCTTTCTATACCCTCTGATGTTGGGGTCAATGCTAATGCAGCGCACAAGGGGCTCAATGGCGAGGACAAATGAGAGTGGGGAAAGGGGGCAGCCTTGTCTGGTTCCCCTTCCTAGCGTGAAATTCCCAGCGTCCACTCCATGTAAGGCCAAAGCACACTATTGAACACCTTATGGATATCGAGGCTTAGTAGAAATACTTTATTGGAGTGTAAATCTGCGTCTTGTATAATGTTAGAAGCCAGTCTAATATTATCTGTAATTTGTCTAGTCGGGATAAAACCTGTTTGGTCTGGGGAAATTAGGGTTGTGATAATTTTAGAAAGTCTGTCTGCTAGTAAGCGGCCAAAGATCTTTAGGTCTGTATTAATGACCGAGATTGGTCTGTAATTTTGGGGTAGGGAGTGATCCTTGTTTGGTTTAGGGATCAGGGACATATTGGCCAGAAGCATATCGTCAGGGAAGAGATTGCCTTTTAGGATATAATTGAAAAGAGATTTTAGATGTGGGATTAAAATGCCTTGAAATTTTATAATACGGGGCTGAATAACCGTCTGGGCCAGGAGTTTTTGAAGGTTTTAAGGATTTAATAATATTAACTAGTTCGGAATCAGAGCATGGGGCTTTCATTTCCTCTAGTTGTTCTCTCGAGAGGGCAGGGAGGGGCAAGTCATCAAGCCATGACTTAAGGGCCACATCAGTGGGAGAAGTGGGTGGTGAGAGTAGGTCAGAGTAAAATTTAGAAAAAGCCTGTAAGACTTCAGCCGGGTGGGAGATCAGATTACCATTAGGGGTTCTGAGTTTGTAAATGTGGGGGGGGTTGAATCGACTGATTAAGCTTCCTTGCAAAAATAGCAGAGGCTGAGTTGCTGTGCAGAAGAAATTTAGCTTTCGACCATCTCAGAGATTTTTCGGTATGGTCAGTAAGAATTCTATCCAGTTCTAATCTCTTGGAATTAATTTGGTGCAGTAACTCTGGGGAGTGACTTTGGGAATGTAGATGGTACAGTTTATCTAGGTCAGCTGTAAGTCTAGTTATATCCGCTGATTTCTCCTTTTGTATATTGGCTGCTAATTGAATTAGGTGGCCATGAATCACAACCTTATGGGCTGCCCACAAGATGGATGGGGAGGTTTCATCTATGTTGTTAGTGATAAAATACTCTTCCATAAATTTGGAGATTTGGGAGGTCAGAATAGGGTCTGTGAGAAGGGACTCATTAAGTCTCTGCTGTGGAAGGTTTAAGGCCTATGTGGGAAACACCAAGAGAGACCACCTGGTGGTCAGACCAGTGGCAGGGATGTATGGCTACGTCAGTAGAGTTTGCTAAAAGAATGGGTGTGCAAAATATGTAATCCAGCCTAGAGTAGCTATCCTGGGGGTGGGAGTAGAAAGTATACTCCCTAGCCCCCACGTTGTGAGCCCTCCATGCATCTCCCAGGTTGTGGGTGTGAAGTAAAGTTTTAACCGTTTTAGGGAAAGCATTGGTAACTCCCCCTCTCCTACTTCTATCCAGGGTGGAGTGGGCCACCAAGTTAAAATCCCCTCCAAGCACCGTGTGCGGGGAGGAGAATCTATCCAGAATCTGAAAAAAAGCGCTAAAAAAAGAAGCTTGGGATTTGTTAGGGGCATAAACATTAGCGACCGTAATTTTCTTCCCATTTATGGAGCCCTTAAGAATGATAAATCTGCTAGCAGGGTCCTTGTAGATGCATTCAATATCAAGCATAATATTTTTTCTAACAAAGATCGCCACCCCTCGGGACCTGGACCCAAAGGTGGTGAAATGACCAAGACCATAAGACTTGTCAAAATAGGTGAGGTGATTGGCCTCAGCAAAATGGGTCTCCTGCAGGAGGATAATGTCAGCTTTTAGGCGTTTATACAAAGTGAAGGCCTTTTTCCTTTTATGAGGAGAGTTCAACCCTCTGACATTATGGGAAATTATTCTGACACCCATTCTAAATAAACTAGTTCAAATATGTAATTGCCTTTGGGGGAGGGTCCCGAGGTGCGTGCCATCATGTTTTCCCTGCTAGCTGCTATAAGATCCATGAAGACCGTATAGATGCAACAGAGTTCAAGAAAGTATAACCATCACAACCAGCGATTATGACTATATTACTAACACTAGTTTCAGTAATCTCAGTAAATAACAGTGTCCCGTAACCAAAAAGAACATTAACAAAAAACCTGAGAGGGGCAAAAATAAACATTGGGCTCGGGGTGGG